>NW_022900922.1:34537385-34568911 GCF_012274545.1 Fukomys damarensis | reverse complement strand
AAAAAAAAAAAAAAAAAAAAAAAAAAAAAGGAGTGTAACAGTGTCTTCCCCACAAGGCTGCTGTTAGGGGAAACCAAGACAATGGGCTTCAACTAGCTGGTGCAAACAGGAAGACAAGGAAGCAGAACCACCGCTGCCATTGCCTTCCTCCTCCTTGCCAGGAAACGGTCTCAGTGCTGTGTGGTGAGTCAGGGGCATCAGGAGCTCAACAAGATCAGAGGTAAGTGACTGATTGCCCTGAGGCGAGCGCTACTGCAGACTCGCTTTTCTGCGCGAGGTAGGTAATGATCCCTGCCTGCAGGTGCCAGAGCAACATGGTTCCTCAAGGCATCCTGGAGTGTATGGCAGTGGCCACTAAGTAGGAAACGGCTGGACCCATGTGAAAATTCCCCAGCGAAACTGCCAACACTTTCTGTAAAAGAGTGTTTGTAGGCTCTTCTACAGATCGGATTATACTAAAAAGCTACTTTGTATACAAAAGATACAGAAGACAGGAGCCTTCCACAAAGGAGATGGACCTTGGCTTTATGCAAGTCAACCTTGGGCATGCAAACTTAATGGTCAACTTCAACCAGAGGAGAAGCATCCCTTGTAACGCGAGGCCAGTAGTAGGAATACTACTATTGCCTCAGGCTTGAACACTTACTGGGATTTCTAGAAAAAGCAGAAAGGCAAAAATTTAGTTTACATTCTTGTATGAAGGGTCTGACTGAGAAAATGAAGGCCACACATAGGTATAGCTACAATACTGAACAACTTCCTACTGTTCCACTTTCTTAAACTTTGATGGGGGTGGTAGTGAATTTTTTATCCATAGTGAAAAACTCCACATATGTAAGAGATGCAGGGTTCACTTGGGGGGCAGTTCTGGTCACTATAAATTCAGGTTGCTTTCCTTAGGATTTTTTTATGGAAGCTCAAGACAAAGTAACATCCACCCTGCTTCTTGTTGCTTTATATAAATATGTAGATTGTTCCTTGATCTAATCTTAGTTGGTCTATACAGGCACAGAGGAAAGTGCTGTTAAGATACACTTTTAAACTCTATTTGTATTCTATTAAATGAGAGAACAGGTGTGATCTAGACGTGAACAAAGCTATGAGAAAGAACTGAAATTTTCTGATGGACGCCATAATCCCATCCTAGTTCTGCCTCCAAAGAGCCTGTCAAATCAATTCATAATTACATGGCAGAGAATAAGCACTCACTAAATACACAGGGAAAGAAACGGGTATGGGATTGCAAAATATACATTGCCTTTGGCTGATCTAGTGAGACTGTGTTTAGCATAGCTGAGAAGCCAGCCAGGGAACAGAGGTTCAACCAAGAAGAAACGAGTTCTGTACTGACATTTAGGTGAGGTGTGGAGAGGCACTGAATTCATTCTCCGGTCTGTAAGTTACCGCATTATTGCTCTTCAACCACTACTGCATTTTCTTGGAAGAAAATGGTCTCATCGGAGAACTGTTCTAGTACTGATAACATCTGCCAGGAAAGAAGGTTCACAGCAGAGGTGCCAATAAAATGAATGGAATAGTTCAAGTTGCTGGTAGAAGAAGCATCAGACTAAGCAAGTTTTAGGGATTTATGATGGTACAAAGACCTGCATGTAACTGGGCTCATCCATAGCCGAAACTCTGTAACCAAAATTTTGGTGAAATATGGGAAAGGAAAACTGGGCTTAGAGTAATCTACTAAAAATGACTTGGTAGTTTCTGCATACAGAGAAAGGGACAGATATTGATGAGAGTGATGAGCCACGGGACTTTAGAACTGGAAGTAGCTGTAGCAATCAGAGTATAATCCTTTAACTTTATAAATAAGAAGACCAAAGGCTCACAGATACAAAGTAAAGGCTCACATATAAAATGGAATACTACTCGGCCATAAAGAATGAGAAATTAGATTCATTCATAGGGAAATGTATACACATTGAGGATATACTCCTAAGTGAAATAAATAAGTCACACGTGTAAATACCAAATAGTTTCTCTGGTGTGAAAAACTATAATAGTACATAAGATCCTAATGAGATAATTGACAATGTAAAATAGGAAGAAAAGGGCTAAAGGTGTAGGGAAAGTGGGAAGGGTAGGGGGAAGGTAATAAGGGAAAAGAAAAAAATATGGGAAAATGAAAAAATGGAAATAAAGTATTTGTAAATGGGGAGGGGAGGAGGGGGTGAAGGGAGGGCAGGGACAAGGGGAAAAATGAGAACCAAGACCTGTCATGTAAAGGTACAAGATCCCAATAATGAATGTAACTGTACTGTATACCTAAAATGTACCAATAAACTCAATTAAAAAAAAAACCCCAAAAACAAAGTAAAGGCTCACAGATATAAATTCACTATTTCAAGCTTGAGATGACTTAAGGCTGCTACCCTTAATAAGTACTGTTAGTACTATATGAAACATCTAATTTTATTCCTCTCAATGAAAAAGAATCAAGGACTAGCTGTAATTCATTGGGGAATTTTTTTTTTTTGGTACTGGGGATTGAACTTGGGTCCTTGCGCTTGGAAGGCAGGCCACCAAACCGCTGAGCTAAATCTCCAGGCTGGGATTTTTTTTAATTGTGGAAAACCCCCCAAATTTACTACCTTAACTATGCTTAAGTATATAATTTAACAGTGTTAAAATGTATTCACATTTTGGTGAAATAGATCTCTAGAACTTTTTCATTTTCCCAAATTGACACTATAGCCAATGAACAATTTGCCTTTCTCTCTAGCCCTTTGTAGCCATCATTTTATTTTCTGGTTCTGTGAATCTGACTACTTTGGACATCTCATGTAAGTGGAATCACATAGTATTTGTCCCTTTGTTCTGGCTCATCTCATTGAGTATAATACTATCAAAGTCCGTCCATGTTTACCATATAACCGCATCGCCTTCTTATTAAGGCTGAGTAACATTCCATTGTAAATACAGACCACATTTTATCTACTCATCTGTCAAAGGCCGTTTGGGTTGCCTGTGTCAGTAGCGTATAATTATTTTCATGTGTTTTAGATGCCCCAAACATAGAGATTGATTTTGCTTATTCCATCAGAATGACAGCCATATACATTTTAAAAATTCTTCTGAACCAGTGGTGGCAAATGTATGGCACATGTGCTGCGGTGGGCTGTTTATCATCACTGAAAGCTCTAAAAGGTTCACCATTATTGCCCTAAACTACCTACATGAAATTCAAATATATGCATTTGCACAGATACTGGGTAAAGGCAAATCCATTTTTTTACTGGGGATCAAACTCAGGACCTTCTGCAGGCAGTGGCAGCACTGAGCTGAATTCCCAGCCTGACAAACCCACTTATTAACAGGCTGTGCTGAGAGGAGAAGGACTGTGGAGAAGACATCACTCTGACTCAGGCTCTGCCTCAGTCCGGGCCGGGAGGGGATGTGTAGTGACTGACAGGAGAAGGTGGTGCTTTCCCCAGCTTCTACATCCAGCTGCACATGCAGAGTTCTTGGTGGGCACTTGTCTCGGATGGTCATTTAAACACTAATTACAAATTCATAAATGCAGGTAAAAATAGGTATGGTTTCAGAGACTCTTACTATCTATGAAAAATGGCAGTAAGTTGGGCAAATTATTTTTTTAGAATTCTACAAAAAAAGGTATAGGTAAAGAAACATTCACACACACATGATCACATTGACAAGAAGCCATGCTACACATAACAATACCAACCTTTTCCTCTTAGCTTTTGTTTCTTTTTTCGAAATAGGGTCTTGTTATATAGTCCAGGATGGCCACCTTGAACTCAATGTGTAGCCCCATGTAGCCCTGAACTCCCAACCCTTGTCTGTCACCAGCTGCTGGCATTGTACCTGTGTGCCATACACCTGACTCTCCCCCTTCTCTTTAATACCTGTCCATGCTGCCTGTTCCTTTTTGTGGTACTAGGGATGGAACCCAGGGGGACTCAACCACTGAGCTACATCCCTGGTCCTTTTTATTTTAAAATTATTTTTGGGGCTGGGGATGTAGCTCAGTGGTTCTGTCGCCTGCCTTGAAAGTGCAAGGACCTGAGTTCAATCCCTGGCACCAAATATATATATTTATTTTGAGGCAGGGTCTCTAAGTAACACAAGTGGGATTTGAACTTGTGATCCTCTTGCTTCAGCTTCCCAAGTACGGTCAGGGACTGCAGGTGTGCACCACCATGCCCAGACTCTAAATGTCCTTACAGCTCTATTGCTTAGAACTACAGGTTCATGAATCGGAGCCACTAAGGAAGAAAACAGTGACCGCTGAAAAGCTGATGGCCACATCTGTACTCCTGAACCCTGACATTATTGAGATCAGGCTATCTCCAGAGCATTTTCTTCCTGAACAATTATATATTATTCAAACACTTGTGTAGAAGAAAACCTCTGTGTTGCTGGAGATAATGTTAGATCTATTAATGCCTATCTTAGTAGCATCTTGTCATTGGTAGGGCAATCAGAGATGACCTGGATGCAAACTTAGTGTTAAATCCACTAGACTACTTAAATCAGCATCTGGGAGCCTCTTAACACAAAACAGCTGTCCTGTCCTACAGCTCACCTGCCTACCCACACTATGGAAAAGCTCTATGAAATACACCTTTCAAGTTCTAGACACAACTTCTGTCCCTCAGGTTTGCTGTGACGCGAGAACCTAGAAGAATGGAGTGATCACTCCATTGCTGTGACCCTTCAGAGAACATGCAGCTGTAAAGGCACTGGCGCTCTGCGCGGGTGTATTTGTTTTCATAGGTTTCAAGACACAAGTTGCTGTGCATTTAGCATTCAGGGGTTATGTGGGTATTCCTGAAATGATCTTAATTCATGAGAATCCCTTAATCCAGGGACTCATCTCAGGCAGGTGCTTATGCCACTGCTGCATTCCTAACTCCAACAGGTCCTCTCCTGCTTTCCCTCCCACAGACGTGTGACAAGTAGGCCAGACAGAGGACTAAGGCTGCAGCTCTTTTTCAGAATGCTCTGGAAGTATTTTTCTTTGATAAACACAAAATCTCTGTGAACTACACAGGGAGGGAAGGCTCTCAAGGGCTGCTGAGGCTGCAGACGTGTAGAATCCACATGCAGGGGCGTGGTGCTAATATGCAAGAAGCAGTGACACAAAACAAGGTATTCTGTGGCTGCTGAGGAGCCCAAAGTGCAGGCTGGCAGGCAGCTGAGGGGCAGAGCTCTTGTCTTGCAGGCCAAGGCCCTGTGTTCCGTCTCCAGCCCTGGGGGAAAAAATCCAAGGGCCACAGCAATCTGCCATGCTGTACTAAACTGGGCCAGTTAACCAACAGTGATTCTAACTAATGTCTTACCCTAAACAGGAATCATTAAGAATACCCTTGGGGATTCCAAAAGAAAGGAAAGAAAAACAAAAGCAAATCTTGCTTTCCTCCTCATCTTGCTGATGTGAAAGACCTAACAAGCCAGTTTCTGGTTGGAGGCAGAAACACCCTGAGTGTTTCTTGCTGTCCTCCCTGTTAGAGAGCTAAACCCCCAATGCTACACACGGCCCAGCTCTGCCCACACGTCTGGCTCCATGTGGCCCCCACACAAAAGTCTTCTACAACTTTTCTGATGCCTCATGCAGAGCAGAGAGGGAAGTGGGGTTCAGTGGGGTTCAGTCCAAAACCTGCTTGCAGCAGGGATCTTGAGAGCTGAAGGGTCAGCTTGTCTTTCTAGAACTGTCTTCATGGAAATAATGGCAGTTTATGAGAAGGTAGAGAATGCCTCCACTAGTTCTGGGATATGATAAAGTGATTATACAATAGTTGGAAAGAGATTTGAGATTAGCAGGCCAGACTGTAATTTCAGGGACAAAGTTGGTGTAAGAATGTCAAAGAAAGAACATGTTTGATCACAATCATGGAGAATAAAGAAAAGAAGGTGGACTTGCTCACCATGATAGAAGAAACCACCTGCCACTCTTAGAAATGAGATTAATCTGTAGGAGCTCTGTGAAGGGTAACACGAAATGCTGGTGCTATCATGAAGCCCTCAGGGTGGTCAGTGCAGACCAAACAGCTTGCACATGAAGGCCCTGAAAACAAAAATGGCAGTGTGGCCTAAGAAAATTGTTTTTTTCTAGTTTCTGCTAACATAGGAATTTACGACCTTGACCTTCTAAGTTTACTCTTTTGATTTGGACAAGGCATCCATTTTCCTTTATAGTCTCTCCACCCAGGCAAGCAGAGGGACATTCTGTTCAGAAACTTTTAAAAACTGCAAAATCTTACTAGGCTTGTGGCGGCCTCCTAGCACCAGGGATGCCTGGAGGGACTGAGGAAGCTGCACTATGGAAAGGGACCAGGAAGCGGGGACACAGGTTACTGCGCAAGGGGCAGCTGGGATGTGGCTGTGGGCTGGCTGTCTGTGGGACATGAAGCTGTGCTCTGGAGAAGGAGTGCTGAACATGAAGGGCATGAGGGTGACAGGTCAAGGACCTCATGAGACTTGCTTTCCTTTTATTTACAGTTTGTTCCTTTGGGAGAAGAGTTCTGGGTGGCCAACAAGACATCAGGATTTGGGCAGCATAGACCCCTTCAGCGAGGTGTGCAATCCTGGCACAGAGCCTGCATGCCCTCACTTAGTCAGAAAACACAGAGCATCCAGTTTGACACAGAACTGTTCTAGAGACTGTGGAAAACAACAGAAAGCACTGTGGTGGTCTACTGTGTGCCACAGCACTGCAGGGGCTTCTCGTGTGTTACCTGCATCTTACTATAAGCCTGCTATCCTCATGTGCATCTTCCACGGGCACTGAGGTTAAATATCCTGCTCCAGGGCCCAAAGCTGGTCAGTCAAGACAGGCCTGGTCTATAGGCGGACTGATCCCAGAACCCTGCTTTTGCCCACCAGGTAGCCAGGACCACGATAAGTCAGATCCTTGTCTGAATAGTCCTGTGACCTTGAGGGGATGGAGGGAAATAAGGCAGGCAAGCAGTGATCCTATAGCAGGTACTAATGAGAGCTGACGCAGGGCTAGGGGAGCAAGTCAGGAAATCTGTATGAGAAGCTGAACTTTTTGGGCAGTCCTGGGTGGAAGGTAAGAGGGTCATGGAGAATCTGTGTAGATCCTCCTGCAGGCAGAGGGCACACAGGCTTCAAGGTGACTGAGCTGGCTGGTGTACCAGGCCAGCTAGGAGGCATGGAATCTATATGACAGGGAGACTGGAGCAACGGTGCACCTGCAAGGACTGCAGCAAGACTTCCGATTTTATTGTCCCATGATGACACACTGGAGGGTGCTAAGCAGGGAGCGACCAGGCCTCACCACCCTTTAACAAAGAGCCCCCAGGCCATGTGTGACCACAGCACAGCAGATGAGGAAGGCAGATTGGCCAGTGCAGAGGACAGTGGGAAGGAGCACAGCATCTCTGTCACGTCAGGCCTCTGCTTCGAGGCTAACTTAATCTAGCCATAGCAAGTTGGCTCAGGGAGTCTGCCACGTCTCGCACTCTGTGAAACACTGTGCTTGGCTTCAGGCAGGCTCAACACGAAGGGAAGTTGCTGAGGGTAAGTGGCTACATGGCTCTGTGACGGAAGGAAATCAGCGCACATTTATCAGGCTCTCTGAGGAGGGGATGACCCCTTGTTCCACCAGTCACTGGGACAGCCCTGGCCTGGAAAGGAGGCAGCGGGCAGCCCCACCAGGAGATGCAGTTGTCCAGCTGTCCTGGAGAGGGCGCCCTGACCCCGCTTGCTGTCCTGCTCCAGGGATGTTCGCCTGTTTTTCAGCTTGGATTCACTGCGGTCAGTGATGAGGTCTTAGGTGTGTGTGGTGCTGGGGATGGAACCCAGGCAAGTGCTCTACCCAAGGGCTAGCCTTCAGCACAGGTCTTCGTTTCAAAGAGGAGTTTGAGCATTTCAAACCGAGAACTGACAAAATTAGCAGTTGATATTCTCAACACATTAAGTGAAAGATAAAACCAGCCTTTCTGGAGATGCTTGCCAATTCTACTCACAGAGAAAACTCCACAGAACTGAATCTATCTAAGTTTATGTATAAGATGGATTCAGGTTTCTTGTTTCTCTTAAGTACTGAAGGTCCCATGAACTCCAACTGTGGGTGATTGGACAGTTATTGTTCTAGAATTTTCTAAATGGCGACTCATTTATCTGCCACCTCACAGTACACTCAAATGTGCAGAGCAGTCCTTCTCTGAACTCCCCTATAATCTTTCACTAATAATCATTTCCTAGACCTGTTTGAATGTGAGTTATTCTACTGCTAAGTAATTGCAGACCTCAAATAGGATTATCAGAATTTGAAATGGTATTGTGGAAGGGACTGTTCTATTAAGTTTGCAATAGAACCAGATATACTCTCCCCATAAAATGCACATTCGTTTTTTTTTTTTTTACATTATAGTTTTTAATATTGCTTATTGTTTGAATTCTGTTTAGAGTCAAGCAAGCATGAAGAAGGGTCAAACTGGAACCTAAGGGAATGCCAGCCAAGCAGGGCTCTTCCTGAAGCTGTCAAAGAAACTCAGTAGCAGAAACTCATGAAATGGTAAGGGGTTTCCCCTCTACACTTCATGAACAAATTACTGCCAAGCAAAAGAAAAAAAATTGAAGTAGAGATGGAGTATATGGTGTGTGCCTGTCGCTAAACCAGAGAAAAACAGTGAAAGGGGCAATTTTCTTACAGGGTGAGAAAACTGCTTGATGAGGGTTACTTTAGCATTCTAATTAGTCCTGCAGAAGTCAACGGATCACACCTCCCAGGAGACCAGGCTGCCAGATGCTCTACCTACCTTGTAAGTGACAGCCCAGGTCAAGGTGACCCCAAGCACTTATGTAGAACAGGAGAAAAACACCTCGTCGGGTCCTGTATGGGGTCGGCACCCAAGCAGCTGTGCTTGGTACCATCTGCACTGCAGCCAGCTCACATGTGAGACACAACAGGTCTGTTACCCACTCTACTCATCTTGCATTCGATGGAAAATACTCGGAAAAGGAGGGTGTATTTATTCTGTGACTGTGTCTGCATATACATGTGTGGAACACTTTACAGAGATGTGGATTTAAAAAGGTTATTGTACTGGAGTTTTTCACACTTAACCCATCAACATTTAGCAAGCTGTGAAAGCTCAGCTTCCCAGAAGGATGCAGTCCCTGGAAATTCTGGGAAGCAGATACCTCGCTTCATGCTGTCCTTGAATTCTATAATGTAATTCATCTTTCTATGTTTATATTAGAAAAAAGGACAGAGTTTCATGATCTGGTGGTATAAATCATAAACAGCAAAGGCAGTTAAGTCTAATCAAGGGGGAAATGTCAGTGTTGAAGGCTCCCCATGAAAAACAGCGATCACCGAACTGTCTTACCTGCCGGCGGATTATCCCAAGGTCTCTTCTGGCTTTATTCACTAGGGTTTGAATTTCTGCTGGATCCTCTACATTTTTATTTTCTCTGAAGGCATCTCTTATCCTCCTGACAGCATACGTTCTAAACGAATTCAGAGAAAAGAGAAAAAGTATCAGCATGTCTGAGGCTAGGCTTTTCAATGAATTTAACAGCTTTCCTTGTAAAATTAACTGTGGAGTATCCCGCAGTAGATGATTCACTTCGGTCTTTGCTGGTGAGACAAGGCCAATCCACTGCTATTTTTGGATGACTAAACAGTAAGACTTAGGAAAATAAATCTATCCCAAACAAGTCACATACAAAATGGCAAACGGCTCCTGAGTCCTTAGATTACTGGTTCTTCAGAGTGACTCACATCTGGCCTCCCTCTATTAGCATGGGTAATTGAGCTGTTATGGTCGGAGCCAAGAATTCAGAGGTTTAATGATGCATCACAAATGCCCAGAGTGAGTGAGACAGTGGCCAGCTTTCCAATCTCTGTCCCAGCTTTTGGCTCTCACTTCTCTTTCCTTAACATAAAAGGTTAGGCTCTAGGCTTTGCACGGAAGTGTGGGATTGTGGCAAAATGCTTTCTTCATCTAGAAAGTGCCTACATCTGTGCATGCATGCGTGCGTGCACGCGCGCACACACACACCAGCCAGATAAAGGCTCTTGGAGCCCAGGTGAGCATTCAAGTGAAGGCTTTCAGATCAGACAGGCTCAGCCAGCTTCTTCTGCCTGCGTAGACTGGGGCAGGCTTCGTAGCCAAAGGCCATGTTTCCTCCTCTGTCACAGATGCGTAATGTTGCTCAGTGCAGCTGGGAGGGTTAGGCTTTATTATGTGAGTCTGTATGTTGGGCACAAAGCCTGGTACTTGGACAGACTCAATAAATACCAGCTGTTCTTACCAATCTTACTATCCCTTAATGCAATTACTCCCTTCTCTGTGTCACTTCCTCACCTTTGTCCCACATCCTCGGGGGTGCACCAGTGTGTGCACGGTGGATGGAGCAGCCTGAGTCATTTTCCAGACAGAAGCGACAAGGGCTCTTAACCGGATACGCCCCACACTCAAAGTCATGGCCCTCAGAGCCTCCCCATCTACTCCGAAGTCAGAGTCAAGAGACTGAGGAGAAGCAGCCTGAGTCGGATGTGTCAGACCCCATTTTCTCTGGTCTTTATAGGGATCTCAGAGCACTGCTTTCAAATTTAAAGACCACCTAAAATCCATGCCATGCTAATAGTAACATTTACCAGCAGCAGGGTAGAAACAGGCAAAGAAAGGAGAAAAAGGGGATGTCAGTGTCCTGGGGCATAAGGGTGGGGTGCTGTTAGAGGCCTGTAGACTGGGAAATCTGGAGTGTGCAAATTTTGTTCTAGATAAACTTTTCCCAAGCAAAAAGGAATTTTACATTAAAAATGTGAATGGTAGGGCTTCTTGCATTTAAAAGCAGGAGTAAAACTCAGTCTAGAAACCATAAAGGAGAAAGATTCGAGGGATTCAGAATGTGAGACACTGCTGAGATTCTGATCTTAGCCGTAAGAGAACCAGCTGGGAAATTTGCAGAGGAACCTGAGTGCTCAGTGCCAACCCTAGATGCTACAGCCACAGGAAGGGCACAGCTCAAGTACGTGCAGCTGCTGGTCAACTTACGTGGGGCCCATCCAGTTCTAGAGACCTGGGAAAACTTTACTAACAGAATCTGAGATGCAGAGTTTACTCCCCAGGACCTGCTAACTACTGACACTTCAGGTGGCTCGGTAAGTAGCTAACAGCAATTTCTGAAGCACTTGCCGGGGCAGCGTAATGGTTATTTATAACACAGCATCTTGTTCTTCCTCACATCCACATACTCCTCCAAAGCATTTTCTCCCCCATGACGTTTGGAACAGAGAAATGACAAAAAAAAAAAAAAAAATCTAATTCTAATATTTTGACCCATACACAAAATCATTTTTATAACATGAAATTACCACTCTATCACCGGGCTGGAGCCCAGACTCTTCATCCATTATTTTAATTTTTCACCCAGGAGGCCGTGTGGGCTTTTGGAGAAACAACAAGGGTAATAGTGGGCATCACCATACTCTTTTTTTTTTAGAAGCTAGTGACTACTTCAGAATAGCTTAAGAAAAGTAGTATCGCATGGAATGGAAAAAAACCTAAGTTCTTCCAAAGTTTAAGAAAATCAGAAAATTATTTAAGATTCTCAATAATTTATACCGAGTAAGCTCAAGGCCCCGAGTACAAAATATTCTTGTGTATATTATTTGTCTTCCAACTCTCCAAAGTCCTTACCTGAAGGAATGCAGTTCTAGATCTTGGAACTAAACACGCCCAAGCAAGCAAGAGTCACGGTTGACATTCTGGATGCAGTTCTGAAATGACGAAATGGTTCCTTCTATTTTGTTTCTCTTCCTGCATCATTTAATGCTTAGGGTGCTGTTACTTCCCCTAAGCAAACACTTTTCAGCGGCTCAGAACCACAAAGGTGCTGTTGCATGAACAATTCATCCCTCAGTTATATGAATTTATTTTAAATAAGCACACTTTTGTGAATGCAGACACGCACATCTGGGTGAGCCCTTCCACTCTGTGGGAGTAGAAATAACCAGTGGTTATTTCAACCTTGCCGCTGCTCTGGTTTTTATCATTTATTTGCTTCCTTCTCACCAGCTATGAAGCAGACTCATCTGTCCTTCAACACCTTCTGGCTACCAGCATCTCAATTAGCACCAAGCAAGAAACTTTCAAAGAGAAATGGGCAGACAGACACTGTAACAATAAAAAGTGCAGCTGCTGCACGATGCCCTACATTACATTAGGGCGATCCTTTTAGAAGTCAGAAGCTGTCTGCAGTAAAGGATCAAACACGGCACACTGATACACGCACAGAGCCCTGAGAGGTGGTGGATGCTATAACCTCAGGACTCCGGAGGCAGAGGCAGGGAGGATTCAGAATTCCAGGCCTGCCTTGGCTATGCGGCAAAACCCTATCTCAAGAAACAACGCAAAATTCCATGCACACAGTGCAGTCCCGCTGTGTGATAAAGGTCATCCATTATGGTTCAATCATTTTAAGATATATAAGGCTGGTTGAAATCCCAAGGGGGCGGAGAAGGAAAAAGGAATGCATGAAAAACAAGCATGGAAAGGACAATGGAACCACACAAGACATAGTAAGTATCCACAGAAGCAACAAGGTGAGGTTCCTCATGCCAACCCCGCTCTACCTCTCCCTCCTGAAGCTTGCCATCTCCTTAGTGCTTCTTTGAGCAGGAGATTCCCACTGGGCCTTCCTTGTCACCCTAGCCTTTGCCCTTTGATTTACCAGCAGATCTCTAGTTTCTGCAAGGACCAAACTGCTTTCTGCCGTCCCCCACTCACTCCACTTTCCCAAAAGCACAGCAGGAAGTAAGGAAAGCTCGAGTGCCTGAGGTCCTGCTTCACTTTCTGTCCTGCAGAACCACTGTGGGCCAAAAGCCCTTGGCTGCTCACATCTGCTTTTGCATGATAGTGCAGTGCCTCTCTGTCATTCTTCACCAGTGTCCCACATGCTGGCGTGTCTGCTTATGCAGCCCATGAACTCATCTGTGCCTCGTTTTTCTCTGGCCTCTACGCAAATGTCCCAGCAATGAGGCAGTTCAACCCTTTCTACTCTTCAGGGCAAACTTCCATTTATCCTCGCCTGCTTGGAAGGACAGTTCTTTCTTCTCTTTTTTTTTTTTTGGTACCGGGGGTTGAACTCGGGTCCTTGTGCTTGCAAGGCAGGCCATTGAACCACTGAGCTAAACCCCTGGCCCTCTTCCTACCTTCTTTAACTGAAATAATGTTCTTTGCTCCAGAGGACAGTGCTTCCTTTACTGTCATTATGAGGAAACTACTGAATTCTAGTGTATTTCCCTACTCCACGGGGCAGAGGGATGCTGGTGTGATCCCAGATCTTGCTGTCACTTCCCAGTGGGATCACCCTTACACACCTGACTACTCTACACTGTGTGCCTCTGTGACACTGTCATCTATTTGCAAGCGTCAAGATCCATCAAGCCTTAATGTCCAAAGGGCACTTACCATATGCACAGACCACCGAATTTAGGTAATTAAAAAATCAGCTCAAGGTTTAATAAAAGTAAGAGCTTTTAAAATCACAATTTTCATGAGGCAAATGATAAGCAATCTTTTACTTTTTTTTTTTCCTTCCCTGTTCTGGAGCTGGAGATTGGATCTTGGGCCTTCTGTGTGCTATGCCTGTCCTCCATCAGTGAGCTATGCTCCCTGGCCAACCATGTGTAGTCTTTCACTGCTGTATCTCTATCTGCTGGATAGAGGATCCCACCTGTAGTTGTTTCTCTTCCTGGTTTCTTGATCTACTAATTACTCCTTCTTGGTCTTATTTGCAGGCTTGCTATATGTTGCTGCCTTACATGTTGCATTCTCAAGTATGTGAACCTCTTTTTAATACAGTCAGTGTATAAGATCTCAACTATCACATGTATGCCATGGGCTTCAATTATTTCTCTAGCCCAGACCACCCTTCTGGTCTAAACCCACCTTATTCAACTGCTTTATGGACTCTAAACAAAAACACAGATTCTTCCAGTTAATACACTGTGAATTGAAGCCACCCCCCTTTCTTTCCTTTTGGTACCAATGACCAGGATTTCCCGTCAAAGGGAGGAGAATTTTTATGCAGTCAACAGCCTAAGTTAGACAACTTAAGAGATGCATCCTTAGTTCCTTCTTTTCCTAAAACTCCCTATATTCAATTACAAAAATCTTACTATTTCAATCTTTGGCACCTCTTTTGGATTACCTTCTGCTTCTAAGCTCTCAGACCTGATTTGGGTTCACATTCTTACATGTCATGCTAACGGAAGAGCCTTGGTGTTATGTGAGCTGTGTGTGCGTGTGGTATAAGTACTCTGGGTAGGTAACAGAGTGAAAAGCAGAGCAGAAACTTCTTTCTTATAAGCATGAGTTCCCTCACACCCCAGGGTCTCAAATCTTCCCTGCTCACCTGTTTCTGACATGTCTGGCATCAAGAAGGTGCTCGACAACCATTCACTGAATACTATGGGCAGGATCAGAAAGACCTTCAAGAAGAATACCAATAACGGAAAAGGAGAATACGGCAGACAAGAGGCAGTGTAAAAAACCACAAAGAAAAAGAGGCTTAGAGCACGCAGTTTGGGTAAGTGATGACAGCCAATGATTACAGAATCCACAGTTAGAATTAACCCAAGAAACACATGCCAGATGCCCATGACACCATGCCCGGTCAGATGCTGGGGTACATGGTGCACAAGCACAAGCACCTGGGGCCAGAAGGGGCGCTGAGATCGGACATGAAGAGAGGAGGCAGCAAACCACAGCCATTCAAAGAGACCCAGAGGGGCGGAGAGTCTCAGTAACAGAGTTGTTCTTCCCTTGATGAGGGCAGCACCTCTACAGGCCTGTGTCAAAACAACGAGCGTGCACTTCAAGTGGACGCATTTTACTGTATATAAATTATTCTTCAAGAAGTCGACTTTTGGGCCGGGGATTTAGCTTAGTGGTGCTGCCACCTGCCTTGCAAGCATAAGGGCCAGAGCTCAATCCCTGGTACCAAAAGAAAAAAAAAAAAGTCAACCTTTAAAGTAAACTAAAAGTCAATAACAAATTACATTTACATAAAGGAAAAGAAGTAAGGCACAAAAGATGGCAATGGTAGAGAATATGTATCTAGCTGAAGGAAAAATTAGCACTGAATTATGGAAAGCAAAACAGAAATCAACTCAAAATTCAAATCTAAAACAAAAAATAAAACCAGTTGGTGAGACATATACAAGAGAAAAATTAGCTTTTGTAGTGAGGTAAAGGTATATAACTTCTGAATACCAGGTGTGAACAAACTGAAGTGTATAGGTAATTAAAGTTATAATGGAAGATGTCCCAGAAATGATTGTAAAAAAACTCATTGTGATTTAACAACCAGAGGAGAACCCTGAATGCCAAGCCAGAAAAGCACCCCCCACCGAAAAAAAAACACACAAAAAACTTTTACCCTACAGAAGGGCAAATAAAGAACTTTAAACTGGATGTGGTAGCTCACTCCTATAATACCAGCACTTGGGAGGCTGAGGCAGGAGGACTGCCGCAAGTTCGAGGCCAATCTTTGCTATGTAGTGAGTTCAAGGTCAGTCTGAACAACACAGCAAGACCCTGTCTCAAAACCAACCAGTCAACCAACCTTTTAAATAGATAGTATGAATGGAACATAAAACAATATAGCCTCAGATTTGTATTTTCCTCAAAGAAACCCTCAGAAAAGGACTGCTTTCAGTCAGGCACATTTCTGTATTCCCAGGTCTTGGGAGGCTGTGGCAGGAAGATTGCAAATTTTAGACCAGCCTGGGCTACATAGAGACCTTGTCTCAAACACCAACCAGTCAACCAACCAACCAAACATAGGGCTGCTTTTATGGTCATTTGAAATAATGTTTTGAGGGTCCAACAGGATAATGAACTAATATCAATACTTTTTGGTGCAGATACCATGGATGGAGTACTCTACTGAGTACCTGATATATATTACTGCACTTAATCCTCACACACTCTGACTTGGATTACAATATGGAAGCCAGGATCATGTTCCCTAGTTGCAGAGCCAGGTTCCCAACCCAAGTGACTTGGGCCTTTGTGTCCCAACCTGAGCCGCTCTGGTAAACTCTAGTCTTCAGTAAGTATTCCTCTAAGCCAAGCTGTTATGCATTTGAAAAGGCACGAAAGAAACTTGTCTCTGGCACCACAAAGCTTAAAAAGGTCATCTTATCTCTCACCACTGCTTCAAGTGTTTCTAAGTGTGTCTTTAGAATAGTGGCTGATGGGCGAACGAGGGAAAGAACTATTGATACAAGCACCAAGAGCACGTGAGATAACTGGGCTAAATTGTTTTAAAAAGAAAGGCAGTGACCAATGAAGGGCTGTGGATTCAGGAGGTGAAATTACCATGAGAATCTCCACTTTGGGGATGAAAGCTCTGGCCCTGTGCAGAGTTGTAAATAATATGCACTGCCCACTTAAATTCCCTTTGGTCTTCCCTTGGCTCGAGACAGAGTACATATGCATTAGTGGGGTTGGAATACAGGATGCGCGTTCCCCTCTCCCACTGCGTGGAGAACAGGCCACATCCACCCAGGAGGCCTGCAGCCCTCAGTTCTCTCTCCGGGAGGTCTGCCTCCTTCTTGTCACAAAGGCAGCAGCCTCCTCCAACTGCACTTCTGAAGTCCCCTACCTCTTAAAGACCTAACCCAGTTAGAAGCAAATATGACAAAAGATTAATATGCTCAGCATATAAAGAGACAATAAATCAAATAGACTTTAAGACCACAATGAATAAATAAGCAAGAAGCATGAAACAATTCACAAGACAGCATAAAGAATGACTAAATTTAGAAAAACATATATATATGAATGTTCAGCTTCAGCCACAAAGAAATACACATAATTTTAAACAAGGTAATATTCTCTGTCCAAGCCATTAACAGAGTATTCTGAAAAGAAAAAGGGGCAGGTGTACCCGTCTGGTGAACTGGAGAGTCCTGCGGGAAAATCAGTATAACGATGGCTAACAATACTCAAATAGTTTTTTGCGGGGGAGGTTGAGACATGGTCTCCTTATGTAGTTCAGCCTGGCTCTGAACTGATCATAGCCCAGGCTGACCTCAAACTCATGGGAATCCTCCTGCCTTAGCCTCCTGAGTACTGCGATTACAGGCACATGCTACCATGCCTGGCCAATGTTCATAATCTTACCTATTGACTTGACTTTTAATGATTGACCCAGCATAAATAATCTGAAATATGTTCAAAGATGTATGCAGGATAATGCTCATTACACAGAAGTACTTTTAAGATTAAACAAACAACCTAGGTTTGGGGATTTAGCTCAGTGGTTCCGCCGCCTGCCTCAAAAGCCCAAAGTCCTGAGTCCATTCCCCATTACCAGAAAAAACAAACCACACAATCTAAATGTTCAATACTGGACAAGTAGCTATAACAATTATGCTATCATGTAGTTTTAAGATTGTTTACAAAAAAATTTAGAAGTTAGAGGTTCAAAATTCCACAAAACAATATAGGGTGAAAAACTGTGCCCCCTGTTTCTGTCCATTAGACCAGCAATTTCCAATCTTTTTTGGCACCAGGGAATAGCTTCGTGGAAGACAACTTTTCCACGGGGTCATGTAGTTTCTGGGTGACTCAAAGGAGCCTGCAGCCCAGACCCTGGCATCAGCTGTGCACATGGATCCGCGTAGGCTGAAATCGCTGGGGACAAGGACAATGCCTTGCTTCCTCCTCAGGTGCTCACCTCCTGCTCGCACCTGGCTCCTAACAGGCATAGACCAATACATCCAGGATTTAGTCAACCAGTTCTCTACGCCGGCACAGTTAACAGTTTCTCAGAGATATCAGGCTTATACTAAAATTTCTGGGGCTGGGGCTGTGTGTGTGTGATAGAGTGTACCTATAATCCCAGCACTCTGGTAGGCTGAGGCAGGAGGCTCTCAAGTTCAAACCAGCTTGGGCAATTTAGCAACTCAGCAAGGCCCTGCCTCAAAATTACAAAAATAAAAGGCTGGGGATGTAGCTCGGTGAGAAGGCTCTATCTGTAGAAGAGGAGCCTGGGAAAGGGTACACGGTAGATAATACATACAACCAGGTGAGAAGATGACAAGGAATTAAGACTGAAGCAAGGCCATGGGGAAAGGAAAGAGTAGATTAGCAAAAGGCTCTCAAATTCAGTTTTACAGTTTGTTTTGAGGCAACAATGAGGAAACAGGTAAACGTATCCAGCAGGCTACCAGAAACATGGGTTTGGAGCTTAGGTGAGAGGATCCAAGTGGGAAACAAATCTGAAAAGCATCAACAGGAATGGGAGGTGTCACTGGTGGCAGGCATTTGTTCCCATGAAAGCAAGTGGGAGAGAGCCAGCCTTGGGCAGAGCCCTGGAAGAATCCTGGGAATATATGAAAGCAGGCAGAGGCGGCAGGAAAGGGAAAAGATGGGTTAGAGTGGCGCAGGACAACCACATGTAATCACCGGGCAAAAAGGCAAACCTCAGACTGTATACAACTGTCAGGAGGCCACGAGGGACTTCTAAAGGAAAAGCATCAGCGCATACCCACTGACCACAAAGCAGGAAGTGTATCGGTGAAGAAAACCTAAGTTCTTGGAAATAATATTGTTCCTAATAACTGGACCTAGGTGGAAATTCATAACCTAGTAAGAAAATGTAAGTAAGTTCTCATTCTTTAAAATGAGAACTTAAAATGAGTATTTAAAACCCCTGGAATCTAGCCAGAGTTAGCCGAAAATTAATGGCTTACATATCTTTCTTAGTAATAACAGCAGCTAAATTTAAGTGAGTTTTCCTTACTGTCCAGAAAAGTATACTATGGTCCTTGTGAAAAATTGGAGACAAAATAGTGAGAACATTTGATAAATTAAAAATGAAAAAAGATCAGTGGGACTGGCTAGGGCAGGGAAGTTTCTCTCAACAGTAGAACATGTGGCTTATAAATCAGAAATAAAATCACAAGGAAAATGGTGAAGTTAGGAAGTCGGAAGAGGGAGGTTGAAAATCACTTCAGAAACATCCTGAGCAGACCCCTGAACTTACCCAGAGTGAGAGAGGGCCAGATGAGCTGGGAACACCCAACACAGTGGAGCCAATCTGCCGGGTGGGGGTTCGTTCCCATGTTCAGCTGCCAGGGGTAGTTATGGGAAAGGTAGGTGTGCGTGTGGGTCCACAGCTGCAGTTCTGACAGATGTGTGTGAGAGAACTGTGAAGAGGGCGAGCCCTCTTTGCAGGGCTCAGAGGGGCAATGGTAGGGGTTTTTCTCACTAGAGTCACAAATGTTCATGGGACCTAGGGTTTCCTCCAACGCAGGATTCAAATGCTAATCTAAATGTCCAATAAGAAGTCAAATAATGATAATAAACTAGGGCCAGAGGTGTAGCTCAGCAGCAGACATTGTCTTAGCATGCAAAAGGCCCTGGGTTTGATCCTCAGTATCAAACAGAAAGCATAAAACAAACCCCCAAAACCTCCAGAAATTCTGGTGAATTAATGAAATACATCTGTTAATAAATATAAAAATTATGTACAAATAAAGTAAATTCAGAACAATATGACTAAGATCAACATCGTATAATTGTAGGTTTTAGGTATGGTTCTACATGAGGTCTCTTTAATACTCTCTTAAATAAAATAGTGAGAGAAACGCATAGTATCCTGCAGCAGATGCTCTCGCTGTTCCTAGGGGAATAGTTTAGGAGCATTTCTGGATAAGTGTTCTTGGTGGTGCTTAAAAGCATTTAAGATCTTTAAGCTACAATTCCTCAAAATTAAACTCATTATCACTTGAATCTATTTTCGTAGCCATTGACATTGTATTGCCAACAAAATTTTTCAAAATGTAAACCAAATGACCAAAGTAAAGGGCATCAATAAAATATCTTGGAGTGAGGGAGGAATATAGATGAAGTTGTGCTGAGGTGGGTGCTCCTTCTCACTTGGTGTAAAAAAATTTCTTGATATTTCGCGGCAGGTACAGTGCCACTGAGCTAACTCCCCAGCCCTCACTTGGTTTTAGATAGTGACCTCTGAGACAGTGCAGGACCCTGGAAGATGGAATTCCAGAGCTGTGGCTAAAATCCATGTTCCCTCATAGTGACTTAATCCTGAGATGTCAACTTGATTAGCTTTGGAAACACTCAGCGTATTAAAGGACATTTCTGGGTGTACCTGGGAGGGTCATGGACATGTGATTTGGGGTACCTATGTGGCTCCTGGTACCCCCTATCTGGCACTGCTCTCCTGCTTTGCTTCCTGAACTACACAATTAAGCAGCTTTGTTCCAACACTCTTCTGTCACGCAGCCTGTAGACCATGGACTGAATCCATAGAGACCGCGAGCCAAATTAAACCTCTCCTTCAAGTTGTGGATGCTGGGCATTATTTTCCAGCACAGGAGCTGATTAAAACGCTCTTCAAGTTTTTCCAGGCCAAAAGATGAATGCATACTTCATTTGTAGAATCCCACTAAGGTAGGACAGAGAAAATAAAGATAGCAGGAGAGAGTCAAGAAAGACCATAATTTTAACGTTGTACTTAGAAGAAAAAAAAACCCCACCAGCTTTAGGACACAAGTTACTGTTGCTTTGGGTCTGGATGTCCCCTCAAGGCCTCATGTGGTCGTGGGCCAGATCTCAAGTGTGTGAAGCTGGAATCAACTCATGATACAATGCTAGGCTCAAGGGCACTAGGATTAAGGTGTGAGTGATGCCCACCCTAAGTAGTCTGAGTAAGATAAAAGGGGCAGAAGATGTTGTTAAGCTCCCTTGTTACCTTTGCTGCCTTGTGTGTGCCATGTCCTTCCTATTCTGTGATGCCTGTTTGTTGTTTGTGCCTTGGAGTCAGCTGGTTATGAACTGTAAACCAAATAAACCCGTCCCCTTTAACTTTTGGTGCTGGGTATTTTGTCTCAGCAAAGGAAAGAAAAGTAACTGATACAGTTACTGAAGGTTACAATTGTTCTCCTTCTACTTACTCCCAAGTTCCTGTCTTAAAAATATAGTAGGCAATAAGTTGGGCCTAGTCCCTGCCATGTAAAATGGGCCTTTCACCTGTGACCAGGTTCTTGCCTTTCACTAGTAAACTGAGCCTGTGCTTGTCTCTCTTTACTATAGATTCACACATTTCACAGATCTCCACACATAGATGTCCCCAGCCCCAGATCATAATGTGCCTGTCTCTTTGGACTACATTTATTATTTCATTTTCTGAGTGTACTTCTTTGACACTGGATAATAAAATACGTGTGTCTTAGTCTCTCACTGAAATACTCTTCCATGCCAAGTCAAGAACCTACACTGTTGGTGGGGTGAGCTGAGGTCCCCACTTACCTCTCTGGACTTTGGTGACACAAATTACCCTTGTGAAGAGAGGAACAAAGGTAATACTCAAGTATTAACTCTTTTCACATCTACACATCCTTTTCCTATGGAATTGGCTGTATTTCCTTTAAAAGTACTGTGACATAAAGGATCCATACACAGACATGAGATTCTTACCTGTGTCCCCTACCAGAAAACAGCTTGACCTAGCACAAGAAAGGCAAGCTCAAGCGTTCATTATATAATAGGGTTGAACAGAATGGTGTTCTCAATTTTATTTTAAAATTTAGTGTGAACTAGCCCATGTAAGACATGATCTTTAATTTTTTTTTTTTTTTATTTTTTGGTACCGGGGATTGAACTCTGGTCCTTGCGCTTGTAAGGCAGGCCACGGAACTGCTGAGCTAAATCCCCGGCCTGATCTTTAAATTTTTTAAAATTTATGAAAAGTACCCATCAATAGTAGAATATTCAACGAGTTCTGGGTTTTCCAGAGAAAATAAAGCACAGACAGTGGAAATTTCTCTTGGCCAGTGAACTCTGACCTCTTCATTAAAGTTTTCCATCAATACTTCCAAAATGCTTTTTAATCCTTTCCTACTGCCATTAGTGATTAGTGACAATAAACGAGAAGGCAAGGAAGGGACACAGTCTCTAAAAAACTGGACTCCTGCTTTCATGGGTGGGCCAGTCTGATCCTCTTCAGAGTAAGTTCCCTCCAGCTACTACTCAAGCTAGAGTCTTTTCCTTATCGTCTCTTACCTTGGAAATAAAGCTTTTGCTTGTAAGTTCATATAGTCACTTAATTTTCACCAACCGAAGGACCCATGCTACCTATGCTCAACATATTATCAAGGATATCTGGGAAATAAAAACGGAACTCTCCTCTTCCTCCCTAGAATATATGAAGAGCAGGATATTTACTGGGCTATTCAGAAAGAGGGAGAAGGCCTTTAGAGATGGAGTTTATGGGGGCTATAGTGTGGTCAAAGTCTAGGCGGCTTTCCAAGTGTCCTGGCTCGGTCAGGGCAGCTGTGGACAAGCTAGATCCTCATCCTCTCTGCCCTTGAATACAGCTGTCTGGGGGCAAAGCCCAGGGGTGGATCAAGGCCCCAGGTTCAATCTCTAGCACCAATTTTCCTACTTGGATTTCAGAGGCACTGAATTCTATAGGTAGATTCATGCAAATAAACACATCAATCGTATCGCTGGATTTGCTGACAAAGTCTGGCAGGCTTTTCTTCCTTTAGAGAGCTTTAATTTTCCTCTCGTAGAGATGAGGGATGTCTAAAGTACTATCCAGTCGAAAATCAAGAATTAAAAAATATAACCGGTCTCTTCTTCACCTCTTGGGATGCCACTAGCAGTACAGGGTGTGGAATTCGATACGGTACACTACTGTCACAGGGCTGGTTGTGCTGGATTGGGCACTGCATTACCTTGAAACTACTTGCTTGCTTGGCTCTTTATAATACGAACAACTTGTTACTGTGTTCTTCTCAAAGGAAGGTTAAAACACTTCATGCACTGTACCATTTTATTTCCATAGCATCCCTGTGAATCATCTAGTTGGTGTTTATGTGTTAGGATTTAACTTTAAAGAATGTGAAGATCTGGAAAAAACTGAGCAAACATTTGCAATCAACAATTCTTTTATCACTTTTTTTCTCATAGTAATGACTAAAGAATACTGAATGGCATCTGGCATTTATCTGTCCACACACACACACACACACCCATGCACAAAGTGTAAGGTAGATCCAACAAAAAAATGTAACCTCAGACTGATGATTGGTACAGACCTAACACTCCTCACACTGCCACAGGATCTGCAAAAGGATTCTTTATCGTGGGAATGGGGCATCTTCCTTCAGAGTTTATCCAGCCTGAAGGCACCTGGCTGCAGGCAGTACCCTGCAACCTTCCTTAATCTGAAGGCACTACACACAACTCCAAGCGCAACTGTCCGCCTAGCTGGGCAGCCAGATCTTGGAAATTTTGTAGGGCTCTGAATGACTCTCAAAGGTGGGACCACTTTCTGAGCATTTATGTGCACGCTTGTTTAGGAGAGCCAGACATGAGCGAGAGCTGACTGTCATCATGTGGACAGGAACCAGTGTACACTACAGAAGCGTGAACAAGTACAAGGTGGGAGTTCCCTGCACTGCAGACAAAGCCCTTTATATTTTTTGCTAGATTTCTTTTAAAAATTTGTTTTAAAATTTCTTCCTCTAAGTGCTTAGGTCCAGAGACCAAGAACCTGATGTATTTGGATGCTGACTTAACTGCAGATACTAAGTTCTATACAGTAAGATATGAAGAGGTTTACTTCTCACTTCCCACTTAAGATTTTAGTATTAAAAACCTCAGGGATCAGAGATCTGAAACACTTTCATTTTGAGTTGCATGAAACTTTTATTACTTGGCCTAAATCCAAGGCTGGCTTTTCAATATACATAAATGCTCAGAGCAAGAAGGTCCTCGGCCTCAATATTATTTGCAATTTCATGAACCAATAAGCCCTGTCCAGAATCAACAAACAGCAGGCTTGCAGGGGGTGCTCAGCCATCATTTTAATGTAGGGCAGACTAACTTCTCCAGGCTTAATGTTAACTGCCAAAATTGAAAACTGCCTACCTTGATTAGAAGACACATAAATGCAATAACCTACCAAAATAATAAAGATTTGACATATCAGCTGGCATTTCCCAGAATGTTATGTGGAAACACCGGTCCTGAGGGAAGAGGAAGAAACAGCCCTGTGCCCTCTGGGGAAGAGTCACAGAACAGCTATAGATCCGAGCAGTGGAGAAGCTTGGGAGCAGAAGACCAAGTGGGGTACCCGGCTTCATTCCCAGAACCCCCCCCCACCACTATCACATCCATTTTGGGAAATGCTGACCTGGACACAACTTCTGCAAAGGGCTGAGGCTCGAGGCTGACCCTGTGGGCCCAACGGCCCACAGCCATGGCTCATATAGGCAAGTCCTGCTTGTCCACAAAAGGCTACTCACAGTGCATGGTGACTGACTCCAAACCTCTGTTCTACCCAGCAGGCTGACAGAAGAGCAGGGATGTTTTCATCCACTTCCCCTGGGTCTCCTCATCAATCCTTTGGCCTAAGATGTGCCTCTTAGATATATGTGCCAGATCCATCAGGAACAGCAGAGCTATTCTGAATACTATTCCCTACCCTTCTCCCTAAGAGGCCCCGACAAGACCCCAAAGCTGGGCTGTGGCGGTCTTCGGGATCGCTCAGAAGTCAGTCCTGGTCTTGAGAAGACACTGATCCCGAAGTGTGAAGCCTGGTCTTGCCCAAGCAGCCTTTACCCCAGGGCTGCTTTGAATCCTGCCTGTTCACTCTTCACTGGAGCTATCATTTCACTTCGCTCAACAGTGGCCAAAACCAACAACTTCCAAGCCATATTTTTAAAGCAGTCAATACCAAATACTCTCTATCACACCGTTAAAACAAAGAAGATAAGGGCCGGGGATTTATCTCAGTGGTTCCACCGCCTGCCTCGAAAGCATGAGGACCTGAGTTTGATCCCTGGTACCAAACAAAACAAACAAAACAAAAACAAAGAAGTTAAAAACTTTCTGTTTTTTAAATTTATCACTCCTTTAGATTTCAAATATTCTTTTGGGGGGGGAATTGTCATCATTACTTGAAAATATTTACTGTTCTAGCTAAAATTCTTGAGATGTAGAGAAGACAAGGTTTTGCAAAAGGCACCCTGACGTGCCCACCAGGAGGCCCCAGGTGCTGACAGGTACTAAGGAGTCGGATCAAAACTGGACAAGGTATGGACAAGGTATTGGGCCATATTATAAATTGTCCTGTTTTAAATTTGTTAAAGCTTTACATCTGGGAATAGAGAAAAAGAAGTAATTCATCCTGGGAGTCTAGGTCCCTCCAGTGAGGTTGATACCTCTGAAAGAAGATGGTAATTCATTGGTGAAAAGCCACTCTGCAAAGGGAGGCCAATAACAAATTTAGGATCCCAAATCCCATTTCCTACACAGATGAGAAAATGTGCACACAAGGAAAAACAACATAGGAAAAGGAACAGGAAGTTATGGGGAAAGGACAGAGGGACAAAAGAGAAAGACCACTGTTTTTTTAATGTGGGGCTCTGATCATGGGATAGATTTCTACAGTAAAATTTGTAGATGGAGGGAGAAGGAAAATGCCAGTCCAGGTGTAGTTTTAGTATTGTAGCTTATGAGTAAAGTCACTATAGTAACGAGAACATCCACTCCCAGGCCGCTACCCTGGTTTACTCATGAGCCACCCCTAGGCTCCATACTCGGTGGAACTTTGTTCCCGGAGTCACTGCATGGCCTGTGGTAAAGTCCTGAAGGTAAGGTAGAAGAAGATTGGCTTTTGACTCCATCTAGATCTTGTCTGGGAATTTATCTTCACACTGACTGTCATTTATTGCATATCAAAACTTGGACTGATACAAATACTACTGATGGTATCTAAAAGGCTAGGAGCTAATCTGTGTGGTATGCCAGGGCCCGAATCCTGGTTCCTTCTGAATTGGCCTATGCCACTATAGGATGCCAAAAGCTGCCCTGTGAAACTGCTATGGAGTCTTGTGCCAAGTAGTACTTCAGTCAAAGAGGTACTGCGTATCTGACCACAGCCCCTTAGATTGTATCACTATGTGATGTGGTAGCACCTTAGTTTGTGATGGCATGGGACATTCATAAAGCAATGAAATTGTCTAATGACCCATTTCTTAGGCAGTATGTCTAAACAATGCTTGAAAATATTGATCTGAGGAGCCTGACCTTCACGGACAGAGCCAGAAGAGACATTTCATGGGTTTTAGTACCAGAAAGAGTTGCAGTTCTTCTAAGAAGCTCATGGCCACGCCACAGCTACTCATCTTCCCTTAATTAATCTCGGTCTTCTCTCTTCCCAAAGCCCACCCAGGCAGTGACCCCTGGCTGCCAACTGTGCTGCCTGCTAAACATCGGGTTTGCTTGCAAAACACATCCCAGGCCTTACTGTAGTTTTCCTGATTTTCCTGATACTTATTTTCCTGATTTTCTTGCTTAAAGCATGCACCCACAATCATGGTTTAAAAAAAGGCAAATTACAGTATATTAAAAATCAGATAAAATATTGCTTGATTTATATGAGACAAGACAGGATTTCAAAATCCTTCTTTCCTTCCTACCTGCCTCCCTGTCTTTCTTGTGCTGGTGACTGAATCCAGGGCTTCACCGATGTCAGGCAGGTACATTATCACTGACCTACACTCCCAGCCCCAAATTTCTCATGTTAAAATTTGGAACAACACTGAGAGCAAGGTTACCAGACCAGTCCAAGGAAATTACCTGCACCACAATACTGCAAAATGAGAGGCAGGGGACGAGAAAGTGAAAAGAATTAAGACTTGTGATGTGCACGTACCAACTCCCCGTGATGGATGTAATCATTACCCACTGTGAATGTGTACTGATAAAAATTTTAAAAAGCACAAAATGCCAGTGTTACAAGAAGCCAACGTCATTTAAGGTATGATTTTCAGGGGGATTCTATATTCATGGTAAAAAAGAAATTTTTCTTATAAGATCTATGTTTAAAAAAGAAATCATTAGGACCGGGGATCATTAGCTCAGTGGTTCGGTGGCCTGCCTTGCAAGTGCAAGGACCCGAGTTCAATCCCCAGTACCAAAAAAATAAAAAAAAAAAAAATAAAAAAAGAAATCATTGATTATCCAAAGGCATACACACAAAATACCTAAGTTAAAGCAGCTAATGAGTTCATAAGCATTTAAATAAGAAAAAGTTCCAGGGCCTTGTAAATAATCCATATTTTATTCAGTCAAGTTGACTTGCTCTTTTTTCCTTATATAAACAAGTAACTTAAGTAATTTAATTCAGTGAAGTGAATACTGATGTTTGAAGAACAATAAAATGTTAATTTTATGATGCTATTTATTTTGCTATAGCTTCTACACGATAGGAAAGAAATTCAAATTTTGACCCAGGGTCAATCCTTAATATTTTCAGCAGCAGAAAACTAATCTATGAGAATACCTGAATTTTACAAGGAAATTCAACATATCTCATATATAGAGAAATGTAATAATGTCCTGGATGCCATTATTCATAGTCTTTGGTTATTTACTGGGCTTGCCTTCAGCATTTATTCATCTGAATTCTACCTAGCCCAATATTCTTGACAAATTTTAGCTTCCGAAGGAAGAACTGTACTTCTGTTAAGTAGATGAGTTTCACAAGTGGCACAATTACACTGGGATAAATGAAGACACTGGCAACAGTAGGAAGGGCCTGGCACAGGGAGAAGGGGCAGAGGCTGGTAGCCGGTGGCCATCAAATCCAGATGACAGCAGGGAGCCACCAAAGGCCATTACTGTGGGGACACAAGATGCAGCGAGGGGACATGGGCCAGAGAACCATGGGCCATAATGCCTGACCGACTATAGGGAAACTAAAGGCAGAAAGTGAGGCAATGTGGGAGACTACATATCCTGGAAAGGCAGGAATGGGTTAGGGACAGGTACGGAGTTGGGAGTTCAGATGTAGTCGATCTGAAGTGTTGGTAGCACACCCAGAAAGTGTCCAGAATGCACCTGGAAAGAAGGGACCGTGGACTAGGGGAAGGGATAAACAGAGTGGGAGTCATCAGAATATACAGGATTGAAGCCACAATTAGTTAAAGAGGGTCAGAGACGTTCTTGATAGATCACAAGGGTCCTCCAATATCAAAGAAGAGACTGGGGAGAGGGGTCAGAGAACCAGGAAGACTAGGAGAAGGGGGTCCCTGCACATGAGGCAAGGAAGTAAGTAAGTAGCCAAAGTTGCAGACAGACCAAACTGGCCAATGAGAAAAGGTAACAGAAGTGTGCATGGCGGAACATGCCTATAATCCCAGCACTCTAGGAGGCTGAGGCAGGAGGATTGCAAATCTGAGCCCAGTCTGGGCAACAGTGACTTAGGGAGACCTTGTCTCAAAAGAAGAAAAGGCCGGGGGCCTAATCCCCAGTACCCCACTTGCCCCTATCCCTGCAACAGTACGAAGTGTGTGAGAACTGTGGACCATGCCGCTGCAGGCAGTCTGTCAGGGCCACTGTGAGCCCAGACAACACAGACCACAATGGCCTTTCTCTGGATGGTCTCGGGCTCTTTCAGGGTGATGCCAGAGCCTGGTCTTCTGCTCATTCTCTTCCTCAACCCCTGTGCAACCCTCAGCATCCCAAGGGGCAGCACTCAGTGGGGGCAGACAGAGGCGCTGGATGGGACCCACTGACCCAATGGGGCCTGTGGTCTAGGACTATTTCCTTCCATCAAAAAGGCGGCAACTGACACTTAAAGCACCCCAGGCCCGGGCAGGTAACTTTCAGTCTCAACCATCTCTGCCAAAGCAGATCCCTGGCACAATACGGCTGAACTCTCTCTCAGGAAGCATGGACATCCACAGCATGCTAATTTTTTTTCATTTTTTGAGGGGAGGTTTATTTTGGCTCCTATTTTGCTAGATTCTTGAGCACACATATGCCCCCCCCCCCTTTTTGGTACTGGGATTGAACTTGGGACCTTGCGCTTGTGAGGCAGTCATGCATGGCATCACTGAGCTACATTCCTGGCCCCACACATACGCTCTTGTACTCTCTGCTTCTCAGATAAAATTTTGCCTCCTATCTCCCTTCTCTCCCTTTCTTTGGTCTCCCACTACTACTACTTTGTGAAAACATTATTTTTCATTAACACTGCTCCTCCTCTGTGCTGGTATTTTGGAATATGGCATGTACTCAAGTTAATTTATTTCCAATTTATAAAAATGCACCCTTTGCGATATTGCCTTAGGGATACATACACAATACAAAACATTTACTTAGGAACTTTAAAACAACATAGCAACTGGGAGCAGTAGCTATTAAAATATCAAGTATGAAATGACAATTTTTAATTATCTGTTTACTCCTTACCTTTTCCTGATGTTGGCTGTGTTTTTTTTTTTTTTTTTTAACAGAAATGAATGAATTTCCTATCACAGAAATTGCATGGGTGGTAGGATATGAAACAGAAATGTGAATTTCCTATCACAGAAATTGCATGGGTGGTAGGATATGGATGCAGCCATCCAGGAGAGGCTGCCATGCTTGGGCTGAGGTAGAGAGGATGAGGAGGATGGGTAGGGGGTCCCGGAGAAGGGACAGTATCCAGTTACTGCCCAGTCCCAGCTTAGCTGTGGAAGCCTGGACAGGTGCAGGTGCCTCTGTACCCCTGGGGGAATCATGGGCTACAGTCAATGGATGCATCTGGTGCTGTGGGTCAGGGATGGGGTTGGAAACAGACCTGATGTCCACACAGGAGAGGCGAACGAAACCACGCAGTGATGTAAAGTTACAGGGAAAGCAGGAAGAGGGAAAGGAGCAAAGGACCAGGCATGGAAGCCTGGGGAGTGTGCTTGCAGCTTCTGGGACGACAGCCTCACAGCAAAGAAAGGCTTCAGGCGTGGGAAAGGACAAGGGTCTAAGACAGGTGCTCTGTTGACTGCAGCAGGTAGAATTCCAGGCCCAGCACGAAGGAGAAGCACCCCCACAGCAGGTTGTCTGACAGGGTACACTGGAGTCTGGATACACACTCACAGGGGCTTTTCTTCATTTAGAGCTGTAAGTGTGGGGCTACAGCATCAGTGAAGGGCTCTTATGATTTCAGCATTTCTGCAAGTCCAGAGGCCAGCAGTGCCCTTGTACGAGATGGATTCCACCTCCTAACACACCTGATGTCGCATTTGGAATGACTTTTCTTCCTCCAACTCTATCTCCTCAGCTAGTTCAAGTACTTTGGACTACTAATAAAACCCACTACGGACTGGTTCAACAGGTTTAACTGAGCTAGTTAAATGACTGTTATCTATGATGAATTTGAAAGATTTGAGTTTGACTATCACTGTAAGAGATGACCACTAGGATCATCCTTTGGTGTCTTTAGGGTTTGGTTCGGGAAATGCCCTCAGAACATCAAAATACATGCACACAAAGTTCCTTACAGAGAATGTTTTAGTACTGATACAACACAGGTGATAATTTGTACATAGCTTTCCACATACTTTAATCTCTAAGTTACTTATAGTACCTAATAGAGTAATTCTATGTAATTACTGATTAGAATGAATGATTTAGGAAAAAAAATGACAAGAAAAAAATCTACACTGCTCAATACAGGTGGGACTGCTGAAGGGCTAATTAAACAGTACTCAGCAGCAGCAACGTATTTTGTCCTCAGACAATTCTATTCCTAGTTGGCTGAATCTTCCGATGTGGAATCTATACACATGGGACTGATGGATTTTAAGGGCTAAGGGTATCTGCTTAAATCAAAAGTGATTTGGGGGCACTAACCAGAATATCACACATTCTGCTAAAAAGTTTTGTAATTCTAGCATTCTCAATTTACAGATGACACGCACTCAGAGCAAATGATTTATACCAAAGTCACAGAACAAAAAGTAGTTGACCTAAAACCCGAACCAGCATTAAACATTTCCCAGGATGCCCCATGGAACCCAATCACCTTTTCAAGGTTCTGATCCCTCAACCCCGCCATACTGGGACCAAGCTTCCAGCAATGAACCTTCCAGGGACACAGTCAATCTATGTGGAAACCACATCACAGGAAAAGAGGGGGCAAAGGAACTTAAGGCGGAATTCTAGAATCACTTCACATAGCTTTCATTTTTCTTTTGTTATAGTAGATCATTTCTGTGAGCTGTTTTTGCTTCACCTCAAAATATGAGTTAGAAGAACAATTACACTGTCAGAGTTCTAGTACTGAGTGCCCATAAAGCCGTATAGATGATTAACGTGTCACTGTGATTATGGCATAACTTTGGCAGCATTTGATCTCCCTTCTAAAATGAGACGGATCAGCGGAGAGAAGACTGTTCCAGGCATTCCTATCACTGATCCCAGTGAAGCCAGGAGGACTTGTCTTAACTAGATAAACCTTGCTACATCTAGAAACTTACAGCGTGACTCATGCAATGTACCTTGCTTTGTTAATTTGGCTTCTTAAGGTTAGAATTTTCTTAAACTAGCTAGGCCACTTAATTGAGGAAATAAATGCTAAGACACATGTAAAAAATGATTACCTGATGAAGTGGAATTCAGTGCCAGGAAAGAGGTCATCAAGGGGAAGGGAGAGGGGGAGGGAGAAGGGGACAGGGAGAGGGGGAGGGGAAA
>NW_022900922.1:34529926-34536739 GCF_012274545.1 Fukomys damarensis | reverse complement strand
AGAGGGAGAGGGGGAGGGAGGAGAAGAAGGGGGAAGAGGGAGGAAGAGGAGGGAGGAGGAGGAAGAAGAAATAATAATAATAATATGTTATAAAATACTGTTCATCTGCAGAAAAGTCTGCATATGCTTGCTGGTGCAGAGCATTAAGATGCAGTCTATTTTTTACTATGCTCATTGCAGCCGTTTTAAAAAAGAATGTTGTATAATTACAATTTGCATAAAAATAGTATTATTGTACTGCAACGCAGAATAATTTAAAAGCTACTTCAGGTTAAGAACATTTTATTTACTTATAATTCAATTTTTTGGCCCAACTTTACTTTTTATACTTTCTTATAGCCTTTACCTTATTTTCTGTTTTGGTTTCCTCATTTGTTATTTTTAATCGTAAAAACTGTTTACTTATATGTTTATAAGTTTTAAAGCTGCTTTAAGGGCCAAGGTAAATAAGCACAATTTTGAAACTATTGTAAGCTCAAGTAAAAAAAAAAATCAGCTATGACACAGAAACCTAATAATCTTTAAATACTTTCCTCTATTATGAAGAGTAAAAATGAATACGCTATTTTCACCCCCAAATTTAGGCAGCTGAATGTAATTTTCCTAATTTAAATATCTTAAAATGTTTTCTTCTCTAAGTGGGCAATTTTTGCATATTTTTCAAAATCATAATTATTCAACATGGCAGAACTTAGCAACCATAAGATAAATTGTTTTATACAAATTCCAAATGCACGTGGACAAACACACACACACACACACACACACACACACACACACAGACATTTTGGGTGGGTGGATTGAACCCAGGGATTCTTGGGCGCAAGTTAGTGCTTTACTATTGAGCTGCATGCTCTGCCCTTGTATTTTTTTACACTTTGAGACAGTCTCAATGGTTTGCCCAAGCAACCCTTGAGTTTGATATCCCCAGGCCTCGCCTCCTGGGATTACAGACTGAGCTACACATCTCTCCAGGAACTCCAAGCACATGCAATGGTAAGGACTAACCAGTCTTTCACCCAGTTTAAGGTACAGGTGAGTTGCCTCTAGCTGCCTGCAGGGCACAGTGAAAGGGGTCAGGTACAATGGCTCTAACAGTGCCAAGGGCTACATAGGAGCCCACTGCACAAATGCAGAAAAAACAGGACTTAATTTGTAGTGAACTTAGGAAATTACACAAAGTGGTCCTTTTCACTTTATCTCTTTCTTTATAGTGTTCTTAGATATCATGCAATAGAGGTTAAAGCAGCTTTCAAGACACAACTTCCCCAATATTCTATAGTGAGCAGAGCTATTTGGCTGCTTAAAATAGAATTCTATGGTTTTTTTTAGCACCTCATAATATACACATGCATCAAAAGCATTATTCCTTTACCTTTTTTGCATTACTGGGGCGAGAAACCAACTTCTGCACTAAGCTGCATCCAGAGCCCTTTCAAATTTTTTAAAGATAAATTTTATTTTATTTGCTCCCCTCCCCCACCCCTCCCCCATGTACAGAAGTCTTGTTTTCATTTTTTCCTATTTTCACTTTTTCCCTTATTCTTTCCTTCCTTTCTCTCTTGTTCCTCTTCCCATTTGGATACTTTCTTCTCATTTCCCAACTTCCATTATACATCTCAGTCCTAATTTCCACATTCAACGTTTCCACACCAGAGAGACAATGCTGTATTTAGACGTGTGTGTCCGGTTTATTTCACTTAAAGAGTATGGTCTCAGAGTCCATCCATTTAGCTACAAATGTCTGAAGCTCACCCTTCTTTATGGCAGGGTAGTGCTCCATTAGATAAAAATACCACATCTTTATCCACTTGGCAGTTGATAAGCCCTTTCAATTAAAAAAAAATACTGAGATAGGTTCTTGCTAAGTTTTCCAGGCTAGGCTGGAAATCAAGATCTTCCTGCCTCAGCCTATCAAAGGCATGCAAACTATCACCAGGTGATGCTCACCAACTGATGGCTGTCCCAGGTGGTGGCTGGGTAGCTCTAACTCCAGTCAAGGGCTAAAAAACGAAAAAGAATAGGAGGATGGAGTCACCCACACCTCAGCAACCACTGAAGTTAATCAGTTGTAGACAGAATGGATCAGTCTCTAGGGAAGAGGATGGAGTTACATTTATTGACATGAAGGATATGTATAAGGATTGCAAGATTCTAAATAAGATGCTATATATGAGATTAAAAACTGAAGCGGAAGGTAGGCGGCCCAGAGGAATGAAAGAATCACTGTGATGTTATTTAGAAATATTCCTATACTAGGTAACCAAAATTTCACTATAGAAGTGTGTCTCCTGAAGTCTCCTGGCTCTGGGCACTATTTCAGTTAGTCTGTTTTCTCTGTGGAGTTTCTTGCACTGTCCTTATGCCGGACCACACCACAGTCTTAGAATAGCAGGACCATCTTGTGTTTGTACTGCGTCTCCTCTCAGGCCCTGGTGTGGTTACACACACACACACACACACACACACACACACACACACACACAAACACACACACACAGGCTTTTCAGGCAATACTGGGAACAAACTATCTGTCCGTGTATCTCAAGGGGGAAGAACACGTGGCCTTACGGCCTTTCCTTGTTTGAGAAAGTGAAGTGCGTGGCATTGACACTACTCATAGGATGGGTGATGCCACCCAAACTAGCGTTCTTGGTGATCAGTAGCACATAGGACAGAAGAGGTCATAAATTATCATCCCCATTTCACAGGTAAGAAACCGCAGGGCAGTGCGGAGTGGACTTGTGTGGGGTCACCTGGTGATAGGGCGCTCAGTACTCCAGCACTGCAGCTTCTCTGAGCCTCAGGGCCTCAACCATCCTCTTCTGCTGGGTGTCCTGGTGCTGTTCACACCCACGGCACCCTAAACGCAAGAACCTTCACTCCATGAGGCGAGGTGGTTCTGCATTTTCTGTGCCAGCTAATGACACAGCTTCTGTATTTATCTACTGTCCCTGTGCTTTGGCTTACCCTGGGTGGTATTCTAGACTCTGCCTCGCTTTTCTTCTTCCCTATACTGCACTCCACCACAAGAGTTCTGACAATTCTACCCTCTAGTAGCTTATCAAGTACATCCGCTTTCCAAGACTGCTGGCCCGGTCAGGGCTCTAGTTTCTCCTCAGCAAAGCCATACTCGATTCCCCTTGATGTCCCTCATAGTTCTCCTTCAGAGTGCTTCTAGAGTGACCTCTTCCAAATACACATCTGATCATCCCGCCTCACAGCTTAAAGCTCTTAGTGGCTGCCTGCTACCTGAGAAGGAAGCCTCAGCTCCTCAGTGCGGCCCTTTCCAACCTGAGTCTTGTCTGTCACCTCAGAATCACAGCCAACTCTAGCAGCTACTGTCGCTGGTGTCTGAGCACGTGAGGCTGTTCACATCCCGGAGGCAGTTGGTGCCTTCAGAGAGGACATCTTGGCTGTACATCCTGGGCCAGATTTGGTCACACCACTTCCACTCCATGCAGAATTTCTGTCCACCCATGCCCCACACGGCTCTGTGAAGCCACAGATCACAGGCGCCCTGCTGAGCCCGATGCCATCACCCTTCTGCCTTTAGGGCCTGGCACAGCCTTGGGCAAAGGAGACTGCAGAAGTCTGCCGGAAGAGCTGTATTGAGTGAGTCATTCAAACCCTAAGAGCTGGGCCTTGACTGGGTGGGCAGTGGACAGGGAGGAGGGCAGTCAAACGAAGAAAATGAGGAAAAACTTTGTTAAGAGGTCAGAGTTGAGCTGAATCTTGATGAGGAGGAGATCTGGATGAGTGTGGTAAAGAGAAAACCAGATGGAGCAGTGCTTGAAAAGGCCCAGAGGCCTAAGAGGACAAGGAACATTCAGCTTCAGCATCCAGTCTTCCATTTCTGGAATGCCCATAACAACAAAAGAGCCTAAATTTTTTTTTCTTAAAATTCTTGTTCCTTGAATTTTTCTAAATAACATATATGAATTTCATGCAAAAATTAAACAAAACAAAACAAAACAAAACCCTGCAACCTTTGGTATAAATGGGTTAAGAAACTGTAAATGGCTCAGTTCGGTGGCACATGCCTGCAGTTCTGGCTGCTCGGGAAGATGAGGCAGGGGAAATCGAAGGTTGGGGCCAGCATAGGAAGGTTAGTAAGATTCTGTTTCAAAACAAAAATAAAAAAACACGCTAAAGAGCTGACGGTGTAGCTCAGTGCAAGGTCCTGGGTTCAATCCCCAGCACTAAAGACAAAACTGTGCCCCCCCCCCCACCTGACAACACAGCTCTAAGTAATGACAGGCAGGATACACATGTGAGGTGCTGGAGAATGGAGCAGAGCAGACAGGGTCTGTGCTATTAAATGTGGCACAGATGTAAGTCTTGGAAGAGAACTGCAAATTATGTCATTACTGTGATTACTCTAGGCATCACAATTTTCATTGTTTGAGTTTGCTTTTGTGTGCTTTTCATGGCTTATCCAGCACTAGCTCTGAGTCTTCAGTAATCCCTATGCCTTGGGTTCCTTACTAGGTTGTTAAGTGTAGTACCTACCTCAGAGGGTTCATATCAAAGCTAAGCCACTGAGGTTCATTCCCTCCAACCTTCACACTTTTTATTTTGAGACAAGGTCTTCCTAAGTTGCCCAGGTGGGCATTGGACTTGCAATCTTCCTGCCTCAGTCTTCCTTAGTGCTAGGATTACAGGGGTATGCCACTATGCCTTGCCTGACCAATTAATTTCTAAATCTAAGTTAACTTATAGTTGCTTATACTGAAACTACTAAGAACAACCTTGAAACATCTTCTGCAGTTTACTCCTGCTGATTTATTCACTTGAAAAAACGCTGCCTTAGTGGCTTATAAGTTACTTCCGAATAAAACTTTACAAGCAGACGGGGCCCTGGAGATTGTCTAAGTCCAATGGTCCCATTTTACAGACAGGGAAGTGTTCAGAAGCTTTAGAGTTTAAAGGGATTTATCCAAGGATACACTGAGGATGGCGACTGGTCCATTCTACACTGCTCTGATCTGTACCCTCTCCTTGGTACTGTGCCTACAGTGCACAAACTGTGTGCTGACCCCCAGTCTGTTTATTCTGACTGAATTAAAAGTGACAAAATATCCTCTAGACCGGTAAACATGATTGGCTTCCCTTTTTTACTTGCATACTCTGTGTGCCTCCTCAACAATACGAACTTATGATTAGGTGTTAGTTATTGCTAAAATTTTACCAGTATGCCTAGTGCTTATATTCTTCATCTTCTAAAGCCAATCATTAAGTAAAATCTTGCTTTCCCATGAAATGTTTCTTTTAACCATCTAACTATATGATCTCACCGGTAAGGCCTAGGTGCTGTAGCAAAATTTGTAGGTACATTTTCTGGTCAGGTTTCTAAAACTTTTTGATAGTCACAATTTTAATAGCACAGACTCTGTCTGCTCTGCTCCATTCTCCAGCACGCCTCACACGTGCACCCTGCCCTGTCATTACTTACAGCTGGGTTCTTTTGTGGGTGGGGGTCGACTGAATCCAGGATAGGCTCCATGTTCCAGTCCACTGAGGGTGTACTGGGCCAGCACAGGGTCTGCCCACTCACACACGCAGGGGAGAGGGGCCTGCCTAACCAGGTGTGTTTCCAGGGACCTCAAGAGTCACCTAAGGTGAGGCCTGGTGTTAAGAGATGATGCCTAGCAGGCACTAGATGCCTGCTTTTGGGATTATGGCTCAAACTCTGAGCGTTCAGCTAGTTAGTAAGGACACCAAATCTGAAAAATGCAGATATAAATCCATAAGATATATTAGAAATGATGGGTCAGAAGTTATGAGGACACAGAAGGTATGACAAAGCGGAGGCTGTGTAGAGACAAGGCATATACAAATCAAGAATAAACAGGATGGGGTACCCCCCCAAGAGTGGGCTGTATTTAAAATGCAAGGGTTTACTGCATGAAGGAATTACAACGGTACGTGTCAAAGTCTCATGTAATTCTTCAATAATAGTTAAAATTTTTTATATTTTATTGTCAGTTAAAGAGGTTTAAAAAAAAAAAAAGCGCTTAGACTCACTCCTGCTGTTTAAGGCCCTATGGCAGGCTCCCAGTCTTGTGCGTTAGCGTAAATGAAGGTTTCAGCTGCAGGATAACCTGTGAAACCTCCTTCACCACTACTTGTGTATGCACCTGGGAGACGTTCCCAAAATAGAATGAATTCTTGCAATCAAAACGGTTAATTAAAATACCTGGGAAAGAAAGGGCGCGCTAGAGCCAGCGTACAGCTTTGCGCCACTGCCACTCCAAACTCTTGCAGTCGTCAAGGAAGCTGTATATGAAACACACCGGGGGTCCTATCTCGAACATCAGCAGCTTTCGTCTCCCCCACCCCCAGAAACGTGAAGCGGATCAACTTTCCTAAAGCATGAACCCAGTATCCACGTGGGTGAAACACAGTCCGAGCCCAACTACTTCTTCAGTAATCCGAAGGGCAGGGCCCGGGCTCCTGTCCTCCCAGATGTTAGAGGACCACGACGGTAGGTACAGCACGCTTAGTTGCCCAGGTCACAGTACTCAGCCCGCTGGTGCCGGCCGGCGGCTCCCCGCCCCCGCGGACATCCCGGGACTAACACTTGTGCGCGGCTGGAGGCTGCCATTTTGGAAAACAAAATAAAACAACAAAAAACAGAAAAACAACCCCAAAAGGTTCTCTTAGCGGAGATCCCGAGTTTGACTCAACCCAAATTTCAGCCTCTGCAAAAAATGACGAGGGAAATAACACGCGGCGGCTCAGCCTCGCTAGCGGGCAGCCCGAGCCGAGGCGCACTCCACCTTGGAAGGCGCTCGGGGTCCCGCGCCCGGG
>NW_022900922.1:34505571-34529495 GCF_012274545.1 Fukomys damarensis | reverse complement strand
TGGCGTTGCCTGAGAGACTGTACGCAATGTGGAGGAGAATTACTTTGGCAGAGCAGCGTGAGCGGGTGTTGGTTTTGAGAACATTCTCTATGCTAGGGAATTCTGCGCCTTGGGCAGTGAGGTGACGGACTAGTGGCTTCCTGGCGCTCAGGCTTTGCTTAGGGCGGCCGGCCGAGGGGTCTCCGCGGCGGGTCCTGCTGGCTGTCAAAATGGCAGCGCCCAACTGGGACAGGTCCGGTTGAAGCGGGAGATTAAGTTCCTTTCCTGTAAGTGAGCAAGCTTGCTGCGCTTTCGATTTTGAACATCCTGCGTCTAGGTTTCTTGGGAGAGTGGCGGGTGAGTGGTGGCCTTGCTGCTGCGTGGGGGTGTGACGTACCTTGTTGGTGCGGTAGCAAGTTTGCACTTGACTGCGAATTTTTCCCATTTCCCCATTATTCCTTGAGGCTTTTGAGATTTTACTTTTGAGTCAAGTGTCTCCATAGTTTTGAAGTCTATTAAGTGCGCAAACAAGGCAGAAGCCTGGGCCGTAGACGTCGTGATTAATTAAAGGGACGTTTAAGTCTTTAGGGACTCTCGGGGTCATTTCAAACTGAAGAGAAGCTCTCCCTTGGCTTTTCTCGGAAGACTTCAACTTTTCTGAATCAGCGTATGAAAGTGGTGACAAAGTTCCTCATTCTGGACTTTGAGGATGGGAGCAGAGAAGCCTCAGCCCGTTCAGGTTACTGTGTTTTGAAAGCATGTCTTTGTTACTTTTGGAATTTATGTAAGCGACATTGGGAAGAGCCGCAGCTTCTGCCCCAGAACATAGCGAGGAGTAACTTCATGTGTCAAAACCAAGTTTGCTTTAACATGTGTTCCCATCTCTTGGTATATCGGGTTTTGAAACCATATTTGCTCTTTGTTGAAGCAACTGCATATCTTGAGAACTTTAAGGTTGGAAAACACTTCTCTGACCTCGCTATGCTTTAGTGTACTTGTAACCCCACGTCTTTGCATCCAAATATACTTGCTAGTCAAGATGCAATCGCATTAAGGCAAAGGCATTGAACAGAAAATGCTTTTATAAAAAATCTTTTAGGCCTATTCCCTATTGCCTATCTTTAAGATCTCCTACACCTGTGACTCTCAAAACATTGTTTTTTTTTTTAAAAAAAAACAGGATAGTAGGATGTCTCTGTCATTGTCGCTGGTTGTTCAAGTCCTTTTCTCAAGTTTCTTGGATGGGCTTTTAATATTTTGAGTTTTCCTTTGGGATTTTTAAAAAAGATCCATGACTAAGGGAATTGCCCGTTGCTATGGAGTAAGTTCTAGACCTCTGTTTTTCTTATGATGATACGCTATGAAATAATATGTGATGTGGGAAAACCACAATGTTAGTGAAAGTTAATGGAGAGAAAATTATCAAAGTGAGAAATAAAGAACATAATTTTTGCTTGTTTAAAAACAGCTGGAGGTGGCCATGGTGCTGCATGGCATGATCTCAGTGAGTTCGAGGCCACTGTGGCCTACATAGTGACTTCAAGGCCATTCTGAACTATACATAGTGAGATCTTGGCTCAAAAACCCAAACGAAAACAACAACAGTAGGGATAACTTTTCTTTCTCTCTTTTCTTGGCTTTAGCTTACATTTTTTTTTTTTTGGTTTTTTTGAGACAGGGTCTCACTATGTAGTTGAGACTGGCCTGGAACTCACTATGTGGCCCAGGCTGGTCTCAAACTCACAGTGACCCTCTTGCCTCAGCCTCCTGAGTGCTGGGATTAAAAACAACTAGATTACAGGTGTGCGCCACCATGCACGGCTTAGTTTACATTTTGAAACTAAAATTGGCATAATTACTGTATGCAATTTTTTATGCCTAATTTATTAGGGAATTTAATCATTAGTTTATGTTATGTATATTAATAACTTTACTATAATCAATTAAAACTTTTTAAAAAACATGTAAAGTTTAAATTATATGCTGTTATGTATTTTAGTATGCATTCTATGCTACATCAAGGTTTTTCTTAAGTAATAGTGATAAATTCATTGTCTGTAGCCACTATGACTTAGGCCTTAAAATGTAAAAGTTTTCTTATTCACTTATGTGTAGTTCAGGTAAGTGTCAACTGTGTATAGTTCTTTACCTCTTTAAAAGCATGCCTTACTTTGTATTAAAAGTAGGGATGTGAATAAGCACTTAATACTTTTTAACAGAAATTTCTCTTACCATAATAAGCAGTATAACAATGTACTCCCCTTAGCTTAAATATCAAAGTAATATGTCAGGAAAATCTTTTGTAGCAAAAGGAATTCATTATGTGGAACATGAATCTAAATCCTTTTTTTTTCTTCAGTACTGGGATTTGAACTCAGTATTTCACAGTGAGCTACATCCTGCCTTCCTTTGCTTTTATTTTGCTTTGTGATAGGGTCCTGCTAAGTTGCTAAGTCGCCCAGGATGGGCTCAAACTTTGTATTCTGTTGCCTCAGCCTGCTGGAGTGCTGGAATTACAGGCATGCCAAGTCTGGCTGGATCTAAGTCTTGATTATACATTTCATTTGTTTTTATTGACCTGTTATTCAAATAGAAAATGAAGATGAAAGAGACCATAGCATCACCTAAATGATTTCTACAGATGAACAAGTTGAAACTCTTCTTCATTCATTCCTTTTCCTGTGTGCCACACAGTGTCTAAAATGATACAGGTACAGTGATGATTCCCCTCCCTCCCAAAAAACCTATAGGGGAATAGATAAACAAAGTCATACTTTATTTTTGATAGGTGCTGTGATTGACAGCTTTATCAAATGCTAGGTATCGGATACCCCTTCAGAAAATCTCAGTCTCCTGCTCAGTGCTCTAATACAAGGTGAGAAGAAAGACTTAGAGACGAATGAGAAAGAGAGAGAGAGAGAGAGAGAGAGAGAGAGAGAGGGAGAGAGAGAGGGAGAGAGGGAGGAGAAAGAGAGGAGAAAGAGAGGAGAGACAGAAACAGAGACAGAGACAGGGAAATGGGAAATGGGATGGTTAATACTTGAGCAAACAAAGACCCTGAACAGCCAGAAACTCTGATATTTGTTGGTTACACATAGTTGGGGTGAGGGGACTATGTGTGGTTGTTAGGGATAAGTTGCTGATGCAGGCAAGGCTTGTAAAAGAAGCATCAAAGTATTCTTGTGTTGGGAACAATTAACCTTGTCTTTTCAGTTAAGGGTTCATATCTGGGAACAGAATTTGGGTGAGTGTTACTCTGACCTCGGCTGTCATGTTTTCTCATATCCTTGTCCTGCCACAGTGCACCTATGAGTCACATGGGCTTCCATCAGACTCACTTTTTAAAATGAGCCAATTTTGGGATTAACTGTTTACAGCCTGCACTGCTTATAACTTGCTTTGGGCATAATCAACTGGACAGTCTCCCACAACTAGGGGAGCATAGAGAGGGATATTCACCTAGGACTTTAACCTTAGAGAAGATTTTCCATCAAAGAAGATAACTCCAGAATGAGTAGTAAGATCCATCTGAATGGGCTAAGTTAGAGATTGCAGTGTGTATTTAAGGCACAGAACCATGTGTAGCAATCTGTTTAGACAGCTCTGAGTGGTTTAGCTCTGAGGTAAGAAGGAAAGGACCTTCTATCAGAATGTGAAGTGGTGAGTATGTACTAGCTTTTTTTTTTTTTAGTGATGCTTCCTTTCTGTTTGGAATAAGTTATTTTGTCCCCTGTGTACAGGCTAAGTTATAAGTCAAGTACACCTTACAGATGAACTATTGAAATGGAGGTTAGTTTACCAGGTGTTGATAGACTTTTGTTTTAAGCCATGATTTCAAATTTGTGTTCTAGAAACACTGAAATTCTATTTCTTTATCTGTGCATTCAGCATGTAGCTGAGAGGCCTGGTACTTCAAGTCAGAATTCTTGGGGTAATGTGAGGGTTCTAAATCAAGCACAGACCCTGTTTTCTTGGACTTTGTAGTTTACATACATTTGCACATAATTACAGTACGGGTTGGGAAGTACAGAGTGCCAGAGAGAAGGGCTGGTCCAGTGACACTGGGCTCTGCAGGGAGAGCTTGTGTCCATCCCTGATGCCCAGGCCACACATCAGACCAATTCAGCATGTGTGTGCTAAACTTCCTGGTGAGTGCATATGCTAGGCTTGGGAAACGATGATGTCCGTGTCTTAAGGTTTTAGGAGGACATAGTGTTTGTGTTTAAACAGTTAAAGGGTTTGGATATGTGAGGTGGTAGTGAAAGGGTTTCTCCAGGAGGAATGTTTGTCCTTTCCCTTGGATAGTGAAGAAGAGTGGCCCTGAGTGAGGGTTAGGGAGCAAATATTCATGGCTTAGAGAAGAGCGGGGCAGGGCTCTGTGTAGGGCTGGAAGGTAGAGGAGCATGTGAAGGTGATCTTAGGAGAGGTACAAGTTCAGCCGTACATGGTCAGATGCACAGAGCACAACCCTATGCCATCTCACTTAATCCTTCTGTGACTGTATGGGTGAGCTGGTCCCTCTGCTTAACAAAAGGGCTGTGAGAGGTTAGGTCATTCACCCACCATCAGAGAGCTGGGAAACGCCTGGGGTGACTTTGGCCCAAGATGCGATGTGCTTCTCTGTGTTACCACACAGTTTCACAGACGGTGTTCAGTGCCAGCTTCCGGATTTGACATTCATTCACTTTTCTTGGATACTGTGGGTAAGTTTTAGTCACATTTGCATTTTAATTTGGTTGGCTTCTCACTTATTTGTAAAACTAACTGGTGTGTATAAATATGCAGATACTCTCATGTTGATTTTTATACTTTCTTTTTAGTCTTTTAAGATGAATTTACATTTTCTTCTATTAACCTCTCTTTGAAAAGACATGGAGCCTTTTTTAGGTGGTCTATTTATGTGTGTGTGAGAAACATTTCCTCTTGGGATTTCTGAGACTCATATTTCGGTAGAAACTTTTCAAATAGATTCAAGAAAATCTATTCTCTGTTTTCAGTAATTTAGAAAGCCATAATGTGTCACAACTAGATATTCTAGCTTATTAATTAATTGAGCTCCCTTACTTGTGGGAAATAATGATGAAATTGACAATTGATTTGGGAAAATTACATCATGTCACTCGGTTCTAGGAATTTTTTTGTTTTTTTGTTTTTTTTTTAAGAGTAGTTCTTTGCCTTTCAAGGAAAGAAACCATCATTTCCAACCACAAATCTTTACCAGCATGAGGACTCTTTGCCACTGTGTTTATTTTGTTACAATTCACCCTCATCCTTCTTTTCTTACTAGTTAATGGCGATAACTACTGTATTATGTTTTTGTATGATCCATATATTTTAGAATGGTTTGTTATATTTGTGATAATAATGAAATTCTACTTACGTAGAGTTTATTTTTCAGGAGTTCTGTTGTGCACTTTGCTACCATCTCATTGTTTGTAAAGATCAGTTTCAAGTTGGTCACTTCTTTGGTGTTCCCTAAAGACTCCTGTATTGACAGCTTGGACCCCAGTTCAGGGCTGTTCAGTGATAGTGCCTACTTGGGCGGGCAGGGCACTGGGAGCACGGCTTTGAATGGTTAGAGATCTGTCTTCTGCTCCTTCCTCTCTGGCTCTTTCCCTTTTGCTTGGCTTCCTGGCTGTCATGAGGTGAACCACTTTCCTCTGCCATGCCTTTCTACCAGAAAACTGCCTTGGAATCAGCTGACAATGAACGGAAACATTAGAAAGCATGAGACAAAATAGAGCTTTTCTCTTTTAAGTGGTGAAATCAGGGATTTGTCCCAGCAATGAAAAGGTGACTGATACGAATGGGGAGTAATGGCTGTCACCTCTTGTTTGTTCAGATGAATTGTTTGTTTACAGAAAACATTCAGGCTTTACAGTCTTGACTCTTTGTTTAGATTTTACTAATCACTGGAGAAATACCAGGTCAATATTTAAAGATATGCAATACTGCTGGGGATTTGGCTCAGTGGTTCTGCCACCTGCCTTGCAAGTGCAAGGACCAGAGTTCGATCCCCAGTACCCAAAGATATGCAGTACTTAGCTCTCTGCATTAATTGATTTCTTGGAAGTAGCTACATCTTTGAGACTATTCTTAGGAGACTAGCCAGGCACAGTGGTGCAGGTTTGTGATCTCAGCACTCTAGAGGCTGAGGCAGGAGAATTACTGTGAGTTTGAGGTCAGCCTGAGCTACACAGTGAGTTCAGGGCCCAGCATGGACTACATAATGAGACCCTGTGTCCAGGAATAAAGAAAGAAAGAAAGAAAGGATACAGGGGACTATTATTAACAATAGAAGTTATACATAGAATTTATGATGTCTTTGCCATTACAGTGAGTACTTTTATATGATTTAACATTTAATAACTTTTCAATCTAAAAATTTGTTTGCTGAGCACAGTGGAAGCAATTCAGTTTGGCTGACTTGTAGTCTGTAAGTATCATTGTGAGCTTGCATTAACTAATAACATTCAAGGTCAATAAGAGCCTGGCTGTGTGAAACCATTATAGCAATATTGGCAGACAGGGAAACAGAATTAGCTTCGGTTAGTGAGGATAAGAATACTGGGAGGATTATCTTCATAAAAATTCCTGGAATTCTGGAGTGCAGAGGACAGTAAAATGGAGGAATCATTAAAGAGGAAAGCATGGCATTGGCATTTTTGATTAAGGACATTTTATCAGTCAGATTTCTGTTAATGTTACAAAGATCTACAATGATGTAGTTGTAAAGAGGAAAGTCTTATTTTGGCTCATAACTTTGACTGACTGGGCCCAGTCCTTTGCTTTGGGCTTGTGGAGCATATTGTGGAAGGAGCGTTTGGTAGAACATAGTCATTCACTTCATGGCTGGAACTTGAAGAAGATAAGAATCTTTCTTAGGTACACAACTCCATTGACCAACACCTCCTTACCAGGTCCTGACTTTTAAGAAGTGTCAGTAGCACTAAGCCCCAAACTGTCATAGACATGCTAGTGCATTTCATGTCTCTGAGCACTTTGAATATAGGTTCTTGCACCCTAGCGTTATGACTTTAACCATTATGATCCTGTTTGCACCTTTGGCTTCTGGGTGCTCGAGAAACGGCGATGGTAATGATCTCAGAAATGGCGATGATGGTGATCTCAGAATAGTTCTTGGATAAGCCCCAGTCTTCCAGGAATCTCCTGTAGTCCCTCCCTACTTTTTAAAGCCTCCAAGTAAACTGTTCCAGATTGATTCATTTCAGGACATGCATGGGGTTTGCAGGAACTTGCAAAATGGAATTTCAACTTGTTGGGACAAGTGGGACCTCTAATCTTAGTTCTTTGAGGTATCTCGATATTGATTTCCACAGTGGTTGTACCAGTCTGCACTCCCACCAACAGTCGAGGAGGGTTCCTTTCTCCCCACAGCTCTGCCAGCATTTGTTATTGGTTGATTTATTGATAGCAGCCATTCTTTCTGGGGTGAGGTGGAATATCAGTATTATTTTCATCTGTGTCTCTTGAATGACCAGTGATATTGAACATTTTTTCATATGTTTATTTGCTGCTTTTACTTCTTTGAGAAAGTGTTCATTTCAGATGCCCATTTTTGAATTGGGTCTTTGTATTGGGGGGGTCCTGACTTTTTTGAGTTCTTTATATATTCTAGATAGTAGACCTTTGTCTGAGGAACAACTGGTAAAAAATTTTTCCCATGTTGTAGGTTTTCTCTTAGCTCTGTAGGTGGTTTCTCTTGCAATGTAGAAGCTTTTTAATAAGATGAGATCCCAGTTGTTGATTCTTTATGCTAGTTCCTGTGCTACTGAGGATTTGTTCATAAAGTCTTTTCCTATGCCAATGTCTTTAAGAGTTCTACCTATCTTCTGGAAAGTTTAGTGTTTCTGTTTTAATATTTAGATCTTTAATCCACTTCCATTTTAGTTTAGTGCATGGTGAAAGATTGGCAAGTTGAAATCCAGTTTTTCTAACACCATTTATTAAAGAAGCTATGTTTCCTCCAGTGAGGAGGCTTGGCTTCTTTGTCAAAGATGAGGTAGCTGAGTATGTCTGGAATTGATCCTGCATCTTCTAATGTATTCCACTGATCCTCAGGTCTGTTTCTTTGCCAGTACCATGCTGTTTTTATCACAGGGCTTTGTAGTACAGCTTTAACTTGGGAAATGTGATATCCCCTGCCATGTCTCTGTTGTCTAGAATTGCTTTTGCTATTCTAGGTCTCTTCTGGTTCCAGATGAATTTTTGGAATGTTTTCTCTAGTTCTGTGAAATACATTGTTGGGATTTCGATCAGTATTGCACTGAATCTGTATAGCAGTTTTGGAAGTATGGCTATTTTTACTATATTGGTTCCTCCTACCCAGGAACAGGGAATGTCTTTCCATATTCTTAATATCCTCTTTGATAAGATACCTTATTATTGTTGTTGTTGTTCCTATTTGCACTCCTTAGTATTGTGAGCTGTTCTTAAAGTGAGATTGACTGAAGTTGTAAGTTACAGGAAACCCAGGTGAAGTGGCTTTAAGCCATCAGCATGGCTTCTTTACAGTGGCTCCCATGTCAGGAGAGTGTAGAAACCAGATGGACTTCAGTGTTGGTTGCTTTGAGTGGTGTCACCAAAGATTTTGTTTTGTTCTTTTCTTTACCTATTTTCTCCAGTGTCAGCTTCCTTCTTAGACTGGTGTCCTCTCTTTAGTGTGGAAAGTCATCAACAATTCTGTGATGCTTGAGAATGAGAGCGCTTCTGCACCCAGCATGCCCCCATTCCTTTCCGTTAGCCCCACCAGCCCTCACTAGTTGTATGTTCCTCCATCTCTGAACCAGTATCTGCATGAGAGAGTGTGGTGATTGTAGGTGAGTCCCCTGCCTGCCTCCTAGAAGAAATGTGTAGGCTGGGAGAGTTGGGGGTGGGTATGGAGACATAGGGTATACACATTGGTAAGGGAGGGGAACTGCTTCTTGGGAAAGGCACTAGAACACTCTTGACAGAGTTATACATTTCTTTATGAGATTGTTTGATAAATATTTTTCTCTGATATCAGGCTGTATATGAGAATAAGAATTGAATCTGTTTTTGATTCCTGTTTTTCTAGCACTCAGTACATTATATCATTGAATACATTTGTTGAATGACTCAGGTAATCACATAAATTTTATGTAACTCACTTGTGAAAATTAGTGGGTGATCCACTATCGCCACTTCTCTTCAATATAGTTCTGGAAACATTAGCCACAGCAATTAGACAAGAGAAAGAAATTAAAGCAATAAAGATAGGAAAGGAAGAAGTTAAACTATCATTATTTGCTGATGATATGATACTCTACATTGAAGATCCAAAAAACTCCACCAAAAAACTTCTAGACTTAATTGACAGATTCAGTAAAGTATCTGGATACAAGGTGAATACCCAAAAATCAATAGCCTTTCTATACACAAATAACAGACAGACAGAAAGAGAAATAAGGGAAAAAATTCCTTTTACAATAGCATCCAAAAAAATGAAGTATCTAGGAATCAATCTAACAAAAGAAACAAAAGATCTCTACACTGAAAACTACAGCACTCTGAAAAAAGAAATCGAAGAGGATATAAAAAAATGGAAAGATATCCCCTGCTCCTGGGTAGGAAGAATCAACATAGTGAAAATGGCCATACTACCGAAACTGCTATATACATTCAATGCAATGCCAATTGAAATTCCAACACTATATTTCACAGAACTAGAAAAAAGAATCCAAAAATTCATTTGGAACCACAAGAGACCTAGAATAGCAAAAGCCATTATAGGCAACAGTCACATGGCACCAGGTGTAACAATTCCCAATTTGAAACTATACTACAAAGCCACTGTGATAAAATCAGCATGGTACTGGCAAAGAAATAGGCCTGAGGATCAATGGAACAGACTGGAAGACACAAAAACAAATGCAGATGTACTCAGCTACCTCATCTTCGACAAAGGAGCTCACCATCCTCAGTGGAGGAAAGATAGCCTCTTTAATAAATGGTGTTGGAAAAACTGGATATCAACCTGTCACAGATTAAAATTAGACCCTTATCTTTCGCCATGCACTAAATTAAAATCCAAATGGATTAAAGATCTAAATATTAAAACAGAAACATTAAACTTGCTGGAAAGTAAGTTAGGCAGAACTCTGGAAGACATTGGTATAGGAAAAGACTTTATGAACAAATCCTCAGTAGCACGGGAACTAGCAGAAAGAATCAACAACTGGGATCTCATCTTACTAAAAAGCTTCTGTACTTCAAAAGAAACCATTAGCAGAACTAAGAGACAATCTACAATGTGGGAAAAAATTTTTACCAGCTGTACCTCAGACAAAGGACTATTATCAAGGATATATAAAGAACTCAAAACAATCAGTCCCCCCAAATATAAAGACCCGATCCAAAAATGGGCATCCGAAATGAACAGACATTTCTCATACAAAGAAGTGAAAGCAGCAAGAAAATATATGAAAAAATGTTCCACATCACTGGTCATTCGAGAGATGCAGATGAAAACAACACTGAGATTCCACCTCACCCCACAAAGAATGGCTGCTATCAAGAAATCACACAATAACAAATGTTGGCGGGGTTGTGGGGAGAAAGGAACCCTCCTCCATTGTTGGTGGGAGTGCAGACTAGTGCAACCACTATGGAAATCAATATGGAGATACCTCAAAGAGCTTGGACTGGAGGTTCCATTTGACCCAGCCATCCCTCTGTTGGGTATCTTTCCAAGAGAACTAAAAGAATCATATCACAGAGAAGTATGTGCACCCATGTTTATAGCGGCACAGTTTGTAATAGCTAAATCTTGGAAACAACCTATTTGCCCATCCGTTGGAAACTGGATAAAGAAGTTGTGGTTTTTCTATAAAATGGAATATTACTCAGCCATAAAGAGCGAGAGAATAGATTCATTCATAGGAAAATGGATACATATTGAAGATATACTCCTAAGTGAAATAAATAAGTCCCACATGTGTAAATACCAAATAGTTTCCCTGGTGTGAATATTCTGCAACAATGCATAAGATTCTAATAAGATTACTGACATTTAGAAATGGGAGGAAAGGAGCTAAAGGTGTAGGGAAGGTGTGATACGTAGGGGAAGAACAAAAAGGGAAAAGAAAAAAATGTGAGAGAATGAAAAGATGAAAATAAAGTGTTTGTAGATGGGGAGGGGAGGAGGGGGTGAAGGGAGGGCAGAGGTAAGGGGAAAAAATGAGAATCAAGACTTGTCATGTAGAGGTACAAGATCCCAACAATGAATGTAACTGTACTGTATCCCTAAATGTACCAATAAACTCAATAAAAAAAAAAAAAAAAGAAAATTAGTGGGTGATCTTGGCAGATAGCATTAATTGGCTACTCATCAACCCTTGCTTTGTTTGAGTGGTCATGTCTGGTTCCTGAAAATGAATCTTTATGGTCTAGGGTAAATTTGGTGATTCAGTTCCCTCTTTATCAGTACTTGTTCTAATAACCAAGGGTAGCTAGAAGGCATAAATCTGCCAAATGAGACAGAGAGGAATTGGGTGGAAGGTTGCTGGGAAAGATTTTGCTTTTTGAAAAAACTTGGAGCCAGTCATGGTACTGGGTGTCTATAATCTGAGTACTTTGGGAGGCTAAGACAGAAAGATCATATGTTCAAATCCTGCTCAGACAACTTAGTGAGACCCTATCTCAAAAAAAAGGGAAGGGGGTTAGGGATGTAGGGTTTGATCCCCAACAGTTGGATATTGGTAGAAAAGAGTTTATGCCGCTTCTTCTCCTGTGTGGGAACTGGTGTGGTCACTGCTTGGTGCTCAGCTGCCATGTGGCAAAAGCATGAGGGAAAGGACAAGGCCATACAAAAGATTCTAACCTAGCCTGGCTTCACTGAGCCTCGTAATGCACCCTGGGACTGAGTGCTTATGTCTGTCACTCTGGAATTCTTGTGTTGACAAGATACATCTTTCTCATTTCAGCTAGGACTAGTTGGACTTTTCTGCTGCTTGCAACTCAACAACAACAACAACAAAAAAAACAGAACATCTCCACATTAGACTTGTAAACAGTTTTTATTTGACATTTTCTCATGCATAATTTAAGATTGTTGCCAGGTGTGGTGGTGCACACCTGTAATCCCAGCATTCTGGGAGGCTGAGGCAGGAGGATAGAAAGTGGGAGGCCAGCCTGGGCAACTTAGTGACTTCATTAGACCTTGTCTCAAAATTAAAATAAATAAAAAAGGGCTAGGGATGTAGCTCAATCAGTGTGAAGGGCTTCGGTTCAATTCCTGGTACCCATTTTCTTTGCTAATTATGATGCTTTGGGATATTTTCATGTATTTATTTATTTACAGAAATTTGCTGTATGTACACATAGACCAATGTGACTTTTACTTCAAGACGTTTGTACAATGGGCCTTGGTTCAATTCCTGGTACCCTGTGTGTGTGTGTGTGTGTGTGTGTGTGTAAACCCATTTTCCTTGCTAATTATGATGCTTTGGGATATTTTCATGTATTTATTTATTTATTTACAGAAATTTGCTCTATGTACGCATAGACCAATCTGACTTTTACTTCAAGATGTTTGTGCTTGAAGACCCCGCTCTTGAACAATCTGCCTCATCCAGTCCCTGATCACTCCACCTAAATGTCACTTTTCAGAGAAGTGTTCCTGACACCAGCCTAAATTACAGCCTCCTGACTTTATTGTTTCTTAAAACATTTTATTCTTTAACTTCACCTTTTATCATTTAAAATTATATATCTGCATAATGATGATCTATTGGTAGTGACCTTTAAATAACAGACTGTGAAGAGGAATGATATTTATTTGGGAATAATCTGCCAGCATTTCAGTTCAGAACACACATGTCATAGAAAGCAGGAGTATATTTGCAGGAGATGAGAGTGAGAAAGTTAAAGGCAAAATGAGAATTGCATAAGTTATTTTGAAATCGTAATCTTTGCCTCTGGGAGTTAATGACAAGGGTGGCACCAGGGCAAGGTTGGATGGCACAGGCACTATCTGGATGGACGTCCTTGTGGAGTCATCTTTGCACAAGTGTGTGGTTCTGGCAGGATCTTGTGATAATTTTTTATATTGGACGTTTGTGCATGAAACCCTCTCCTTTATAACTTTTTGGCTGTATGAATTTTATTTTATTTTGTTTGAGCTTGACACAAGCAATTCTATTTTGATTCTGTTAAGCCTCACATTAGTTTAATGTTCATTTCTCCAAACCAGAGCACCAGGTGCAAGAGGGCAGGACTGTGTCTGTTTTATTCATCATGGTGGGCATAAAGTTTAGTAAGTGCTCCGGAAATATTTGCTGAGTGAGTGAGTGAATAAAGGAAATAGTGTAAGCCCAAAATCTTTAGTTTTCTGCATCTTTCACCCTCTTGTCCCATCAGCATTAGTAATTTTAGGTAACACACGATGTTTTTCCACAGCATACGTTTTGTTGCATTTGTTCTGATTACATTGGTCCCTGTTGGTCAGGGTTTAAGGTTAGATTTTATACTCCTAGATCTTAATTTTCTTTGCCTCGGGAAAATATAATGGAGCAGCAATGTCACTTAGTATATTAAGCATCATTTCACTTTCTTTAGAAGAGTGATACATATTTTAAACACTCTTATGATTTATTCTCCTAGAATTTTGCCTTAAAACTTGCTTTATTGGCACTATTTTTATAATTTGAAGTGAAAGAGCCTCTAGTAGTGAAAACAGTTATTTTATGCTTTTGGGTAATGCTGGAAGCATGGAAATGATGATTATTTAGCAGATTATTGTGTTTGGTTACTAGGCACATTATTTAGAATTGCATTTGGAAGCTGTATTTTCTCTGTAACAAAGTAGTCTCCGGAGGGGCAGTATGAATTATTGACAGAAGTTGCTGACTGACAGCACAGATACTTTTAAACACATTTTTTTACTTCTAGTAGCTAAGCTGTACTTCTAGATTGCTGATATTAGTTTTACTGTGTCTAGGGAGATTTATTTACACATTTTTGAAATGATTTTTAACACTGTGTGAATGTGATAGTAAGGGAGGAAAGTGGACTAGGATTTTGTTGATTTGGTTGCATTCACAGATGTATCAGGTTTTCCATATCATTTTAGGTAAGTCACTTAATGTTCACATGATCATTAATTCATTTCCTATATCAGGATACTGTTGAGATGTATTTAATAATTATGTTGGGGCAGCAGGCATAAAACTGAGCTGTCTTGGGGGCACTGAAATGTCCGGTCACCATATTTTTTACTCTGATCTGTAGTGACTGTTAGTATGCATACCCTTGTTACTTGGTGCCTTGCAAAATAAGGAAATCTCTGCTTTCATGACAAGACCATAGTTTGTTTTATTTCCAAAGAGATAGAAGTTTCAAGAAGTAAGAATCTGAGACTCACAAAGGGCTTCACTTCCCTTTTATTTCCTCTGGAATGGCTGCATCCTTGCCATCCTCTGCCCATGGGTGTGATTCTTCAGTGGTCCAGATTGTTTGGATCCCCAGACTGCTATGGCTCTGTGAGCAGCAGGAGCATGGGGGAGTGGTGACCAAAAGGGTATTCATGGGGCAAATTCACCAAGTATTCTACCTCTTTTATCACAGCACCGAATATAGAAATGTGGCTGCATGGTTTGGTTTAATTATAATCTTATTTTATATTGTTTAGGAGTCTAAAAAGAAAGCTTCTGAATATTAATAGGAACATAGAAAAGCAATGGGCTTTCATTACTGACTCACCTTAGGAGGGAAACTGCAGACTTTTCAGGTATTTTCCCTGTGGCTCTGCAGCCTGTGTTTTGGAAGGGGTACCTGGTCTTGCCTTCCTTAGGTTAACTCCTTCTGCCTCCTATAGAAAGGAAACATGGCTCAGCGTTAGCATGATGTGGCTTTGAGCCTCCTGCAGGAATTTTCTTGATGATCAAAGATAATACTCAGTTCCTTGACTTCCCAAACGATTTTTAATTAGTTGTTAGGCAAGGCAATCAGACAGACATTTGTACTCGGATCTCATACTAACTGAATAAAGTAGACATTGTTATCCATATTAAAAAAAATCCAACAAAAACAGAATCTCTTTCCACCCCTGCATTTAGAGTTTAAATAGGAGCCTCAGTTCACATGGCAGATTTGATATTTGAATCGAAGACTTTTTGATTCTAAAATCTTTGCTTGCTGTATGAAGCCTAAAAAGAGCCTTAATAATAATATTCATGGATAGCCATAATACCTATTTAGTTCAAATTTTCTATAATTAGCACCCTTCTAGAATGGCTAAGTATTTTTATTTCTGGGTATGCATTCATTTTATACTTTCATTTTCAGGTACTTGGTTGTCTAAGAGTTGGGTTCTGCATATTCTCTGGCTCTGTTTTTTTTTTGGTACCGAGCATCGAACTCAGGCCCTTGTGCTTGTGAGGCAGGCAGCGGAACCACTGAGCTAAATCCCTGGCCCTTCTTCGGCTGTGTTCTTGAAAAAAATACAATTTGTGCATAGGAGCTTAATACGATTGAAGCAACATGCATTCGAAGAATGTTGAGAAGAATGTTGAATAGTCAATCAATAATTGGATAAAACTTCAGCTTTAGTTTTTATTTTTGTTAAGTCCCTTTCCCCAACCTTTTTTCAACTTCTCATTTATTGTGGATTGTTTTGTTTTGGTTTGGTTTTTTGCTATTCTGTAGGTTCTGCAATTTGAGATGGAGGAGTCTGAATTTTAAAAGGATGCTCATTGTCCTGACAGCTCAGTCAGGTTTCCAGCCTGCATGCTACACAACTGTAGATGAGGGCTTGTGCATCCCTCTGTGTCCCCAGTGTCATCTGTAGGTTGAATGCAGTTTCCAGCATGTGTAGGTCCTCCCACTTGTCAAACACATCCAGGTAGTATGATGATGCTCAAATATACAGTGATTAAATGCTTCTATGATTCATTGATGCTTTCAAGTAACTTTGAATTTCATAGTGGATACTGAAAGTATGTATTTGATCTTAGTGGGAGGGTTGGATCATTTTTCAAAATTAAAACTTATTCTCAGAGTAAAATACTGTGGGAATGCCTGGTGAGGTCATAGTCAGTCCAGGATATCTCTCTCATGGTCCCCATATACTTCCTGTCTCTCCCATGACTGCAGAGCTTATTGTGATGCCTCCCTTTCCCCACGTGGTAAAAAGCCTGTCTTCAGTCTGTGTGTATTCTCCTGGTCAAGTCCTCTTTGGCTCCCACCTCTCTTTGTAAGTACAAACAATCAAAGTTTACTTCACCTCTGATGTAGCTCCAGTGTTGTTCATGTGCTGAATAACATATTAGTAGCTAGGTGCTGAAATACAGTACTAAAGTGACTACACTTCACACTGGTTTCAATAAATACTTGCTAATTGTTCAATTAGTCAATGGAATATCCCACTAAGGGCTATAATTTTATGATTTACCCATGTACCTTGGTTTTCTTATTTCTTTCCCCTCACAATTGGGTTGAGTTCATGCTGGAGGATTCTCATATTTGAGGCTGAGTAATGTGGTATTTGAAATGTGTGGTTCTGTTCTGATAGCTCAGCTCTTAACTCTTGGTTCCAGCACTCATGAGTGCCATCTGCATGAATGGGACTACTTGCTTGTTATATACTAGATATCTTTCTGCATCTCCTTAATTAATACTCAACATCTTCCAGAATGAGGAAACAGATGCCTATCTGGGATTTAAACATTTTATTGCCTTGACCTCCTCCAAAATCTTAATTTTGAGCATTTTTTTCTACTCCAGAGTTTCAGCTGACTCCCTCTGTTCCTACTCCTCTGCAGTTCTTTGAACATTTTAATAACTGTTTCTTCATTCTTCAGCAAGCCTCACAAATGCATCCTGACCTCTGTTGTAGGTCAGGATATTTACAGTTTCTTCTTTTAAATTTTGGCATGGGGATTTAACTCCGGCCCTTGTGCATGCCCAGCAGGTGCTGTACCACTGAGCTACACACCAGCTCTTTCGAGGTTCTTCTACAGATAGTTATTGTTGTCTTCTTACCTGCCCAGATGCTGCCTTGGGAAGTTATCCAGTGGCTCAGGCCAGGTGTCCTCCCCAAACAGCCCTCCCCTGCTTCTTGAGACAGTAGCATGCCTGCTGGTCATGGGTACAGGGACTTTCCCAGAAGCCCTCTACCCCTCCTGTCAGCCTTGCTTCATGTTTCCAGTGGTTTCCAGTGCCAGCTGGTGCGCATTTGTGGTCTACCTCACTATGGGATTTTATGTTAGTTTTATTTTTTGAGTTATACAAACTTGTTTTTGGGGAAAAAAAATCTTCTTTGCATTTTAATCTTTTTATGTTGCTTAGGATGGAACCAAGAGCCTTGCGCACTCTGCCTCTGAGCTGTACTCCCGGCCCTCCTATAACTTCTTTTTCATCTCATGTGTTGTCTTTGTCTTGTTCCTCCCCAACACTGCTGTCCCCCCCACCATAGGTGTGTGGCACTGGGGGTTGAACCCTGTAATGCTGTAACACCCATCTGCATTCCCAGCCTCCGTTTTTGATCCAAGGTCTTTATAAGTTGCCCAGGGTGACCTGGAACTTGTGATCTTCCTGCTGCCTCAGCCTTCCCAGCCAGCCCAGGGATTATAAGCTTGTGCAACCAATGCCCATTTTGTGAGTTGTTTGATTCATGAAGAGGAGACTGGAAATCAAAACATAGGTAGGACTGGGGAAATAGAGTGAGATTTCCTTAGTACCTATCTTGTACTATACTTTATTACATTCCATTTTTAATGGGAAACCTGGAAAAGATGGCACTATCCCTGCCTAATAGATGAATTAGTTTTAGCTTACAGATGGTGTGAATCACAGAGATATTCCAGCTGCACTTTGAAAACAAGGCTCCAGGACCTTGAAACTATAGGTCTATTGTTATGGTTAAGATCTAAAATGTCCTCCAGAAGTCTCATGTATTCATAGGTGGAGCTTTTGGAAGGTGATTGGATCAAGAGGGCACCGTACTTGTCCGTGGATTAATCTATTGATGCGTTTCTAGCTGAATGTGCTGGTAGGAGGCAAAGCCTGGTAGATCGAGGTGAGTCACTGGGGATGTGACCTGGAAGGGTATATTCTTGTTTCTGGCTCTTCCTCTTTTTCACTCTGCTTCCTGGGCACCATGAGTTGAGCAGCTGTCCTCTGCCATGACTTTCCACTAGGCTGCTGCTTCCTTGGAGCCAACTATTCATGGACTGAACCCACTCAAAATAAATTTTTTCCTCCACTAAGTTGCAGGTGTCAGCTTTTTTTTCCTCAGTGATGGGACAACTAGTTAATATAGGTATGTTTGTTCGAGGATTCAGATTCCTTCCTTGTCTCTCAGCTAAGTATTCCTTTCTTCTCTAGAAATAGGATGACTGGGGCTCGTAAGCTTTTCCCGTGTTCTGAGGTTCAGATTCATCCCAGATCATCAGAAAGACTCTCTGGGATGGAGCCCAGCAATAATGTCTTCTAAAAGCTTCAGGGACTTTTGTGAGCCTGCAGGATGCAGAACCACTGTCAGCAGGCTCAAGTGAGACAGCTGGTGAGATGACACAAGGCTCCCATCTGTGTTCCTTGTCCTGCCCAGCTATGCTCTTCCTATTCTAGTCCACACTGTGGGTGGAGACAAACCCATGAATTCAGTACCACAAGAAATAATAATTGTCACCTCCATCTCCTCACCAGAGTGCTCAGGAACAACTCAGATGGTGTGGTTAGCCATGCTCAAAGGTTCCTTGGTAAGGCCCTTTGGCCTGAGAGAAGCTACTCCTAAGGTGAGGAAGTCCTTCTCTTGAACTTTCCCTTTCTGAAGCAATTTTTAGAATCGATCCTGTCTATAACTTCAAGTATGTGACAGTTAACATCATACCAAGATTTTCTTATTCCATTTAAGCTGTCTTCTCATAATGGATGTGTCTCTTTCTTTTAGATTCTAACAGCAGATCTATAAAGTAAATCTAATGTTGCATGTACAGTAGCCAGAACTTACATCTTCGCTTGATTCTGGACTAGTTGTTGGCAAATCTTTCTCTAGAAGATATGAAGATGATTTCAGGAGCTTTTTGAAGATGCACAATACTTCTTGCCTTTCATTTTTCTGCACAGTATTTTTATTTGTATCCAGTAATATTTTGACTTGTTTTAGTAATTTATTCAAAATAGAAAATTTTTTTTGGTACTGAGAATTGATCTTGGGCCCTTGTGCTTGTGAGGCAGGCAGAGGAACCATTTAGCCAAATCCCTGGCCACAAAGAAAATTTTCATATAAAGCAATATTTGTAATATTGGGAAATCTAAAAAATTTAACAAATTATTATCTAATAGTTATTTTAACCTCCTAAGTTATGATTACATACTATTTGCAGTTCAAATTGCAGATATAGATTTTTTTGGGGGGGAACATAAAGCAGAAAAAGAGAAACTGGGCATTTCATGAAATTCAATGTTGACTTGAACAACCTGGATAGTCTGAGAACTAGTTTGAATGCCCCTGGGCTGTAATGGTGTTGGCATTTGTGTATTGCCAGTCTACAGCAGTGGTTTTTGGTTCTGGCTGCTCAGAAGAATCATTGCTAGTTTATAAAATTACTCATGTTATTTTACTCTCCCTTCCCCCATCAAACTAGTGTCTGGAGCTGGTGCCTTGGTGAAGGTGTTTGTGAATATCTTCCAGGTAATTCTGTTCCGCCAGAATTGAGAACTGCTGGTCCCGCTGCTGCCTCACTGATATATGTGACTGGTAAAAATTATACAATTGTCCAAAACTAGTTTTTCAATCTTGCAAGGCTGGCCTTGTTCAGCCTTTGAGGGCAAACACTTTTCCTAAGTTTTTTTTTTTTTTTTTTTTTTTTTCCTGTTTCACCAATAGATGATAGCTGAATACCTTTTTTTTAAGTGCACAGTAAATATTTTTGCAAATCATTTTCCTTTCTTTTGAGGTGCAGAAGATCCTGGAATTAACAGTGGTTTGATTTATGATTTTTTGACTCTATCATGGTACAAATGTAGAAGTTATTGAGTGGAAATTGTGCCTTGAGTTTTGAACTGAGATCTCTTCCCAGTCTTGGGATGTGTCCCCATCCTCTCTGGGGGTGCTGGGCAGTGACACCATGTAATCACCAGGGGAGACAAGTGACACTCTCCAGTGATGGCCATTGCTAAACTGTGTTGTTCGTGAGATTAGATACATTCTCTGATTGCCAACTTTTAAGATGGCTTTATTTTACTGTAACCCCATTGTGAGACAAGGAACAATACTCCAGAATTTAAGCTGCTTTCTAGTTCAATTAAAAAAAAAATCCAAAGTAGGTTGATTTTTTTTTTCAATTAAATTTAGTGGTACATTTTAGGTATATACGATGATCATATTCATCATAGGGAATTTATATCGCTACATGATATATGAAGTAGGCTGATTTTAGGTGGTGTGTAGCAGGCCAAGAAGGCCTGTGGCCAGGGGAGGGGGTATCCAGAGGGAGAGGGTGGTGGCAGTCTTGACACCCTGCAGGTTGCAGAGGACCTGGGTTGGCTTCTCCAGGCCTTAGTTTCTCATCTCTGTAAATTATGCAGTACAGGGACCTCTACAGGTGACTGTTACACTTTGAAATAAAGTCTCCTGCACCTCCTCAAGGCAGGCATAGTGTCCTACTGAGCCAATCTAAGAACACTGCCTGCAAGGAGAAGTAATTTTTCTCTAGTAGTGTTTAAGCCTCATTCAAGTAGATGCTGCCCTATAGCCAGCTTCTCCTTTCTGTCATTCCTGGATCAGATATGATTGAAGAGCAGGATAAAGTCACAAGGATGAGGTACAGTTTAGTGCTACTCAGAGCTCTTGCCTTATAGACAGGCAGTCACAGCATTGTCTTCCGATTAGTTGGTGCTTGTTATGTGTAGGTGTTTCGTTTTTGAAAAACTTTAAAAACACCAAAATGTAGCATAGAATGGCAACTCAGAGAATTTAAAAAATGGGTTGCTTTTAAAACAAACTAAATTGACCCAAGAAGTTTTTGAATGGCTATATTGTTCAGTTACGTTTTTTGGGGAAAGAAAGGAGATATAAATCCCTAATGTGCAGGTGTAGAGTTTTCTTTCTTTCTTTCTTTTTTTGAAGTACAACAACATAAATCTATTTACACGAGAAGCACATGTTTAGAAACAAAGAGAAAAAGTAAAACCTGTCAAAGTTAAGGAACACCAACATCCAAATGTTTTATACATTTGTTCTTAAAGAGATTATTCAATCTCTGTGAGGTATAAGGATACTGAAAATATTGAACCTAAAATCTATTCTTATGTAATAGCATATTATCATATATACCAGATTTAGAGTGAATATAGTTAATATTTGAAAGATATTTGTGGAATTTGGTCTTTCATCCCATGAAATACATTGACTTTTTTACTTGCTCAGCATTATTCAGTTTTTTTCCAATAAAAGCCTACTGCCACATTCTCAATTTTTACGCCTCTCATTTTAAAGGCTGTTATTATGCCCAACTCATTTTGGATATTCAATCTTAATAAATGAGGAAAGTATTGAACAGGAGTTCTTATGAGTTGGTATCTTATATCTTGCAGTTTGCTGTAGATTTCTAATCTTTAAAAATATTTTTTCCTTAAAATTGTGCTTTACCTGCAGTTAATCTGAATCCTGACCTCAAAGTACTCCACTGTTTTATATTGAAGCTTTTAGCAGTTACAATCTGATCCTGAGGTGTGGAAGGACTGCACACATTCCTGAGAGATGTGCTAGCAGCCTGTGCTCTACCCCAGCTTGTCTTGTCTGCAACCAGATTATCTCTTCCTGCTTTGTCTTCTTCAGTGTAATGTGGACCTGAAATAATCTGTCCTTCCTTTGTCCTCAGAACACTGTAAAGGTTAAGAACTTATTCTCCTTACTCCTATTTTCTGATATAAATTTAAGGTGTGGGGAGGAAGGGCTTGGTATTGTTGCTGAAGTCTGATCTTTTACTCAGAATGTCTATGTTAATGACATTTTATTTGTAAGAAGCTTAATTTTGCTTACTGAAATATGTTTGGGCAGAATGTCTTTACCCAGTGGATGAGCCAGCCGAAGTACATCACATAACATTGTCTTCTGTAATTGCTTAACCTCAGTGGGTTTTTCTGTTTTAGTTATCATTTTTTTTTTCATTAAGGCTAAAAAAAAATCAGAATCTGCCTGATATAAATGGCATAATTTTCACATTTGACTCATTTCTACGAGGTCCTCTGTGAGTTAGGTGAGGAGCAAGCACCACATCAGGAAGGGCAATCTGCTGTACTCAGCACAGTGTACTGATTCGAATGCTGATTCATCAGGAACACCTTCATAATCACAGCCAGAGCAGTGTTTAGCCAAATGTCTTGGTACCCCTGGTGCAGTCCCTGATGTTCACACTTAGCCCTGACACCGCACAGAAGCATGTGAAGTGCCTGGGTTGCAGAGGCACTGATGGGGTTCACTCCTTGAGTGTCTTCTCTGGCTCCCTTTGAAGGCTGGAGGTGTTTTCGGTCCTCCACCTGGGAGCTGTTCGTAGGCTGTGACAATGTGTGGGATCCTTCACACAACAACCGTGTTTACTGGGAAGAGATCGTCCACACAGTTTGGTGCCAGTCCCAGAGCTGGATTTTGTGCTTGAAGTCTGTGTAGGTTGTTTGTCCTTGGTGTAAATGAAAACAGTGCCCTCAAATGGAAACTGTTTAACCTGTGATGAAAATATCTCACTTACCGACCTTGTTAATATCATCACAAAAGAATTCAGCTGGTTAAAATTCCTAGTAATTCAGAAACTTGTTTAAATGTATCTTTTCTCTGCTAAGAAGTAACAAAATTAATAGCTCTTCCTGTACCTACATACCCTGAAGTTGGTGCTTCAAGAAATGAAATGACAAAAAAGTCAGGTGATTTAGAGAAAGAAGGGAACGACTTTGGGTAATATATGGACTATTGTCCTTCTTTCCTGTTGGAATAGATTTGGGTGTCAGTTAAATACTTTGCTTGATATTTCAAGTTTAATAAGACAGCTGCAGTATGTACTAAAATCAGTTTCCAGTACATGCTTAGCCTCTCCCATCTGAGTATGTTGGTACTTCAGTTTTCTTTAGCTGGAAACTCTGTTTCTGTCTTTGAATGACTTAATTTTTTTTTTTTTTTGTATTGGGGATCGAACTCAGGTCCTTCCACTTGTGAGGCAGACTGCAGCACCACTGAGCTAAACCCCAGCCCCTTGAATGAATTACCTTTTAATCTTGGCTTAAACATTACTTCCCCAAACAGGCATCCCCAGTCATATTTCTTTATCTACAACTAAAGTCCCTATACCTATTTTTAAGGTTTCTAATGATCTCATACTTGATTTGTTAGTATCCTTTGCTGTCCTATGTCTGTAACTGTATAATACCCATCACATAATAGCTCAGCAGATGCTTTAATGAAAGTGCTGTGATTACTTCCAGAAGACAGTATGGAAAGCATCTCTGACTAGTGGGTAGTCTGGTGATGAGAGCATTTTATATCTGCACCATCCGATATGGCAGCCCACATTCGGCTCTTGGATGCTTGAAATGTGGCTCGTGCAACTGAGAACTGAGTTTACATTTAGATTAAATTGAAGGAGCCACATGTGGCCAGTGGCCTATCATATTAGAACAGAGCTTGAGAATGTGATTTTATTAACTTGTGATGAATAAGTTATCTTCTGTGCCCTGAAGCACAGGTAATTTCTGAAACTAAAAAAGGGCATCAAAATGTAGTACCATGTGCTAATTCATTTTGCAACACATAGTAGGTGTGCTTTATGGTTTATCTGAAAATTATGTAGGGTTAGAAAATCTTATGTTGGGTCTGGGGATTTAGCTCAGTGGTTCTGCCACCTGCCTCACAAGTGCAAGGTCCCGAGTTTGATACCTGGTACCAAAAAAAAAAAAAAAAAAAAAATTTA
>NW_022900922.1:34470665-34505382 GCF_012274545.1 Fukomys damarensis | reverse complement strand
AAAAAAAAAAAAAAAAAAAAAAATCTTACACTGGGAGTGACAGTCTTTGATTTAGTATGGACATTGCACTTTCCTTCCATTCTTTATTATTTTAAAATTGCAATATGGCAATTTGTCATCTCGGACTTAAGTTTTAGGGAGGGCTCATTAGGTAGTAAGAGTTGGGTTAACTTTGGCAGTTTCATTTTCATGGCTCATTGTTGTCAGCATGTATTTATGTAGTGCAAGCTATCTTGTGACTACCTAGCATGGCTTGGTGCTGGAGCATAGGATTTCAAAAAGTCATCAGATTAAAATTGGATAATGTATTAGCGCTTTCTGAGTGGAGGTGAGATTTCACAAGGAATTTACAGAATAAGATTAAAAATAAATATGTGAGAACCAGCAAAATTAAATTGCTGTTTTATGTTGTATTACTGAGGACTTGAAATTAGAAATAAAGAGCATACAGTTGTACTTTTTACTGTATTAAAAACAAAATGCTTCAAAGGCACGCTTTATAATGGTTTTTTTATTGTGGTGAAATATATATAACACGAAGTTAACTGTTTTTATGTGTAGAGTTCAGTGACATTATATATATTCATGTGGTTGCACCATTCCTACTATTCATTCTCTAGAATTTTATCATGTCAAACTGAAACTCTGTACCTATGGTATTAAACAATTTCCCATCTTCCCTACTTGATAACCACTGCTCCATTTCCAGTATGAATTTGATGATGGACTGATAAATTCTTGTCCACAGTCACTGTCCTAAACAATATATAGTACTGATAGCTGCATGTCCCCAGGGATCACCTGTTTTAAAATGACTGTAAATAACTACTGCATAATTGCCTTATGTTGGGAATTGCAAGGCACTGCAATTCGGTCACTGCTCTGAGCCATCACTGATCTTACATTGTCACCCCGAGTCTGATCATTTCTCTCATTTAAGAAAACAGTAATTCTAGAAAATTGCCTGTAAATGACAGATGCTAAGATTGACTTTCATGCATATGTGCTTAGTATTCTGAAAAGCAAAAAGAATTAGTAATTGTTTTTAATATGCCCTAACTAATCAGTATAATGTCCCTGTGGATACTGGGCAACCATGCAAAATAAGTACATTTAAACTAATGAATTGGAGATGGCTTTTTAATCATTTGAAGTGCAGTAGGAATTTTGGGAATTTGAAAGGAAATGTTCCTTTCACTGGATGACTTGTTCTGGATTGCTGTCCTGTGCTCAGCTCCTGAGGGAGCCAGAGAGGAGATGCAGGTCCCAGGTTGAGAGGCTTAGCCTAGCCAGGGGTAGGCAGGTAAGGCAGCCGAGCTAAGGGTTACAGAAGCATGCAGTCCGTGACATGGAGGAGGGCTCAGTCAGTTCTGGGTGCATATTAGGGAAAAGTTCCCGAGGAAGGTGGATTTGCAGTGGGTGCTGAACGTCTGACCACTTAGCTAGTTCACATGTGAAGAGAGGGGTGCCTGAAACAGCACAGTCTCGATGCAGGAGACAACTAGAATTTGGGCTTAGGTTTGGGGAATAACTTCTGGCTTGTTCCCTTCAGGTCGAGTTGAGATGCTGTCCCTGGGAGAAAAGGGCCTGGGACCCATGTGGAACACTTTGTGAGGCCCATGGAACCATGGCCTTAGGAAACATAATGGCCTTCTGCTTTCAGAATGTTGATCTAGGCACACACATGTGAATCAGAGGAGGTAATTATTTTAAAGGAAATTGGTTAATGGCTCTTTAGTTAGGAGCAAGATGTTGAATGTCTCCACATTGTATCAATTGCAGTGAATGGAACAGAAGGCCAAAATGACCAGGGAATTATAAAAATAGAAGGCTTACCAAGTGACCCACATAGGGGAAGAGAAAGGATGGGGTCAGCATGACCATAAAGTCATTAGGTCATGAAGCATGTAGCATGACACCCAGGTACACAGGTGCACGTGACGAGACACGCGTACGCAGCGTTGGCCTGGGATGTCCTCCAAGTGTGGCCATCCATCATATTCTCCTGTAATGCTTTCTATTCCTCTTTTGTCTTCTTTCTTCCCTTGCCCTCCTTTCTTCCTAGAGCTATCCTTATAGTTATCAGGGAATGTCACCACATCCAAGATGTTCCTGCCCATAGCTCATTGGCAGTGTCACAATTATGACTGGGCATGATGGTTGTCTCTTCTGGGTCTTGCTTCCCATCTGTGCTGGTCCTGTTGCCTGTCTGTCATGTCTCATTTAACCATCTGTCCTGAGTTGTTGCTGTTGTCTTCTTGTGATATTCTTAGTTGTTTGGAGCAACTCCTTGTGATGCCATATTGTAATGTCAGGGTTGCCTTCCTCTTATTCTCTGTACCCTTGACACTGTAGAATTTCCTGACACTATGGAATTTGATGACAGTTCATCTAGGACACTGTGGTGGCCTGTGATTTTGAATACATGTAGCTGGCTTCTCCCATTTGTTTAATAAATGCATGAGCTGTGCCAGGCAGTGTTCTAGGTCCTGGTCACATTGGGGGATGGGGTGGGCAGCCACCAGTCCCTGATCTCCTGCAGCTTGCATTCTCCTTCTGGGAGGTTAAGATCGTACTCGTAATGCACAGAGAAGGAAATACCTCTCCACTGACCTTTTAATCATATGGTGGGTGGGAGAAAATAGTTAATAGGTCTGTTTTTTCCATCATCAAATGGTGCTGATTTCAGAGCTTTTGTGAGACATATAGAAACATACATACACACACACACACAAATACACACACATACATGTATATCTATAATTCGTTGAGCTATTTACAGGAGTAGTTCCAGATGAACTCACAGTATTGCTATTACAGATTTAAATGTGCCTCTAGTACATGTATTTGCTCTCTTCCACTGCAACTTAAATTATTCAATATTTTAAAGTTGTCCACTTTCATTTATCGTCATGGTTCCCATATATAATAATACTGTAATCCCTACATTATAGTAAGTTTTCTAAATGACAATAGGTTCTCCATTTACAGGAACAAAATTTGACAGCTTTGTTATACATAGAACCTGAGAAGATATAACTGATACATGAAAAATCAGTTTTAAGCCCTGTGGAAGTAGAAAAAGCACAGGTCATTTAAGGTTGAATGTGTTCAACTCTGCACATTAATATTGAAAAGTGTATGTTTCCCTCAATTGCTAGATTTTCTTCACGATTGTCATGTCCTTACAGTGGGAGGTTTTTAATGGTTGCTTTGATTTAGTAAAAATAACTGAAGTAGTTTTAAAAAGATAACAAAACATTAATGCAATATTTTGATGAAACTTTTAACATATACATGAATCAAGTTCCAGATTTAAGTTGGATGTTGTGGTACACACTGTGACCTCAGCTACTCCAGAGGCAGAGGCAGGAGGATTACAAATTTGAGGTCAGCCCAAGCAACTGAGTGGGACTTTGTCTTATAATAATAAAAAAGGTAAAGGTACAAGATCCCAATAATGAATGTAACTATATTGTACTGTATACCTAAAATGTACTAATAAACTCAATTAAAAATAATTAAAAAAAAGGGTTTGGTGATATAGCTCAGGGATAGAGTGCTTGCTTGGCATGCATGAGGCCCAGAGTTCAGTGCCCACTAATCGGGGTGTGTGTGTGTGTGTGTGTGTGTTTCTAGATTTAAACCAAAACTAAAGAGTTCTGCTACTTAGAAATTTGTGTATTCTCTCATTTCTAGCACTGCCTTAAAGACTGGAAACAGTAGAACTGCTTAGATATTTAACAAGTCAAATACATGTTTGAATTCTTGCATCAAAGAAAATCCAAAATGGAAGGACTGCCTCTCTTTTGTTGACAGGGTGTTTTTAGAAAATAGTATAAAATTTTCAAGATTGCTATTAAATATTGCTAGTTTGAAATTGTAGTGAAATCGTTTCTTGTTTGACCTTGTTTTGAAAAGAATAAATAGATTGTTGCTTATTACATTTCCTGAAACTCCTGTAAAGTTGGCCTTGGGTATATTTTTTATTATACTTTGGAATCTGGAACCGTCTATAGAAATCTTTGGGTCAGCTTTTCTTCTTTTAACATCCATCTATCTACTTGACCTACTGGCTGTTATGGTATGTTTGGGGGTAAGCATTAATACCTGAGCTTATGTTTTCTCATTCAGAGATTTCTCTGTTTAAGTAGAGCACATTCTATACAATGCTGTGATTCTCTACTGATTTTCTTTAACTTACCACTGGGATTGCAAATTCTGTGAGACAAAAGATCATCAAGTAATTTGAATGTTTATATTGACAATTTAAAATGTATAATATGTTTACTTGTGAGTTTTAAGATTTAAAACCAAGGCAGCCTAGGTGAAAGACTACAGGAGCTTTTAAACTAGCATGTGCCTATGTAGAATATAGTTCAGTTTTGCTACTTGAACTACTGAAATTCTAGGTTAATCCTCCTGTCTTGATGACTTATGATTGGTTGATGTCAAGATCTACCTTACTTGATAACATCCTCCTTTTAATTCACTGGATGTAGTTTTCAACAATTGTAGGATAGCGGCTGTACTCATTTTACGTTTATCAAATGTCCCCTTTAAATATTTAGAACATGTAACTATCCACTTTCTTCCTTTTGACTTTCGTACACTTCAGAAATAGGTGCATGGGCCAGGGATTTGGCACAGTGGTTCCGTCGCCTGCCTCACAAGTGCAAGGGCCCAAGTTTGATCCCTGGTACCAAAAAAAAAAAAAAAACAAAAAAAAATCTCATGGGTACAGAAGTAGGTATATAATTTTAGATGGTATGATGTGTGCTCATTATTAGGAAAAAGTCCTTACCTGCCAAATGCCTAGTTATTTTGATCAGTTCACTCTTGCTGATGTGATCTAATACAAGAAAGGTTGTTTGATTGGGCCAGGAGTCTGCTGTCTCTCCTTGAGTCTTTCATTTATTAGGATTTTAGTAAGATGCTGCTTTTGAATAAGTTGAAGATCTTTCTAATGTTTGTTTCCAAATCCAGAGAAGTGCCAAAGGGTTGGGCAGGAGGCAAATGCAGAGACCTAAGAAACTGGGTGATTCCAACTCCCTAAACTGTTTAATTTGAGAGGAAAAGAAAAATCTCCCTTGTCTTTTATAATTTCCAGGAACGTGAAGTTAGAGATCTGTCTTGTGAAAAATAACCATGTATTCTTTCTGGTACTACTAATGAGGTAGAGATTGATCATTTTTACTTTTAGAATTAAATGTCTGATATACTTGAAAGTATATTTTCATATGAATATTCACTTATTTATTTTACACATATATAGTTGTTATATATACAAAGTGTAAGAAAAAGATGCATGTCTTTTCTCCATAGAATAAACAGTCTAGTTGGAGAGATTTGTAAGCAACAATTAGAAAAAAAATCTGTAGTACAGATGATTAGTACTAGAGAGTCAAACACCAGGAACTGTGAGAGCAGAAAGAAACTAACCCAGACAGGTAAGTCAAAAAGATTTTCTGGGCGGGGGGGTGTCGCGATGAGCAGGAGTTAACCAGGTGAAAAGGTTAGGGGAGCTACAGAATATTGGCACAGATGTGCTTCTGCATGGCTGATGTTTGGGGAGAGGTATTTATGGCAAGGTATAGGTTTGTCAAATATTCAGGAAGTAAATTACGAAAGCAAAACATTTTAGATTTTTCTGGTGAGTTTTTAACAGAAATCATCATTTTGTCAGCCTGCTTTCCTGGTTAAAGGTACATATGTTGAATGGCAGCAGAGAACTGGGTTTGTGGCATGTACTGGTAACTTAGGTAAGAAATGACATAGGCCTGAATTAGTGGCCGTGGAGGAGAGGAAAAGGTGGACAGATCCTGGAGAGAGGAGTTAGAAGCAATAAGGTCTAGCAACTGACAGTATGAGGTATACAAGACAAAGAAGACTAAAGATGCCTCCTAGCTTTCTGGATAGGGCATTCAGGTGGTGGTTGGTAACTTTTGCTCAAAGAGTAAGTGCACGTAGTGGTAATAGAGTTTTGATGATAAAATGCCTGAGGAACACTCAAGTGGAGAAGTCTTGCAAATGGATGCGTGCATAGCCTGGAACTCCTGAGGGACACTAACATGGGAAGGACAGAGAAATTATGTTGACATATAATTAGTATTTGAAGCCAATTGCATTTATAAATGGCACCAGAAAGGGTATGAGAAGATGGAGAAGAGAGCACAGGCAAAAATGGAACTCTGAGGTTACTGACTGACAGGCTGATCATGGATTTGAATCCTTGAAGGAACAGTTGGAATGTTCAGAGATGTGAGACGAAGGCAGGAAAAGAGTCCATTAAAAACTGAGGGAAAGCAGTTTCCACGGGGATGTGACCAATAGCACCAAAGGCTTATCTTCAGGTAAGATAGGCTCTGAGGGGCTATTGGATGGAGATCACAGAGGGTGCCTCTAGTGATATTACTGGAAATAGCTCCAGTGAAGAAGTGGGTCAGAACCTAGCATTTTTTGGGGGCTGAGAGGTAGATTGCTCAGAAATTGAAGGCAAGAAAATGTTTAAGATTTATATCTCTGCCCTGTTGAAAAGAGAGCTAAGGCCATAAAAGAGCCACTGTGGCTGGATGGGGTGGTGAGGGAAACTGTATTTTTGGTTTTGGTGAGAGAAAGTAGGGTGTCCTCATGTGCAGAGTCACTGAGCGTTGAAGCTTTGGTCTAGGTAAGAAGAAATCCTACACTTCATTGACACAGGAGAAAGCAGGAAAGGCTGCCACCAAAGTGGTTAAGGTTGAAGAGGAAGAGGTGGGATGGGAAGGGTCACTTGGCCCTTCTTTATCTCTGTTAAAGAAAGATAAGTATTTAAACACCAAACTGGGCCATGTGATAAAAAGACTAGACTCACTGTATAGAAGCCTAGATTATTTATGTATTCAAAACCCAGGAGAGAAAGAGCTTTTATTTAATGCTATCATGGGTGTTCACTTTTATTTAAAGGATCTTGGTAGAAGACAAATTAGAAACTCTGCATACTATTTTTTTAAAACATCCAAGGATTTGCTCAAATTATATTCCTATCACTGGCATTTAGTAGCTTGAGGACAACAGAGCTGTTGCAACATGAATATTTAGTGCCAATTTTGACCATAGTGAAGTGGCTGTGAGGGCTGAAGGTCGAGTGTGATTGATTGGGTGATTAAAATTCTTTTTAAAACAAATTAGAGGTGTCAGGTTTGCCACAGGTGAGAAGTAGTACAAGGAAATGAATCCATTAGCATATAAAACTTCCTGGATCATCAGAAAAGTTTAATGTACCGTACACACACACACACACACACACACACACACACACACAGCAGTGACCTGCATAGGAATTCTGGTTTCACATTTTAGCATCTGGTATCTAGCATGATATTTCTGTACATTTACAAATAATACACAGGCACTAGATTGTTTGGTTTTAATTTTAAATATAGAGACTGGTATCATGAGTGCTTCGGTTTATTATATTTGCCTTCATATTTGAGGAGTCTTTTAGGTGGTTAGATTTGAGATTAGGCATCTGAACTTGGGAACTCTGACTTAGCTGCTGGAGGGGACAGGAAGGGAGCCCATCCAGTGTTTAGGAAGGAAAGGAGGAGTCAGGACAGAGAATGGAGGAGAGGGTGGTTATGTATCTTTCAGTTTTGTTGAGTTGAGTCCGGTGGTGGTCCGTAAAGAAGAAATATTTCTCAGGAATTTAATGCTGCCTGCCAGACCCCAATCTATGTACTTGATGTATATCACATCCTTACGGTGACCCTGGCAATGCAGACAGGGACATTATTTGTAGTTTCAAAGCAAGAAAGGAAAGGAAGTAAGAAGATATCTGAAAAGGAGTTATAAAAGTAAAGAAAATTATGATAATGCTCATCATGACTATTATATATCAAAATTGCTTCCTTCTAACTTATTTAAATTTTTAAATTTTATTTTTAGCATTTAGAGTCATAAATATTTGAGTCAAAAAGCTTAAATCTGTTGTGAAGTTGTTACATAGGGGCTAGTTGAGTCCTACTTTTATGTATGCTTGGAAATTGTATAATAAAATGTTTTAAGAAAGTATCAAAGAGAAGTAAAATAGTCTTGCTTGTGATAAAAAGTGGAAAATATTCATGAATGGCAAAGTGACTTTCTTTTCTCCTACTATCAATTCTATATGAAAGGCTTAACTTATGAACCTAATTTGGAGTCATAATTTGTAATAAAGCATTTAGGAAGTAGAAACAACAGAATCAGTTGTTTTCTATGTGTTTACCTCAGCTTTATGTAGTGTGTAAAAGTTCACTTCAAAAATTGGAGGACATTTTATGATTTCAGTGGATAGTTTATTGCAGTGATGGAGAATTTATGCTACAAAAAGATTCAGGTCTGGATATTTCTCCTTGCAAAAGCATAGAACCTTTTCCCTGGAATCTGTAGTATGGACTGCAGGGAGCCAGGGAGGCAGGAAATAAGACAGAGGCTGATATTTACCTGCTGTGTGCCAGGCATCCTCTACACATTTATCCTGTGTGGTTTAACCCTGACCACTCTACAAGTTAAGTAGTGTTCTTTCTTATTTTTAAATGAAATGAGATGTTTTTATTGTGAAAATGTACAACATGCACATTACCGTATTAGTGACTTGTGAATATGGAGTTCACAGCATGGAGTACTGGGCATTGTCGTGCAGCCATCACCACCTTCATCTTTAGAAAGTCCTCATCTTTCCTCGCTGAAACTCTGCACCTGTTAAACCGCAGCTCCCCATTCTTTCCACCCTCCACCCCTAGCAGCCCCTATCCTACTTTCTATCTATTAATTTAGCTGTCAACCCCTTATATAAATGGCATCATGCAGTATTTGTCTTTTGGGGAACTGGCATGTTTCACTTGATATCATATCCTCAAGACTCATCCCTGTTGTAGCTTGTGTAGAAGTTTCCTTCATTTTTAAGGCTGAAGAGCATTCCATTAGATGCCTTTACCATGAGTTGTTTATTCATGTGTCAGTGGACTCGGGTTATTTCCACCTCTTGACTGTCGTGGGTAACGCTGCAGTGAGCATGTACACGGATATTTGTTCAGTCCGTGTAAGTGTTAGCCCATTTGTGGAACTGTTGGATCATAAGGTAATTCTGTGTTTAATTTTTTGGGAGCCTCCACACCATTTCCACAGCAGCTGTGTCATTTTGCGTTCCCACCAGTAGTGCTGCGGGTTCCAATTTCACCACCTAGGAGGTCGGTCTGTTCATCTTTCAGTGGCACAGAGGGAGGTTAAGTGTACCGCACCTAGGTTCAGCAAGCGCACATGTGCAGGTCCAAATTGGAATTTACCAGCCAGACTCTAGTACTTAACCCTAATGACATGAGGCGCACAGAGCAGAGTCTCCCTTTAGAATTCATGTTGGAAAGGGCTATTAAAGTTAGCCGGTTTTTTAAATTAAGTAAGCACTCTTTAAAAATATTACTCGTTAAATACCTCTGTACAGCCTTTTCCTGCCTTTCCAAATTCACACTTCAAATATTCTTATTATTTAAAACATTATTTTAAAAACATGTCTGCGATATGTTTGATTTCTTTTTTAACTTTCTTGGGTAAAATTTTGCCTTTGAACTTTTTGTTTAAACTTTAAACAAATGTGCATTGATTCTAGTGGAGTTTTAAAATACAGTTCTGCTAGCACTAACCATTCCTGTCAGAAGTCTACTTTCAAAGAAAACCAAGCAAAAGTATCTAAAGCCAGATTTAAGTTAGGGAAGCCTGGAGCATAGCAGTGGTAAACATTGAGGGCTTCTTTTTATTCAGATAAAGTGAATTTCCCAGCTTTTATCGACAGGGGAGGAATACCCAGGAAGCTTGCTCATTCATTTCCTTGCATCTATTTGTTAAGAGAGAGCTCTCCTAGACCCTGTGTCAAGAGCTGTATTTTGAGTCGGGGAGCCCCGGTGTGCCTGCTCCTCAGCCCCTCAATGGGTCTGGAAGAAGACAAAAACTTCTTTCCTGGCATATCAAAGGCCCTCGCTTCGCATACTGAGCTGAGCCCTCTCATGTGGAAGATAGCTGGAAAATAATCTCCAGCTCAGTGGTGGTCAGTTATAACTGTACACTGTAGTCTACTTGGAGCTTTAAAAAATAATGTTGCCAGGGTCCTATCTTTGGAGAATCCGAAGTGACTGACCTGATGGGTACTGGGTCTTTGAGATTTTTACAAAGCTTCTGAGATGTTTGGTCAAGGTGTAGAGTCATTGCTGTAATTTCTCTCTGATATGTTATTCGGGCCATAATTAAGATTTTTACTATGATAAATATGTAAAAAAAAAGTCTTTGCTTAGGTATCCTTATTAGTTGTGACTGCTGGAATGTATTCCTTACAAACGATAGGACTGTCTTCTATTTTCTTTATTTGTATTGGAAAATTACTTTCCTACCATGCAGCATGTCTTTATAGTCATGATTTAGTGCTGGTTGTTGTGGAAGACAAATCTAGTTTACTCTGCATATAGGAATATAGAGGAAGACAGCAATTTGCTCATGTAGATTTCAGTGCAAGCTGCAGGTCACCTTTGGGGTTTTGATGACAGCTTCATTTTATAAACTGAAGACCGACGACATTTGTGCTGATATTTCTAATAGTTCCTGAAGGTTTCTTGTATTAGTTAAGGTTCACTAGAGAAACAGAATCAATATAAAATGTAATTATAGAAGGGATTTTTTAGGTAGGCTCAAAGGATCAGAAGGAGAGGCGTCCCAGTGGCTGTCTGCAGAATCAGATGTGGTGGAATCTAAAATGCCTGTCTGCATGCTGGAGAGCCAGAGGATCCTGGAGCAGTTGGAGGCCTGGACCTCAGGGCAGAGTCTGCCACATATCTGTGGTGGAAACTGGGAGGGTCTGCATTGGCAGCCCGGAGAGTCTGTACTAGAAGACTGAAGGAACTAGAGATGGTGTCCCAAGGCAATGGTGAAGAACAGAGCTCTTTTGAAGAAAAAAGGGTAGACTTCCTTCTTCTTTCTCCTTTTATTCCATCCAGGCTGCAAACCTACCGGTTGGTGCCACCCAAATCTGGAGTGGGTCTTCCCTCCTCAGTTTGCAGCCTGCATGTCAATCAGAGACACCTAGAGCTTCACTGCTCTGCGAGGCCTCAAATCAAGCTGGCACCTCAGAATTAACGATCACGCTTCTCCTTTAAATCTTTGCATCCTGCGTGAACAGTTACAGTGCTTTTTACCCTCCTGTGAATGTAAACACTTGGCCATATCATTAAGCCAGAAAATATGGGTGCATGTTTGCATGACCACTTAATCAATTTGTAGGTTCTTTGGATTGGAGGAGTGCTCAGTCTAAGTCCAACCTGGTCCCTAGAATTGGTTTAAAAAGACTGTGATTTTGAAGCTCAGAGGCAGAGTGTATTATTAACATGCACAAGGCCTCGGGTTTCTTCTCAGCACCAAAATAAACAAAACAAAAAGACAGTGAAGTATGTGGCACTGTTTTCCTTCTCTAACGGCAGTGGCTATGTTGGACTGTGACTTGAAAGTTATTTGGTAGAAAGTACATCAAGGTTCAGAGATGTAATGTTCTTCTTGCCTTGATTTCTTTTTTATTTTATTTTATTTTATTTTATTTTATTTTATTTTATTTTATTTTATTTTATTTTATTTTAAATTTCTTTTTTTTTATTTTATTTTATTTTATTTTATTTTATTTTATTTTATTTTATTTTATTTTATTTTATTTTATTTTATTTTTGGTACTGGGGATCGAACTCCAGCCCTAGTGCTTGCAAGGCTGGTGGCAGCACTGATATCTTTTAAAAATGATTGGTTAGATGTAACATTTAAAAAATTGTCATTATTTTGTTTTCCAAGAGCCCTCCCTGTAGTTGTAGCAGAAAAGATGTGTGATCCATGGTGGCCTTCCTGCTGTGTGTTGGGGAGACCTTACTTGATGGCAGAAGTAATGGGGTTACTTCAGTAGCTGAGGATGAAGACTTACCCATTCAACCCCAAACCAGTTTTGCTATAGCTAGAGCAGAGATACACACAGTCGTTCCTTGCTATTTCTTGGGAAATTGGTCCCAGCCCTCCCACAGATACTAGAATCTGTGGGTGCTCAACTCCCTCGTATAAGAACGACATAGTATTTACATAGAACCCACACACATCCTCCTGTATGCTTTAAATTATCCCTCGATGATTTATAATCCCTAATACAATGTAATGTTTTGTAAGGAATTGATAAACTATACTGATTAAAGAATGATGATAAAAAAATCTGTACGTGTGTAGTGCAGATGCAATTTTTTCCTCATGAATAGTTTGTATATTTGATATTTTGACCTTGGTGGTTCAATCTGTGAAGGTAGAACCCATAGATATGGAGGGCCGATTGCATATGTGTACATATCAGTATGTATACTATAAGCAAATATAAATATATTCATTTATAGTTGCTACTTCAGAGAAGCACAGTGGAAATTCTCATCTTTGACTTATGAGACAGACTTAGAAGGGACATCTGCTGCTGAGCCTCCTTGGCCTGTTCAAAGACAAGCTCACTGGGTTTGACACGACATCCCATTTAGATAATCTCTTCACAGCTGTGGGGACCAGAGGATAGCTCTCTGCTTGCCTTTGTGCACATTCCTTCCCTTAGTTAATCACTGATGTGACAGGTATGTGTGGAGGTGGGGGGGTAGGATGGGGGCACTGTTGGCTGAGAGAGGCAGATTACTTAACAGGCAGGGCATCTGGTCATTTCTGAAGTTCCCCAAAATGAGGCTGTGCTCCTCAGGTGGCCGCTTCAAGGGGCCCTTGGATCAGTTGGCCTGCTTTTCTAGTTGCTACTCATTTATTTTCCTTACCTCCTTCTCGGCAATTATTCCCAGGTTGTTGACCTCCAGTGGCTGATTAGTTACACATGTCCCCAAGAAAAAGTCAAGGGTGATAGAAACAAGGCACCTAATTTTCTGATGTCTTAACTTAGTTTTTAACATCCTAGGAGTTTGAAATGAAAATGGCAGTAAGGTAACGAGTCTCTTAAAAAAAAAAAGACAACAAAAAAACCCCAAACCTCAACCAGTTGATTTTTGATGTTCTGCCAGCTTCTGCTGTCCCCACCCCACCCTACCTCCTGACTCTTCAAAGCCAGTGTTAGTCACTTACAGTTCAGAAATCACCAGTCTATCATGGATCGTTTGCGTCATCTTTCTGTAGGAATTGTGGAGTCAAATATTCCATGTTGAGTATCGCATAGTGGAAATGCCTGTGACCAGACTAGTTTGGGTTTCAGACTTATTCAAATTTTGGAGATTTATACATCCGTAATGAGCAACTTTGGGGATGGGACTCAAATGTAAATATGGAATTCATTTGTGTTTCATATATGTCTTACACATAGTCTGGAGGTAATTTTATACAGTTTTCAGTGTACCTTTGTATTGAGTGTCAGCTGTTCCATGAGGTCAGGTGTACAATTTTCCACTTGTGCCATGGTTGCATTAAAAAAGTTTCAGATTTTGGAGCATTTTGGATTTTTAGATTTAGGAATGCTCAACCTGTACCAGGACAGAATAGGGAAAGCCAACAAATACCAAACAATTTTTGTTCTCTTAAAGCTAAGGAACACGATTTCAGTGTTTTTGAAGTTAGGGATGAATTGATGGACCCTACCAAAGTAAAAGGCAGTGCTAGGTGCTTCCGGGGAACTGTCTCCTCGTCAGCCATTTGGCTGAGAAAACGAAGCCACAGTGTGGGCGAACTCACTCTGGGAATTCACCAAACAGCTTCTTATCTTCTTAGCCAGGTATTTTCCACAGCACCACTCAGGCCCCATCCTCTCTGCATCCCTTGCAGACCCTGGGAGACAGTCTTCCACATCTCTGCCCATGTCCTCCGGAGCTTTCCAGCCTGGCACCTCCAGCGGTGGTCTAGGAACAGCAGTATCTCAGCACCCGACCTGTGTTGTTCAGTGAGAGCCCTCGGCCACTGTGCCTGCGGAATGTATCAAGATGCAGATCCTGTTTTAGGGACGGTGGGGCCTGGGACTCTGCATTTCTCTGTGCCGAAAATGGTCAGCTGTGGAGGCAGTGCCTCGAGTGCCTGAGCTACACTGATGCGGGTGCTGCAAAACCGTCTGGGTTTTCTCACTGGCTGTCCAGATCTCTTGCCTAAATATTCACGTGAGGAGTTGACATTTAAGTAAAAAGGTGCGGTACCGGTATGGTCTCAGTGTTGAGGGGGGCTGTGCAGTTTGCCAGTGCGCAGGCCTGGCGGAGAGGAAGATTCTCGGAGCGCCATCTGCTGAGGAAGACAAGCTATGCACAGCTAAGCGTTTGTGTCAGTTTTACATTTATTTGATTCAAACCTCTCAATGATCCTATGGCACAAATTCGGATTTGACAGAGGAGGAAACGGATTCAGGGAGGTTAAGTAATTTTCTCGAGGCTGTGTAGAGGAGAGCGAAGCAGCGTGAGTTTGAAGTCGGTCCTATCTGATGTCAGAACGTGGGTCTGCACGTCCTTTTCTTTGCCTACTCCCGGGGCTTGGACTCAGAAGGAGTTAAGGAGAGAAGTAAGGCCTGGGCCACACCTGCTGGTGAATAGAGGTTCTCGGGCACAGGAATGAGGGTAAGAATGCACGAGTAGCTCCCAGCGTTCAGTACAGTAGGCCCGGAGTACCCTGAGTCTCCCTGGATGGGGCTGAGCCTGCGTGTGGGGTGCAGTGACCGGAGTTGAAGTCGGCTTCCTTCCCATGGTCGCGATAGGATTGGTGACGCCCCTGACCTGCGGCCTGGGAGAGGCCTCCTTTGTCCCCTGTATCTGGGACCCGTGTGTGGCAGCCCCCTGTGCCTGAGTCCTTTGCCTCACTGGAGGGAAGCGTGACTTGTGCCACTCTCTTTATCTTTGCAGTTACTGCGTTTGTTGCCACACATATTCCTCATTCTGCACCCGTGAAAATCTGGGCTTGGTACTTTAACCAAATGATTGTACAGCCCTGCGTGACCCCGTATAAATTTTTTAAATGGATAACTAAATTGCCAGCGCTGAGGCGTGCCTTGGGAAATCACTACCTCGGGATGCTCATAATGAAAGGAATCGACTGGGGCGAGCAGATGAACACTGCTCATGTTTTGACAATCATTTGACAAAGAAGCAGCACCTCCAGTTCCCTGCATGAAGCCTCTCTGTGAGCCCCAACACCCTGCACCTCCGTGGAATGCTGACAGGTCCCACTCTCTTGGGCAAAAGAGCAGGCTGCAATGGTGACCCTTGGCTCTTTTTTCTTGAGATTAGAGGCATACATTTCATTTAATTGCAAGAGATTAATTATAGACACCATAACAATATCACAGAAAGCTTAGAGTCAGGAAGAAACAGCCACATTCACTACCCAAAACAATCATTATCAGTCTTAAATTTTTTTCAGTGATTTATCACAGGCATCCCTTGTTTTGTATCTCTGGTTTCCCTTATTGCTGCATAGCCTCCGTAGGTACCATCTTAATGATTGCATAGTATTCTGTTGAGATACTAAACTTTTCATTATTTAACCTTATTGTCGACATGTACATCTCTTTCTTCTTTTCACAGTTATTAATACTGTGAGGTATACTGTTGTGCCTGTAGCTGTTTCCATATTTTACATTAGTTTCCTATGATAGAGCCCCAGATATGGCATTCTTGGGTCAAAGAATTGGAACATTTTTATGGCTTCTCAAACATATTGCCAGATTGCTTTCTAGGAGAGTGGAGACAGTTTACACCAAGGCATTTGTTTCCCAGATGGCTTCATGGGGTTAGGGGTGAAGTCTCCTATGGTGGAAGAGGAGGAGGAGTGTGTGTATGTGTGTGTGTGTGTGTGTGTGTGTGTGTGTGTGTAAAGCTTTTTAGTTCATGCATATGTTGAGTAAGCCTCTGTAGCAGTGCTCACTGTCCTTGTTCGTAGGGATATCTTAGGTATCTGCTGTGAATATAACAGTGATCCAGTTCAGGGTTTGGTTGAGCAATGTGTTGGACATGGGACAAAGAAAGCTGTATGTTCCTTGTTTCAATTTGGACTTTGTACAGAGTCAACAAAGGTGAATGGACAAGAGCAGTCAGAGATTGTGACTAAGTTCTTCATGGTAACCCTGGCTTTTGGGAAAGCCTAAAAACATAGAGTGAAGGTGGAATCACAGGGGGCTGGTACTGTAGAACCCACAGTGGAAGGGCACTGGAGATACTGGCAGCATGCCTAGGGCCATGTACCTCATCTGGGCTGGCTGAGCACTATGCCTCACCTTGCAAAGTCAGTGTTTTTTTTTTTTTATTTTTATTCTTTAAGTTTATTGGTGCACTTTAGATATACGTAGTGACCATGTTCATTATGGGGAATTTTTGCCTGTACATGATATAGCTTAATTCTTCTTTTCCCCCCAATCTTCTACCCACCCTCAAACCCTTCTTCCCCTTATTTACAAAAGCAATCATTTCCATTTATCCTTTTTTTTCTCATTTTTTTCCTTCTTTCACCTCCCCGCTCCCTAGTTTTCCTTCCCATTTGAGTATTTTTTTGTCCTATTTCATAATATCTAGAATACATTTTGTTCCTTATTTACACTTTTGGTTTCTCACCTCAGAGAAAAAATGTGATCAATTTATTTATTTAACAATGTGTTCAATTTATTTCACTTAGAAGTGTGGTCTCAAGGTGCATACATTTACCTAGAAATGTCTGAAATTTTTCCTTTTTTATGGCTGAGTAGTACTCCACTGTATATAAAAAAACCACTTCTTCTCTATTCATTCTTCAGTTGGTGGACATTTGGGCTGTTCCAAGATTTAGCTATTACAAATTGTGCAGTTATAAACATGAGTGTGCCTATTTCACAGTGGTATGATGTTTTTAATTCTTTTGGGGGAAGATGCTAAGAAAAGGAATAGCTGGGTCATATGGAATCTTTAGTTTTAGTTCTTTGAGGAATCTCCACCCTGATTTCCACAGTGGTTGTACCAGTCTGCTACAGTCCAGCAGTGGAGAAGGGTTCCTTTTTCCCCACAGCCTCACCAGCATTTGTTATTGGTTGATTTCTTGATAATAGCCATTCTTTCTGGAGTGAGATGGAATCTTTTATTTATTTATTTATTTCATTTATTTATTTTTTGGTACCAGGGATTGAATTCTGGACCTGTGCTTGGAAGGTAGGCTGGTGCCACTGAACTAAATCCCTGACCTTCAGCATTGTTTGAATTTACATTTCTCAAATGATCAGTGATGTTGAACATTTTTTCATTTATTTATTTGCCATTTGTGCTTCATCTGAGAAGTGTGTATTCATTTCATATGCTCATTTTTGAATTGGGTCTTTAAATTTGTGTGCTCTGGTCTTTTTGAGTTCTTTATATATTCTAGGTAATAGTCCTTTATCTGAGGAACAGCTAGTAAAAAGTTTTTCCTACTCTGAGGGTTGTCTCTTCACTCTGTTGTTAATACCTTTTCCTTTACAAAAACATTTGACAAAGTCCAACAACCCATTCGTAATAAAAACCCTACAGAAAATTGGAGTAGATGGTCTTGATCTCAGACTGATAAAAGCCACCTATGACAAACCAAGAGCCAACCAACATCATACTAAATGCTCAAAAACTGAAAGCTTTCACTCTGAAATCAGGAATGAGACAAGGATGTCCACTATCAACACTCCTATTTAGTATAGTTCTGGAAACATTGACCAGAGCAATTAAACAAGAGAAAGAAATAAAAGGAGGAGAGATATGAAAGGAAGAAGTTAAATTATCATTATATGCAGATGACATGATACTCTACACAGAAGACCCCAAAAACTCCACCAAAAGATTTTAGATTTAATAACCAAATTCAGTAGCACCACTGGATACAAAGTCAACACTCAAAAATCAAGTCTTCTTGTACATGAACAACAAACTTACTGAGAGAGAAATTAAGGAAACCACACCTTTCATAATAGCATTGAAAAAAATGAAATACTTAGGAATCATTGTAACAAAGGAAGTAAAAAATTTTTAGATTGAAAGCTACAATACTCTGAAAAAGGAGATCAAAGAGGATATCAGAAAATGGAAAGGTATACCTTGCTCCTGGGTAGGAAGAACCAAAATAGTGAAAATGGCCATACTCCTAAAGTTGTTATACAGACTTAATGCAATCCTGATCAAAATACCAATAGCATACCTCACACAATTAGAGAAAAGAATCCTAAAATTTATCTGGAGCCAAAAGGGACAGATAGTAAAAACAATTGTGGCCAACAAAGATAAGGCAGGGAACATCACAGTCCCTGATTTTAGACGGTAAAAATAGCATGGTACTGGCAAAAAAACGGACCCAGGGATCAGTGGAACAGACTAGAAGATGCAGAAACAACCCTAAACACGCTCAGCCACCTTATCTTCGACAAAGGAGCTAAACACCACTGAAAGAAAAATAGCCTCTTTGTGGTGGATTAAGTAATGGTCAACTTGTAACGCCCAGCTGAACTGAATCTGCTTGGCAGGGCATGGAGGACCCACCTGAGGACTGTTACCACTAGCCATAAAAAGAGAACTTTAGGGAAAGATCTTGGCCTATTGATTTTCTAGGAGAAGCTTGCTGTGAATGGTTTTCCTGATGCAAACTAGGCTGTTCTCATTGGAGGAGGAGCTCAGGGCTTTGCTGTCACTGGGAATGGCTGCTGTTTTTGTCAGGGAAGCTCTTCACTGTGAACGTCACTTCCTGGCTCCAGTGTGGATCCCTCAGCCTGGGGACACAAATCCTTCATCCCACTGGCATAGGTTTTCTGGCTTCCATCACTGGCCTTTGGGGCTTCCAGGTGCAGATCCTCAATACAGACAAGCATGAGACATTGCTGTGGATTCCAGGCCACTGGTTGGACTCAGGGAGGACACTGCCCTGGACTCTAAGCCTTTAACTGGACTTGTGTGGGACACTGCTGGGATCCAGGCCCTTGGCTAGATTCTTTGGGTCTCTGTGTGTGATTAATCTCTTGCAGTCCTCTGCATTTGACTTTGAGGGTAATTGTCATAAAATAATCCTATAAATTATCTGTCCCATATTTAATGTATTTTCTTGCCCAAACCATGACTACAATGCTTTTTAATAAATGGTGCTGGAAAAAATGGCTTTCCATATGCTGAATACTAAAACTAGACCTGTATTTCTCACCATACACTAAACTAAAATTGAAATGGACTAAAGATCTAAATATTAAAACAAACACGAAACTACTGAAAGAGAGAATGGGTAAATTCTTGAAGATATAGGTGTTGGCAGACTTTAGATAAAACCCTGATTGCATGGGGAATATTGTAGAGAATCAACTGGGATCTCATCTTATTAAAAAGCTTTTGCACATTAAGAGGTCAGTGTTTTGGTTGCTGAGTCGGGGTGCTTGCTTTAAAGTGAGGAGGATTTTGGGGGTGTACTATGATTAGCAGTTTGGATCTTCATCACTGCGGTGTTTTTCAGTTCGTTAACTTTCCAGTCGCATTGTAGCTAATGAATGCCTCAGAGTAGGGATGACACCTTTGAAAGCATTACTTTTGTACAGTAATTGCTCTCTAAAATGTCTACTATCGTTTTGTAGTTGTGGTCATTTTGTATCCCTCAAATGAATGAGGGAAGTTAGTACTTTGTCCTCATGGTCCCAAGTGTTTTGCCAATCTCAAGTAATGAAATCCCACAATTCTTGTGCTCACGTGCAAAATGTCAGCTGACTCCTCAGGGGTAAAGGAAGAGGAAATGTCAGTGTTGATGTCGAAGAGCTCTGATTCTTGTATAAAACCTCCCATACCATCCTGTGGAGTCTTTCTGTTTTACAGTTGAGGAAATTGAACCCATTTGGGATGAATTGGAAGAGCCCTCCCCGAGACCACACCGACGGGGGACACTGGCAGCCCCAAGCCAGGGTATCACGACCCCTTCCCTGTGCCACTGCTTGTTTAGCACCCCCCACACCCTTCCCAGAGATGCGTTGGGATTCTCTTTGGTTTTGTGGACACAATTGTTTGTCCTCTCTTGTAGCTGAATAGGGATGTGTCTAGAGATTGTGGATCCTATACGTTAATTCAGGTCAAGTACAGAACCTTACAGGTCTGGAAATTCCTATGGAATGCCAAGGGACTGCGTGGGATCAAATTTAAATTATATACAAAATCAAAGCTTCATTAAATAAAGTGTTTGTAGATGGGGAGGGGAGGAGGGGGTGAAGGGAGGGCAAAGGTAAGGGGAAAAAATGAGAATCAAGACTTGCCATGTAGAGGTACATGATCCCAACAATGAATGTAACTGTACTGTATCCCTAAAATGTACCAATAAACTCAATAAAATTAAAAAAAAATTAAAGCTTCATGTTATTTCTGGGTTTCAGTAGGAAGTAAAACATTTTAAATGTATGATGTGTTAGATGTGGTACATAATTTGAGTATTTGCCACATTTGTGGTCTTAGTAAAGCTCTCAGTGTGATCCAAATGCCTGGAATAGAGATTTAAGATTGTCGAGGGAGCATTAACTTTGTGCTTCCTGCTTTCTCTCGTGTGACTGAAATCTAAACTCCACCTTTGCATCCACTGTGTGGTTATTTTTTTTTCTGCTTCTTCTCTATAGCCTCTCACCCACCCCCGCATGATGTGCACGTTTGGTTGTACAGTTGAGATTCTGAAGCTAAATGCATTAATAGTGGGGGAAGTATTCGCGGTGAAATGAGTGCGGTGACAAAGCAGGAAGGGGAATTAACAGTCTGCTGGTTCCTTAACAGCCCATGCAATAACTGTCCTGGGATTCGAATGATTTGTAGATGACTGGAACCTGCTTGTTCTGTGGTGGCTCGAGGCCTCTGAAATTGATGGTAATCTCGTAAGCTGTCAGTGGTTACAGCCACTGGGTAATCAGGACCTGAATTTATGGGTATTTACATTTCAGGGGGCTTTTACTGTGTTTCTGTAATTTAGGGTTAGCGGTATTGGGCCTTGGTTGGACCGGATGGCTTATTTGATGTACAGTGTGGTGCTGGAGTGTCAGCTCTGCCGAACTCTTGTGTTCCAGTGCAGGGCACTTTCTTTCTGGGTGAGGACAAAGGTGGCCTGTCTAATCAGGAGTGCACATGATGCTCTGCTCAGCTCTCCTCCCAGTCTCCCTGCATGCTGTCTCTTGTGTGGGACCAGGCAGTGTGTACATGTTGTAGAAGGAGGACAAAGGCCCTAGTCCTGCCTGCCAGCGGTGCCTGTGTGGGCAGGCAGCTTGTGACCTTGTTGGTCTTGAAGGGATTGCATTGTCTTTCATGATAAAATATCTTGTTCTCAAAATAGGGACAAATTAGGAGATTAAAACTTACCCAAGTCCCCTCTACCTGAATGGAAATAACTTATTTTTTATTTTCCTTCCTTCTACAGATAATTTTTTTGGAGTTGGAGTCAAAATTTTAGGAAATTTTTACATTTTAGGAAAATGCTACATCTTAAAAATGAATACCTGCACTGTTCTTTGTTATGTAATTCTCTTTATAGGGACTTCATGATTTCTGAGGGGCATTTATGGGAATATTTTTCTTCAAACACCTGGAGAGTGGCCCAGTCCTTTTTCCATGTGGGGCCTCACGCCTGCAATCCTCCCTGCCCAGGGCAGGCAGAGGGGCCAGCACTCTCTTCATTTAAGAGGCATTGATTGGAAAGCTCCTATGTACAACCTTTCAGAGCCTGACAGCGCATTGCAGCACACCTAGCATAGGTTTACCACCACTGTTTACTTTCCTGCTTGTAAATGATTGTATAGTGAGCCTTTTCCCCTCTAGTACTGGGGATTGAACCCAGTGCCTGTCACTGAGCTACCCCTACTCCCTTTTAAATTTTGAGAGATTGAGGTACCAATAAACTTAAAAAAAAAAAAAGAGCATTGAAAGGCATCCATTCTTTATGAATTAATCTGTAATATCAGTGCAGTTCCAGGTCAAAGAGCAGCAGGATTCTTCCTCCTTCTGTTATGAGGAGACTGGCAAAGAATGAAGGACCCATCTCATAAACTAAACTTGTCAGGGCACTCCAGGGAACTTTAAGAGATGTGTCATGAGGGGCAACTCGATCTGCCATGGAGCTATTCTGACTTCTCGCTACCAAAGAAGAACCAGGCAACAGATCAATGGAACTGTTCAGAAATAAACTGGAAATGGACCTGAAATCAGATCATGATAATGATGGTTCTCAAATCTCTGCTGGAAGAATCTCTTTCCCCCAAGTTAAATGTTTAGGGAAACGAATAATAATCCAGATGTATTATGTCCATTTCATGTTTTACACCCAAGCAAATTTCAGATAGGTAAAAGAGTTAAGCATGAAATAATGTCAGGTAAAATGTCTTTGAGAAAACATGGGTGTGTTTGTTTATTCATGATGTTGGAGTGAAGATCTTTCAGGAGGAAATTAGTCTCCAAGATCATAAATATAATGACTGATAAATTTTATGATGTAAACTTTAGATTGGAAAAGAAAAGAAAACCCTATAAAGGTACTCAAATTGCCCTAAAAAGCTGTTACAAACTGCCAGTTACCTGTAACACACATGACCAAGAAAGAGCTGCTGATAAAAATTTTCTAAAAATTCCCAGAAATAACGAGAAAGCAAACAATCCAATTTATTTGTGTGTGTGGTTGCATGTATGAATTAGTAGTTAATAGAAAAATAATGCTGCCCCAAAAGCAGATGTAAATATGTACTATCACTGATAATTAGTGGAAGGCAAGCCAGTGAGACAGCGTTTTTGATCAGCTTGGTGAAAAAATCTGAGCGATCATGAATGTTTGGGCAAACAAACTCATTGCCAGAATGTGAGGTCCATGTGGATGAAAATGTTCTTGGTAGAGTAACTTGAGAAATCTCTTTTGAGTGGAGTTTGACAATATCCAGACAAAATGCATGTGCCCAATTTACAGCAATCCTACCTTTACAAAGTTACCCTTTGCTTGCACATGAAAAGATCTGCTAAGGTACGTGGACCAGGATGTTTATTTTGTCACCATTTGTCATAACAAAACCTTGGAAATGGTCTGTGTATCAGTGAGGGCACTGGTTAAATAAGTCATAACACAACCACATGATGGTATTGTCCACAGATGTTCAGAATGAGGAGGACTTCTATGTGCTGTCAGAGAAGGAGTTCCAAGGCATGTTATAAAGAAAAGCCATGTATGGTTTGTGACCTTGTGTGTGTCTAGGATCAAAAGGAGTTAGGTGTGGGGGTTCATACTTTTAGCCTCATCTATTCAGGAGGTTGAAGCAGGAGGACCCCAAGTTCCAGGCTAGTCTTGGCAATCTAGCAAGATCTTATCTCAAAATAAAAGCATGAAAGAGCTAGGATGCAGCTCAGTGTTATTTGGATATTTCAATCTCCAGTATGATTTTGGGAGGATCAAATTTAATATGTTTCATTGATAGATTTAAAGGATACTGCAGGAGTTCCCTCTCCCCAGTTAAAAAGGATCACGGAATTGTTTTAGGAAAAGTGACAAAAGTGACTCTTGAGGTGGAGATCAAGGAAGGGATCCTGTTGAATGACGCGTGTGCGTGCATGTATGTGTACAGAGTCTGTTTTAATCTTATTTTTTTATTTTGTGGTGTTAGGGATCAAGCCCTAGGGCTTTGTGCATTCTGGGTATGTGCTCTACTACTAAGCTACTGCCCTCAGCCTTTTACTGTTTTTTAACTCAAGAGGGATGAACTGAGTATGAGCCTACAGGACTTTTTCTTGCTTTTTATTTTACAACCCTAAGAAATATTTACTGGCAAAGTATTCCTCCAAAATTTTTGTTGCCAGTTGTGATACTGGACTGAGATGAAATTTATCTTGTCCTGTTAGATATTTGAAACTGTTCTAAGATAATAGACTTTCTCAGTTTTTTACCTCAATGGTTTAATTATCTAAGAAGGCTATGCACCTCTTAACATTTAATTTAATTTTATGCTTTTTTTTTTTCTTCCAGTATGGGGGTTAAACCCAGACTCCATGCCTACGACACAAGTGCTCTATCACTGAGCTAAGTCCCTTCACCTTTTCATTTTATTTTGAGTTAAGTTGCCCAGGATGGTCTCAGACTTGAAAGCCTCAGCCTCCTGTGTGTCTGGGATGATAGCTATGTACCAATATGCTGGATTTATGCACTGTGGGTTTTAGCATGGATGAGAACACAATGTTTTGTAAGAGGTGGAAATGAGGAAATTGTGTTTGGATTTAGCTGTCAAAAGTGGAAACAAAATCTACCCACAGTTTACTTTGTTCCACAGTGGTTGTGTATTTCTGATTCATATTGTTATATTTATTGTGGTTATCCATATAAAGGTATAATGTGGGGGTAAAAGTTAATTTAAATTACTTTCCATTTAAAGGCACCATAGAATCATTTGAATGTTTATGGGTTGATTTTATGTAACGCAGCCATACTCATCCACAACCCAAATTAGGTACGTGAAGCTCCTTGACTTCTAATGAACTTTTTAGCTGTGTACAATCTCTGAAACTTGTAGATAATTTAGAAAAAATCAAATAACTTGGGGCCATCTTCTGGAGGCATTTCAGATCATGAATGAAGCTGGAGTCTTTCTGAATGCACCTTTAATTCAAAAGGATGGCGGTTTCATTCATAACATTCATTTATCTCCAGAAATTAAAGTAGAAAATTTTCAGTGAGAATTTCTTTTGGGATTTGCTATTAATCTATTATAGCCCTCATAACTTACACTTATGTATGTGTTTGTGTGTGTGTGTTTTTTTTTTTTTTTTTTTTGTGTGTGTGTGTGTGTGTGTGTGTGTGTGTGTTTGAGAAGGCTTTTTCATGTATTTCTCACTTAAGTTTTGTGACAACCCTGAGAAGTTGCCTGGGAATTAACTTTATTATCTAAGGACTTATTGTTTGATATTTGAAGATAGTATTGCGAACCTAGAAAAGATGTTAACAATGGTGCAGAATATTAGAGCAGAGAAACACAAGGGACTATCAAAGCTTCCAAGAATCAACTTGTCTCTGTAGCCTCTGGGAATGTGCTCATTTGATGAGGCTTTTGAAAAATAGGGTTATTCTCAGGATGTGCTAGCAAATGTGGGACTCTATTCCTGTTCTCTGTTCTTTGCTTTTGCTCCTTAAAGTCTCACTTTTTAGAATTTCAAGATCACAGATACAAGTATCAATTTTAAGGGGTCTAATTTGTGCTCAAATAAAAATTTGAGTGCCCACTATATTTAGAAAATACTGGAGTGCTGGACACTTGCTCCAGAACAGCAAAAACATGGTTCCTTTCCTTAGGAACTTGAATCTTGTGCTTTCTCCTGGAGATTCCTGGTACTGTCCTGGACGTGTTCCTGTTCCCAGCAAACCTAGTGTTTCATGGGGTATATTATCGGGTCAGAAGAGTCCTCATACTTTCTGGTATTACCGGAAAAGTGCAAGTTCCCAGAAAGGACAGTTTGTTAGTGTTCTCTTCATTGAGACACAATAAACAAAATCCACCACTTAAAGGAGGAGAGGATTATTTGGTTTAGTTTCCAATGGGTTCAGTCCCTGGTTAGCTGGCTCCAAGGTAGAAGCAGCATTATGGAAGGGCCTGGTGGAGGAAAACTACTCTACCCATGGCAGCCAAGGAGAGAGAGAGAAGGGAGGCTCAAGAGACAATAATGGACCTTCTAGGTCATGTCTTCAATGACTCACTTTCAACCAGGCCCCACCTCCTAATGGTACATTCAGCTGTGAGCTCATCCATGATGAACTGGTGAGTATAGTGCCCTGTGATCCAGTCAGCTTCTAAGCACATGAAGCTTCTAGGGGAATTTTCTATCTAAACCGTAACACGTGGTGTGGCAAGTAACACAGACTGGAGGATTCTGGGAGGGATGGGTGTGTGCATTTGACCAACAGAATACAAATAAGCAGACTCATAAAGTAAACGTCAGTGGTATTAAACAGATAATGGTTTATTAATATATCATGTCAGTCTCGCTAGTCCCTTGTCACCACCAGGCTGGATGTGCCACAAAATTCTTCATGTGGATCCCAGATTGCCTGTCTGCTAGGAGCTACACACCCCTGAGAGACCATGACCAGTTAAACCTCATTTCTTGGACATTTCCAAAATTACTGCCAGTTTTATACTTTATTCTTTAATTCATCCATGAATACTTATCGGATAAAAGTCCAGTTGGTTTAGGATTATACCAACATTAATCATTTTATCTGATTCTCAGCTGTATTCACAAAGTACACATCATGGCTTCTACAACACAAATCTGCATGTATTGCTGTTTAATATAGTTTTTCCTTGTTGGTAACTTGTTGAATTTTCCCAGCTGGTACTTGCTGTTAGGAAATTTTTTTTTATGACTCTGTTGTAGATTGAATTGAGCTCTTCTGGGAGGTAGATTTTCACAAGGCTTAATGGAGTGGAGGGTTCCAGAGGGAGAGAACGGCTACACGAAGTCTTGCACACAAGAAACCATGAGAAAGTATTTTAAAAAAAGGAAAATAATTCTGATGAAGTGGATTATGTGCTAGGGTAGTGGTGATAGGTGAATCCAGAAAGGTAACCAGTGTTTGGTTCAGTGATTTCCAAATTTTGATGCACATTGAAATCATCTGGAATTAAAAAGAGTGTTAAAATGCTGGTATCTATGTAAAGTAGGAAGAAAAGGTCAAAATGGACAAGGGAAGTGGTAGGACAAGGGTAGGGGAAAGGAAAGAAGGGAAAGGAAAAAAATGGAAACAAAGTCTTTGTAAATAGAGGAGGGGTGGAGAGTTTGAAGGGAGGGTAGGGGAATGGGAAAAAATAAGCACCAAGATAGATCATGTAAAGGTACAAGTTCCCAATTATGAATGTAACTGTATTGTGTACCTAAAATTACCAATAAACTTAATGAAAGTTAAAAAAATCCTGATGTCTTGTTTCTGCCCCTAGCCACCTTGATTTAATTGGTGAGGAGTATATCTGAGGGCAGTGTGAATTGTAGAAGCTTCACAGATTTCAGTGCATAGGAAAATTTGTAAACCTCTGGACTAGTTATTGAAGGCCTGATAAATTATGCTAAGGCATTTTTATTTCATTCATATAGAAATACACAGCAATGAAGAATGCTGAAAGATTTTAGCCAGTCAATCTGTAAAGTAGGAATTGTTTTGATTGCTTTGGGGAAAATGAACTGGGGAGGTGACGACTAGAGGCAGTGAAACCAGTTAAGGGTTCCTGCAGGTAAAGGCACCCAGATGAAGAGAGTGGCCACAGAGATGGAAAGAGGGAGCTGGGAGCCCTGAGATGCTGAGCAGGGGCATTCAGCAGAACAGGTGATGGGTGAGATTAGTGTGGTGGTAAAGGAGAGGGAGAAGTGGGGCAGCAGGAGGGTAATTTGGAGGGTCCGTTCCTTGTTTTGGCAAGGATGACCCTGCCAGCCTCACTGGGCTGGGCCATGAGCACCGCTGAGCTGGTTTCTCCTTCTGGTACTGGCTGAGCCCAAAGCTCTGAGGGAGCTGCCTGGAGTCCCGTTCTCCTCTGCAAGGGGTGCCTCCTTCCACCTCAGTGTTCTCTGTGCTATTTCTCTCGTGCTGAGGTGTCCCGCGTATCTCCTTTTCAGGACGGAACTGCGGTCCTGTATTTATTTAAAGGAAGTTCTTCTCATTCTTGGGATCCACCTAGTTCCTGCAGGCCATGAGATGACCACTGGCCCAACAGCACTTGAGGAGCTCCAGTGGTTTTTGTGAAAGCGGAGGGGTGGTTGAGGAGAAGACAGCTTTCCTCATGCTTACATAGACTTGAATTGAAAATTTAGATCCCTTTCATTGGAAAGTGTTTGGAGAATCATGAAGCAAATTTTACACAGCAATCTGGAGTCCTCTGAGCACAAAATACAATTCTCTAGCCAGTGTTTAGTTATATTCAATTTTAAGAAAATCCATTGTATAAAAATTTAAAATTACAAAGCAGACACTTCCTGGGTGCAGGTAATATTCTTCATGGATGATTCTGCAAGGAGATTCTTGGCTTTGTGAAAAGATGCCCAAAGAATCTTCTTGTAAGGTAAGATTTCTGTTCTTTGAATTGGATTTTAAGCTATTCTTTATTCCAAAATATTTCTAGCTGGGTATTATATGTTCTGTGTATTGTATAAGAATCCTGGACAAGCATTAGTCAAGACTAAAACCACTTTGTCCCCATATCAAATGGAAATTTCAGAGTTTTGATTTTTGGTTTTTGTTTTTGGCAGTACTAGGGATTGAACCTATGGCCTTTGCACTGAGCTGTAGTCTCGGCCCTTTTTAAATTTATATTTATTTATTTATTTTTGGTACTGGGGATTGAACTCTGAACTCTGTGCTTATGAAGCAGGTGGTGGAACCACTGAGCTAAATCCCCAGCCCATCTCAGACCTTTAAAAAAAAACTCGTTTTTCTTTTGTTAATTTTGGACGAGGTCTCATGATGTTGCTCAAACTTGGCATCTTCCTGCCTCAGCCTCCCAAAGTGCTAGGATTACAGGCATGTACCACCAGGCTTGGCTGAGAATCTTCTTTTATATGTACATTGTGACTTTTTCACATTATCGTGGAAAGACTTTGACATAATGGTTTTCCACCCCCTTCCTTGCATGTAGCGCCTACAGAAATCTCCAACTTGTATGTAACAGTTTGTGCTGTTGCCATGGATGTGATTCAGAGACATGCATTCCAGTTAATTATATACACTATCAATTTACCAAGGGGAAAGAGTAAGTTTTGAAGCCAGAAATCACAGGGATACATTTGAAATTAATATTTGATGGTGTGACAAAGAAACAGAGAAATTATCGAAACACAATCTGACCAAACAATAAAGAAAACCCAGAACTACACCAAATCAAAAAGCACCCTCCATCACAATCTGACAAAAAGCACAGCCTTACTATTAAATATTTGCAATGAATCTCTCTCTGTCTGCCACCTTTCAAAGAAAGAACAAGATATATACCAGCAATAAGACACGTGTTTCCCACAGTACCAAGACCTTCAGTTGGCAGCGTATTATTTAGAGTTTTCCTCTGCTTATTTGTGTGTGTGGACGTGTTTATAGAAGAGCAGAACAGAGAGGCAGGAATACCTGTGTCTGTGGTGGGCTGGTTATAAATGCACGTTCAGAGGCAAATGACCATGATAAACTGCTGTTGAGGAAACTGCTTCATTTAAATGAAGTAATTTCCCTCCTGCTACCTCACAGAGCGCTCACCAAGTAAGTCATGTAGAGAGCGAGAAGCCCGCATGGCTGGTTTTCAGTGTCATCCTGCAAGGCGTTCGTTATGGAGAGGGGTGCAGGTGGTGCCCAGATGCTTCACTGGCAGCCCTCGGTGATGAATGGAGTTGCACTCTTGTCTGCTGGCATCTGGTTTTAGAAGTTATGTATAAAGAAAGGATGGTTGTAACCCGAACAGTCAGAGAGGTTTAAAATATCCAGTGTGTTGAGGAAGATGCACCTAGAGTGACGGCTCCTGGGAGGGGGGCAGCTTCTCTAAATGTCTGTGTGTGTGGAGAGTAAACAACACTTGGATAACAGATCAAGAGCGAAATATTGAAAATGAGCCGGCATTTTGGAAGTTACGAACATGGTTAATAGGTAAAACTATAAAACTATTCAAGCACAAATTCATCAGCCAGAATTTTAATGCAACAGCAGGGAAAGAGCCTAGAAGTCCAAGCTGTCCTTACAATAGGAGGGAAAAAAAAGCTCACAAATTGAAAATGAATGACTCTGCTTGGACCCATCAGAGAGCCAGGCTGACTGGGTTAACTACTGCCTGGGAAGTGGAGAGGGCTGCCCTGGGGTTCCAGCTTCTCAGGAGCCCCCCACCCTCCCCTCAGGAACAGTTAAACTGTAATTGGTGGTCACCAATGCTCAGCAGTCCCTCCTCTGAGAGCGGCAGACTGTGAGCCCATCCTAGGGGAGTGTACTTTTAGAATTTGCTTCTGGGAATCCTACTTGCGTCTCACAAAAATCACCCCCAGTTTCTCACAGTAGGAGAGGAAAGAAACCATTTCGAAATAAATATGCTCAGAGAATTAATTCTCTTTTTAACAGAAGCCTGCCCTCAAAAGAGACTGTTTTATGCTGTGACCTGAAGGATGGAAAATAGTTAAAGCCACCAGCTGCCTCTACTTTTCTGTCTTGCCCAAAGGGCAAAAAGAAAGCAGATATCCACTTGTGAAGGTCACATTCCAGGGGAACAGGTTCAGCGAAGGCTGGGACCTAGTGGCAGAACTGAATGAGGGCTTTCCCAGAGTTCTCATTGTTCACATTGGGTGGGCTCCTGGAGTGTAGCAGGATAAAGCCGAAGCAGTGCCAGGCTTGTACTCTTGGGGAAACCCAGAGGCAGCAGAGGAGACAACAAAGACAATAGGGGATATTTTGGCCTTCAACAGTCAACAGTGTAACTCCTAGAGAGGGAAAAACAGACCCTTACTTTAAATTTAAAAGCCTCTTTATCTTAGTTCCTTTCACACAGTGCATTTCATCCTGCTTTCAAATTAAAAGGCACGCTAATGGGCAAAAAAATAACTGTCTGAAGAGAAGGAGAAAACAGCTAACTCATATTTGGAAGTGATGTTTGAATTATCAGACCAAAAATTTAAAATACCAAGGGTTAATACGCTAAAGGCCACTTAACATGGACAAAAACCTAGATTTCATTCTTTAGCACAGAAAAGTCAAAAGAAAAAAAGAGCTAATGGCTCCAATGTGTAAGTGGATAGTATGCAAGCACAGACAGGTAATATAAGAGGAGTCAACAGCTAAAAACTGTAACAGCCAGGTGTGGTGGCACACGCCTGTCCTCCTAGCACTCAGGGAGGCTCACAAGTTTGAGCTCAGCTTGGGCAGCATAGAGAATTAGAGGCTTCAAAATGTAAAATAAGAAAAGGATCTCGATCAGTGACAAGACCCTGGGATCCATCTCCAGTACCTCAAATAGACAAAAAGTCACAACTCTCTGACAAAAATAATGCTCTGGGTGCATCAGCCTACTGGACACAGCTGAGGAAAGAGTCAGAGTCTACCTTTGCTTAGACATACACTATTAAGAGAAAATCAAAGACAAAGAGAAAATCGTGACAGAAGCCAGAAGAAAAGCACATGCAGATATGGTATGTTGGCACAAAGACAATAATTTTGTCAGACTTCTCTTCAGAAACTGTGTAAGTGAGAAAGAACAAAACCACCAACCCACAATTCTGTCTTTTTGGGAAATTATCTTTTGAAAGCTAAATAAAATTTTTCTCTGACCAACACTGAGGAAATTTGTTGCCAGTAGATCTGCCTGTCAAGAAGTATTTAGAGGACATTTAAAGAGAAGGAAAAGATAGAGGTTAGCAACCCAGCTCTGCATAAGGAAGGGAAGAGTGTTAGGGAAACAAAGACAGATGGGCTTCTTGGTGGCCTCTGCTGAGGTCCTGTGCCATCGGACATAGGGGTCACTGTGCATTCTGACAGCCGCAGCCCACACATTTAAAGGTGATGGTAAGAGTGAGTTCATAGTGAGTTCTCTGGCCTATGGTAGGAAGGAATCCACTGTAAAGAATCTGGGCAGACTGTGAATGAGAAATGAAACTATGATGAAAGCTATCTTCTCCTTATCTTTAGAAATAATAATTAATTTTCTCTTGTGCAAAGGAAACATTTTCATTATAGAATCATCATGCCAATTCTGGCATCATTTTGCGGCTAATTAAGAGTGTTTAAGCGTAGACATTAAAAGCTCTTAGCCAAAACTTATTACACGTTTTTTCAGATTAGAAAAGCAAACTCTTCTGAAGCATCCTGTAGGTTTTATTTTCTAAGAAGATAAAGTTGATTGCTCTAACCCAAAGAAACTAAAAGACCTTGGGTGCCTCTCTCATTCACTCATTCATTGAAAAAGAAAAGAGTTCTTTGAGACCAAAAGTTAGGAATCCAGTGTGGATTACATCTTACTTTGGCCCATTTCTTGCTAGGACCTCAAGTGGAATTGCTGCTCTGGAATTTCCCTGGCAGAGACTAGGTATTTGGTCCTTTTAACCCAGGAAGGTGATTTTTTTTTTTTAAATTGATGGTTAAAACCGAAGCTTATATTTATCAAATACTGGTTTCTTTACTGATAAATAGAGAGGTAGCTATCAACCTTGTAATAAAAGGTTTATAAACACTGAGAAGTGAGGCTGGAATCATGAATTGGGGCTGCAGATGAGGTTGTGTCACTTGCTGGGCCACAGCACTGCCATTCCAGTCTTGATTTGTCATTTCTGTGTTACCACAATTACTGCTGTTTTTCCCCTCATGATTTAACATTCAAACTGGGGGTGTGGGGTGTGGGTGGAGCTTGGGTTTAGAATGCATGAGGCCCTGGGTTGAATCACCAGCACCAAAATAAGAACTTGCCTATGTTCTTACAAAACTTTCTAACTAAATAAAAACAAGTGTATGCACCCTGCAATTGATAGGTAAATTGAACACAGTAATATTTGTATATTGCCATGAAGGGCGACTTAATCAGTGACCTTTCTGTAATCTGATCATTTTCATAGCAACTACACTATAATTAAAAAAAAATAGCTCAAAGGTTATGTTGTTAGTAGTATGGATAGTAAGTGTATCCTCTAAAATCCTGTAGGGAAGGAAAGCCATGCTTTTATGAACTGGAGAGCAAAGAGAATGAAAGTAATAGCATAGAAAGCAGGAACATAGCTTCTAATCTGTGTGACTTCTAATCAGGTGCTTGGCGAAGTCTGACTTTTGTCTAATGCCTCCCACACTCCCTGCAAACGCAAGGCTTCTCCCCTAGGGGCGAGCTGTGGGGCACCATGCCCCTTGACTTCTTATGGAAGCCTTGCTCACTCTCCGTAGTTGAGACTGACCTGGTACTCACTATGTAGCTCAGGCTGGTCTCGAACTCATAGCTATCCTCCTGCCTCAGCCTGCCGAGTGCTGGGATTACAGGTGTGCGCCACCATGCCCAGCCCATTCTCCATTCTTGACACTTGCAGTTGTAACGTGTTCTTTCCCCATGCACAATTGACCTGTGCCTCTGGCTCCACTTCTTGGCCTCTTCTAAGCTCTTCACCCACCACTCCCTCACCTCCCAATTCCCTGCTTATATATAGGGTGACCTAGAAAAGGACCTGGGAGTCTCCCTTGCTTTTGCCTATTTCCATGCCTCTTTGTGTCTTCTTTGAAACTTGACCCCCTCTTTGTCATTCCAGCTGTGTGGATCAGAATGTTCTTGCCACTGGACAGTGACTCCCTGGCTGGAGGGCTTTTCTTGAAGCTGTTCCTGGGCAGATCTGAGAGTGGTGATCTGTTCCACATGTTGCCTGAGGAACTTTCTACTGGAGCAGGGCAGAGAGCACCAGGCACAGGATGGATTTCTGGCTTTGCATCTGCTCTTCTTGCTGGGTACTGGTTCTTCCACTTGCTGCCACGTTTGATGCCCAGCCTCTGGTCACACGGTTTCCCATACCCGATCAGCAGCTTGTGGCCCAGCCTGATGACCTTGTGTTGCAGTAGATCTGCCCATGGTGTTGAAAGGCACCAGCTTTTGCTCCTCCATATTCCAGGCAAAGTGTACATACATCATCCAGTGAGCCTGGGATTTGTCCTTTCCATCCACCTATTCATGGCTGTTTCTTCCTTTGGTGATCATTCAGGAGTATTCACTCTTGGCCTTCGCATAGGAGTCAAAGTGCAGACCCAGTGGCAGCTCGTTGCCTCATTTCACACTCCAAGCCCAGGCTGATGGTTTCCGGACTTCCATGGGTAGCCTCAGGTCTGGGCGTTTGGGATGCCCCTGTGTCTGCCATAGTATCCTTTATAAACTCAGGGGACTCACGAGCAGCACAGCTGTTGATGGAGTCCTGGCACTTCTTATAATACAGGTGGTCATCCTGGGGCTTGCTGACATCTTCATATGTATAACCCTTTCTTTCCAGGCTGTACCTCTTCAATCTCAGTTCTCCTGGGTCCTAAGATGGAGAATAGTAGAGTAAAGGTGAGAATCAGGAGCCTTTCTCCCTGTTTCTTCAGAACTGGAGCAGGGAGGGATTGGAGGGAATGGGATGGGATCATGGCCCTCCAGGATGGGGTTGCTATCCTGAGCTTGGGCCTTTAGAGACCGGCAGCAGGCACAGGGAACATCCTGTGGACATACAATGTCCAGGAGCCTCTGCCTGGGAACCCAGAAGTCACTGGGGAGCATGTGGGCTGGGGCAGCTATGTCCAGGGCTAGTAGCTGGTTTCCCAGATACTAGCCAAGGGAGGAAAGGGTATTTCTGTGGTTAGAGTCTTTAGAGACCCTTGGGCTGAGGGAATTGCTTTTCTCAGGTGGGGAATATTTGGAGTCATTTGGGGAAGGGGATTTTGGGTTTCTTGGGTGGGAAGTATTTGGGGTACCTCAGGCTGAGGGAACTGGGTTTTTTTTCCTTTTTATTGAGGTTATTGGTACAATCTAGGTATACAATACAATTACATTCATCATTGGGGTTCTGTACCTTTACATAATAGGTCTTGATTCTCATTTTTTCCCCTTGACCCTGCCCTCCCTTCACCCCCTCCTCCCCTCCCCATTTACAAACACTTTATTTCCATTTTTTCAGTTTCTCATATTTTTTTCCTCTCCCTTATTACCTTTCCCCCACCCTTCCCACTTTCCCTACACCTTTAGCCCTTTACTTCCTATTTCACATTATTAATTATCTCATTAGGATCCTGTGTACTATTA
>NW_022900922.1:34467287-34467895 GCF_012274545.1 Fukomys damarensis | reverse complement strand
CTTCCTTTTGCACTAGGTGTGTTTCTTGTACACAACATATTTTTGGATTTTGCTTCTTATTCCATTTTGCCAGTCTATTTCTCTTGATTGGTGAGTTGAGGCCATTGACATTGCTGGTTATAACTGATATGTACTGACTTATTATTGACACGTTATTGGCCTTTTGTTGACTCTTTTTACTTTTTCTCCTGTTTCCTTTTAATTTCTTGCCTTGCCTATTTGATTTGCTCTGTTGGGCCTCATGGTATTGTTGCCTTCATTGTCTTTTTCTAGGATCTTGTATAGAATTCCTTGTAGTGATGCTTTGGTATTCATGTAGTTTCTCATGTGTTCTTTGTCGTGGAAGTGTCTTATTTCCCCATCCATTTTGAAAGAGAGTTTTGCTGGATACATCAGTCTAGGTTGGAGGTTGTTCTCTTTTAGTACTTGAAATATCTCATTCCCGGCTCTCCTTGCCCCAAGGGTTTGTGTTGAAAAGTCTGCTGTGATTCTGATGGGCTTTCCTTTGTATGTGATTTGTTTCTTTTCTCTTACTGCTTGTAGAATTTTGTTCTTCTGTTGGGTTTCTGGGATCTTGATTATTATATGTCTACGTGTAGATTTTTTTT
>NW_022900922.1:34404310-34466528 GCF_012274545.1 Fukomys damarensis | reverse complement strand
AACTGGAAGTCTGTCCTTGTGTCTTGCTTAAGTGTTTTCTCATTTTAATTTTTGTTGTCGGACTGTCCTTGGTTTTATTTCTGGATTGTCACCCAAATCTTTCTGATATAGTTGTGCCCTAGCTTCTGTGTTTCTAACGACCCACAGACATTCTCATCTTTGTAACACCAGAGAAAACAGCTCATCAAATCAACGGCAATGCTTTACCCCAACTGATACAATCAGCAACACATTAAGATCAAGCACAACTTGGAAACTGACCACCTGTGGTAGTCACTAGTCTATCACCCTTAAATCATTTGAATTAAATTGAAATCAAGAAGCAGTCCAGAACATGTCTGCAGTGAAGAGAATTTCCATATAGTGTATTTACCATTTAATGGCTCAGACAGAGCAAGACCCCTGATCTCAGTTAGCTGATGGCTGAACTCCGTGACTCTGACTGACCTCGGGCTGCAAGGCCCAGATTGAGTTCCGCAACCTTCTGAATGGTTGAACTTCACAACGTTCTATTACAGGTTTCCCACGCCCTTTCTTTAAAAATGTTAGAAGTTGGGAACTCAGAAAAATACCCTTGATGACCACCTCTGTCTTTGCAGAGTGGGTCCAAAGACTGGCACAGTCAGGAGGTCTGAGAGTGTGTGGCGGGGAGCTCATGGGGGTTCAGGGTTGCCCACACGGCTACCTTCCCCGTACTTGAGCGATGGCTGCTGGGTTGGAAGCAGGCGTGGTTCTCCTTCCCGCGGTGGATCGGGGCCCAGGCTGCCTCCCGGTGCTTGAGCTATGGCTTCTGGAACTGGGTTTTTGGGGTGATGGGTATTTGCAGAGACTTAGGCTTGAGGGAACAGAGGTTTCTTGCGTGGAGAATATGTGCATCCCTTGTACTGAGGGAATTGAGGTTTCTCCCATGGGGGATATTTCGGGTCATTTAAGCTATGGAAATGGGTTTCTTGGTGGGGGGGTACTTGGGGATTATTAGGATGAGAGAACTGGGTATCCTCCTATAGTGGGTTCTCTCAGATGGGGAATATTTGGATTTTGTCGGGGATGACTTGGGTTCTTTCAGACTGAAGAAATTTAGGATACTTAGAGAAGAGTTGGCATTCATGGGGTGAAGTGTGTTTGGGGCCCCTTGGGATGCATGCATTTGTTGAAGAAGGCATCTTGGGGTCCTAGGACATAGAAAGGGCTCTTACAGGACTTGGACTGAGGCATCGGTCAGTCTCCAGGAGAAAGAGGCCAGGTCTGTCATTTGGGATGCTTTGGCCTCTCTATGCACACTGTTCAGGTTCTTGGGTGGAGGGGGGTTGTGCTCATAGCCTCTAGTACTTGGGGCTGAGCCAGTGGGGATTTACTGTTCCTCTGGGGGGATCCCTGGAAGCGGACAGCTTTGGGGTCTCATGCTGGGAAGATTTGAGTCACTTCAGGTGAGCAGATTTTCAGCCCCTTAACATGCAGGACTTGGATGTATCTTGGGGCTGAGGGAATTGCTTTGCAGGGGGAAGAGACCTAGGCTTTTAGGCTAAAACTGAAAGACTCACTGAAGGCTTATGAGGGATTCATAACCCTGGCACAGGCCCCAGCCCTGTCGGTGTCTGGCCTCCTGGAGCTGCTCTCCTGAACAGGTGGCCTCTCCAAAGCTGAATGTTGTTGAGCAGTCACTTTTCTTTTTGCTCTTTGGCTTTTTTTCTGTTTTGCTATTTTTTTCCTTCATTCTTATATTTATTTATTTATTTATTTTTGGTATTGGGAATTGAACTCAGGACCTTGTGCTTGCCAAGCAGGCGCAGCATCACTGAGCTAACCCCGACCCTCTTGTGTTTTTATTTAAAAATGTGTATTTTTCTCCATCATTTTTGTTTTATTTTTAACTTTTAATTTTTATTTTTTTCTAGTTTTGTTTTTTAATTGCTCTCAAATTTTTTCATCTCAGTTCATTTTTTATTTTTCTTTTTTTTCAATTTGTTAAGATCAAAGTGAAATAAAAATAGGGATTAGTCTCTGCTAAAATAATTTGGTAATAAAGAATTTTAACCTAGAATCCACATGCACAGTTCATGGAAGTGTCTGGTATGTCTAGAAAAGAAAGAATAGGTTGGGTGTTTATAAGGACAGAGAAATCTGTGTAAGTTATTTAGAACAAAAGTTCATTGACACATTTAGTGCTTGTGGGAGCTGAGCAGTTTGGAGTGGGCAGGTGTCAGTTACTGGGATAAGCCAGTCTTCAGGTCACAGCTGGCTCTTCTTTTGGCAGCTGCTATATGAAAATAGTCTTAAAGATAGTGCAGGCTCTTTTGCTGGTTTTTATTTATTTTTATTATTTTCCTGGAACCAGGAATTGAACTCAGGATCTTGCACTTGCCAGGCAGGCACAGTGCTGCTGAGCTACATCCCTGGCCCTATTGCTGGTTTGGTATTGTGAGTTAGTTCCTGGAGCAGGTGTCCTCCACCTGTTACCCACACTTTCCCATTGTCTCCCACTCTGTCTTGAGTGCAGTATGACAGTGCTCTCTCCATTTCGAATACTGAATTTTCACATTTGTATACCCAGCAGGGCACCTGCAGCACGGCCTCACCATCTCTTGGTAGGAGGAGACCTATGTGGAAAATAACTGGCCCCTTTAGACCATTGGCAACCATCGAGGTGAGGCAGGCCTGGCATATCCTAATTCGGACCGAGGAGGCGGTTAACACAGCTCCTCCAGCCTCCAGAGACCACACCCAAAAGTTCAGATCACTGGAGTGTTGAGTCACCCTAACTTTGGGGAGCTGTTTGAAACCCAGGAAAGGCTTTGCCTGGTTGCAGACTATATTATGGAGTGAGATGTTTGGTTTCTTAGCTGGCTGCATGAGAAAGAGGCTCACAACAGATTCTCCCAGATGCTGCTGCTGTGCTGGGCCACCGTCAGGAGAGTGTTTATCCATGGAAACCTAAAGCCAAAGAACTTGCTTTTGGCTGCTGACCTGAACCTCAGGGTTGCAGAATTTGGCTTCATCAGGGAGTTCATCTCTGGGGCAGTTCCCCTCATGCTGCCCCAGAACTCAGGGTCAGACACATGATGGCCCAGAGGTGGATATGGGGAGCCTAGGAGTCATTCTGTACCATGGTCACTGGCTCCCTGCCCTTTGTTAGAAAGTCTGGAGGCTGTGGGTATCAGTGCTGAGCAAAATATACAGTATTCCTTTCTTTACATCCATACAGTATGAAAGCCTCCTTAAGAAGTTCTGGGTCCTCAGCCCCAGTAAGAAAGGCATTTTAGAGGAAATCCTGAGGTACCCATGGGTAAATGTGGGCCATGTGAGGTCTTACTTCAACCTATTCCCTGACTACCTTCCCTTTCCAGTCTGAGTTGATGCCGTGCATGGGCTATGAATGAGACCACATTCATGACTCAATAGCGGGCCAGGAGGAGGAAGAAGCAGTGGCTAGCTCTCTGCTTCTGAGCTGTACAGCACCTCAGCAGGAGGGCCACACCATCACCAAGAAGCCCCTGCCTTCAGCTGACTCCACCAGCTGCTGCATTCCTTTCTCATCTCTGAGACAGAGTCTAGAGTCACTGCCAGCCCAAAGCAGCAAATCTGCCATTCCCACCTTACCAAGTTCTCTAACACAGGAAATCAGCATCTTAAGGAGGGCCAGTTGACCCTGCAGAAGGTCAGCAGAACAGCTGAAGTGCCTGTTAGTTCCTTCCCTGGGCTGGAGATGAAGACCGCCTTCCCCCTAGCACAGCCTTCCATCGTAGTCCTGTGATCTCCTTCTCTACCCATAGCACCAGCATCAGCGGTGGAGCCTCGGAAAGAACCAGTTGCTCTTACGCATCCTTCAAAAGAAACTCCTTCTATGCCAGGCATCTCTGATTGAGACCAAAATAATTTTCTGGAAAGTGTGAGGTGGACTTACCCTATGGCAATAGCCAAGACCAATGGGGCCACTGGGAAGTTGCACACCTTCCTCTTCCAGCAAGTCCCTGGCTTGGCTGGTTTTCATCCAGCATGTAGCTCCAGAGCAGAGCCATCAAGTGTTTGTTGGTGGGCTGCCAAGGCAGGGGCCAATATGGGGAGGTCAGGCTGCATTCCCTGCATCTCACAAGGAAAGCTCCTGAGCTCATGAACTCAAAAGACACGATGCAGAAGGCGGCCATGTGCAGACAGCTTGAGTAGCAGTCCTCTAGCAGGTCAGGTTCACATCGTGTTGCTGAGTGCAGCCCGGAGGACGGACTTGGTTCCGGGGAGGATGACGGCATGCAGTTTCCATGGATTCATTTTAAGAGGCTGCCTTGCTCCTCCATCTCATTCAAAAACATCATGGCCAGGAGAGCTGCTGGACACCAGTGTAAAGCACTGCCAGGAGCTGCCCGTGACTTAGAAGAGATCTTGGGTCCTTTTGCCAGGCAGGTCCCTCCACTGGTTCTTGAGGGAAACTCCAGAGACTGTTCTCCTCTTCCCAGGCTCTTTCTCCTTTTTCTTCTGTGTTTGTGGGGAGAGGAAGTGGTTCTGTAGAAATAAAACACAATTAAAAAAAAACTTAATTGGTAAACAGTTATGGCTTATTTTCTGAGTTGCTTTTAATGATGACTTGTGGGAAGCAATTACTGACTTAGTGGTTTTGATTTATGTTTGTGTTAGAGAACATAGGGTCGTTACCTCCTTGACTAGTTTGCTAATAATGACATTAATGCCAGCTAATAACAATAGCATTTCCTATTAGACAAACTTTCTGTACTGATCCACTTCATTTTAGCCACAAAGCTGCATTTAACAGATTAAGAAACACTGGAAGCAGTAATTTCTTGAAAATCCCAGAGCTTGGGAGTGGCAGAGCTCATGTCACGTGAGCTTGTACTGCTGCCCCAGTGATGGAAAGTGTCGTAGTTCATTGGAGATGCTATGACCATAAACTGGGCTTGGCTTGTGAACTGTGAACATTTATTTGTCAGAGCCTTAGTGGCTAGGAAGTTTAAGAGCAAGGTGACAGTAGATTATATATCGGTGAAGAACCATTTCCCACTGATGGCACATTCTAGCTTTGCCTTCACATGGTGTAAAGGGGAAGTTAGATCTGTGGTTTCTCTTTTATAAGAGCTTTAATCCCCTTCACCTATTTACTGCCCAGAGAACCTACTTGCTCACGTTATCACCTTGGGAATATGGACTTCAACATAGGAGTTTTAGAGGACACAAACATTCACATCACAAGAGGAAGTAGCTAAGTTTTTAAAGCAAAAGAGTCAGTTCCAGGGATTTAGCTCAGTGGCACCATGCATGCCTCATAAGCACAGGGTCCTGAGTTCCATCTCTGGTACACACACAAAAAGTCAGTTCTTATCTGTATTGGAAATGAAAGAGTTACCACAGAGAATGTGTGCCTTGGACATTAAAGAAATAAAAAGCAGTGGATTTCTCCTGATTGCACAGAGCCTCTGTTCTTTGGCTTCTTCTACATGATCATTGTTTCAATTTCTCTCCTGTTGTTAACTATATTTCCCAATAAGGGAAAATTGTAGGTCCAATAAGTGAATTGATCTGCATTTTTCTTGATGCTCATAAGGTTTTAAGATCCTGTATGTAAAAGTACTTTTACAGCTCATTTCAAATGGTACATCGGGCTTCATGTATTCTGGCACTGTTGGTACACATAGGCTGTATGACGTGTGTAGGATGGACAAAATGTGTTATGAGAAGAGGGCAGGAGCAGAGATGGAGTTGGGATGTGGGATGTGCTGAGGCAGGGAAGTTCTTATATTGCCCTTCCTTGTAGTAGCTAATTATGGACTCTCGTTCCTTTACCAGGGGGCAGAGGCGAGAGCATTCATAAAGGGGTTTTGTACTTTGTGGTATCTACTCTACATCCTCACTGAATGCAGGGTTTCTGGGTTTAGGAATCATTTTTTTATCCATAAAGAAATCTTTTATGTAGATTCCTTAACTGGGAAGTTTGCCTCTAAAATAAAATCTGGCTATTTGAACCTCCTGGGACCATGTTCTTGGAAGATGCAGAGTAAGGTAACCAAGTGCAGTTGAGGGAATCAGATGGCTCTTTACTGAGAACAAATCACACACCGCCTTTGTCCCCTCCCTGCCTCCCGGGACGGCACACGGAGGCACATGGGCCACCGCCACAGGAAGGAGTTTGATCGCAAGCGCTAGCAACATCTGCTTCCTTGTGCTTCCTGTGGACCCCGCAGCTGGCGGAGCTAAGAAATGTGAACATTTATCAAAACTGACTTTCACTTCTGAAATCTTCGATTCAGTTCAGTGTCTTTGGTAGAAGAGGAAAGTGTAACATTGTGTGGCTCCGCCGTAGGTTGACAGCATGGCAGTCGCTTTGGGGTCCGCACCCCTGTGTAAACCCCAGGCTTCGCAAGTCTCTTTCCTCTTCCTCCGTCCAGCGCGGGAGGAGTTGCTGCGCACTGCGCCAGACCCCTTGGAGCAAATCTGTTCCCAGAGCGCGGGCACAGTCATGGAACTGGCCTGGGGCCGCAGTGTCCGTCTTCTGCCTGCCTGGGGCTCCAGCCCATACCTGCCAGCCACAGTGCAAAGGGAAGGCCCAGTTGGGTGACTCCCCTAACACACCTGGACCAACCCCACAGGACAGCGGCAGGGCTGCTCAGGCTGTTCAGTTACCCTGATGGTCTGTGGAGGGCGACCCTGCCTCCCCTTCGCTCTGATGGGTCACTCTCTGGAGTGGTGCTCAGGCCAGGGCCGAAAGCAAGCAGAGCCTACGAGGACGGCTTCTGCCACCCTGCCTAGCACCGGCAGGCACAGGGCTCCTTCTCCTGGCCTCTCTCTGCATTAAGGGGCCCCAGCTTCTGTCCTCCTTCCCTGTAGAGCCTGGGCCTGCAGCCTGGGGTCCAGCCTGGGGTCCACCCCGGGGCCTCAAATGCACAGCAACACCAGGGCTGGCCCTGTTGCTTCATGGTTTCTGCTCGTGCAAGTGTCACCAGATGGTCATTTGGGAAGCACAAAGTAATTGAGCTGTGGATTTTATTCCTGGAGGTTAAACCTAGACTTAGAAACCTATTTACATAAACTGTCCATTAATTTACAGTTCATCCTGTGATAACTTCTATGAGAACTTGCAATAACCTTCCACGAATTCAGATAATTAGTGCAGCTAGGCACTTTTGTAGCTCACCCTGGATTTAAGGGCAGTCATACACAAATTATGAAATAGATTTGTAAAACCATCTTGATGATGGTAAATCAGTTTCAGCTGCTCCTCAAGTATAATTCTTTAGGCTGGAGCAGTGTCTTGATCATAAAGTTCCAGGGAAAGGTACCTTTGTAGTTTTTAGTGGAATTAACTTCCATTTCCTAAAAACAAGGAAGGAAGAGCATCTAACAGTAATCATCTTTCACTGTACAGTCACTGTGCTAGTGCCGGTGTGGTTATTTGTAGCTGATCCTGGTCCTGAGTCCCTGCCAACTATAGCCAGCTCACCTGGCCAGCCTTCCCTGCTGGCTCAGGTCTCCCCTGCCCTACTGAGCTTTCCCCACCCAGGTGCCACTTGTGGGGGAGTTAGACCTCTTTGTTGTCCCTGACTCGGGAGGAAAGAGGAAGGACAGAGATACCACGTGAGCTCAGCAGGTGGGCAGTGGGGCGCTCACTGCCAGCAGGCAGAGGAGCCAAGTCCCTGGCTCACCTTGCTTTTATTCACCCAAACCCGGCTTGAGCAATCAAAGTAACAGGAGATCCACCTGCTTCCCAGGATCCGTAGTACTCAGGGGAACACCTGCACCTCAGCTGTCCTAACTCTTCCCTCCTCTGCAATATGCGGTCACCCGGAGGGCAACTTCCTCCTTCATGCTCACAGAGGCGGCCAATTGGGCCTCAGTGCTCCTCCGGTCTCCTACAGTTATAATTCTATATTTATTCTGTCATTCTACAAGAAATATGCATTGTCTGACAATTTCATTTATGCAGAGATGAAGAATGCAGGAAATAACATTGTGGGTTTATAGATGTGAAGTTTTCCCTCAGAGCTTGCCATGGACACGACCCGTGTAACTGCGTGCCAGTCTCTGAGTTTGCCTTTGCCTCCTCGTCTGCTTGCTTACTCTTCCTCCTGAGTGATTCTACTAATAACCTGTCTCACTCGGAAGCAGAAAGCCAGGGGATTGGCACCTAAACCTTCCCTGCCATTCTCCTTGTATTGATTCCTACTCTGCAGGTTCCAGTGGACACTGATGTTGACCTGGGCTTTACGGAAATGGTTTTCCAAGCGCTGGTTTGTGCAGCTGACTTTCAATAGCTTTTGGGAAATTTTACACCACCGAGAGATGAAGCCATGGATAGTATAGGATGCACTGTTCCAAATAATTCAAGAGTGTTTGGAATGCCTGCTATTTTTTTGTTTTTTTGCCATCTCCTTAATATAGTGACTTTATAGATCTTAAAATAAATGTATATCTTTTATTTTGCTGTTACCAAATTGGATATCCATTTTTACTAGATTCTAGTATAGACTAGCATTAATGATGGCCCACTTTTCGTTTAAATTGCCAAAAAAAATATTGATAAAATTCTGTTAGCTTAGAAGATACTAGATTTTTTGTTTTATTTTATGGTCATGGCACTATTTTAATTCTACCCAGAGACTGCTTAGTCTTGCCCCTTGTGGATCATGTTGTTTGAGGGCGTCGTTACAGGCAGTTTGCTATAGAATGGTCTTTCAGAGTAGACCTGTTGCCCCAGGAGTTCTGAGTATGTATGATAGAAGGACAGGAGATCCTATTTTTGCATTTTCGATTTTTTCCTCCCCCAAATCATTTTCTTTTCTCCTTGAATCGTCCTCTTCATTCACAGTAATGAGTTAGGTAAATGAACATTGGGAGGTTCTGGAGACCCAGGGTCTGACCAAGCTCTGTTCCACGCAATTCCCATCAGACTATGGACAGTCTCCGGCTTCATTCCCTAAGCTGATGTCCATGGTCCACGATGCCTCTGAAGTACATCAAGTCTATCTCTTTTCATTAGTGTTAGTTCATCATTGGAACCCATGATGACAAGAGTGTATTTATAGTGTCCTGGTGCCTATTTTCTCTCTTGGCTTTCAAGATAATGGCACCTCAAGTTAGGAATCCATTCCTGATCTGGACACCTTGTAAGCCATTCTCCCTCCTCTTGAGTACGTGTTCCTTTGTATCCTAGGGGCCTGGAATCTCCAGCTGTGAACCTGACTATAGATCTTCCGAGTTTCATGCTAGAGCATGCTTTCCCCTTTCCTGCCCCAGGACATGACCTGTCCACCTTCACCAGCGAACTGTGGCTGTGGCCAGTGATCAGGGTGAAATTCACCACTCTTGCAGCTGAACAGAGGGAGTGTCGTGGTCGAGAAGTTTGAGGGAGGTCTCCTGTCTCTCTGCCTCTCCAGAATGAACCTGTCCTGTGAGTGAGTAGGCTCAACAGTAAGAGTGCTCGTTTTCATACACTGTGGAGTCTTAGCTCCCTTGAAGATAATTCATGATGATACAATTTATGATGCTAGCTGTAGCAGATCTTCATTGAGTTTTGATTTCACTCAAACTTTGGAGTTTTTAAAAATTAAAATGATAAGAATATTATGGAATATTAAATAATTCACAAACAAGTGACATTGATGAAATTTCTTGCTCATACTTTTGGATTGTGCCTCCGGATTTCACCAGGCAGGGATATATTTATTCACTCGTCAGTGGGGGAAGTTAGATTTGAGTGCTCAGAGTATGTATGTATTTGAGTGTACCTGGTACATGCTAAAGGACTATTACTGTAGGAGACACTAGGCCAATAATTCTTGATTGGTAAAATTCCAGAAATGTGCGGAAGATTATTTTTCATAGGCTCTGATATTTTCAGGTCAGCTTTGGTTAAAGGAATTTTGTTTTCCTTGGCTGTCTTAGTCATTACCTTTCTTATGATAAGATCACTTCTTTCAAAGTGTTTTTACCCAGCCAACGAATGGTAGTTTCGAAGTACAGTGTATTGAGGAAATCGTAATGACAAATTAACAGAGGGGGGTCACATCTCCAGGAGTTTTCGAATGTCCCTGCACCCCTCAAGTCCAGTACCTCTTAGGATTCCCTGGCCACAGTGTTCTGTGGGTGACTGGGATTCTCACTGATTTGGCCGTGTAAATAGTCTTACCTGACATCCTTCCCTGTTTGTCCCCAGTTCCCTTTGTAATTTTCTGGTCAAAGGTGTGATAGGAAAGGTTGTGTACTAGGTCATGGGTGAGGGGGAACTGGGATGAACTGGCCCAGGACTAACCTCAGCTGGGATTGTTACTATCTCATTTAGATTTGAGTCCAAATGGCAGAATGAGGTCATCATTGATGGCATTGGACCATTATCAAGGTATGAGAAGTATTCCAGTGTGGCCAAGAAAAATCCCAGAGTGTCTGCTGTATCATAGAGCCTAGAGCCACGTCTCCATGGTCACTGTCTCAAAGGGGGCACTATTTTAAGCTCTTAGCCTGGCATTACCCAGGTTATAGATGATTTCCAAGAGAATCTGAATGAAGATATGTGCACGGTTTAGTGAAAATCAGCCATAGTTTGCTATCTATTATAAATATATTATTTCACTTTGTTATTGTAGAACACAGTGAAGTAGAGACATTTTTTTTTGTTTGCTTTTTTTTTTTTTTTTTTTTATTGGAGATCGAACTCTGGACCTTGAGCTTGCAAAGCAGGTGGCAGCACCATTGACCTAAATCCCTGGCCCTGTTTGTTTTTTTAAAGATAGGATCTCACTGTGTTGTTCGTTTTGGTCTCAGCCCCTGATCCCTAATATATCAGAGAAGAGACCACTACAGTCCTGAGAGCCAGTGAGATTTGCTCAGCCTTCAGGTTAGACTTGGGAAGTATCAAAACCCCAAATTCAAACCCAAGACCACGTGCCTTTGGAGTCATGCTCTCACTCCAGTGACAGATGAGTGCCTAGTGTAACACAGGCTGGGCCATGCAGGAACTACAAAAAGACTTAAGCCACCCACGTTCCAGGAGTATTGCACATCCTCTTCATCCAAATGCTAGGGAGCCTCCAGAATGACTTCACTGGAAGCACTGCATAAATGCATGGCATTATATTAGGCTGGCAGTGGTTTCCTGCCAATATATGAAGTGCTAAGAATCAATAGGAAGAAGTATATGGTTATAAAAAAGAAATGAGCAGAGCCATAGAAAGGCTAATTGAAAGCATAGAATGTTAAGAAACTAGCAGATTTATTTATGCGCCTCTTGGAAGATGCTTCTCTAGCAGTTCTTGGCTGATTTTAATGATTGATGGTGTACCTAAAGTAGCTGAGCTGTTCAGACTAACATCAGATGCTTTATTCAAATCCACGGCTGACAGAAAAATCTTATTTGTACTGCACCTGAAGACAAGTGCCTGTGCTGTGTTGAACATACGGTGTTCATGAGTTAGGAAAGGACAACACATGGGCAGTAGTATGTGACTTCATCCCCATTGCTCAGTAGGCTGCTGGTAGGTTACTGCTAATCCACGAAGGCAGGTTCAGCAGCGGTTCCTCTGGAGGGTGATCAGAAACCGGACAAGGGGTGAACTACATTCCAAGCACTGTAGCTAAGCAATGGAGATGTACAGATACTATAATTTTGTTTTTCAGCAAAATGGATTATTCTTAGATGACTCAGCTCTTAGGTTTATAGGCCAAATGAAGAATTTTATACTAATATTTTCCTCTGTCTCTGTTTCTGTCTTTCCTTTCTTTTGCCATACTGGGAATTGAATGCAGAGTCTTTGTACTGAGCTGCATCTCCAGCTATTTTATTTTTTATTTTGAGACAGGATCTCACTGACTCACTAAGTTTTCCAACTGGGCTCCAACTCTATGCACCACCATGCCCAGCTCTATTATTTATTTTCTCATATAATCTTTTGAATTTATCTTTTTTTGAGGGGTGTATGGGGGTTCAAACTCATCTTCAGGTGCATTACAAATTCAGGACCTTGAAGTTGCAAGGCAGGTGGCGGTGTCATGGAGCTGAATCCCCAGCCCTAATCTTTTGAATTTAATCCAAATTTTTTTCTTGGATGAGTAATCGCAAAAGCAGTGGTGGTGCATCTGTGCCGTGTGTTCCACAGCTGGCCATTTGATATCACTGAAATTTCTATAAGGAGCTTGGGTCTTCGCTGTTGCTGGGAATGGCTGCTGTTCTCAGTGGAGCTCTGGTCTAAAGGCAGCTTAAAAATGAAACGGGTGCTGGCCTGAAGATGTGGGGAGAGGGAAGCTGGAAGAAGGAGTGTCAGGGAAAGGTCCTTAGTTTGCTGTGCTTTATGTTGATGTTTTTCAGAGTGTTGAAAGTTTTCTGGGCGGATTGACCATATCATGAGAAGCTATTAATAGATGTGTTTTTATTCTGTGTCTTGCACTTATGTATTGATGTTATTTTTTTGACAAGTATTGAAATGTAGAATTGATTTAATTAAATGCACAGATGTCATTGAGATAAAACTGTTTTAGACTTTGCTTCTTCTGAACAAATATTCTTAGGTGAAAATTAACCTGTTGTTGAGCAGCTAGTAACTGGTTCTAATAGGAACCATTTTCTGTGATACTTTTTCTCACTGCTATTAGGTGAAATCAAATTATATTGTGTGACTCAGCATACAGAAGTGTCATTGCAATAGTGAGTTTCCTGTTGTTCTCTGCTACCAAAGGCCAGTGACTCAAGGACAAGTTCTTGGGGCCAGGAAAAAAATTATTTGAGAGCTAGTAAAACAAAAGGAGGGAGACTGTTTCCAACAGGGACCTTCTGTCTTAGGAGCTGTGGGCACCAGGTCACATATGTGATTGTGGGGAGGTGTCTGTGATAAGTGGGTACCAGGGTGGTTCCACATTCCAGGATATTAACAGGTTTTGCTGGTCTGCTTTTCTGATACATGGGCTGTCGTTGTCTGTAGGTCACAGGAGGGGTCTGAGAATCTAAGGAAAAGTTACTGCTTAGACATTCTATGCCTTCTGTCTTTTTAGTTCCTTTTCCCAAGAGTAGTCAATTCTGTAGGTAATTAGTATACAAAGGTGTCTTTTCCCTAGAGAACAGGGAAAGACACCGAAAAAGGCTACTTTTCCCCAGTATACTGGTTTAGGTAGGAAAATGCAGGATTTCCCCGGAGGACAAGGGGAGGTTTAAGGTTTGCTGGAGAGCAGTTTTTAACCAATTAGGTGGTCTCAGTCAGAGGTGTCATCTACAGCAGAGCCAGTGGTAGACTAATAATGTGTCCCCCGGCTCTGGGGCTTCCTAAAATTAGTGATTTATTTTTGAAGTCAACTAAGAGCAGGTAAAGCTACAGGGTTTAAAGTTTTCCTTGGTAATATCTTGAAAAAGCTTTCCATTATTATTTCTGGAGATTTAAGTTTTTAGAGAAATTTTGTGACCAATAATTAAAGGGTGTGTAATATTCAGCAAAGGAGAAAACAGGTGTTCTTAACATTTGCTGTGGGAGGGCCGGGGATTTGGCTCAATGGTTCCTCCTCCTGCCTCGCAAGCACAAGGACCCGGGTTCAATCCCCGATACCACCCCCCCCCAAAAAAAAACCCAAAAAACCCCAACATTTGCTATGGGATCATGGGCCTCGTCTTAATTTCGTCACATTGTCAAATTTTAGTGGTCATACTTACATGCTTTTTTATTGGTGCATGTTTGTAGTATGTAGTGTGCACATTGCTTGTGTGGAGTTGGTATGTGTGTACATCTTAATTCCTTTTTCATTTTCTTCTCCATTTGCTTCCCACACCTCTATTTCTTGATCCCTTTCAATCTATCTTCCTACTTCTTATTCTCTTATCTTTTATTTTGCTCTTTATTTATGTTTTGAGTTTGTCATATAAGAGAAACCATGTGATACTTAAGCTTTTGTGTCTAATTTATTCTCATTTAACATTTTGGTCTCAAAGTGCATCCATTTTCCTACAAATGATTCAAGTTCTACCTTTTTATAGTTTTTGGGAATATGTTTGCTTTTCAGAGAGGAGAGAGGAAGAGGAAGAGGTTTTATTTCTGGGGCTGGTGACCTCAGATGTGCTGGCCTCACTTGCTTGGTGTCTTTCTAGTGCAGACTTGGAGGAGTTGTGCATCTGTTTCTTCACCCTGTAGCTCTTGTAAGACTTCATGTTTAAAACTGCAGAAGCACTCATAGTCGAACTATTAATTTTTAACTGTCTTTTTCATTCATGTTTTATTTTTATTTGGGATTACAACAAACCAAAAAGTAAGAGTGTTTTTAGGTAAAAAACTCAGAGAGGAGGCAACATTCTTAGTTATAAATATATAAAGTCAGAGCTGTAAAATAAGATGGGCTATTTCTCTGCAAGAAGAAAGAGGTGCATGTTCTGATCACTTTGAAAGTCTCAGGGCCTTTTCACGCCCCTCTAACTGGAAGCACTGATTTTTTTTCAAAGTGTTTCTAAAACCAAAGATATTTCTTCACATAGGTGGGATCTCATGAATCAACAGGCAAATAAAACTATTTTCAAAAGCCTGGATTTGTTTTTGAAATGAAGTGTACATGTTTCCCAGATCTATATGGAAAATGAAGCAAAGAACTTTGTTTGGTGTAAGAGGTTGAAGAGGCCATCAGCATTTCAGAACTTACGTTCTGTTTCAGAGCTCAGCAAACATGCTGCCTCTTCATCCACAACAGATATTTCCCTCAATTTCCTTTGTACTCCTTTTCTGTTTTTTGATGTTTATAAATAGCAAAAGTTTTAACATTTTCATATGGTCAAATTTATGGATCTTTCATTTGATTTCATTTACTTTTTTCTACTTTTCTGGAGTCGTCATTCCCAACCCCAAATCAGTTGAAAATTACCAACATGTTTTTTTTAAATTTAGAATTCTTTGCAGTCTTTTTTTTTGACATATGACATGAAGTAAAGCTTGCTTCATTTTTCACTGAAATTGATTAACAATTTCTCAACGTTGTTTCTTATCTAAGCTATTCTACAAGTCTATTGGTTTATGAGATTATATATGTGCATATATATTTAAAATTTTATCTGATTCTATTTACTGTCTAATTCTGTTTGCTGTGTTAGTTTCTGTGCCAGTTTTCATTATTGTTGCTTTTAAAATATTCTTTAAAAAATTTTGTAGCTCCTGTCACTTGTTTGATTTTTCAGATGAACTTTACGATCATTTTTACAGAGTTATTCCCCTTACCTCTTTTCTCTGTAGAAATTTCCACTGGGAATTACATGAAACCAATTTAGGTAGAGCTAGCATTTTATACTATTTGGTTTTCCCACTCAAAGGATATCTTTTGGTATTTATTCAGCTTTCAAGGTTTTTCATAAAGTTTTGTAATTTGCTTTACATAGGTCCCTTTATATATCTGTTATTATAAAGAATGTTTCAAAATTATATCTTATAGTTATTGTTGGGATTTAAGGCTACTATTGAATTTTCAAAAATTTAAATTCATTCCTGTTACCAAGCAATTCTATATTCTAACAGTTTGTCAGTCCACTCCCTTGAACTTTCTTTGTGCAAATTGTGTCATGGCCAATAACAATACTTTGGTTTTTTCCTTCTAGTAGATATATTTCATCACTTGGCTAAAGTCTTAAGAAATGGTTAATTACAATGTCGGCTTTTCTAGGAATGGTTTTGTAACTTGCCTAGAGATCACTGGTTACTATGAAGAAAAATTTATGGGAAATGATCATTTTTTTTTGGTAAATGGTCAATGGTATCTTTTCAGTATTTTTGGTCAAGCAATTAGAATTTTAGGGAAAATTGTTATGATAGTAACATTGAAAATTTAAAGCAGATCTTAAAATTATTATAATTTTACCTCTTTATATTTCTGTATGAAAACTTTGTGTTACTGACAAAGTTTTAAAGTAATGCATTCAGCCAGGCATGGTGCTGCACGCCTATAATCTCAGCACTGGGGAGGGTGAAGCAGGAAATTTGCCATGAGTTTGAGGCCAGCCTCGGTTACACATTGAGTTCAAGGTGAACCTGAACTACATGGTATGACCCTGTCTCAAAAACATGACCCTGTCTCAAAAACAAACAAACATTATAGTATTTGCAAAGTGAAATTCAACTTTTATAGAAGATTGGTTTAATAGTCCTATTGTGATAGAGCATAAGGAGGAAGTTCTCTGCTGTGATTGCTGTAAACACACACACACACATTTAGGGCAAATAGAGCTGTTTAACCTTATTTGTCTGTAACAGCTTGGTTCAATTCTAAAACACTGCAAAAGAGGACAGCTTAGGTTTTATGGATAACTAGGGGCAGTATTTCAGGGAAACCAGAATAGCTTAAGTTTGGGTTATGCAACTATAGATGCTTGGTCTAAGGATTTACTCCTGCTGTGGCCTCCATTTTATTTTTCTTTAAGAGTAATAACCAATAATAACAATGCTTGCCTTTCACATCTATTTATTTCAGTAACTTGGGATTTTTGCTGAATCTGCTTTGCTCTTTAATGTTGAGGCCACATTTTGTGACAAGATCTTTTCACCCTGGTAACAAGTAGTCCCCTGAATGTTTTTTCTGATGGCCTCTATAAAATAGCCCAAATGTCCAGGAAGTGTCTTTGGGTATGAGCATGTGTTTCAGGTGATGAGTAAAATGGAGCATTTTTCATTAGTTCTGCTAAGGTCTTTTCCTGGGGAAAGATTAATCCTACTATGTTTTTATTCCTAAGACCTTAGAATCCTTTCCTGTGTTTTCCTCCTTTCCCTTTCATTCCTGTGCTTTTCATGAAAATAACCTATTTGGTTTTAAACAAATTTTCTTAAAATGCAAAGTCAAAATGTTCTGCCTTGACCATTTTTAGCCTAGGTTTTTCCAGTGTTAGGGACTTTACAGAACTGACCTTGTCTTATCCTTATAAGAAAGATGGAAGTGGACAGGAGACGGCGGCATCAGAGCTCTGCGATTCATTCAGTAGAGACTCATGAGGTCACTGGCCGAATGTGCCCTGTGTGTAAAGTCAAGGCTCAGCCCCTGTCCACCCTCCCTGTCTGGGCCATGCTGTGACTGGACATTCAGTGAACATTTAGTGAAGAGGAGCTGCCTGCGTGGGGGGTGGAAGGAAAAAGAGGACACAAAAAGGAGGAAGAAATATTTTTGTCATCTCACTTTCATACGTGCACATTGCTTCCCTTTCATTTGCTTGCTGTGTTGCCAGGGGGAGAGATTTTTGTCCTGTGAAAGAAGCTGTTCTGAGGGGAGCCGAGAGAAGCTTTTCCTGGGAGGGAGTGGGCAGAGTTTGGCTATCTGTTGGAGTGGTGTTTCCACAGCTGAAAGGGCCTGTATGGTGTCCCTTTTTCTTTTCATGTTCCTATCTTGGCATCTTCCACAGTGACTTCACAATTCATTTGCCTTTTTCTTGTGGACTTTCTTACTATTTTCTTGCATGTAACCTTTATCTAGCATTACATTTAAAGTACTCCAGGTAAAGAGTTATTTGAACAGAGACACACTACCTTTAAAAACTAAAAATGCTTCAAGGAAGCTTTCTTCCCTTATCACATCACATCTTTAGACTGACAAAATTTTCAGTAGTGATTATTTCCCCTTTTAAAAATATGTGATGTCGTGGCATACATAATATAGTTGTTTATTTAGAGTATAACTCTTTAGAACACTCTGAGATGACAGAAGAGAAAAAGAGCCCCTAATTGTCCTTTTATTTTCTTTGGAAGTTTGATTTTTCACTATCATGTGCTATTTTATTGAATTATTATGCTCTTTTTTCTATGCTTTACTTTTTGGCACACCCTGTCTTATGAATTGGAGATAGAGTAACCTTGTAGGTGGAATCAGAAATATCGGTTGTGTTTGGGAACCTTCATACTTGTAGTTTTTATTTTCTAAAGCATCTAAAATGAATGGGAAACCATTTGCTCAGTCGTAGTGACTATATACCCTGCTGCCATGCAGTAATTAACACAAACTTAGCAGCTTAACACAACATCCATTGATTGTCTATAGTTGGTGTAGGTGCCTAGCTACAGCTTTGAAAGGGTTTCTCTTCAGGGTCTTACAAGGTGGACATCAGGGTGTGAAATGGGCTGCATTGTATGTAGAACTCAGAATCCTTATTCAGGCTCACAGGAGAGTTGGTGAACTTAATTCTTTTGAATTACAGGCTGGTGACCTTCAGCTCCTAGAGGATTGCTATGGCCCCTTGCCATAGGGCTCTCCTCATCATAGCTTTTTGCTTTTTCAAGGCCAGCATGAGAATCACTGTTGCCTTCAGTTTCTGGGCCTAGAGAAACGTGATCAGTTCAGACCCACTTCCTTTTGCTCTATTCATAGTCAAATGATTAGAGACCTCAGTTGCACCTGCAAAATCCTTTCACCTCTGACATGCAGCGTGACATAGTTGCAGGAGTGATATTCATACTCAAGGGGTGGGGCTTATATAAGGACGTGGTTCCCTGAGCATCCATGTACAATTCTGCCCCTGCAGTGTGTTGGGGAAATAATTGTGAGCTGAAGATATTTAGTAGGTTTTTAAAGAGTCATGCTTGAAACTACACAGAATAAGTAGAATGTGGAAGTATAAGAATGGAAACAGAGACCCCTCAGAAGGCATTGTGATAACTGGGGTGAGAGATGGGGTGTTTCAGATGAGGGTGGTTGTAGAGATAAAGAGGTAGGGATCAAGATATGCTTTGGAAAAAGTTTGCTTATGGATTCAGTAGAGTTTGAGCAGAAGAGGAACCAGCAGTGTTTCTAGGGTTTCTGGGTTTAGCAAAGGAAGACTAAGGCGGGGAACTAGTGCAGAACAGAACCAGGAGCTTCAAGTTGGCTTTGAGAGGTTGGGGTGCTTTCTAGATCCCCACTAGAGATATGGCTGCTAGTTCAAGGAAGAGGAGCACAAGCTACCACTGGGGTTATACACGTGGAGGCCACTGAGGCTCTAGACAGGAGCTATTCTCTTGTTGTGATGGGGAAGACATCCCACTGGAATAAGCATGAGTGAGAACAGAAAGGAGACTTCAGTGCCCGCCGCTTAGGGCAATCTGTGCCAAAAGGGTGGAGAACACAGCATTAGGGCAGTTGCTGAAGATAAGGTGAATCAAGAGAGGAGTTTCTAAGATAGAAAATATTATGGAAATTTGTGTAACTGTGTCAGTGGTCAGCAATAAGGGTTAAATAGCTCTTAGAAAAATAGAGTAGAAAAGTCTACTTCTCCAGACTAAGAGAAAGAAGAAGGTGATAAAAGTTTGTTTTTACCTTTTATTTGTAATCCTTATTGTGAGTTTATGACATTACTGGCTGTACTTATTTAACTAAATCTTTCCATATGAATATAAATTTCAGTCATTCTCTGGCTTTTATGCAGATCTTGGTAATTCTGTTTGTCTTTTCCTGCAGGAAAATTCCATCTTCCTCCTTCTGATTTGCCTTCTGTCTTATAGTTAGGAGTTGGCAAGTGAGGCTGGTGTTGGCATTTACTGCTTATGGCCTGATTTGTTTCCTTATCCACCCCTTGAGTTTTTGTTCATGATTCAAAATTAATTTCCTTGGATTTACAGAAGTTAAAAAAGTAATCAAAAGTGGAATGTGAATGGCCTTCAGCCACGTTTTCTCATGGAGATGGAATGGAAGAATATCTCATCCATCCTTAGGGATCCAGCAATTAAAAGTAGCTTGCAAGTAGACAGAGTGAGAGTCACAAAACCCATAAAGTCCACTTGGAAGAGCCAGCCTTGCAGAAGAAATGTGAGCCATGCCTGTCCCCGAGTACGTGTTTCTAGACCTTGCTCTGCACCAGACACGGTCCTCCACTTTTATTCACTACACATTCCTGAAAAGGAGATAAAAATTTAATGTATAGAAGTTATAGTTTTTCCTGGAGAACTACAAAGGTGTAACATTTCTAATTACAAATGTGCAATTTTATGTCAGACTGTTATGCATTGTATGTATGTTTTTAAAAACATTAAAAATATGTGTAACTGAAAAGTAGAGCATTTTACAAACCAGTCATTTCATAGCTCGAATTTTGCTTCTGTCAGCAGTAGTACAGTCTAATCAGTAAAATAAATTGTCAGTATTGTCATTAGGACGGAGTTATTGGTGGTGATTTTTTTGAGGTAGAACAGAAATACATACAGTACATTTTGATACCGTTTGGCTTTTTCTGTTTTACTTGTAAGGCATTAGCTACATTTATCTCTTGATAATGAGTCTGCAGCAAGCCATGTACCTTGTGGGCAGTCTCACAAACGCCTCTGTATTTGAGTTGATGGAATGTTCCAATGCTGGTTTTCATTTTATATTTTAGTAATTTTTTCCCTACCCCTTCATTTCTTTTCATTGTCTAGATAATCTCTAGACATTGTAATCTTGGTATTTGAGAAATGTTTACTCTTTCTTCTCTCCTTTGCCCTCTGATTTGCTTATGTCCTGTTACTGTTGGTTGACTGAATCACCAAGTTTTTGCCCTTAGTTGTGTCCATTTGTTTCTGGTTGCATTGTTAGCATCAGCACTTATATTTTTTTTCATTTCCACTCATTTTTAAGTAACAAATGTGTATAAATGTGCCCCATGATTCAAATCAGTGTGCAGATAAACCCTGCCTGGCGAAGTAGAACTGCTGATTGCTGCGTGCCACTGTGGTGGGCAGTGGGATATGTTTATTCATCAGTCGGTGTGTGGCAGTCCCAGCTAGGCTTAGGAAGCTCACTGTGAGGACATCCCCTTTTAATGTTAGGCATGCTGTAGAGTTGTGGAGTGTCATAGTTCCTGTGGTCCCATTAGAAACTGAAAGTTAAGTAAGTCTTCTCTGGCTTCACTTCCCTCTTACAAGGTGACCAAGTTGGTCTCTAAGGTGCTTTCCAGTGTACTGTGATTTCTCCTGGGCTGTTCAGATCTCATCACTGAAACTGAGTATTGTTTGAAGGTTTTTAAATTTATCTAAAATTTTCCAACCCAGTTTAGATCAGAAGGTAGAATTTTTGTTTCAGTGTGTACCAGGATATAACATTATGATGTAATTTAAATATATAATCCTAAGTAAGGAAATGGAAGAGAAAAGAAAAATAAGAACCATCAGAAATGACTCAGACAAGTGAAGCATTGGTGGCCTGCAGCTGCTGCAGTGTGGGCAGGTAGCGGGTGGTGGAGAGGAAGGAAGAAGGACACCATCTCTGTGAGGAGCTAGTGTTTCGAGGACCTGAATGGGTACATGCGTTCTGCCCTGCAGGTCCTTATGCCCCTCTGCTTAAGTTGGTGGCATCGGTTTCACCCCTTAAAATTAAAAAAAAAAATGAAACTTGCCTCTCGAGTTCCTTTAAAAGAATAAAAAGTAACTCAGATACAAGGTGCATGCACAGTGGTCCTCCAATGTGGGCCAACCAGCTGCACACCATGCTGTTTGGAAGCGCCCTTTGTTTCTTCACCATGCGCACAGTTCCAGCTGTGCCTCCCTGCCCTCTTTTGAGACCACACTGTGAATTCCGGGTACACGTTCACCCAAACGAGTGCATCTGCTTCAGCTCATCACTGCATTTGATGTGGTGGCTTCAGAGCAGGTAGCTTGTGGATCCAGTTTATCTAAGACCCAAGTCATGATTCAGAAAGGCCACTTGCAGCGTGTCCTGTAGAAAGGCTGGCCACTGTTGTGGGTGATTAGATAATGGCATCAGAGTGGAGTCTTGGTGATTGAAGACTGTGACTTTTTAAGAAGAGAAAGTCCAGAAGACAGCCACACACACACACTTCCTGTCTCTTGCCATGTGATGCCATGCTATCCTGGAACACTGCTGACAAGATACACTTCCTCAGCTTCTCGAACTATGAGCCAAATAAAATTTTCTTCTTTATAAAGTTACTGTATCTCAGATATTTTGTTTTAGTAACACAAAATGAATTGCTAATGCATAGCTTGCTGGAGTTGTTTGATGGGGTGTCACCTTATTCCCAGGTAAATTGAAGTAAGAGAGGCATCTTGATTACAAGGATAGATCAACTCTAGGGCACCTTCAGGTAGCAGTTTACCCACAGCTTCTCGCACACGTGTACAACCAGGTAGGTCCCTGTGCTTTTTGTAGGTAGGAGATTTAGTGGGGAGAGTAATTTCAGCTTATTGTTGGAATTTTGTGTTTGAGAATGAGAGACAATTAAATTCCATAAAGTGGCACAGGAAAGTGGCTTGAACTTTAAGAATGTTCCCTTTCCTTTGTTCTCTCACTTTACCCTGAGATTTTCACATTTATATTAATTATCTCCACAGCTCATATTAGGTTATGCCATAGAATCTGAATTTAAGATAAATGTCAAAATCAGAAAATAGGCTTATAATCTTTCCTAGCAGTTAGAAAAAAAATGTACTTTCTGTTTTTGAATCATTTTGTTCTGTGAAGAGTAGACCTTATTTTTCAAATGCCTCCTCACCAAAATAACTGGAAAAATCTCATTAAAAGACTCCTCGGGGACTCTGGAGCTAGCAGCAGGTCGGAGTGTGATGGGGCTGCAGGCCTCAGACCAGCAGTGATTCCTGAGCCCAGGTGCTCTGTCTTTGTTGTTTTGATATGTAGGACGAGCAGTTGCCTAGAGGTCTCTTCCCTTGCCAGACCCAACGTGCCCATCTGGAAGGCCAAGATACTAGAGCAGATGACGTCCCTTCCAGCTCTGTGATACATGTATGAGGCACCATTCTTGAAAAAGACACTATTTTGTTACTCACTGAGGCCCATGGTATTCATGTGTATAAAATCCACTGTTACTTCCATCTTTGATGGCTCTCTGTCCTGTCTTGGCCTCCGCCTTGGCCTCCGCCTCCTTCTCTGTCTTTATTTCTTTCTCTGCATCATTGGATCCTGTAACTTTTTCATGAAATGCCAGTTTATAAAATGCAGGAAGTAGAGCCGCTGTGTTTTCATCAGGGTGTAAGCCCCATTTTCCTGTGATTTTTGCCCCCATAACCACTTTTATAGAACCCTAGCATTTGAAACTACACATACGGGGTAGGATACATGTGGTTAAGTGTACTGTTGTACTCTTGATCCTATACTGCGCCTGCTTTTTCCACCAATATCTTATTATGAAAATACTCCAGCATACAGAACAAGCTGAAACAATTGTATGGTGAGCCTCCTTATAAGTATCACCTGGGTTCTACAGTTAACATAGTGCTATTCTTGCTTTGCCATTTAATCACATTGTGTGCCCTTTTATGCCCCTACAAATCCATCTGTGTTTTGTGGGAGGGGACAGACATTTCAAAGTCAGACTTCCTCCTAAATATGGGGAAGCATCTAGTGCTCATTATTAGACTGGAAAAAAATCAAAGGGACATAGTCTGAATTACACAGATACACACATTTGTCAGAACTCAATGATGTATTTAATATCAGTGCATTTCATTGGATGGAATATTCACCTTCAAAATAGTTGTATACAGTCTTCAATACCTGCCTGAGGAATGTATTGTGATTGGTTTTCCAGTGAGGATTAGTTTTAGCTCTGCTATTACTTTATGTAGAGAGAATTATGCAGTATATATTCTGTGTGATTGCATGCTTACACAGTATAGCAGATTTCCCTAATGGATGACCAGCGTTTGTGAGAAAATTTTACATTATGTTTATAGTTTCTGATTCATGGGAAGAGCATCATTTCAGTGTATTACTAAATCATGGTTTCCAAGGGTACAGACTGGCCTCCCCAGAGTTCCTGTTTCTTGGGTCTGGAGTGGAGCCCACCCAACAGCTGCTGGTGATGTCAATATTGCTGGCTTTGGAACCATACTTAAAGAACCAGCATTTTATATAGGATTTCTTGTTTTTTATTTATTTGTTTTTTGAGACTTCGCCTTACTATATACAGTTGTCCAGGCTGGCCTTGAACTCACTGTGTAGCCCAGGCTGGCCTCAGACTTGTGACAGTCCTTTTGGCCCAGCCTCCCAAGTGCTAGTATTAAAGATGTGCACCACTGTGTCTGGCCTTCCATAGAATCATTTTAAGTGTTTTATAAATGAAGTTTAAATTTCCTGGGAAAAATGGCTGTGTGAAGCTGTTTTTAGTATATAGTTATTTTTTAAAGTCTTCCTATTTTATTTTGTGTCAGACTTCCTCGACTCCCTCCTATGGTGGGAATTGAGAGCTCACTCATGGTCATGGGGTTCTTTGCTTTTGATTTATTTTCTGTTCCATTCCTGCCAGCCCATGAGAATTGGCTCACAGTTTCCTAACATAGAGGGCTCAACTATTTTTGAATTTTCCATTTTTGAGTTATTCGTTTCTACTTTTATTTTTCCTAGTTTTATGTTGTGCCTTTTATTATTTTAATTTGAAGGTAAAGTTTAATATTTTGATATTATTAATGTTTTTAAGTGCTGTTTTCCCTCAGTATAAATCACAAAATTCTTGCACAAATGCACAAATATATACACACAGACACTCCCCACCCACAGAATGAGAGAATAAAAGATAAAAGATGATATAAATAAACAGATTTCTCTCTGTCGTGTCTCCCAGCCACCTATTTCTCTTCCTTGGAGACAAGAGCTGTTGGCAGCTCTTGATACATCCTCAGTCTGCATTATTCAGTTTCTATATCTGTGAATTTGCCACTCACTAAATTTTGTTTTTACCTAAAATGAATACATGAGGCTCTTCCATTGTCACTTGCGCATTGTCACATGTGCAGGGGCCCCTGGCTTCACAAAGAGTGGCCACCTCTTTCTCCTTGGTGCCGCCGAGTCCCCTAAGGATGGACCGGGACAGTGTGCCTCAGTGTCCTCCACCACCCTACAGTCACCTGTGGCAGCTCCCAAGCCTGCTTTGCTATCATGTTGGTGCCTGTCTCCCAGTCTTGCTGTTCCTCACACTCCTGCTGCTGCGGCCTACCAGAAGAAGAGCTGGAAACCGTACCTCATGTGGAAGACATCAAGGAGGGGTCCGGGCCCATTATCCTCAAACTCCTAGAAGCTGAGACCAACACATCAAGCCCTCCTAGAGATTCCCCAGTTTTAGTTCTACCATTTTTGCCAAGATGTGGCAGCTACCTCGATGGCAGGCCTGTCTCCCAGTGTTCTGTAGAATTGCCTCCACAATGGCTGCAACTACCCTGAAGGCCCTTCTTCTGCCCTGACCACAGCAGACTTGAATTTGAACTCTGCAGAACTGAATTTTCACCAATCAGCAGATTCATATCAGAAGCTTGGTTTAGATCAGTTTGGACCAGTTGGTAGGCTCAAATTCAGACCAATCAGTAGTCTAGAGTTTGGACCAGTCACGGGTCTGCTGCTGCTACATAAATAGCAGCCCGCCCCCCCAGTTGGTGTAGGAGAGGTTTCTGTATTCTCTGTGCTGCGGCACCACTTTGTCTAAATAAAGCCTCTTTCTGGTGATTCTATAAACCTATTTATTTCTCGGGTATCATGGGCTTGGAAGGTCCTGTAAATCTACTCCAGCAACAGGCAGTTGTGACCTATGGCATCTGGGAGCCACTGGCAGAGCTGCACTTTTCCGATTCATGATTTTGTGATTTCTATCTGAATTGAGCAAAGAAATCCTCGACTAATTGGCAAGTCACCTGATGGGGGAATTCTCAGTTTAGGGTGAATAAGGCATTCTGCCTTCACATGTGTTTAGTCTCACATTTCATACATTCTTGTGCTCTTTTATCCAATTTTTTTTTAGTACATGTTTGCAGCACACAAAGATTGCATTCCTCATAGGAAGTTGGTACATGGGCCGAACATGTCTTTTTTCATCTCCTTCATCTCTCTTTTTTTAAATTTATTTTTATTTTTATTTTTTTTAGTACTGGGGATTGAACTCGGGTTCTTGCCCTTGCAAGGCAGGCCACTGAACTGCTGAGCTAAATCCCGGCGTCCCCTTCATCTCTTAGTCTCTTTCCCATTTACAAAAGATCTGTCTCCCTATTTCCTATTATATATCTTTATTTATATTTTTGGCTTTCTCATATAAGGGAAACTGCAATATTTAAGCTTGTGTGTCTGATTTATTTCACTTAACATGATGTCAGGGTGCATCCACTTTCCTACAAATGACTCGTTTATTATTATTTGAGGCAGAGTAGTACCTCGTGGTGTATAATACATTTTCTTTATCCAGTCATCTACTGATGAACATGGGGTTTGTTTCCAAGGTTTAGCTAGTATGAATTGTGCTGCAGTAAGCATGGGTATGTGTGCATCACGATAATACCATGACTGACTCTTCTGGGGAGAGACCCAGAAGAAGTATAGCTAGGTGAAATGGAATTTCTATTTTTAGTGCTTTTGAGAAATCTTCGTACTGTTTTCCATAGTGTCTGTAGTTTATATTCTGTTTAAATTGGCCCATAGATGTAGGGCTGCAGTGTGGTGTGGAGTCCCCAAGCACAGGAAGGCTGTGAAGTGCCAACAGAAACACAGGTGTCAGAAGTTCATTCGGCCTAATAATGCTGTTCGTCATGATTCAGTCTCAGTGCGTTAGTAGTATATGCTAAATAAAACGTATTCAAACACAATCACATAAGACAAGGTTATGTACTGATCAACTGGCAAAAGTGCCCACTCTTTCCTACGAAACTAATCCTGTATTTCCTCTATCGGCATTGCTTTAGAATTTGCTAATTCAGTACTTACAGCTACTTTGAAGAACATAACTTCAAGAAGTAATGAGAATGTATTGTATATGTATTATTTCCCTATACCTTGCAATTTTAGTTCCATGCTTTCATGTATTAGCAAAGATGTCTGAAGTTATAAAGAAGTACAGTACGTCCCTGACTTATGAATGGGTTATGTTCTGGGAGATTTGTAAGTTGGATTCATTTGCAATCCAATAAAGTAAGTCTCAAGTACACCTGTGAAAGTTTGTAAGTTGCAGACTTACTGTGTAGCCATCCTCCCCTTAGGGCCAGAGTTTGGCAGAGAGCACAGAACTGTGTGCTGGGGCTGACTGGGGTTGACTGATGTGAAGGGGTTCTGACCTGAGGGCTGAAATTCTGTTCTCCCATCTTGCTAATCTGTTCAGAATATAATTTACCTTGCATACACCAAACTTCTTAGAGTTACAAATTTAAAGAGTGTTGTTTGATTTTCGGCTTTGTCAGTGGCTTGCTAAATGACCTGAGCTTTACTTTTCCAACCACTTTATCATTGGATCTGCTATCGAGAATGAATGGAGCTTTGGAAGTTCACCTGTGAGTTTAATGGATGGTATCTTTGCTCAGCTAAGTAGTGATTTGCAAATATATAACCTTAAATGTTCATAACTGTTTTACCCCTTTTGACTTAGAAAAGCGTTCCTTTTTGAGGACAAAAGCATTGCCGTTGTTGGCAGGTATCTTAAGAGCTACTAATTAGCACAATTAACTGGTGAGTTCAGTGCATGTGTTACGTATCTTGGATGATGTGTGAATAAGAAACAGGTTAGGAGGAAGGGGAGCTGGCTGAGTTCTTCCTGGGCAGAATATGAGGGACAAACATGGGTTTTGTAGAGATAAAGCTGTCTGAAATTGGGAGTCATGTCCATAGGGAGATGTGTTTCAGCTTGGAAGGACATTTCACAGAGAGCTTGCTGGGATTGTGTCCACTGTAGAAAGCGGGGTTTTGTGGTATTGGTTAGGAGTGAGGCAGTGGAAATAGTTGGGTGGACAGGAGCCAGGGAGGCGTCATAACCTGACACAGCCGGGTCCGACCTTTCTGCCATGGACAAGACTGCGAATAAATTGTGTGCCTTTCATTGTGTTGTTTTTAAGGATTAAATGAAAGGGTTAAAGAACAAGAAAAAAACGAAAAGGCTCCTAGAGAAGATAATGTTACATTATTACCCATTTGTAGGTGGGAACTATTTTAGAATTTAGTAATTACCGGCCTGAGGACTGGCAAAGCCTTTGTATACTGTGATTTCTTTCTTCCATTATAGTAAAGACTCCAGGGTTTTATGGGTATATTTGGAAAATCTTAGATAAAATCAGTTTATATAGAACACTTTAAAGAAAAGAAATTTTAACTTGGAGGCTATTTTTCTGGATAAGAGTAATATTTCTAATTGCTTAAAATAGTTTTTAATATGCAGCTAGTGAGTTGATTTAAAACAATTTTTAATTTTACTTGCTATTACCATTGTGCTTGCTAAATTATTTCAGGGTTAAAAACCTTATTATTTTTTATTAGTGGGATGTTTTTATTTTAAAACATGTGTATGTATATTAGTGACATATTAAAATTATTTTAGATGCTGTATTTCATGAATAGTTACATTGTCTTTCCCCAAATTTTAACTATAGAGAGCTACTGTTCAGCTAGTACTTTTTGTTAAAAACAAAATTACTAGTAGTAGGTTGATTTAATTAGCACTTTTGATGTCTTGCTTAACTTTCTTGAGATGCTAGAGAACCTGAGGGGTGATTTTAGTATTTTTAATTTGTAGAGTATGCATATATACTATATTTCTTTCATGTTCTCTATTGAGAAGAATTTTTTTCCTCTGGCATATTTAGGAGAAGAGTCATACTAATGGATATTCATAACATGAACTTAGTTTTTTTGTTGTTGTCATTTTTTGAGGTAGGGTCTTTCTTGTTTCAGGCTGGCCTTGAACCCTCAAACTTGAAATCCTCCTTCCACAGCTTCCCAGAGTGTGGGATTATGGGCAGGTGCCACCATATCTGGTTTAACATGAATTTAATTTTGTGTAATGATACTTTTTAGAATGAAAGGTAGTGGAAGAGTGATTGGGAATACTTAAGTTCCAAATATGGTGATGTTTTTGGACACTTATTAATAAATCTGTAATTTTATGTCTTTGGTCTGTAGCCATTCTCTCATGTATTTCTTTAATTATAGATTTTAATCTTTTGACTTAGTGGTAGCAAAACTGATTTCTCTTGGAACTGAGTACTGTGGTTTGTGTTCAAAAGAACTTTTGAAAAATCTTTTTTCTTTTCTTTTTGCATCCATCACAAGATACTTTTCTCATAAGCATTCCTCTATTCTTGAATAAGTTTTCAGTGTGACAGTATATTCAGTTCTCTAATTATTGAGAACATAATTGCAAAGAATTATGTTGATATTCATTTCTCAACTGAATTACAGGGATGAAAAGACTTTTTTAAACGGGAACATGGTATGGTATATTCAGCTAATAGTTGTGTTAAAAGTTGTTTCTCCCACTATGTTTTATTCCCTTAGACTTAATTTTTTTAAAAAAAGACATTATGTGAGCAAAAGGGAGCTATTTTAGAAGATTCCAGCGTCAGGGGGTTTTCCCAGTGCTCTGATCCGTATGTCCTGGCACTGCCTTTCATGAGGCTTGCCTGCTCTGTGCAGCTGCCAAGTTCATGCATAATCATCCTGACAAATGGCATATTCATTAATACTGGAATGGGCCTTTGCCAACTGGTAGAAGCCTTGTGCCCCAGGCAACAAACCCAATGCCAATTTCTTGTTGTTGCCTGTAAACCATGGCTTAAGTACATTGTTGAGACCAGAGATGGGTAAAGAAATTACCAGTTGAGCTAAAGATTACTTACACATGCATTTATGTATGCAGTCCAAGTGCACTTGAGAATGGTAAAGGGCTGCAGGTATTTCTGAGTTGTTGCCCTTCTTATATGCTGGAAACGAGTTTCCCGTGCTGGCAACTCATCTTTGGTCACCTACATGCCCTGGAATCAACCAGAAAAACACAATGTGACGAATTGTTAGATAAAAGAGTTTTCACTTCATATTCTTCAAGGCTGTTGAAATTCCCAGAGTGGAAGGAAGATCATTGCTATTCAGAACTTGCAGTTATTCCTAGGAATTGGGTACAATGAATTCTGTGGAAAATAATAACTGAGTCTACATGGGCAGAACTCAAGGAAAGGGTATGGATTGCTGTCAGTACAGTTGGTATCCAGAAGTTCTTCCAGAGATTACACGCAGATACATGTTAACGCCTTCCAAACACATTGTCTTTCTGGTCTGATATTGTTTAAGTGGTCCCACTTTGCAAACTGTTATTTCTTGAAATCACTGGGAACAATTGGATGAACCCCATGGTATGAATGGTATGAGAGGCATTCATTCGTTCATTAGTGTGTTCATAGAACAAGCAATTCTGTATGCCTGATCATGTACAGAGACAATAAAATGACTCTTGCCCTCAGATAGTCTTTTTCTAGTGGAGATATGTTCACATTCATAGGTAATTCCTTCCTGGGTCAGCTGACATGAGAAGTATGAATATCTTAAATATGCAACTAATTTTATTGTTTTCAGTCAAGCCAGCAGAAAGTAAGTTTACCTGTTGCTTAGTCAGTTCGAGATTTTGTAGACCCCACATATTCTGACTTCTGCATGTCCAAGTTGGCCTCTTGGTGATCTTATTCTGTGTACAGTGCACAGGGCTACTCCCAGTAGCCCTACTTGAAGATTCTCCAAGATAGATGTCGAGAAATCAGTGTGTGGTCTCATCACACATGACCTTTTTATCTTTTACAGGCTCCCTCTCAGAAAGAAGCTCTGATCAGGGTAACCAGGAATAGGAGCTGGGCATGTGCAGTTTAATCTTTATCCTATTTGACCAAGTTTCAACTCTGCTGTTGGCTTCTCTTACTCCTTTGCTTCCAGTAATGAAAGCATTCTGTAGCCTGTTCTTGTCAGTTCCTCTAAAAATAAAAAATAGTATTGTTTCTCCTGAATTGAGCACATGCTCCTTCTACATTTTTCTCTTATATTCTTTTGATTAATGTTGCCTATCACTTCGATACTATTTTGCCTCATAATTAAAATTCAAATAGACCAGTTTACATCTTTGTTGATACATCAGAATTAAAGAAAAAGTGCCTCAACACAGGTGATAAGTGTGAAATGTGACATGTTGCAAGAAGAGTTCTAGAGGAAGCAGGACAGGTCATTTGGGTTGGGCTCCTGAGGACTCTGTATTTAACATTGGGAGTTGTGAAGTATTTTCCAGCAAGGTAGTGAAATGTTCACATGTATGTTTTGGAAGAGCCTCCTGGTTGCCCAGTGTGAGATGGAAATGAGGGTAGAAAAGCTGAGGGAAGAAGCCACATAAGGGGCAAAAGCTGAGAATCTGTCTGCAATTCTAAAATAAAACAAAAAACAAAAAGGCTATAAACAAAGTTTTCTTTTTTCATAAATGTAGGCCCAAACTTACTTGGTTTTGGCAACTGAACTGATTGGTCCTACGAATTGTTTTCAGTTCTCATAGTGGTCATACTATTGTTATTTTTGTTGTGTGTTGTATGTGATTTCAAATATAATTACACTATCAAAATGTAAAAAAAGACACAACCTGTGGATAACAGCCAAAACGAGGACTAGAAAGATGTTATCATTAGTACAGAAATAGTTTTTAAAACATTTATGTGTAAAAGCACATAAGAAAGTAATAAAGTAACATGTCTTGAAATCAGCAGTCTCCTCCTTGTGGACGCCACAGGATAATCAAGTGTTCTGGAGGGGCAGACCTGTCACAGGAAATGGAGGGAAGGGACCTGGTGATGCCCTGTCTCCTGTGGGGAAGGGGTCAAGAAGATCAAAGGGTATTCATAGGCTGGGAGTCTGGGGCTGGGAGGGTTGATGACCTCAGACGCCAAGGCTGCAGACAGCTGGCTCTGTGCTCATGGACTGCAGGGTCCCCCAGAGGGGAAGGCCTGAGTCTCCAGAGTAGGCTGTGGCATGGTACCTGGGCTGTCATGGCTCCTGCGCAGGTCGGACAGGCTCATGGACAGCTAGGAAAGACTGTCGGGCTGGTCCATGTTCATATTCCTCCTCCTAGAGCAGGATTCCCCTCAGCACAGGTTCTGCTCAAGGGCCCGGGCCTGGGCACGAAGGACCGGGTCACTTCATTTGTGGTCATCGGCCAGAAGGCAGATGGCCTGGACTCTGGGTCCGGCCTCCTTGTCTTGGGCTCGGGAACCTCGAACCAGAGCGGCCCGTCGAACTTCCTCTTTCCTTTCGTGCACTGGGCGAGGGCTTGCAGGACCGTCTCCTTGGAGCAGGGGTCTGGGCGCTCCTCAGAGGGAGGGCACTGGTACAAGGTCCCTGGGCCCACAGGGGCCTTCACCTGCACTCGCACGAGGTTCTGCAGCCCTGGGTCCCTGGCTGCCCACAGCCTGCGCTTCTTGTCATTGAGGCCAGCATAGGAAAGCTCGGGTCTGAGGAGCAGCCCGGAGGGCAGCCTGCCGGGAGCGGGGCTCCTGGCCAGGGCAGCCAAGGCCCTCTGGGCCCCGGCGTCATCCCAGCCTGCCTGCACTGGGTGTAGATCAGGAAGCTCGGGCGTGGGCCTCTGATGCCCGCCCTGCTGGGCCTTGGGTTCGCCCAGGTTCCCCCTCAGGTTCCTGCTCAGGTAAAGGCCCATGAAGGCTGAGGTGCCCGCGGGGATGCGGAGGAGGTGAAGGGCACAGGCTGAGCTCAGAGGCTAACTGTGACTGCTGACCGTTGACTTGGAACGAAACCAAAGCTCCCGGGGGGGTGGGGTGGTGCAGGCGCTCAGGGACTTCCTGCTCCGACCACGCCCCGCGCCCTGGGGCGCGAGGGCCTCAAGGTGCCTCAGGGCAGGCATGGGAAGTTCCAGCCTCTGCCCTTTCCTGTGCCAGCAGGAGGACTTAGCAAGAGCCTCGACCAGTGTACCTGGCATTGCAAGGGAGAAAATCGAATTTCTGCAGACAGCTATTGACAGAAAGGTACTCTCCTTCATCCCCGGGAAAATGAACATAATACACTTGGATTTGCTTTTAAGGAAAAACAAATAATTTGCTTTGTTTAGTGAAGATGACTTGTATAGCTTTTCTTTTTAAAATTAATGCATATTTTTGGGCGGGGGATTGATTTAGCTCAGCAGTTCGACGGCCTGCCTTGCAAGCGCAAGGACCCAAGTTCAATCCCTGGTACCAAAAAAAAAAAAAAAAGAATGCATATTTTTAATACAAAATAGTGATACTGGTTTTGGGGAATTGGTACATGCATGTAACATATCTTGATTACTTTTTAATCCCTTTACCCCTCTTCTCTTTTTCCTCACTCTTCCGGATCTCTTTCCCATCTCCAAGTGTCTCCCTTCTAATTTTCTATCATCTCTCTGTATTTGATTAATTTATTTATAGTTTAAATTAATAAGAGAATATGTGTGATATTTGTTTTGTGAATCTGGCTTATTTTGCTAAGCATTCTGGTCTTAAGTTCTGCCTGTATTTCTAAAAAGATATGATACTCCATGGAATGATATTCCACTGTGTATATATACATTTTTAAATCCATTTATCTGTTGATGGGCACTTAGGCAGTTTCACAGTTAACTGTTGTGAATTGTGTTACTATGAACATGAGTATGCATATTATACACATAAAAACCTCCAGTTTGATTTTCATAGTGGTCATTTTGGTTTATTTTCACCAATAATCTTGAAGCTTTGTTTTGTTTTGTTTTGTTTTGTTTTTCTTCCTCACATGCTAAGTAGCATTCATGGTTTACTGTGTGCTTGATGATAGCTATTCTGGCTATGATGAAATGGTTCTTAATGTTATTTTGATTTGCATTTTGCTAGTGGTTAAAAATTTTGGCCATTTTTTTCATGTGCTTATTGGCACATTGATATAGGAATCTTTTCAGTTTATTTGCTAATTTTTTGATTGGGTCAATTGTTTTTTGGAAGCAAGATTGTTTTTGAGTTCTTTATAAATTCTTTATATTAATACCCAATACAAAAAGTAATTAGTAAAATTTTTCTCTAGTTTAATCTTTTTACTCTGTTGACTGTTTTCTTTTCAATGCAGGTGCTTTTCAATTTGGTGCAATAGCATTTGTTGCTTTTGGATATTATTTCTTGTGCTGTTGGAGTTATTCAGGAAGTCTTTGTGCCCTGGCTTCACATTTTCCTCCTATAATCTTCCAGTAGTTTCAAAATTTGTGCTTTTATAAATATGTCTTTGATCCATTTTGACCTGATTTTAGTGCAGCATAAGACATAGTTATCTAGTTTCTATCTACTATAAGTACATTTCCATTTTCCCAGCATTGTTTTTAAAGAAGCTTTCTTTTCTTTCTTTTTGACATCTTTTTAAAAAATCTGATGACTATAGGTGAATGGGGTTGTTTCTGCATCTTTTGTTCCATTGTATTGGTCTACATATCTACTTTTGTGCCAGTATCCTGTAGTATTGTTAATACAGCTTTATAGTACAACTTGAAATACAATATTATGATATCTGTAGCTTTGCTGTTTGTATAGGATTGCTTTAGAAGTGATTGTGTGTGTCTGTAAGGTACCATGTATATGCAGGAACTCTAACATATGTGTACAACCTAGAGAAACAGAAAATAACTTGTGAAGTTTTTACAAGTCAGCGATGACCAAGTACTCTGGAATAATACGGAAACATTACATAGCCAAAAAAGTAAAGATGTTGCCTGTACATTAACAGAAATGATTCATTAGTGAAGAACTAAAAACATTCCAATGAATAACTTATTGGTTATGAAATAGCTTACAATATACCATATAGAGCTAGACTCCAGACATATAGAAGCTTCATGGGATTAGGTAAAAGTCCCTGCTCATCAGAAGCTAGATGACATCTCCTAGATGATTTGCTATGAAAATATTCATTGAAAACTTTAGTCCTGACTAAATATTTGTGTTAATGAATTAGAACTGTACTGACACCACTAGGTTTTTAGAAAATATTTATAGTGACTGATTAAAAGTTACCAAATAATTTTAAGGATGCTAAGCATAGAGTGACTATTCTTAGATATGCAAGTGTTGTAGGCATGCTGAAGATAAATCTGGTAGGGAATGTCCCCCATCCCCAAAATCCAATGAATCCTATTTCAAGATATTTAAAAGGGGTGTACAATTTATTTAGGCTCTAGCATTTATATAACAAAGGATAGATTCCTGACTGTCTTAGTTACTTTCTTGTTGTTAGACAAAATACCTGGTACCCACAGATTAAAGGAGAGGTTTATCTTGGACCAGTTTGTAGATGTTTCAGTCCATAGTTGGCTGGCTCCAAGGCATGGTCACATGGCAGAGGGACATGGCAAAGAACAAACAGTCCACGGCAGGGTAGACAGGAAGTAGTTGAGCCTTCCTTCTTTCCCATCAAGGTTGCCCGCCTATTGGTTGGTGTCACTCCCACTTAGGGTAGGTCTTCCCACATCAGTGAATCTTATCACCCACTCCAAGAACTATGGTAAACCAGTCAGTGCACTAATTAAGTATCAAATACCCATGATCCAGTCACTTTCAAAAGTCCCAGCTGTGAGTGCATGAATATTTGGGAAGACATTTAGATACAAACCATAACACCAATCAGTTCAATATTCTTTGTACCAGCAACGCATGCTGGTTAAAGATAAGTTGGACTAGGAGAAATATAAAATTTGTTATTCTTAGGCAGCTGTTCCACTAGGCATCTTATTTGATTTTGCAACATTGTTTTTTTAGTGCCCCTAGTGGCCATGGAATTTCTTGGCCCTCACCACACATTAGAAATAACAAAGCTCTATATTTCCCATAGTTAATAGATTTCCAGAGTTCCACGGCCTTTGGAAATAACTCAGCCTTTAAAATGCTGTTTGTGCAGTTACTGATTTTTGAAATGAGGTTGATAAATCAACATTAGTAACTGTTTAATACTGATATTGGGCTAGGATGGTGTTTGAAAGTGAACCTAAAAATGACACTAGTGGTTCATGTCACTAATGAAAATATATCACACTTTTCTTTATATGCCAAAAGTTGATAATCCAAAATAATAAGTTGGATAAATGCTAACCTTTATGAAGGATGGGGAAACTGCTAGAATGGTATTAAATTCAAGACTTCAAGTGGATTGATGATAATGATGATGATCACATGGTGAGCACAGGAGAAAAACCCCTCCAAGTTACGTAGTGAAAAATGTGCCTACAGTTAAGACTGACCCTGAACTGCATGCAGTACTAACAGTAAGGAAGAGGCTACCCACTTCAGGAGAGGTTGCTAGAACAGAAACCAATGTTCAGGTAGGCAGGATAAGCCTTTCAAAAGGCGATCTGTGATAGGCCTTGCCCATCTCCTGGGGATGACTACCAGGCTGTTATCAGATGCCTGGACTGAGGCAGTGATTACCACTGTGAAGGCAGCACCCACACACCTTCCTCTTTAAGGTCCTTGAGCACCTTTAGGGTCATGAACTGCATGCCTAGCACAGGTATTAGCTTAGTGTAAAATGAACTTTAATGAATAATTTCCTTAGAAATAAGATATACTTTCTTCTGACTAAAACTCAGCCTAACATTTTAGTTTTGTGTTTGAGATTTCTTTCATGGGGCATCGTGGTGCACACCTGTAATCTCAGCACTTGGGAGGCTGAGGCAGGAGGATCGCTGTGAGTTCAAGACCAGCCTGGGCTACATAATGAGTTCCAGGTCAGTCTGAACTACATAGTGAGACCCTGTCTCATAAAAAAAAAAAAAAATTGCTCTCATGGATCCATCTGAGAACCATATAATTGGTATAAGGTCAGGTATTATCAATTTCCTAGATGTGTCACTATCTCAGGAAAACAGCACTGAGTGATTGATATTGTGCTTTTTTTTTTGGTACCGGGGATCGAACTCGGGTCCTTGTGCTTGCGAGGCAGGCAGCGGAACCACTGAGCTAAATCCCTGGTGTTGTGCTTTTGACAGTTGATGTATACTTTTGTATGCCAGTCATTCTACCTGCATTCTTATCAGAAATTATTGCTTAGCTGTTCACTGAATGCAATTAATTAAACTACCTTTGGCACCATTATATTTACACTGGCATTTATTCTTGGCATAATTATAACTGGATTTAATACAGGCCATTAAAATGTCTTGAATGCATGTAAACAGATATTTTTGTTTTTTAAAAATAAAAAGTTAAATTTAAAAAATAATACATATTTTTTTAGAAAATTTCAATAAAATAAAAAGAAAAATACCAAGGTTAATTGCTACTAAATCTTTTGCATAGATCTTCCTATTTTTTTCCCCCTATGGTTTTTTATATAGCATGCATATGTTTATATATATACTCACAGCAATTGCATAACTTTATATCTTATTATATGTAGATAGTTATATTGACATCACATTGTAAGTATGTTACAGCATTAAAACTCTTTACAGCCTTCATATTCAATGATTCTCTAAGATTTTATCATATAGTTCTGATTTGCTTAATTATTCTCTTGTTTTGGGACATTCTCTTATGTATAATTTTTTTCTTTTGTAAATAATGCTGAAATGAGACTTCTTTATATTTAAATTGTGTTAGTCAGCTTTCCATTGCTGTGACCAAATACCTGATACAAACAACTTAAAGGAGGAAAGATTTATTTTGGCTCATGGTTTCAAGGCTTCAGTCCACGTGAGCTGGCTCCAAGACAGAAATGTTATGGTAGGAAGCTGCTCACCTAATGGCAGCCTCGTAGAAGCAGAGTAAGTGGGAAAGAGCCAGAGAGGGAGAGGCCTAGAGCCAGTTTCATTTTTATAGAGCACACTGCCAGTGGGTGGGCTCCGCCTTCAGCTGGGCTCCGCCTTTCATTGGCTCATTCAGCTATGGCCTTGTCAGTGGGTTAATCTCATGATCCAGTCACCTCTCTATGCTCCACCTCTGACTGATGCTTCTTGGGAATTAAGCTCTCAGTACATGAATCTTTGGTTTCACTTCAATTTAAAGCATAGAAATTTCTGTCTTCATATACATTCTTTGTGCTAAGTTCTAAGAAGCTTCATTATCCTGTCAAGGCACATGAACAGTTTTAAGTGTTTTGATAGTTCTGAATTGCTTCCTAGGAAACATCACCAGTAATATAGGAAACTGCCTACTTGTAGACATTTACTTTGTTTTCATGCTGTCAAAGGAACAAAAACATATTCTAGATTTGCCCCTTTATGAGTAAAAGTTCATAAGAGTTGGCCATGTCCTCACCATTATTTTGTTAAGTAAAATATGTGTGTTGACAGCCAAATTCTGTTTTTTCTGAAGTACTGCATTTAGGGTTATCAGATGTGCTTGATCATTGTTGTGTGGTGTTGACCATGTGTGGGTCATGGTCACTTACTTACCATTGGTCTTTCTCTGTAAGCTAACTGGCCCCTAGAGAAACTTGTGGTTCGGTGGTGTTCATGCACTACCTAGTGTTTCCTCTACAAGGAAGAATGAAGGAGGTTGAGAGGATTGCTGAAACTGTTATGAAATTCCTTCATTCTACAACAGACATTTCTAAACTGTTTTACTACTTCTAGTCACTGTATTAAACTTATAGTGGTGAAGAAAACTGAAAGCATTCTCAATGTGGCCAAACTCCAAAACCACACAAAAAAACCAAGCATCATATACTTGATTTATTTTTAAAATTAATAACATATTTATCTACACTATTAATATACAGTGACATATTAGACATAATGTCTCATATTGCTGTTATATAGATTACTTTTGCTAGTAACTATAGCTAGAAAGAAAAAGGAATAATTGTCCTTATACTTGTCCATACCCAACTCTGTTGGCTCACAATACAACAGACCAATTCTGGTGAAAGACAAGGTGTTGAGTCAAGGAAGGAAAAGTTATTTGAAAGGGCAATGACTGAGAAAAGGGAGGACTATTGTCTGAAGTGGATATTGCAGGGAAACTGATACAGTAGCCAGGTAATAGGTAAATTTAGGTGGTAGGCACCTTTTCTCAAGGGATGGAGGTTCCAAATTTGTGGTCAGATGATCCACATCTGACTTTAGTTGCCTAATCACAAAATGTTTTACAGTTCTGCAAATCTCAAGATAATTAGTGGGTTTGTTTTCTCTTTTTTTTGGTGCTGGGGATTGAACTCAGGTCCTTGCACTTGTGAGGTGGCAGCACCACTGAGCTAAATCCTCAGTGGTTTTTTTTCATTAATTAAGTATATTGGTATTAGCAAAGAAAAGCCCAGATTCTGATGGATTTACTGCTGAATTCTACAAGGAATTTAGGGATGTAATGCTACTACTCCTCAAACTCTCTAATGAAATTGAAAGGTAAGCAGTACTCCCAAGTTCATTCTTAGAAGCAAGTATTACTGATAACAAAACCAGAGAAGAATCCAACCAAAAAAGAGAACTACAGGCCAGTCTTCCTAATGAATATAAATGCAGAAATCCTCAATGAGATACTGGCAAACAGAATGTAGTGAAACATCAAAAAGATTATGCACCATAGCCAAGTAGGATTCATCCCAGGGATGTACGGATGGTTCAACACACTCAAATCAATAAATGTAATGTACCATATTAACAGAGCCAAGGACAGAAATCACAGGATCATCTCAGTAGATGTGGAAAAAGCATACGACAAAGTCCAACACCCCTTCATGATAAAAACCCTACAGAGGGCCAGGGATTTAGCTCAGTGGCACTGCACCTGCCTCGTAAGTGCAAGATTCTGAGTTTGATCCACTATATGCCCCCCACAAAAAAAACTCTAGATGGACTAGATGGCCCTATGTCAACTGATAAAAGTCTTTTATGAGAAACCAACAGCCAAGATCATACTAAATGGTCAAAACCCAAAAACTTTCCTTTAAAATTAGGAAGAAGGGGCCAGGGATTTAGCTCCGTGGTTCTGCAGCCTGCTTTGCAAGTGCAAGGACCAGAGTTCCATCCCCAGTACCAAAAAAACATAAAAAAAAAAAAGTAAAATTAGGCAGAAAACAAGGATGTCCATGCTCACTATTCCTATTCAATATAGTTCTGGAAGCATTAGCGAGGTGTCTTTGAAAGTGTTACTTCCTAAGGTGGCCTTGCAGAGAAGTGGGCTTGACTACCATGCCCATTATGCAGACCTTTCAGCAGCCCACCCCTGTAGTAATGGTTAATAATAAATCATTGTTGTCACTTACCAAGTGCCTGTTTTGTTCCTTGAAGATGGTATATTATGGGGCCGGGATTTAGCTCAGTGGTTCTGCTGCCTGCCTTGTAAGCACAAGATCCCAGGTTTGATCCCTGGTTCCGAAAAAAGAAAAAAAAAAAAAGAATATCAAAGATGCTATAATATGTCCTTTATAGTCATTTCAAAGTATTCCTGTCTCCAGTGCAAAATTAATGTTTTCATTTGGATAGGGTGCATCTCTGGGACATGTAGGTTATGTGTGTGAGGAACTAGAAACCGAGAAGAAACAGAGTTGGTAACTGAATAACTGAATAACTGCCTAAAAGCTACTACTTTGTCAGAACAACCCTGAACTTTGTATAACAGCATGTGTCTTTGGAAGGAAAAAAATACTTTTTGTGTCTTGCCGTGGATGCTGAATTGGGTAACTAACGACCTAACCAGCATGGCTCTGTACAAAGATGTGTAAGAATGCATATGCATATTTAAAGTTCATATCCACCACAGTGACAAGTTGCTGAATAATGTAGATGGGAAGACAGATTTCAGGTGAAGCTTAGTCAAAGCCCCTTTTGATGCAACTCTGACAAAATAATACCATGAATGAATAAATCCAGAGTTCCTGAGTATCTCAGAACATTTCCCCTGATAGTCTTAGGTGAAGGACCTGTGTACAGGCTTCTAATAAGCAGTGCTCCCGCAAGCACAGCATTTAATTTGAAGTTCAGCATTCTCCTTTCCAGTTTTGACTCAGGGAATCTTGCTGCCCATTTACATGCTGGTGTGTGTTACTTGGAGCAATGTGCTTCTCTCCCAGTGCAGCTTCATACCATGAAGCAATATGTTTTCTTGATATGATTGCATGGCTCTTGAAGTAAAATGGCCATATAGTTGTATGTTTTACAGTAGCTCAGTTGCTTCAAATTCCAAATTTTAGAAGATTAGAGTGATTTTAAGTTTATGAGCTGAAATTATTTATGAACGTTGAGATTTGGCTCTCTCATTACTGAGAGCCCTGAGGGAATTTAAAGCTGCCTCTTGTTGCACTAGGGAAGGAACACTGTATTAGTGCTCCAGAGTCTGTTGCTGTTGTCTTACTTTTGCTGCTAGCAGTTATAGATTGTGTTCAGCCGTATCTGTATCTTTATCACCTCCTCTCAGTGGGGAATGGCTGGCTGCACAGGCAACTTGCAGCTGGGAAATTTGGTAATGTCATTGGTCCAGGCATTTTTCTTTCCCTCCTCCTCTGCATCGGCCTCTTCTCTTCTGTTCTCCTTTTCCACTTCCTCCTTCTCTTCTTTCTTCATTTTAATTTGAGTCAGTACCCTGTCTTCTGGCAGCTCTGTGACCCTTCAATAAATTCAGTCCTATGCCTGTTTTATTGTGGGTTTGTAGTAGAAATATGTTCTTTTGCAGAACAAAAATGTGTTTGATAGGATGATACAAGGTATCTAGTTTAAATGACATGACCAGATGTAAGGATGGGGGAGATTAGTATTTATAAAAATAGCTGCAGCTATCCATTAGTGTAGTCTATCACTTTGTATAACATTTCCTTAAGTTTTCTGCTTATTTTTAAATATTATTAAATAAAGATCATCACCATATTAAGTAGTGTCCTTTATTCACAACATTTAAAAGAAGAATGGTTAATGTCCTTTTGTTATCTTTTGAAATAATTCAGAAGCCAGAATTCATGCTCTGTCCAAAGAAAGCTGAACTTTGTGTTATCAGGACAGAAGGCAGAGATAGGAAGCATGGTTATTTAATATATTTTTTCTTCTATCCTCAGAGGCTTATATGTGATCTTAGCCTTTTCCTGATTTAAGAGACCCTGATTAGGGTCCATGTAAGTGGATCTAAGCTTTCAGGTGATCCTTATAAAGTATTTTGGTCCAAACACCTCCAATGATCAATGTACTGTATGCACACATATGAAATAGCAAACCATTAATCTGTATGATTAATGTGTGTTAACAAAAAAGTGTAAATTTTTGTTTTGTTTTGTTTTTTTGGTACTGGGGATTGAACTTCGGGTCCTTGCGCTTGCAAGGCAGGCCACTGAATCGCTGAGCTAAATCCCCAGCCCTAATTTTTGTTTTAGAAAGTAGTAAAAATAAAAGAAGTTATCACCTTAAAATTTTAAATCACTTATGCAGTTTAGAAAATAGTGGCATAGTGAAGGAAATTTCTATAAAGCTAGATATCTAAATGATGAGAATTCAACTAGAGAGGAATCTAAATGTGACTTCAAAGATACTTTTGATTTTTTTGCATCAATCAGTAAACCTCTTAGTCTGTTTTTTGTTGCTGTAACAGAATAGTATTGACTGGGTAATGTATAGAGAAAAGAATTCACTTCTTTTCACAGTTCTAATTCTGGGAAGGCTAAGATCCAAGTGCTGGCATCTGGCAGTGGCCTTCTTTCTGTGCTAGGCCAGGATGGATGGAGAGGTTGGGGTGGAGCCAAGTTCACACTTTTTCAGGAGGCCACCCTACCACAATGGGTTCAGTCTGCTCTGAGACAGATAAATCCCTCATGAGCTAGTCACCTCTTCAGAGTCCTACCTTTTTCCTGTTGTTGTGATGGAGATTCCATTTCACCTTGAGTTTTGGAGGGGACATTTAAGCTGTGGCACCCACTGTGAACAGATTTTCTTAAGGGATCTTCCTGCTGTGTGGAGGTGATGGTAGGGCCACATCAGAGTCTGTAGGAAAGGGCAGAAGTGGTAGGAGATCAGAGGACTCGCTTGCTGTCCCACAGAGTGAAGCCTGACATATACTTTGCATGTGTGTTCTTTCCAGGATCTGCAAGCAGCGGTTTCCACGATGGTTTGTGCAGTGCTCAGCAGAGTTGCCCGTGCACACATCTGTCTGGTGATGAGGGCCAGTCATGTCTGCAGAGGCCACCAGCATCGGGCGTGGGGATCGAGGTCGGCTACATCAGATTTTGCTGCTCCTGGAGCTCCAGGCAGTGTTCTAGAGCTGCTGGGCAAATCCTATCCTCAGGACCACCACAGCAACCTCAGCCAGAAGGTCCTGTCCAAAGTTGGCAGGAATCTGTACAACCAGCAGCACCACCCTCTGTGGCTGATCAAAGAGAGGGTGAAGCAGCACTTCTACAAGCAGTATGTGGGCCGCTTTGGGACCCCGCTGTTCTCGGTCTATGACGACCTTTCTCCTGTGGTCACGACCTGGCAGAACTTTGATAGCCTGCTCATCCCAGCTGACCACCCCAGCAGGAAGAAGGGGGACAACTACTACCTGAACCAGACCCACATGCTGAGAGCACACACGTCGGCGCACCAGTGGGACTTGCTGCACGCGGGGCTGGACGCCTTCCTGGTGGTGGGGGACGTCTACCGGCGTGACCAGATCGACTCCCAGCACTACCCTGTGTTCCACCAGCTGGAGGGTGTCCGGCTCTTCTCCAGGCATGAGGTGAGTCTGACAGGTTCCTTGCTGTTGAAGGACACCGTGAACATTTTGTTTCCATTTCAGGGAAACCACTAGAGTTGTCTTTGACCCGATTTTGATTTAGCGAGTCATCTCTCTCTGTTGATGGCTTTGTCCAGCCTTTCTCCTCAGTGTATTTGATGGATTATGTTCGTAAGTACACAGACTGGTAGATGGTTGTGTTTATTTATCAGTTCTTATCTTTTGTCTGAATACCCACTAGCCTTTCTCAGCATCTCTTGTGATTGGATTGTCCTCACGCTTCATCTGTCATGACTAAAAGTACAACACGGAACGTGTGCTCAGGTTATTCCAGTTCTCAGTTAGTGGAAGTTAATTCTGTTTCATGCTGTGAGAAATTATTGAACCTTTTCTATACCTTAGGGGACCAGAGATGTATGGGCTTGGACTATAACCTGTGTCCTTTTCCCTGGCTCTCTTTCTCATCTCCAGCTTTGTATGATGAAGTGGAATGTCTTAGTGCTGCAGCTCTTGAAATGTGTGTTTGGCTGGGCTTAAATTTGCAAGCCTCCTGCCTCAGCATCCAGAGTGCTGGGGTTATAGGCATGCTCCGCCACCACTGGCAGAGCTTGTGTGTGGATGGCTAGAGTCTTTTTGATCAGAAAGTCTGATATCCTGGCCAGTATTAAAAGCACCCAACTCCTTGCACTTGTTAAATGTTATCTTAATGCATTGCATACATTTTATTTTTGCAAACTGTGAAAATCCCTAAAGAACTTGAGTCCATCTCCTAAAAATTTTGTAATACTACTTTCTCATCAGTCATATACTGTATTGTAAAAACTATCTCCATTTTTATTGCAAAGAATAAATGGAATTAAAATACTCTCAGGAAGTATTTCACTTATTTCTGTAGCAGTTCTCCTTCTAAACTTTGTTCATTGGGACAGGAGGAATAATTATAATCATAAAATTCCCTCTTGTAAATACAAGCTAAATGAGCTGATAATATGAAAGCTAATAGAATGGGATCCTTCGGCTAATAAATAACTGTTGTTATGTTCCATTAAATAAATCACTTAGTAGGAGGCAACTGAATAGACTGCCTTTACTCTCCTTTTTCTTCTATTTCCCTCAGGATGTTTTTATCCTGTGAATCTATGATAATGCAAGCATAGGTTAGCCTTCCACAGAATGGTTGCTCCTAGCTGGATCTCAGGGGAGATTAGATGCACATTCTTACTGCTTAAAATAGCTGACTGCTTTCTAAGTGCAGAATAATAACTGTTGATAAAGATACACATGCATGAGGAAGCTAAAAGGGAGTGAACAGGCAGGTTGGAGTCTGGGAAATGCAGTCAAGTATTAGAATGCTACATACTCTTAATCTGCAAGCAGAGCCGTGATATCAGCGATATGACATCCAGGTCATGGCACAGGACAGGTACTCAGCCCATCTTTCCTTATTAAAGAAATAGAAAGGGAAAGCACACACCGATGTGTACACCTCACGCAGCGAAGAAAGCCTTGAAGGATATGAGACCCGCAGCATTGTAGTAGAGGCAAAACCCGGCTACCACAGAAAGTGGAAAAGAGCAAATGTGCAGAGAATTAGCCCTTGCCTTGGATCACATTTGTTTTGAGTTCAGCACAATTTAGCGGGTAGCACACAAGGCTGATCTAGAAAAACTTACATGCACACATGTATGAAACAGATCTCCTTATAGGTTGATAATATGCATGCACATATATTGTTTCATTTAATTCTCTTAACAAAGACTTTTGAGAGATTATTTCCTCTTGAACTGAAAGTCTGGAAAGGTTCAGTGATCTGCTCAATGTCACCCAACCGGCTATGGCAGCGTAAGAACTGGAACCCAGGTCTGAGTTTGTTGCTAAGTGTATTGTATCTGCAGATTTCCACGGTACTGGAAAGGTGTAAGTGGCACCTGCTGCTGACCCATGGGAAGCTTTTGCTTCAAGAATGGTGAGTGGAAAGGAGAAGAAAGGTGATGGATTCTGAATTCCTGCTCTCAGTTGAAGTGTTTTTTATAAACTCTTATCTAATTTTAACCTACAAAAATTTTTTTTGTCCGTGTGTGTGTGTGTGTGTGTGTGTGCACGTGTGTGCACACGCATGCATGCACGTGTGGTACTTGGGACTATACCTATGGCCTTTACACTGAGGCACATCCACAGACCCTTTTATTAGTTTGAGGCAGGGTCTCATTAAGTCATCAAATTACCCAGTCTGGGCTCAAACTTGGCAATCCTCCTGCCTCAACCTCATAGAGTGTTGGAATTAAAGGTGTATGTCCTCATGTCTGGCTTCTTCTTTCTGTCTATTTTTATACGAATAGGATTTTTTAAATAGATGTAATCTTGCTACGTATGTAATTTGTACAAGTTTAATAAAAAGACCAAAGGAAATCATTAGCATCAGTCAGTGAAGCAAAAATCTTTGCGCATGTACTATATGATAACAGTGGAACAGTCCTTGTTTTCATGGGAAGATAACTGATTTTTAAATAGACATGACATATTAGCAGTGAGGGTAAATTTGCATATAAGGGAAAACTGAAAATAGCCAAATCTATACTTAATAGCTTCTCCATCAGTCTCAGATAATATTACATGTGTTTTTACCAAATTGTGAAAGATTTGTGTCGTCTTATACAATAAAAAACAAGATGTCTATCAAGCTCATTTTATAATAGGTGTATTAATATCAAAATAGATAAAAATGTTAGAAGTTTCATGAACAGATGATTATGAAATAAAATATTGGCAAATTTAATTCACTGTTATAATTCACTCAATTATATGTATTTATTACATTTTACTATATTAACTAATACAAGGAAAGAAAGTATATGATTATCTCAGTGATTGTAGAAAAAGAACTTGTGACATTGAAATATCTTATGACATTAAAAAAGCATTTGATAACTCATGGTAAAAAACTGTAGCAAACTAGGAATAGAAAAGATCTTATTAAACTTTATAAATGATATCTGTCAAGCATTTACAGCATTCATCGTAATTATTGGTAAATCATAAACATTTATATCAAAATTAACCTACATAATCAACTCTTATTTATGCAGTAAAATAAAAAGTGAATTTGAAGGCATGATAAGCATTGAAGACCATGAACTAAACCTGTTTAATTTGCATATGATATGATGATTTACCAAGAAAATTAAAATAATATCTAGACTGTTTATTTTAACTAATATGATAATTCAGCAAAGTTATTGTGTACAGGGACACCATTAGAAAAATTAGTGTGTCTTACCTACATGTGATGACCACTTAGGAAATGTAGTAGAATGCAGATTTCTTTCATAGTATCAACTAAAACTTTGAAGTGTATAGCTATAAATCTTGCACACAATGCTGAAGATATTTATGTATACAATTACCAAATATTATTATTGTAGTTAAAAAGAGAGAAAAAAGAAAGGAGATATAACAGCCTGACATGGTCACACACACTTGTAATCCCATCAGGCTTATAACCCCAGGAAGGAAGATTGTGAGTTTGAACCCAGCATGGGCAGTTTAGCAATTTTGAGACCTTGTCTCAAAATAAAATGTGGACCAGAGATGTAGCTCAGTGTGGGTTCAATGCCCAGTGTCATAAGGGAGAAATAAAAAGAATAGAGAAAGAGGTATGCCATGTTCATAGTTTTATAGGTACGAAAACAATATTATAAAGATAGCAATTCTCCCAAAATTATAAATGTAGAGTAAATCTGATCAAAATATGTACTGGGTATTTTGGAAAAGTTTGAAGACTAATCTTAATATTTAAAGGCATTGCATAAGTATAAGGATATATGCCTTACTAGATATTAAGATTTACAGTTCTCTAGTTATTGAGATGGTTTAGCAATGGCAGAAAAAGAGAATTTTGAAACAATTCTACTCATATTTAGGAACTTACTACAAAACAGAAGTGATGTTAAATAAATTAAGGGGACAGTGAATTCCACATTGATTGTTTTGTGACAATTATCAAGGAAAATTTGATCTGTATCCCACATCAAATGCAAAATTTATTTCGGAATGAGTTAATAGTCCGTTAATAGTCCGTTAATCAAAAATAAGTTCTTAAACTTTTCGAAGAAAATATAGGAGATTATCATTATTACCTGGGTAAATTATGGTATCTGAAGTATGGGAATTCTTCAGAAAAGTCATTAAGGATAAAAAAAATCACTTTGAAGTTGACCATTTTAAAGTAACACTGTTGTCCAGTAGAAGACTCCATAAATGAAATTGAGAGACAAGCTAAAGTAAACAAATAAGTGAATACATAAAAACAGGTGCTACATGTTGAATGGAGGTATTTTCTATTTGTATAATTGACAGAAGATGGATGTTGATCATATCAAAAGGTCTCCTTATGAAAAAAGAATCCAGTAGGAGAAAGTACGCCCATAGAAAGTTGGAAGATATGTGGAGTCATGGAATGCTCTGGGAAGGATTAAGTCCTACACATGTAATTTTGCTCTTGCTTGCAGACATTGGAGACATCAGTCAGGGCACTGATAGGAATGTTCATAACAGTATTTTTATTAGCCCCAAACTGGAGCAACACAGATTTCTACCAAGAATATTAACAGAGATAAATTGTGATGTGTTTATATTGTGGCATGTAGTCTCATGTGTCTGTGCAAATGAATAAATCACAACCTATGCCTCAATATGAATGAATATAGAAAGTCATATTGAGCAATAAAACTGCAGAAGCTTACATTGTGTGATTAAATGTGTGCAAAGTTGAAAGCAAAGGGCAGAATTAGCTAATATTGTTATTTAAGGGTTCATGTGTGTGTAGAAAAATTATTAAGGAAAGCAATGGGGTAATTAACCAAATATTTAGATTAGTGCTTACCTCTGTGAGGATTGACCTGATGTGGTCGGGTAAGGGCATGAGCTTTGCTACTTTTCTTCTTTCTGAAATTGGATATAGGTAATGAGCACACATGTATCTGCTTTTATTATTCCTTAAACATAACATACTTATGCACTCAAAATATGCCCAGATCATATGCCCAACAATGCTTGCTCTTACATGCTTTCTTATGCACTCTTTTTATATGCACAATTTTTCAATCAAATAAATAGGTGTGCAAAAATACATGGGAGTGCTAACCACCAAAAGCAGGGTAATAATTACCTATGCAGTGGTAGGGTGTGTGAGATACAGCATCATATTCTTTGCAACTTAAACAAAATGTTATGATTGTTAGGATTTTGAATATAAAATGAGAGCCCATTTATAGCTTTGAAACTAAATTTTTACAAAACATTTATGGAGACATTTATTTTGCAAAGAATGGCAGATTTCATGTACTGGGAAGACTCACCAGAGGGAGCCCATATAATCCCTGTGTCTGTTTAATCTGATTAAAATATCAACTAAAAAGAGCATACCTGGACCAGAGCTGAAAGAAACTCTAGCCTCCTCTCATGCCTCGTTCAGTCTTGCCTATTGTGGCCATCCATGGTCCACGCAGGTGAAATGTGGAATTGTGTAGGAGCAGGACACTTGGAGTTTATCCTTCTGTCTCACGGGTCGAGTCCTTGTTTTGTTAGCTGCTCTGCAGGAGAACTGGAAGCTCAAGCTCAGCCTGGACAATTTATTAACATAGTGAGACCCCATCCCAAAATAAAAATTGAAAAAGGGGGTGGGGTTGCAGCTCAGTGCAAAGGCCCTGGATTTAATTCCCAATACCACAGAAAAAGAGAACATTTATTTTGTTTTTCATCCTCCAGCCTTGCTGGTCTCAAACTTGAGTGTTTTATCTACCTGGTCCATCACTAAGTTTTTATTCATCTTACAGGAAAACTGAAGAGAGAAATGTATTGTAGCAGCAAATTTTATAAAGGTATATTAATTTTTGGGTGTTAGAATATTTTCTTTCATGAAGGGTCAGAGATGGTAATTTTAAACACATTACTTGTACTTGCAAAGCAAAGCATTGCTTGCTTCTTCACGAGAATGTGTTTATCTGTGTCCCTAGAATTTTTATTGAGAATTTTATAATCTGTGAGGTGCAAGACTCAGTGTTTCTAAATGGAGAGGTAGTTATGGAGAAATTATAAATATTATATGGTAAATGTAATTTTTAAATATTCACACAAACAAATGTTTTTACGGAAGAGATGAGCTAAGATGTACAGAGACAAGGTTCTGGTCTAATTTTGACCACAGCCCATTGCTGAGCTGGTCCTGCATCGTGATGTCTGTGGACCGCTCACATAGTACTCCTCCTTCCACCTCCACCCTCCTTCTGGAGTAATCCTGGTCCTTCACCGCTTCTTCATGGAGGAGTGTGGGCAGTCCCCTCCACCCCACCACACACACACACACCATTGAAGCTCCTTGCCTGGAATGATTCCTTTGTTTTATAGGATATTAGACTGGGCATCCTTCAGTGAGAACAAGCCCTTTGGCGTCCTTTGTGGTTTCCTTGTCAGAAACCACTTTCACTTATCATTAGAAATTTCTCTTTTGCTCCCTTTGATATTCTCTCCCTCTTTGATGGTTCCTCCTTTTCTTAGGCTTCTCTTTCGGAGCTTCCCCACTGCTACTCTTGTGGTGAGCCAAAGGTAGTCTCTTTATTCCTGCTTTCAGCCCCAAATCACTTTTGTGTCTTTCACTGAATGAGAGGGTTTTATTCTTCACCATATGGTTATTGGGTTTCCTTAATAGCCTCATGTGGAGGGGCTTTATTGAGGGCATTTTAATTTGGTCTTGATAGATTGTAGTCACCATGATTCCTTAATCTCTTCTTTAAAAATCTTTCAGGCAGGACTCCTCCTGTCAAAGACACACTTAGAATTGAAACAGCTTTTCTTTCACTTTTTTTCCCTCTGTCCAAATGTTTACTTATACTTATGTCGCTTGACAGTGAAGTAAAAGGCAACTGGTCACAGCCAGGAGTCCATGGTCCACTGGAGTTGAGTAACACTCCATTACTGGAGGACAGAGGGGGCTTGGAGGTCCATTTGGAGAGAGAGAACTCCCCCCCCCATGGTTCAGGGCTTTTGCAGACATTTAGTTCTTGCTTACAATAAGATAGAACCACCAGACTCTTGTTTGAGACCCATCACTGCCCTATAACATTATTCCCCATCCCCCTGACTTGTTGCTGTCAGCAACTCACTGCTTTGAGAGGTTCATTTGTATGTCTCTGATGTCTCCATCTAGTTATCAACTCCTTGAAGTTGTCATGCCATCTTCTTTGTGCCTTCTCTATCTAAGCGGAGTCTCTACAGAGCAGCAGGTAGCAATGTGGCACTAGGATGCCTCTTTCATTCTGGTCTGCCAATTTATGCTCTGTAAAAGATGGCAGCCAACACACTTAACACCATGGCAGTTCACCTCTCTGCTTTTCTGTCTGGACATTCTCAGCTATTTCTCATGCTACAGACATCCACGGGAAGTATAATAGTAACAGTATTAACTATAACAGCATTGAGATAATGAGGAATTGGTTCATAAAAACTAAAGAGAACTTTAAAGAGTACAGGACTAGTAATTACAAAGATCAGCTGGTACCTTGGGAGTCATCGTGCACCCTCAAGGTAGAGTCATTTTCCTGTACCCCAGTTCTGGCTCACTGATGGCTCAGAAATGGTAGCGGTGTCATGGCACTGGAACTGCTGGATACCCACACCTTGGGATTTGCAGAGTTGCCTTCCATGGTATCAGTAAAGGCCACCTTTGGACAGGAGGTTTGCAGGAAGCACTGTGCTGTGAAGATGACCAAGGGGGCCATGGAGAAGCAGCTGGCCATTGTGCAAGCCTCTGGGGGCTTCGTGCTGCTCTCTGCACTACAGGGCTGTCAGGAGCCCAGGAGACCACATGGATTTTTCCCATTGCCATGTCTATCTGGCGATCTCTACTGACATTTTAACATCGTGTCAGGTGGTAAGGCAATGTATCTCCAGGGGCCAACTCAGTGTTCACAGAGCAGGCAGTGAAGGATTGGTTTGTGTCTGAGAAGCAATAAGTTGAGTACTGAAAAAGTCAGCTTGCTCCCTTTCCTGAAAGTCCAGAAGCCTTTAGAGAGATAGGCTGTTACTGGTCCTTAGTACATGGACTGCATAAAAGATACAGGCTGTTCTGACCAGTAAAGGTCTGTGCTCATGAGTCAGTATCAGCATCCATTCATTCAACAGATGAATGTTTTTTTTACCTCAAATTCCTCTGGGACTACTTAAGGAAATTACTGTCACCTGCATTCTACATTTGCTGTTGAAGGCTTAGAGTACAACCTCGCTAGGTTTTACTGAATTCACATAATTACAGGAACAATGTCTTTTCTACTGGCCTAACTGATGTGTGACAGTAGCAAAAATATTTTCACAGTGATTACTGTGCTCTTTCTCTGTAGATGTCACACTATGCAGGGCTGCATGTCTTTCCCCGGTGCACGTTCCTGCATGTTGCCTGTACGGATGGAGGTATCACCATGTCACAGTTTCAGTTTGGTAGGTGCCTGCAGGTGGTAGGTGAGGAGCTTTACCAGATAGCCTCAGCACCTGCCAGCAGCCTGTGGCGCTCGCATCCCATTGACTGTTCAAATCCTGAGTGCTCACAGAAGTCAAGTACTGCATGCACTCTGCTATCTGGCTAGTGATTTGCTGTTGAGCAGGAACTTTCAGTGTCCTCTTTCTGAGATCTTGTTCTAGAACCTACTTTCTAAGGCCATCCTCCTGGCTCATCCTGGGATAGGTCCCTGTGAAGCTGCAGATTTTTCATCAACTCAAGTGAATTTGAGGGGTAAAATTTCTTAAATTTAATTACATCATCTCAACCAGTTATTTTTCAGTTATAGAATTTGTATAATTTTTAAACGAGTGATAGCTTTTCATAATCTCAATGATTTCTAATCTGAATTTCTTGTCATTTCAGAATCTAATGAGAGATTTTGACTCCCACCCCAACATATACAGCCAGAGTTTCGTGTATAGTTGAAGGGGTTTCACAGGTTCTTTGATTAGGTCAGATAATTCATATTCAGTCTTGAAGAGATAGTTTTAGTCTCTATCTGGGTAATTCTCACACCCAGTCTGTAATAAGAAAGGTAGTTCTTTCTCTTCCTATTTATGGAGTGGCAGGGAAGGGTATCTGACTCAGGAATGTCCAGGTGTCACCTGTGGAGATGATTTGAAGAACAGGAGGCAGGCCAGGAAGCTGTGAGATTGAGGGGCTTCGGAGGAACAAGGGGGTGAACTGAATGTGGTTGGGGAAGTCAAAGGAACAACTTCTAAGTCTGGAAGCCTCTTCCCTAGGGCAGGGAACATTCCTTAGTAATGGCCATTTCAGAATAAAGAAACAAATTGTTGCTCTTTATTTAGAAAGTTGGTAAATTGTAAGACAGAGGTACTATGAGATCAAAATCAGGTATGGAGTTGGGTAACATGGATCATGCTACCAGGAAAAGTTGACCACTGGAGTCCTGTTATATTTGGGGAGTTTGGGTGATTTACTGTATATGTTGTTTAAGGTTTGTGTGTTAAGATTAAATCAAAACAGAAGATGTTATGTTAAAGAAATAGAATAACTTTCATACCATAATGATTCCAAGTAGAAGAATGTACTTTAAGGGAACTTGTGTTTACCTTCCCCATGTTGATGATGGTTCTCAATTCTCAATATTTTTAGGCTGTGGGATTCTAGATAAGATCAAAGGACCCCTCAGTTTGATTACTGTGATTCTCCTTTCAGTACAAAAGAAACTCAGTGATAGCAATGTTGGGTCATTTTATGGGGAATTTTGTGGTGGGTCTGTGCAGAATATGTATCTGTCTGCTTTGGCAATAGTTGTAGAAATGATTCTTATTTCAGTTATGGTGTCTTGAGTATACTGGTAAAATTTGTTAGATATTGATACCTTAATTATTATATGCTATTGAATTATTAGTTAACCCATGATAAATTTATCCATCATGGTGCAGCTAGACTAAAAATGATTAATTTGTAAAAGGCTCTACCAGCATTTGAAATCTACAAACAATTCAGGATATCACTGAAGATCTACTAATAGCATCCTTTGTAAGAGTTGTGTCATCAAATATGTTTCAGGGCTTAGGAGGTGTTTTGGTGTTGTCATTAGTTAAGGTTCTCCAGAGTATCAGAGCCAAAATGATGTATGAGAGGTTATAAGAAAACGGCTCATGTGATTATGGAGGCAGTGGTTGCAGCTCAAGTTTGAAGGCCCGAGAAACAGAAAAGCAAGTCGTGTGAGTTCCAGTCTGAGTCTGAGAGCCAAGAGAGCCTGTGGAGAAAGGTCAAGTCTGCAGCCAGGAAAAGACCAGGCAGAACTCATCAGGCAAAGAGAAAATTCTTTCTTCCTCTGCTTTTGTTCATGTGTTAAGTGGATTAGACAAAGCCCACCACCTTGGGAAAGGTAATTTGTTTTACTCAGTCTGGTTCCTCCCATCTTAGTGTCTTCCAGAGCACCCTCAACAGCAGCTTCACCTAGAATAATATTTGACCAAGTATCTGGGCAGCCTGAGGCCCAGTCAAGTTGACACAGAATTAGCCATCACACAGTTCTTGGGCATTTCGATTTCATAGTGCCACACTGCAAGTTTCCAGTCAATTCTAATTAATACTTAATTTTGTTTTGTAAATGATACATTTTAGGAGCACCTGGTATGTCCTTTGATCAGTACTAGAGGATAGCTTTTTTTGTATATAGAAGTGTAAAGATATGAAATTGAGCTTTTAAAAATTTTCCCCCTTTCAGGTCTATCTAAAAGCCTAGACTCTTGGTTGCTGGCTCTTGGAGTGTCTCTGTGGGACTTGGCATCATGTCTCAAAATATTTCTAGCAACAGTGGTTATTAGTCTGGAAAAAATGCCAATGTTTGACCCAGTAAGAAGGCAGTCAAGTCCTGGCTCTGCAGCTCACTGCTGTGACCTTAGATAAGTTAATTAGCCACTTGAGCCCCACTTTCCTTAAATGAGAACAACTCTTCACTAGTGGTAAAAGGGCCTAGTGCTGCCTGGTGAGTGGGAAGTGCCCAGCAAATGGTAGCTGTCCTCCCCATCCCCTTCTGTATATCTTAAAAACAGCCAGCTTCTTTTTCTGTGCTAAGCATAGTTCTATCAGTCAGATATCTCGTTGTTTTTACTTCTGATCTACTTTTGATTCTTTTAAGCTATTGCTGTCTTTTGTCTTCCCTTGGTTGACAGGTTATTGTCTCTTCTGTTGTCTTCTTTTAGAGTAGGTGAAAAAATTTGATGGAACCTTGGTCCTGTAATGTTTCACCCACCGGCATCATGAATGAGCTGTTTAGCCGCCTTGAAGAAGGAAATACAATCTCTTTCTCTCTGTTGTATCTGTCATCGTGGCCTGGAAAGAGAATGATGAAAGATCATAATTTTAAACAGACAGTAGAATGGGTGACATTTTCTTCTCTTTAAATGGTGATTGTCATGAGAACCAGTTCACACTAGGACAGAGTGTTCTGTTGTTGCCATTGTTGCCTTTGCCTTACCATGTCCGGATAGTTAATCTCCCGTGACTTTATGTGCAGCTTCAATGCAACTTCTTTGCTTTGATGGATTGAAGTTTCTCATGTTTTCTCTGTACAGGCCAGAGCTTGGCAGAATATTAATCTACTTCCATCTCCTGTTGTTATCCCAAGGAGAACCCCTAAGAGAAGAAAAGTGCTGAAAAGTACACTTGTCATGATATGCCAGGGTTATTAGAAGCAGGCAGAGAGACTCACCATACTTCTGAAATGCCCTGAAGCATTTGGCCGTGTCTTTGGGGAGCTCCAAGGATTCAGCTGGCTGCCTGATGATGCTCTAGTTTCAGTACCCTAAAGTGTGGCCTTGGCCCACGCTGAGATCACATCTGTGTAGAGTCACCTGGAATACAACTGCCTCCCTGTGGACTTGGTTGACTGTGGTCTGTCAAGAACTAAGCAAAGAACTGAAGAGCCTCTCTAATATATTCATCTGGAGCATTTCTGTCATGGAGACAAGGAGACCATGGCGGGCCATGTGTTCTAGACAAGACCATTTGAATTTGAAATTGAAAGTCATTTTTAGTGAAAGCAGGTTCCCTGAGAAAGCTTAGACTAAAACCAGAGCAATGTGTCCGCTGGAAACTTAGGTATCTCATTTAGTACAGCACCCTGACAAGCCAGTACTTTTTGTTTAGCTTCTTGGTATAAGTTTTGTTTCAGCTACTAATATATTTTTGTAGCATCTTTCATAAACACTGACTATTTCAGATCTCTTCCCATTACTCCAGTGTCACAAAGTCTTACTGCAAGGAAAGGAAATGAGACAAGCAGCCAGGAGAAAATAAAGTCTGTTTTTTGCAGAGCACAGTTTTCATACATTCCCTCCCCTGTGCTAATGTCTATAACTTGATTAATTGGCATGTGGTGTGTTATAGAGAATCCAGGGAATGACAAAGCTGGTTCAATATCAATTAGCTAAAATAGGAACGGACTTCCCACAGAGACCCTAGGACAGAGTTGTATTTAACTGGGCCCTTTCAAACACAAGTCTTCCCAGATAATGGGATAGAAGATCCCACTTAGGGCCCAGTTGTTTAAAGAAATTAAAAACTGTGGAAATGAGAAGCTGAAATCCACTTGGATGAGCATGCTATCCCTTTAATATGTCTGTCTGTTCATCTCACTAAGACATCCCAATCCTTCCTCCAAAGTGATTTGAATGCTTAATATTTGTTGAAATGCTTTAGTTGGATTTGAATAGCATAATTGAATTTGCTTGTTGCATTCATGGGAATTGAAGGCTTGGGAGTTCCTCGGATAAGATATGTGAATGTGCTTATGCTTCAAAGGGATTCTTACTTATTTCTCTGTGAACCAAGCATTAATAAGCAGGCCTGCCAAATATATGAGGCAGTATTCACTGGAGTTTCAGGCCGCACCTGGCACTCTCCAGATGAGTGGTATCTCTGGAGCTCAAAGCTCCTGTGCATAGAGAAGGCTTTGGTTGAAAACAGCTGGAAGGAGATTGCTTCTGGATGCCACATGATCCTGGGAACCTCATCCTAAACAGCGTGGGTGTGAAAGTGTATCCTGACTAAGTGCTTTCCTTCTGTTTGCAGCCTCGTGAGAGAGATGGGCAAATAAGCTATAAACTCTGTAAAACACAGTCCGCCTAATGGGAGATGACCAGTGCACAGCCCAAGTCTACACTCCTAGGTAGTCTCTGAAGGGGGCCCAAAGAATCTTGAGCAAAGCATTCTGATTAGACTGGCATAGAAGAAGGCCCCTGCGTTTTAGGTTGCAGATCAGAGGGGACCAAGGTATGAAAGAACGCAGCAGGTCCCAGGAACATGTGTATGCAGTTACTGGCATGTGTGGAGGTGCTAGGAGAGGGAGGTGGAGAGAGAGGCAGAAACTGCTTCATGAAGGGTATCCTTTGTGTGGTTTTTGGTATTTGAACTTTAATTTGAGAAGAATGAAGTGACTTTAATAATTGGTAAGTATGCAGGTGATGAGATCAAATGGACATTTGAACAATGATTCTGCAAAGTAGCCTGCAGTTGGAGCTGGAAAGACTAATCAGGAGATGATTACAACCATCCGAGAGTGAACAGTGCAGGCCAAGTGAAGGAGATGGCAGATGGTTGAAGCCTGTGAAGGAGGCAGAATTCCTGTGTTTTGTAACTGCTTGTGATGAAGTAAGGGAAAGGAAAAGCAGTTACAATTGTCTGGTTGCTTTCTTGGCCCCATTCAGAGTTGGGGATTCCAGAAGTATGTTCTGTAGATGGGGAAGGAGGCATATTTGACTCTGGGAAGCATCTAAGTGGAGGGTTTCTGTGTGGATTTGTCTACTTGGCAGGTGCATGCAAGTGTCTGGGGCCCAGGCTGTGCCCCCAGCCATCAGGGCAGGGGAGGGGGTTTCTGCTGCCTCGACACATATGCACTAGTTGGAGCTGTGAGTTTGGCTGCCTTCATCTCGGAACAGTACACAGAGTTAGAAGTGAAGTGTAGAACGGTGAAAATGAAGCTTGTGGATTATAAATATGTAGCGACAGTGGAAAGAAAGGAAAGCAGTGAAGAGGATCATAAAGGATTGACCATTCTTTCTGAACAGGAGACGGGGTTATTGCAGCATGATCTGGGGTTAGGAATTTTGTTTGTTTGATGGACTGTTTGTTTAAAGGGAAGACTTGACTGTGTTCCTGGAGGAGAAGGAGACAGAAGGGAGACCACAGGTGGAGGAGTGGTGAGATGACTTCCCGGTAGAACTTTGAATACCGGAGGTGATGGGACCAAATGTATCCAAGGACAGTGAGAAGGGTTAGTAAAGCCTAGTGTCTGAGGAAGGGCCACTATTTTCTTTTCTTTTTAAATTCTCTTTTCTAAGTGGGGAATGAAGTATTGAAGCCTGGCTGCAGCAGAGACAAACATAATTATGAAAGAGAGTGGAGAACTAGACTTGGGGAGGTTTCTTATCTAATGGCCTCTGGGCTTAGGAAGAAGGCAAAGCCAATATTTTTCCCCAGTGAAAGTAGTTTGGGTGAGAATAGAGATTTTAAGAAATAAGATACATGATTAGTGCAGTCTCTGAAGTTGGGGAGAACAGTTAATACTTATTACTTTTTGTTTCCAGACTCAGCATGTGCTTATTGAGGCGGTTCTAAATTAATCAGTTCATCAGGAAGGATGTCATGAAGCCTCCGCACCATTCAGGACTGTGATGATGAGTCTTCCTGTGAAGGTCACCAGTACCCAGGGCCCTTTGCTAGTGCTCTTAAATTGGGTAAAAGTCATGATCATCTGTCTTCTCTCACAGTCAGAATCTTACGTTGCTCTCAGATCTTTGGTCTTCCTATAACCTGCTGACCTTAGTCAGAGGTGTAAAAAGTCCCTATATTCAATTTTGTAATAATCCCTTTATTTTAGAATATTTTCAGCTTTACAGAAAAATTGCAAAGATAGTAGACAGTTCTCAAATACTCCCACTCCCACTTTCCCTGTTCTAACATCTTAGGTTAACTTGGTACATTTGCCAGAGTTAATTCAGGTGGTAGTCAGCTTTCCATTACTACACCAAGTCCCTGATGCAGAGAAGCTTTTGAAGAGAGGTTAATTTTGGCTCACAGGTTTGGAGGTTTCAGTCCATAGCCACTTGACCCTGTTTCCTTGGGCCTATAGTGAGGCCACAAATAACGATGCTCACCTCATGATAGCCAGGAAGCAAAGACATAGACAGAAAGGGGCCAAGGCCCAATATTCCCTTCAGCTCACACTCCCGATGGCTGAACTTCCTGCAGCCAGATGCTTCCCTTCTCCAGATTTTACCACTGCCTCAGAGTGCCGTAGGCTCTCAACTAAGCTGTTAACTTGTGGGCTTTGGAAGACATTTAAGATCCAAAGCACAGCCATTGCTTTGCTTGTTTGTTTGAGATGTGTTCTTATCTGCTCTAGAACTCCTGGGCTGAAGTGATGCTCCTACTTCAGCCTCTATAGCGGCTGAGGGGCTGGGGCAGGCAGGAGTCACCATGCCCCCACCCTGAATCGATTTTTATACATTATTAACTATATTCATTATTTTAATTTCCAAACTCTTCTATGCTCTTTTCATTTATTTTTGGTAGCACACGGAGCTGATAATTTCAGAAGATCCAGAGACAAGCCAATCTTTTGGATGGTCTCCCTTCCTGTGTCTTTGTGATTGTTGTTCTTAAAGCATTACTTGTCTTTTTCAGAACTCATACAACTGTAGACAGGAAAAGTACAGAAAAAAATAGATATTAACTGGGATTTGTCAAGTAACCCTGTGTCATTTATGTGTGTCTTTAATTTAAGAGGTATTACTATCTAGTAAATGCAGTTTGTTGTACATACATCTTTTTTCTTTCTTTCTGGTATCAGGGATTAACTCAGGACCTTACACTTGCCAGGCAGGCAAGGTGCCACTGAACTACATCCCTAGCTGTACAAAAATCTTTGAAAAAGTGGGCTCTGGGGACAAATAATGAAAAGAGTGGGTATTTGTTCATTTGTTTCAGTGAGAAGATTGTGCACCGTGACCAGTGATAATGCTGGTCCTTACCTTCTTTGCCTCTAGATGGCACTGATTTTATACCAGCCTCTAATATCAAAGTTACACTGTTTGGATTAAAAATCTTTTGCTGCCTAATATCCTGTCTGTTTTCTTGGGCACTCTGTTTTCGTTTCTTTCTCAGAATACAGAACTAGGGTCTTCTCTCAACAACTGTTATGTGTCTGGTGATTGCAAATCATGAGTGAGTAACACAGATTTGCTGGGCTTTTGTAAGATGGACATTTGTATCCTATAAGCTGCAGTGCAGTCCTTTTGGAGACATGGTTACAAACCTGGCTGTTCTATCCCAGTCCTTGTGTACAGCTGTGAATGAAGCCCTGCTCTGAGCTGTTCCCCTAGGTAGAACTTGGATCTCTGGCTCTCACTTTCCAGGCCTAGGGAATTTCAAAATCCTTAAAGAAAAACTCCTTATGCAGAACAGTTTAGCAGCTGTCTTATATTCCACAGGCGCATCTGGGGTTCACTTCCAAACACTTTCCATGGTCACCTCCACAGTCTGCCCCTTTATGCCTCCAAGTTGCCAGATAACTTTATTGTTACTCAGAGAGGAACTTTTTTAAGAAACCCATTTAAGCTGCTATTATTTTCAGTTAGATATTTCCTATTAAAATCATAGCTAAATTGAACACTTGCACAAAACATGCAGAATTGTTCTATGATGTGGACCAAATCCATTTGCCAACCAAAATGGCAGGTGAATGCTATTGTTTTTAAGCAGCCCCTGCTCCTCCCTCCTTGCCTTTCTCCTTTCCCTGCTTACTGCTTCTTTATTAAAACTCTAGTTTGCACATCTTGAATTTGTAGTTTTGACCTCATTTCCTTCATTGCTCCATGGCTTAAACTTTTTGTTTGGCTGCATTACCCAGCTGTATTTTTCCATTAACACTACCTCAGGTCACCTCTTCATTACTGATGTCACTTTTACTTGCATTTGATTCTGTGCTGAGCAAGAATGCTATTCAGTCTGTCCCTGAGGTCTTTAACCCTTTTGCACTCTCACCTCAGCCACAGCTCACTTATGAACCTCACATTAATACTAAATTGAGGATGAAATAGTGATCGGCTGGGTTACCAACTGCTCACAATTTTCAAATGGGACTGATGTGATTTTTATCATGTGTGTTTTAATGGTTTAGTGCAGAAATGCCTTGTCGTTTGAAAATGCTGTGCCTGTTTCTTATTTTTCTGTCCCACACATCATCTCCCTCTGCGGTCCCCCACCCGTTTCCTGCTCCAGCCTCCACGAGGCTGGTCTTGGTTATGATAAGGAGGGCACTGACACTGACTTCCCCGGGGGAAGCTGCCTGGCACTGTGCCTGGCCCCAGCTCACCAGGCAGGAAATCGCCATGTGTTTCCTCCGTGCCATGGTGCTGTCTCTGAGGCAGCGGCTGTGTGTCCCTGTGCAGACACCCTGGGGACCCTGCCCTCTAGGGCTGCAACACCTCAGGGACCACCTGTGTTGATTTATTTTGAATCTTTTCTACAACACATCATCTTCTAGAATTTTATAAACCGAAATGCAAGGTCACAAACTGATGTTTCTGGAGGGTTTCTGCTGAACAGTTCTTGGGTTTGAGAAATACTCTTGTCCCTCATCATCTGTGTGAGGATTATTTGTTGAACTCCCAACTGTTTTTTTCTGCATTTCACCCTGTTTTCCTTCTGTTCCTTTAGGAGGAGAGGCCTCGGATAATCCTTGTCAGCATTTGTCATAAGAGGTACCCATGTTGCCTCAGGAGGTCACATGGCTTCTAAACATGAGTGTTTTTGTGGAAATGAGGAATGAAGGGCAGCATTATGGTACCTCAAGGCTATGTTTAAAGCACTCCTGCATGAATAACCCAGGAAGCTCTTTGCACTGATACAAGTGCACATGAGTTCAATGCACTTGAAAGCCAACCTTAATTCATCATTTTTCCAGCTATTTAGTGGTCCTCATGCAATAAACATGATTTACTTAAGGTGAACTGTCACTGTTTCCTGCAGGACCCCTGAAGCTGTGTAATCTGCAGCTACTGCAGCTCAGGTTTCACATGTAGCTCTTAATCCCATCCATGGGTCTTGTTTATGCTGCAGTCAGAGACATGACGTAATCAGGCAGGTCCAGCCCGCAGCCTGGACAGCTCAGAATGTGGCCTGCAGGATCATAAACTTTAACACGATGATGTGGTTTTTAAGCAGTATTTTTCCCAATATCAGCATTGTGTGATGCTCAAGCACAAAAATCCATAGGCAACCACGGACTGCCTTGTGTGGGAAGGCACCGAGCGGTGCTGACTTTGCTGAGTCCACCACATGCACTGTAAATGAAAGCCACGCCTGTCGGCCTCTGGGTGGTCTTGTGCAGGCTGTCACGGAAAGTACAGAGGCCATTGCTAATGGGCTCAGTCGTGTTTGTTGTTCTTATGCAGACATATAAGTTGTCTTATTTAACTATTAAACTTCGGATTCTTGTGTTATTTTGTAAAATAATAAGTCAAAATACTTTTCTTGCAACTGTGGTACAAGAAGGTTTGAAAATGTGGTGTACATACCTGAAACCCCTACACTCTGGGAGGCTGAAGCAGTGGATTACAATTTCAACTCCTATGTGGGAAAATTAGTGATACCCTTCCTCAAAATAACAAACAAACAAACAGGCTGGAGTTGAAGCTCATGTAAAGATCCTGGGTTCACTCCCTAGTACCTAAAAAGCACAAAAATATGTCAAATAGATTTTGCTCACATATTATTATAATAATTATAAATACAACATTGCTACTAGAAACTTTGTAATAAAAATATTTTTAAAAAATCAAGGAAATTTTATTTCTTATATGCACTAATTGTTGTATGTGTGCATATATATATATATATATATATATAT
>NW_022900922.1:34394573-34403904 GCF_012274545.1 Fukomys damarensis | reverse complement strand
CAGTTACATTTCATTGGGATCTTGTACCTTTACATGACAGGTCTTGGTTCTCATTTTCTCCCCATACTCCTGCCCTCCCTTCACCCCCCTTTTCCCTATTTACAAAAACTTTATTTCCATTTTTTCATTTTTCTTATATTGTTTTCTTTTCCCTATCCTTCCCACTTCCCCTACACCTTTAGCCCTTTTCTTCCTATTACATATTGTCAGTTATAGCATTAGGATCTTATTTACAATTACAGTTTTTTACACCAGAGAAACTATTTGATATTTACACATGTATGACTTATTTATTTCACTTAAGAATATTACCTCAATATGCATCCATTTTCCTATGAATGACTCTAATTTCTCATTCTTTATGGCTGAGTCGTATTCCATTTTATAAAAAAAATGTATAAATATTTTAATACTATATTTATTGAAGCATCATGAGGTTAATGTTACTTTTGGCCTCTACAAGTGCAAGAAGTGTTCAGAGTTGTAGCTATTAGCTTCCAGACATTTATTAGTATGGTGAACTGTGGAAAACATGTTTTGGGGGTAGTCTCTCTCTCTCTCTCGATATATAAATATATATAGATATAGATATATGTAGATATGTGTAGATATCTTACACACATGCATGTGTGTATATATACACATTATATATCTGTATGTATAGTAGATATATATCTACATATGTTTACATATATAAGTATATATACGCATGTGTGTGTATTTTAAGTTTTTTTGAGGCAGGGTCTCACCATGTATTTCAGACTGACCTTTAACTCACTTTGTAGCCCATGCTGGCCTTAAACTTATAGCAGTCTTGCCTCAGCCTCCCGAGAGCTGGAACTATAGGTGTGTGCCACCACGCCTGAATCTAGCCTGTATCATATATTTTATATGTAACCAAAGATAATTTCTTTCACTCAGTGTAGCCCAGGTAAGGAAAAACATTGAACATCTGGACACCTATGATGTATCTGCCACCATGGGGTCCAGAAGTTAGATTTGCAAGTTGGAGATTTGGTTTGAATTCAGATTCTACCACTTGCAATGTTGTAGTGCACTTTGCATAACCTTTTTAACCCTCAGGGTTCTTATTTGGGAAATGGAGAAATAGTAAAAATTGTGAAAATTAAATGAAGCTACATAATAGCTAAGAAAAGTACCTGGGAAGGTGGCAAAGCTCTATTACTGTTAGCCAGTAGTAGTGTAAGCAGCTGCAGAATTTGAGATAGGGTCATTTTGTCTATTGCAGGGATGCTGAGATGGGCAGGATGGTAGTTATCATTAATGTGGAAGGCATATTGTATAGATGAAACCAGTGATCAATGGATCTTTTTAAAAGGTCAGTAGAAAAAAAATGGCTTCTTTAGGACCTGCAGACCAGATCTCAATATCTACTTGAAATTCTAAGCCCCATTTTCCTAAGGCCACTTGTATGATTTTGCATTGATGTATATTCTTCTTCTTCTGACCATTTGCTCTATTATCTGCTTTTTAAATATATATCTTTAAAATCTGCTCCTTTTTTGGAAAATCCTTTTGGTGTTCTACATTTTAAATTTAATTGACTTTTGCAGTCCACTTTTATTATTACACCTGATGACAACTAACTTCTGGCACCTCTTTCTTTCTCATTTCTGAACTGTTTCCCTGGTCTCTGTAGTCAGGGTAGAATTTTGGGTCACTTGGGTTTGTACAAGAGTACTTAAAAAAATGTCAGGAAAGGAGGAAATTCTAGTGGAAAAACAGCTGCACAGCCTATTGTATGCATTTAATGGAAATTTAATTTGATTTCATCAGCATTGTGATGTCTCTCAAACAAAAAGCTAAATGAGAGACAGACATTATGAAGTCCCTTGCTAGAAGCAGGGTGAGATCACTGTTTTGGTCCCGGCTTGACATGCAATGGCTAAGTGATGTTACACTCTCTGGGTCTTTACCTGTCTGGAGTTTATATTTCTATCTGGGATTGTCTTAGTTGATCTTTAAAGTCTTGTCTAGGTCCAATGCTGTATTTCTATTAGAAATTATAGCTGACTTTCATTAGTTGGTCTTATTCATCTGTGTTGTATTATGCAGCTGGCCTGACAAATTGCTACTTTTCCTTATATCAGAGTTTTCCAGACATTCGTGGTTAGTGTATGTTCCAGACATGTTTTGGTTATGTGAATATACTACATATATTAGTAGATCATAATAATTTAAAACAATAACCTTAAAATAAGTGCTTTTTTAAAAGCATTGTCCTGTGCGATTGTATCTGAAATTATGGGTTTGATATAGTGTTTATGTGTTTTTGTGGTACACATTGAATATGATATATTTAAAATAAAGCACTTACCTCTCTACCTCTAAATCTTAATGGAATGTTTCATTTTGAGAAACATTGGTGGGTTTTGGATGTGTTGCTTCGGCCATTCCCCACCACTGATATTTCTCATGTGTTTAATGTACCTGTGTGGATGTATCAGTGCTTATGATCTGTTGAAATTAGCCTGGTTGTGATTTGTAATTCACTTCTGTAGTGCACAAGTGGGGTCCAGGGAGGGCACGTTTCTCAGTGTGGATTCCATCTGTGTGGATGGTGGTGGTGTCTCAGCAGTGAGTTCTGCTCTCCCTTTCTCTCCCTTCCCTTCTCGCTTCCCCTTCCCTTTTATCTTTTTTGAAAACTAGATCCATATAATTAAAACACTATTACTGTCTTTTAGCTAATTTGCCAAGATGTTAACTCCAGTAATACTAGCACTGAGCAGAAGAGTTCACGCGTTTTCAATTCCATCACTATATATTGTCATTGACACAGTCTAGAATTTTGAATGATTAAGCTGGGTGAGGTAGCATAATGGGGGAAAAAAACAATCAGAATGTATCATGTAAAGGTACAAATTCTTAATGATGAATGTCATCATATTGTATACTTAAAATGTACCAATAAACTTAATGAATAAAAAAATTATGAACCAGGTGCAGCAAGGCCCTTCGTTCTTCAACACCCCCCCCAAGCATAAATGTGTAAAAGATTTTTCACCCCTGGGAATTTATAATCTGATTCTGAAAGTACTTAACAGAGTCAGAGTCAGGTTTTAGAAACTTCTATCCCCATTGCAGGATGCAATACACTGACTGAGAAATGAAATAACCCTAGAAAATATATAAAATAATTTTGCTGTAATTTTTAGGCTTAGAGAAACTGAGCGAATTCCAGGGAGAGTACAGAGTAGAATGGACAGGAACCTGGACAAGAAGCACGGGTGAGCCATGCAAGAAGACACCTGCCTTCCTCAGGACGGTTGAGAGGTCAGGCTTTGTGGCAGTGGCCAGATTGGACGCCACATGGGTATGCTCACCTATGCGTGGGGAAGAGAGCGGATTCGTCCTAGGGCCACTAGGGCTCTGGCTCCACACAGTGTTTGAGCAAAAGTATCCTTGTCCAAGGCTTTGGGCTTCCTGCTGATCAATACCAACTGATCCAAGGTTGCCACACAGGAGAAAGCGAGTGTCGCCAGATATGATGCTTGGTTGCCTCAGCTCTTGGACTTACTAGGCCTCAATTATGAAATAACCAGATGAAATGTGTAAGGAAGGAAAAACTGAAATCTCAAAAAAACTGTATGAATAGTAAAAGTACTTTATTCATAAAAGGCCCTATATGAGATTTTAAACTATGAAAGACACATAGGAAATTTACATGTACTCCAGTAAGTAAAAGAGGCCCATTGGAAGAGAGTTTTCAGTTTTATGTATGTTAACCTTGACTCTCTTCAGTGTGACTGTTGTTTTTTTCTAATAAAATCTGTCCATTGTGTCTGTTGGTGTTTCATTTTGGGTTTTCTCCAATCTCTGGGTGGATTGTATTCGTTCATTTGTTTATTCATTCTGTGGTACTCTAGATTGTGGTACTCTAGGACCTTTGCATTGAGCTACATCTCAGTCCTTTTAATTTTTAAAATTTTGAGACAAGGTCTCACTAAACTGCCCGGGTGAGAATTGAGCTTTTAGTCCTTCTGTCTCAGACTCCCAATGTGCTAGGATTACGGCCATGAGCCCTGATGCGTGGCTTATTTTTAATGTTTTGAGTGAATAAAATGATTCCAAAAGTCAGAACTATACACAAAGATATATCTAAAGAATTGTTACTCCTTTGCCTTTCTTTATACTTTCTGATCTTTCACCCATTTTTTTCATCTGGTTTCTACCAACCTCTTCATAGCTAATTAATTTCTGATTTATCCTACAGTTTGATTTTATTTTGCACAAATGAGAAGATTAATATTTATTTTATTATGCTTTCTTCTTTTGTGAAAAGTAGCATGTAACACATGCTCTTTTGCACATTGCTTTTTTCCCTTAACAATATATCTTGGAAATCATTCCATTTTATTTCAAAGAAATCTTCTTTTTTCTTTTTTGTTTTTTTGTTTATTTTTGGTACTGGGGATTGAACTCGGGTCCTTGTGCTTGCAAGGCAGGCCACTGAACTGCTGAGCTAAGTCCCCGGATCTTTTTTCTTTATCTGTGTAATGCTCTGTAAATAGATGAACCATTGTTTATTCTGCATTTCTACAAAGTAAGACATTTCTTTATTTCTAATATGTTGCTGTTAAAAATAATACAACAATTTCATATTATTGTCAGAGGTATACCTTTAGGATAAATAGCTGGGAATGGAAAGACTAAGTCAGGATATAAACCCAAATATAGTTTTGTTGAATATTGCCAAATTTACCTCCAAAAGAGCTCTATAATTTTGGGTTTCTACCAGCAGTATAAAAAAGTACATTCTCCAGTTTCACCAAAAGAATGTGTTGGATACATATTGAAGATATACTATTAAGTGAAATAAATAAGTCACACATGAGTAAATACCGAATAGTTTCTCTGGTGTGAAAAACTATAATTGTACACAAGATCCTACTGGTATAATTAATAGTGTGAAATAGGAAGAAAAGGGCTAAAGGTGTAGGGAAAGTGGGAAGGATAGGGGAAAGGGAATAGGGAAAAGAAAAAAATATGAGAAACTGAAAAAATGGAAATAAGGGGTTTGTAAATGGGGAGGGCAAGAGGGGTGAAGGGAGGGCAGGGACAAGGGGAAAAATATGAGAACCAAGACCTGTCATGTGAAGGTACAGGATCCCAGTAATGAATGTAAGCCTAGATTGTACCAATAAACTCAATAAAAAAGAATATGTTGTCTAGGTTTTTAATATGTACTAATGTAATAGATTAGAAAGAATATATCTGTGTTGTTTTAATTTGCATTTTTCTAAATCTAAATATCTTTTTGTATATTTGAGTCATTTTCATATCTTGGGGTGTGTGTGTGTGTGTGTGTGTGTGTGTGTGTATTATGTGTTCGTACATTTTTCTTGTTTTTTGTTGAGTTTTTGACTCTGTCAACTTATAAAAGTTCCTTACGTGCTAGGAATGTTATCTCTTTGTGGTATATGCTGCTTGAAATATTTTTTTATTTTTCAGATGAAAAAGTGTTTAGTGCTTTTTAAAAAATTCTAATTTGATTTCAAAACTTCTATGCTCTTTTATTTGCTTTTTCTACTCTGTCAGTTTCTTTTTTTTTAACATTGCTTTTGTTTAACACTATTTTAGCTTAAACACAGTGTACAGTTAGGTCATGCTTTGTGGTCAGTTTAATGTATATATTTTTTTCTTTTAAGTGAATTAAGACCATGTTTATTGACTTGATTAACACATTTTATCTCAACTTTGTCATAATATTTTGTGGTTATATGTTATAAAACTTCCATTTTTTATAGGATGAGGATTGTTTTACTCATATTATATTTTTATTGCTATTTAGAAAGGTTAGTTATGGTTTTAATAGTTGTGGTTTTAATGACTGCTTATATATTTATGCCTTTTAAGTAGCCTCATCCCACTGACTTTTACATAATTTTTTAACTATCTAGAGTTTGTCTTAAAAATATTCTTTATCTATTTTCTATATAATAGTGAGCTTATTTTACTTTGTGATTTTTAGTTATGTAATATCTCTTTTGTCAAGACATGTAACAGTTGTTTTCTAGTCTTCCAACTTAACCACCAGCTTTTTTTTAGCCAAATCTACTGTGCTCTTCATTGACATTTTTTAACTGAAAATTTCCCAGTAACCTGTTGCTTGGATAAAGATCTTACTTTTGTAAATTTTGCAGAAAGAGCTCATTAATGTGACATTCTCTGTGTTCATGTGCTTTTAAGGCTTTTCTATAGGCTGAGTACTTAAAGGATAGCACTGGTGGGTAGAAATTCTTGATCCACACTTCTAGATTGAGTTGTTTTAAAGTTTGCTCCATTGTTGTCTTTGTTTTGTAAGTTGCTTTTGAAGAATCTTATGTCAATCTGCTTGCTTCGCCTTTCTAAGTTGTTTGATCTTTTTGCCTAGAGGTCCTGAGAAATTTTTTTGGTCATTTTTGAAGTAGTAATTTTATTAGAATATATCTTGTTTTTGGCCCTTTGAGATTCTTTTTCTCAGGTACCATTTTATTTGGTGACCATTAATTTAAGTCCATTATTTTGTTTTTTCTTTTTTGATTATGCGATTATGAAAATGTTACTCCTTCTTTGCTTGTCTTCCTTTTCTGCTGCTTTAGCTCCTCCCCTCCTTCCTCTCCTCCCCCTTCTCTTCCCCCCGCCCCCACTCTTTGTTCTTCTGTTTCATTGTCCTGCTTTTTGCTTTTCTTTCATACCCCTTATTAAATTTTCCTTGATCTCTTGCATACTTTGTAATTTAAACTTCAATTTTGAGGTTTTATGTCTTCTACTTTTTCCTGCGTTTAGTCATTTCTCATTTTATTTTTTATGTATGGTCTAAATTTTTCAGTTTCTAACTCAAGAAGTTGTTTATATCCTCACATGCCTAGTTGAACATATTTCCCTTAATTTTTAAATATTATTTTAAAAATTTCTTTTGCTTTTTTATGGGAGGGTGGATTTTCATCAGTTGAACCATTTTGAATTGACTTTCTGAGTTAGTATAACCCTGTATACTTGTATTGCATTTTCTTCTGTTGTTTTTGTTGTTGTTGATTATTAGTTGAAGTTGATGCCCTACTTTTCTGATGCCCTCTTTTGTTAGTGTAGCAAAGCACAGATCTCATGCAGTTTGTGTATGAGTGTGTTGGTGGTATTTTTACAAGTCTGCTAATGCTTTTTTAGGTGTGTTTTATCTTGTCCCATCCTGAGTACTTTTACTCCATCCCACATAGCTGCAAAGGTTTTCCTTCATTATTCTGTGTCTCATCTCTTGATTGCAGTCATGCCTGTGAAGGTTGTCACTTTGAACAGGCATCGTCTTACAGTCCTTTTCTTTAGTCCCTTCACTAGTCTAATAGGACACATTTTTCCAATTTTTACACTTAGGGTAAAGAGTAAAAGGTTTTGCTCTTTTGGTGGTGATTTTAGATCAGTCTTAGCATCTCACTCATTTACCTCTTGCCTTTTTCCTTCATATTTTTTCAGCTTGTCCCTCTACCCCAAAGTAAGAGCTAGAATGGAAGTTAAAGTTCTCTTGCTGGGATGCTGCTGGCTGCCTGCTTTTTATGTACAGTCTTAAATTATATTTAAGGACAGTAGGATCTTTTTCTGAAGAGACTTGTTTGGTTTTGCTGGGCATTTAGAGCAGCTGTCTGGGATTGCCTGTGTTCATTTTCAGAGCCAAGGGTCTCTGAATTGCCTTCGTGATTGCAGATCTACGTAGGGTGGGCTTATGTTCGTGCTCACCCGTGTGTCATGGAATCCTTCAGGACTGTTTGCCTGACACTTGTTGCTGTCGTAAGTTGTCACAACCAGTGTTCAGTTTTCTGCTGCTGTGTTGCGAGGCTGATACTCTCTTGGCTTTGTGCCGGGCATCTTGCTGGCTTCATTCTCCCTTGTAGAGTTTTGTTGAGTAATTCCTTTCTATTTTGTTACTTCTTCAAGGCTTTTAACAATTTGAGAAAGTTTTTAGTACTATGTATCAGGAGGTTTGTGTATCCTAACATGACTAGAAATGGTAGTTGGTTCGTTGTTTTTTATTTAATGGAACTTCAGATAGGAAGAATGATAGATTCATTTTCTCTGTTCTCCTTGGAGTTCTTTTCAGAGCCTCAGAGCTGAAGATCTCCTGTGTTGCCCCAAAAGAGGCTTTATTGGTAAGACACTTTATGACTGATAACAGCTCTGGTTCATAATGATGATGATAATAATAAGCAAAATTTCTTTACCACTTTGCTGTGCCAAGTGCTTTATATTTTCCATATGTTAATTTATCTAAAAATGTATAGTATCATTCCATCTTGCACATCATTGCCTGGGGCTTAGCTACCCCAGGCACTTGCCTAACACTTTATGGGTAGTAAATGCCACAAATATGTGTCAGACCCATCCTGAGCTTTGGAAGTAGTGGGCTATCAATTTCCAGCATGCTTCCTGTCTTCATGGTCTTCATAGGGTTCACTTCCTAGACAGCACTTCCCTAGCTAGTCTCAGGTTACACTGTGGGGACACTGTGAGAAGGATAGATATCATTTTAGGTCTGAAAGCTTGATTTGCTGTGGTTTCCACTAGAATTCAGGATAGTTTCTCATGTTGGGAAATGACTATGAGTTCATGCAAATGAGAAACTGAGATCAGCAAAGATCAGAACAGTGCCTTAATACCCTAGAGATGCTCCATGTGGTAGCAGAGAGCTTTGCTTTGTTGGCATTGTCAGTGTTGATTTCAGTATGTTTGTCGACTGTAAGACATAATTCTTATTCCCACAAATTTCAGAGTAGAATTTGCTTTTACCAGAATTTCTGTTTTTTCATATAGACTGTTTTGAGGATTATTTTGTGTATTTTTTTCTCTTGATTTACAGTTATTTGCTGGCATAAAAGATGGAGAAAGCTTGCAGGTCTTTGAACACGGTTCTCGCTCTGCACATAAACAAGAGACTCACAGCATGGAGGCCATGAAGCTCATAGAATTTGACCTTAAGCAAACACTCACCAGACTTGTGGCACATCTTTTTGGAGATGGTAGGTACTCAGTATCTTTATCTGGAGGCTTAGATGTCCAACATTTATCATTTTCTAAGTCATTGAGATTAGTGTATATAGATTATTTTCATCTAAGGTATGGTTTAATGACTCAGTTCATTTTGAAATACAACCTATAAATTTCTTGGTTCATTCTATTTGAGGATATGAAAATGTAATTGGCTGGAGAAGAATGATGATAAAAACCTTGATAATGATAATGGAGGGCCAGGGATTTAGCTCAGTGGTGCAGTGGCCTGCCTTGCAAGTGCAAGGACCCGAGTTCAATCCCCGGTACCAAAAAAAAAAAAAAAAAAAAAAAA
>NW_022900922.1:34350297-34394464 GCF_012274545.1 Fukomys damarensis | reverse complement strand
TTTGCTCAGTTGCGGTGGCCTCCCTTGCAAGTGCAAGGACCCGAGTTCAATCCCCGGGACAAAAAAAAAAAAAAAAAAAAAAGAATGATAATGGAGTACGCTCACTATTATTAGTGGGGAGAAAGTGTATCCAGGCTGATTAGTGTTATTATATTGTTAGTAGATCGGACTTGATAGATGGGCTAGTTTCCTAACCATGTGAATGAGCCCAGTAGACTATTTTATATATTGGCATACTGATTACTGCTATCAACAGTAAAAATATTAACAGTTAATTTTCTGTAGGAAGAACAGTGTTGTTAAGATCTAGATTCTTACTTTTTGTTATTTGTCTTTAATTATTCCTCCAAGAAAATTTTTTTGTGGTAATGTTCCCTGTCCCTCTGGCTATTTCATACTTAACTTATTTTGTTTGTTTTTAGAAAGATGTGAAGATAAGGTTAGGGGATTTTCTGCTCCAGGACTGGGAATGTAGCTCAGTGGTAGAGCACTTGCCTAGCCTGTGCAAGCCCGTGAGCTCCATTCCCAGTGCCAGGGGAAGAAATGAAGGAGGGAAGGAAAAGATGAAAAGGAAGGAAGGAGGTAAAGGAGGAAGGGGTGAAATACTTGGAAGACAGAAGCCTAGCATGGTTAGAATTCTCATTAATTCTTTTATGAGATTAAAATAACCAGCTTAATTGAGGTATAACTGACATTAAATACACTATGCATATTTAAAGTATATTTTCATAGTCCTTCAAGTTTGCTATAATGTACATAATGTACTTTTGATACCAGTGTAAAAATCAAGATAATACATACTTACATTTTGTCCAAAGTCTTCCTCCTGCCTGTACTGTGTCTCACTTAGGCAAACAGTTATCTGCTGTCTGTAGCTGTTAAGTAGTATGCATTTTCTACATTTATATGAGTGGAAACTTATAGTATACATTCTTTTTTATAGTCTGCCTGCGTAATTTTACTTGGTGTAATTATTGTGAGATTCATCACTGTTATGTGTTTATCAGTAGTTCTTTCTTTTTACTGCTAAGCAATATTCCCTCCCACAGCTTATCCGTTCATGCACTGGAAGACATATAGGTTGCTTCAGGGTTTTTTGCTGTTACAAGTAAAACTCCTATGAACATTCATGTCTGAATCTTTTTGGGAACATATGCTTTTACTTATGTTGGGTAAATCCCTAGGAGTGAAATGACTAGATCATTTTGTTTAATTTGCAAATAAATTAATAAACCATTTTCTGAAGTGGTTGTACCATTTTGTGTTCCTACCAGTGGCGTATGAAAATTTCAATTGCTCTACATCTAAAGCACCTCTTTGTGTGGTCAGTCTCTGTAATTTTCACCATTCTGAAAGAAGTGAAGTGATCTGTCAGATAAATTTCCACTTTTTAAAAGAACTTCCTGATATACAAGCCAGAAGAGAGAAATGGTTCCCACATGGTGACCCGTGTTGCATCTAGAAGGACGACGAAATATATGAAGAGAAGCTTATTTTAATCACAGGAAAGTGTATCTTTTGTTGTTCTTCATGTAGGAGATAACTTTTAAAGCCCAACATTTATAAGAGATAACACATAAAGGCATAATGAATAATACAAAGTCTTGGCCTTTGCTAGGAGCCATGGTCTCCATTCCCCAATTAGGACATTGCTGTTCACAGTGCTTGAGCCATCAGTAATTTTCATATGTCTGGATTTTTCCTATTTATACATGTAACCAAATGTGTATTGAAAAAGACTGTTGACATTTTAAACCCCCCTGCTGCTTTGTTTTAGAAGGTATTTTTGAACACCTTTGCTGCCATATTGTGACATGCGTTACTCATGTGATATTTGAGAAGCCATTAAATGACCTCCTGTATTCTCTATGCATATACAATTTTTAAAAGATCATATCAACTTCAGGATAACGCCTTTCCTGAGGGATGGGGGATAATAGTAGTGTTGGTCCAGAACCTAAGATGTATGTGTTTTCATGATGTTTTGTTTTTTTAAAAAAGATATAATGTTGAATATGACAAAATGTTCTGACTTAATTAAATTGAATAATGGGTTTATGGATGGTTGCTATTTTCTACTCCTGTTTCTAGATTTAAAACATTCCATATTAAAATGGTATAATGTGATAGTGAAGCAAGCTTCATGTAGAGATTACTAATGTGAAAATCCTATTACAGCCAGCGTCTCTTTATTTTCATAATGAAAGAATGGAATTGGGACATTTTTAACAGTCATATAATCTATTTAACACTGAAATGTAGGGAGATGGAGTGTGTTGCTCAGGTCATTTTATAGCACAGTGGCACGGTGGGATAGAAAGGAGCCTGGTATTTCAAGGAGGTACTGTTCTGCTTCTGGTACCTTTATAGAAAAATTCAGATGAGCCTGAACTTGTCCAACTGTGGAGAGAATCTTTTCAGAGCTATCCTTAATTACATCTTCTTGCACATTTCTGTAATCAAATGATATGCTATTTATGTGATTTAGAAACTGAATTTCTACAGGGTTGCAGGCATTGTGCTATGGAACAGGCTGGACATAACTGCAGTCTTCAAGGAGCCACAGAGAGCAGGGCAGCTACACCAGGACAAGCATGTGCCCCAGGCCAGGTCCTGGTGCAAGATACAGGAAAAGTGAGAATGAGCCATTGAGAGGGCCAGGGGTGAAACAAGGGGAGCTAGGGGAAGAAAGGAAGAAAAGCTAGCAGAGCAGGTGAGACACAGTTGCCAGTCATTGAGAAAAAGCATAACATGGTGCACAGATTTAGGGAGAAAATATATGCAAAGGAAGGGAAAATGATTTACAGCCAGTCTTATGCCCACTGAGAAATGGTAGTGTGGAAACAGAATGAGTAAAATGAAGTTGCTCTGAAACACTGAACGGGTCAGTTGGTATGTTAGCCCTCCATTTTCTGACTTTCCAGAGTTCAGACAGTACTTGTTTCATGGGCGAACCAAGTGAAGTAACACATGACAGTGCCTTATAAGTTAAACATTTTGAATGGGAGAACAGTAAAAATGAAAGAAGGGAAGGGAAATTAAGATGGTCAAAACAGACCGTGCGGGACTGAGAAAAACAGTCAGGGAGTGGTTCCCATGCCTGTCCTCGGCATTAGGTCGAGTGCAATGCTATGCCTCTGTGTACCAGCCTGGTGAGGGTATTCTGTGAGGTAAATTCTGCAGTGCCCTCCCTGAACTCTAGCAAATGCTTTCAAAAGCAAATGCTGTACTAGGCCCTCTGTGGATTGAGCATATCTATTTCTCTGAATGTCCTTCTGGGCTTTCCCTGGGGTTGTTTTTTTAACAGTTGTATTTGTCATTCAAAGCCACACATTGAGGTGAAAATTTGCAGAAAGCAGATTGCTTTTGAAAACCTTTCCATGATACTGGATTTTTCTGATTATGGTGCCTGTCCTGATGTGGTGGGCATGTGCATGGCTAGGAATTAAGACTCTTAAATTTTGAAACAGTCATGATATTGTGGTTTCTTGTTTTTGGGCATATATTTGTTTTATTGTTTTTCAAATGTTGTCGACCTAGACTTTTCAGTGTAAAATTTAATTACAGATCAATGTTGCTGATTTTATAGATCTTCCCATTCACTTTTTGTTTGTGACATTGACTTAGCAGAATTGTGAAGTGGAATTACAGCAAAAGACCCACGTGTTTGGAGAATACATGCTGTTCATGTGCACAAAAGTCTACCCGTGGGAGGCCAGGCATTTGGCTCAGTGGTTCCACTGCTTGCCTCGTAAGCTCAAGGTCCCGAGTTTAATCCTGTGTACCACCCCGCCCCACCAAAAAAAGAAAGTCTACCGGTGAAAAATCTTTGTATCTTTTCTCCCCTTGTGGCCACGGTCATTTTAAATCCCTTCACACAGGCTGAACACCCAGAAACGCATCACTCATGTGTCTTTTACTCACCCCCGTGTGCCAGTGCTTGAGCCATGGCTGGAAGACATGTGCGCCCATCCCCAGGTGTGTCTGCCAGGCTTGTCACATCAACTGTACTGCTTTGCAGGGGACACGTGGAGCGGGGTGGGAAGGTGACCTGGGTTATGAACCATGTGAGAGAGAGGGTGTCTACATCACAGACAACAGAGAGTGTGCATGTTTTCTGTGTTCATCCCAAACAGTCACAGCCCTCACCATGCTCCGCTCCTCCCTGAGCTCAGGAGGGAAGTGCGTGGTCCCTAGCTCAGGCACGTCAGCGCAGCCTTTGATTGTGCTTTCTGCTGTTGCTACTGTTTTTGCTTGTTTGTTTGTTTACAAACTTCTGAAAAATGTCTCGGTAACCCTAACTCTGCACCTGCATAATTAGTCTGAATGTCATTTAGATTCATAAAGACAGTAATGCTGATGATTGATGGCTGCTGTAGAGATGATGGTTAACAGTCTCTAACCCCATGTGAGCGACACGTTTTTTCTTTGGACCTAAATCTGACATGTAGGTATGGTGGTCTCCATTTTCAAGTAAGAAATCTGGCACAGAGAAGTTAAGTTGTGAAGATTGTAACTCTGTTAAGCATCAGAGCCAGTTTTAGCCCATGCAGTCTGAATTCAGAGCAATGGTAAAGGTTAGCTTTTTTGAAAGAATAGGACGAAACCATTTTAATAATATTTCTGAATTGTGATGCTGTGAAAACCATGATGTTCAAGCAAATAATAAAAACTGGGCCCCTTGCATGCTGCTACCTCTGATGGCCTCCTGCTCTTGGACTCCTGGCAGCCAGCTTGTGCTAACCCCTCTATTTGCTGCACCAGATCTAGTTACAGTTTGGCTACCAAGGGTCATGTAAAACTTTAGATTCACTCTTTTTCTAACTAGTTAGCAAATGGATAGTGTTTCTTAGGTCTCAGGAATGTTCAGTGACTCTTTTTATATTTATTTTTATAATCTAGGCTTTTCACCTTTTATTATTGTTGGATTCCTTTGTTCTTGAAAAGTAAAATTAAAAATTAGAACACATTATTTCCTTGTGGCAATTTGTTGTTATTACAGCTGCTTTAGTTTCAGTTTTCTTTCTTCCCTCCAATGTGGTTTATTATTTTCTGCTAACATTTCAATTGTATCCGCATCCTCAGGCTATGATAAGGAAGGTTATCATTTTAGAATTAGAAAGAAAATCACCCTTTGGACTGTTTTGATGCTTGTGAAATTCATTGTCATTTTTCACATTTCTCAGTTGTTTTCTATATAGTTTGTGCTGTGTTTGGCAGATCATTTCTTTGAGAGCAACTAAAGTGGGGATTTAGGATTTTTAAGATTTTAATTTCTCTTTCTCTCCTTTGGGGTTTATAGTCTTTCTGAGGCAGTCTCTTTCTTAGATATTCAGGTTTCCTTTAATACCTTTGCCCCATGGCACAGTGTAGACCACCTGGTAAGAGGTGAGATGGATTGTGCCGCTCTGCTGCTGGCCAGGGGTGTCACTGTGCTCCCCTTTTGTTTAAAAGCAAAAAGCCCAATTGTGATCACAGAAGTGCATCCTACAGCTTCCCCTCTAAAGGTCCGGCTGACTGGAGTCACTACCCCTTCCTTGGCGACAGACCCAGCTGCTGGCACCCTCCTTGCCCTTGGTCTGCCCTTCTCTGGGCTGTCCACACCCAAAGCCTGAAGGCAGCAGGAGCAACAGGTTTTGCACAGGGCAGATCTGATGGGCTGTGTTGTCCAGATCCTTGGCGAGGAAAAGGCTTTTTTGGGCTTCCTTGCTGTTACTTGATGGCTTCCTCTTCCCAACCTGCTGCCACTGTCTTCCTTCTGTTAGATGTTGATCCTCCGAAGAACCTGCTCGCCAGCCCAACCTACTTAGTGGCCTGTGGAGGTGTTTGTCCTTCTTTTGACTTTGACTGAGCTGCTTTTTGTATTCCTTATTGAATGCCGTCTGTTCCTGTTGTAGGAGAATAAGGAGTCTGATCGCAACATCTCGGCCTTGCAGAAGTACTTTGTGTGGCACCAGAGCCAGTGTTTTCTCACTGTGTGCCATGGGCAGGGCAGTGTGGGCCTCTGCTGCTAGACACACTGGGCTCTGATCTTGCATTACTAACTTGAGCAGAAACTTAGATTCGACGCCGAAGCAGTCTGAGCCACATCTCCTTCATTTTAAACCGGGCATAGGAATTACTGCACAGTGTGATGCCAGTCTTAAGTCAGGGTGAGCATTAAGGGAAGTATTTTAATGTAGTAACTGGCACATACTAAATGAACAACATATGTTAGTTTCTTCTGCAATATAAGTTAGAAACTTCTTTATGTTTTATAAAAAGCTGAGGGTTTTTAAAAGGACTAATGATCGATTTTCATAACCTTCAATGAAAACATCACCCACTGAGTGTTTATTAGGTGTCAAGCATTGTACCACATTCTTTGCATATGGTACAATGCATGTTTCCATGATGACTTTTATAAAAACCCTTGTGTGAAGTATTATTTTTAGCTTAAGATTGAGACAGTGAGATGTGAATTTGTCTGAGGTTACTGAGCTCAAAGTGGTAGAGTTCACATTTGGTCCTGATCTAGGAGGGCTCTTTGCATACATGCTGCCTTGGCCGGACCGGAGGAGCGTGGAAAGTGTGAGCCTTCTGTCTACAAGTCTTCTCTGTATAGCCCATAGGGGTCTGCAGTGGGTTTCCTGTGAGTGCGCATTGAAGAAGATTGAACCAGAAGCTGTGCATTGTGAGTCACCCCCAAACTAGGATGCTCTTAGGCTGTCTCCTGTGGGAGTGCCACTTATCCAGTGTCTCTGACCCCATGCCTGCTCACAGAATGAGAGTGCATCCAATTGGTTTGTACTTTATTTCTAACCCCATTGTGAGGTAGGGAAATGAGAATAACATCTTCATAGCCAAGCCCTAATCCAAAGGATTTCTACCTAGAGGGGTTGTAGAGCAATAGCCTGAAGCACTCTGCCACACTGGTCTTCTCCTCAGTCACACAGGAGACAGACAGTTGCGGGATCAGTCACACCATCACCAGGGGGTAGGGGGTAGGGATTGCTAGCCTTGTTCTTTCCCCCATAACTTTGCAGATGTCTTAGTACAGGGAGTCATTGTGAACAGTACTAACATTTTCTACTCCAAGCTTGGCAAACCCCACACTGAGGATTTCATTACTTTCTGTGAGAGGAGAAAGGTGATGTTTAGCGTTAACTTGGAGCTCAAATGGTTCCATTCCACTTAGCAGTCTGTAGCACTGGACTTCAGGGTGCCTGGCTATGTGTTGAAGTACCAGATATATATGGTGCACTAAAAACTCACAGTGGTGGCATTACCAGGTTTGTAAGGCCCTAGGTGGGGACAAAGTGGAAATTGAGAATGACTTCCTGCTGCCTCTAAGGCAGGCCTTGGAAATGGAATAAATGTTTACATGGATACTTCATGCCTTAAATGTGCCCCCTCTTCTTCTTACTGCCTTTCACATAGTTGCAAGGTCCAAAAACTATTCTTTTCCCTTGCCAGAGGAGAGACAAGAGATCCAGATAAGACAGACAGCATAGGGTAAGGGAGGCAGCAGGGCCCAGGATGCTCGTCCATGGGGACTCATGCAGTTACTACAAGGGAGTTGCCTTGGGTCAAGCTGGTGGGCTTAGCCCAGCACAGCTCTGGTTCTCCATCTGGGACCTGAGCTCTAGTTTGGCTCTTTCACTAATTAGTTGTATGCCTTGTCCTCTGTGAGTAATATTGAGACATTGTGAGTTCAAAATGTTATGTAGCACCTATAGAGGACAACTTGGCAATGTTTATTACAATAATAGAAGTATTTACTCTTTAACCCAACAGGGTATTTTGCTGCAACATTGCTTTCAATAACAAATATTGGGTATGTTCCAAATACACATCACTCTGGGAGTTCTTATAGAGAAATGTGGGCTGGGCACATGGTGGAACATGCTACAGGAGTGTGAGGAAGCACTCTGTGTGTTCACGTGGGGCGCCTCCAGGCAGACCATTAAGTGAAGACAGCATGGCGGAGACATCGTGTTCTGTTTTTAGGGAAGAAAAGAGGGAAATAGAAGTGGAAATTCGTGATTGCTTGCATCTGGCAATAAAAGAGAAACCCTGTAAATGTACTCCAAGGCTTCAGGAGAGTGGGGGGAGATAAGGGCAGGGATGCAGGTGAGATTTCTTACTGGGCTCTGTTACGTAGATGTGTCCAGCTAGAATGTTTTGAGTTTGAGCCATGTAATTGGATTACCTGTTCAAGAAATTTGTGTAAGAAAGCAATTAGAATTGAACAATATTCAGAAATCAGAAAAAGAAAAATCTGGCCTATATGCTGTTATTACATATTAGGTTTGAAAAGTTGTGGGTTTTACAGAAGCAGAAAAGATGGAATTGTCAGATCTCCGGGACTGTGGCAGCTAGGTAATTCCCCTGTTTAAATTGTGATCTCGATGACACCAGTTTTTCCAGAATGTATTTTCAGCTTGAGGAAACCCCCTTCCTTTTCCTTTCTACCTTCCTTTCCTTCCTTGGATACATGCTATGTGCTGTCAGGAGAGCATAGGAACATCCCTGGCTTCCGGCTTCTAGTCTACTGTTCCTCTGGTGCCTGCTAATGGAAAATATTGAAAAATTGATGCTGAATAGCCGTGATTAATTGCATATCTGTGTAGTCAGTTTTAAAAATTATTTGCTTCAGTGGAGGGTAGCCTAGGTAGGATGTAGGAAATCACTGGTGTCCTCTAGTTGGAGCCACGAACTGCTCTAAAATTTAGATATTACTGCCCATGGAAGGTGTTTCTGATTGCAAATTCCCATCTTTAATGTAAGTTGATTGAGAACATGGGAAGAATCTCCTTCATGACCTTAGGTCAGTGAAATTGCATGTGTACTGTGTTCAGTGTGAGATCTATTATTAAGTTGGAAGTGGAGTGAAATGTAGTTGATGTCTACAGGTATCAGACAGACTGCTCAGGTACCGTGCATTGCACAGGAGGCAGAGAGGCGGACCTGACCATGCCCCACATCCATTCTACTCTGTGTTCCCATGTGGTCTTTCCAGAGGTCTTAGAAACCGTGCATGGAGTGGGCAAGGTGTAACACTCGTCCTGGCCCCTGGTCTCAGTGTGAGGTAACAGCATCCGCCAGAATTGAGAAAGAATTGGATTTCTTGCTGCATGTTTTCCCCTTGGGGTCCCATCACCATGGTGGAAAGAACTTCCGCTTACCATTTTGGAGGTCACCTTTGAGGAATTGCCTCTAGACTTTTAGCTGTCTTAATTCTTGAACCAACTGAGTGTTCCCATTCAGAAGAGAAAGCAGTCAGTGCCTGGGTTTCCCCAAGAGGACCTCTTCTGCTTGGGAAAACCTGGACTCCTGCAAGATCTTTTCTGGGTAAAATAGCTGTTGTTACACAGTCTGTGGAGATAAGGCAGCTGGGGCCCAGGGCATTAACTTTCCCATAGTTTCACAGGAAAAAAGGCAGGAAGCAGAGATTTGAACTCAGATTTGGGTTTATTTAAAAGTAAAATTTCTTCTCCTCAGCTCTAGGCTGAAAATTGAGGTGTTCGTTCCTAAAGAGTTGCTATAATCTCACAGCCTTCTGAAGACATTTTATTTTTTATTTTATTTTGGTACTGGGGATTGAACTCAGGACCTTGTGATTTCTGAAGTCATTTTAAAAAGCTCTGAACTTCATGTGTAAATGTGGTTTAAGCAAGTTATTAACCATCCAAAAAAATAAAAATAAAAAACAAAGAAAAAGAAAAAGACCTCAACATTCCATTCCATTAGATATATAAAACAAGGTTTAAATTCCCCTCTAACCCGAGTAAGAGGTTATTCTAATGAATAATAGATTCATATATCTTGGACATGGTTATTAAAAATTTCCCTCTATTAATGTATACAAAATGTGTGGTATTTTTAGTGGATGTTTTTGATGAATACTGTTGCTTGACATGTGAAATATGTCATAATTTTGAGCTAGTTATTTTTTTATTATAAAAAGCAAGTCAAGATGTGTTTTCAACCAGATATAATTTTGCAATAATTTTGAGGTTATGGGGCAAAAAAATAAGAACAAATATATTTTCAGGCTAATATCAAAATATCTAAAAAATAGTTCTAGTATCAGTGATTTAAAAGAAAACAGTGTTCATTTGTCAGTGTAACTGATATTTAAGTTGTTAGAATATATAAAAGAATATGGTATTTTGGTAATATACATTAGCTAATATACGTTACTTTCAAAGAATTACTGTCTATGTTTGAAGTAGAGCCAGAGGCTGCTCAAAAATAAGTTTGGCAGATTTGGGTTTTTTGTCTCTTTTTGTAACGTAGGAAAAACTGATAATTGAAGAACGTAGAGGAGAAGAGTAAATAGTGGTGTGTAGATTTGGCTTCTTTGCAGGGTTGTATTGATTTTAAAAAGAAACTTGGCAAAGGCTCCGAGGGAGTAAAAGGATTGAAAGTGGCTCATTCTCATAGTCACAACATCTGCCTATCTGTTTTCCGTTTTAGTTTTTGTGTTATCAATGGGCTGTGCTGTTCAGGTCATTCATATTTGTCACCTTTGTGGCTTCTGGAAGACGTTTACCTTCTTTGCCTTCTCATGCTTTGCGGGGGGGGGGTTAGCTTTCAGCAGGAGCAGTTACTTTCATTGCCACTCACAGAAACAGCTGGAGGGTGACTGAGCGGGAAGGAGCTAAGGGCCATGGTGGTTGAGGTCTTCTGCCCCCAAGAGCAAGGGTCAGTGCAATGTACTGCCATTTTATTTTCAGAATTTGTTGAGTATTACAAAGCAAATCAAAGTTACATGTTTTTAATTATGGAAGCAATAAACTGGAAGCCTTTAGTGAAAGGTTACCGGAGAGAAGTGACCTTACACCACCGTGTTGTTCCATTCTTGTGCGGGGCTGGCACCATCAGCCCCAACCCGATGAGTGCCAGTAAACAGGGGCTCTGTCCGGAGGCCTGGGTCTCTGGGGGGCCTGCAGTAGGCGCTTACTTGCTGATGTACCTCGATCATGGAATGACTTTAACCAATAGATGATTCTTTTGAATGCTTCTACACATCTTGAAAATTCTTTGTCTCACATTAGGGAAACCTAAGCTATTATAGTTGTGAGATATAAAACTATATAAACTAGACTCTCTATAGCGAGTCCAGAGAGTTTTTAAAAAGGTTCACTCAGCAAATTAACTTGTGCAGACTTCCCCTTTTGTGTTCCAGGCGCTTGGGTAGTATTTAATTGTGTGAGGTGAAATTGTGATGCTAGCCCTTACTCTGTTGCTGTTTTTGGTAAGATTCAAGCCAAGAATAAAAAAAGCCAGGTACACAAAATTTATTTTTCTAAACTGCTTTCATAAAATGATTTGTACTTACCTAGTAGAAGTTAAAGGATGGCGGAAGTGATTTTGTCTGCAAGTCTGCCTGGGTTCAATTTTAAGTCCCAAGGCCTCATATATTTCTCTTTGCCAGCAGGGTCATTCATCTTTGCTGCTTTTTATAAAAATACTGATAGGGAATTGTAGGTCCTAAAGAAGGGCAAGTACACAGGTATGCAGATGCCATCTTCTCAGATTTGGCTGTAATAAGCAGCTGCTTGATCATGTGAGCTTCACACAGACAAGGCTGGACTTCTTGGGCAACTTGGGGACATTTCCCTAATGGCCCTCCAGGGGACCAGCTCTCCTCTCCCCAACCTGCTAGAAAGGGCGTTGGTGAAATCTACTCAGCAGCAAGCATTAAGCTGTTGTTGTGCGTAAGACCATGGATGAATCTTACAGTAATTATACTGAGTGAACGAAGCCAGATGAGAGTGCATTCTGTGTGATTTCATCCTTATAACATCCAGGGGAATGCCAACTCAGCTGTAGCATCAGATCTGGGGTACTTGGGAATGTGGAGGGCCAGGAGAAAAGGCTGGGGCTATAGTCGGTGGGGGAGTGGGGGGATAGGCAGAGGCACAGGAAGTTGTAGGGGTGATGCGTCTGCTCATTACCATGACAGGGGTGACATTTCACAGCTCCATTTGTTACCATTTCTCAGATTGCACATTTCCCCATGTAAAGCTTCGTGTCTGCCTTCTATGCCACGTATAAAATAGGGGGAGATATGTATTGCTGTTATACATAACAATCACTTGACTGACACTTGCCATAGACAGCAGGTAACCAAGAAAATAAATGCAGCTAAAATAGAAGAGAGGAAGATCTACGTTCTTCTTTGGAATTTGGGGGTACAGGGAAGGTCCTATGTCTCATAATTTTGTTCTCATCCCATTTTTGATGGATAGGCTAGGAATTATTGTCATTATTCCACTGCTGGGGATTGAACCATTGCACTGAACAATGGAACAGCCCTTTCTGTCTTTTATTTTGAAACAAAGACTCCCTAAGTTGCCAAGTTGCCCACATTGTGCTTGAATTTGTGATCCCCCTGCCTCAGCCTCTCAGAGTGCTGAGATTCCAGGTGTGTGCTACCACACTGGGCTAGGGAATTGCTTTTTAGTTGCAAAGGTCAGGGTTTTAGAGTTGAGCAAACCAGGGTTTGTTGCAGTCATCTGCTGGTGACTTGGGGCAGGACCCTTGACTTCTATAACAAAGATTTTCTGTATCTGTGAATGGGATTATAGAGAATGTTTTGGTTTTATTAACTTCTAAAAATTTTTTATTAGTGCATTTTTACAGTACATGTTTCCTTTCCTTGTGTGGAGCTGGTACCTGGAAGTAACTCATCTCAATTCCCTTTTCATCCCTTTCCCCTCCCTCTGTCTCTTGATCCCCTTTCCATTTGAGGAAGACTCCTCACCCTGTTTCCTATTATCTTTTAATTTACCCTTTATTTCTAATTTGCGTTTTGTTATTTTTACTCATTTTACATTCTGATTTTCGCAAGATTTAAAATACACATAGATAGTCTTGAGTGAGCTCGTAAAGTACTTTAAATTCACAAGGGGGCATGTTGTCATGGAGAATCAGTTCTGCAGCCAGGCCTGGAAAGAAGTGCACAGCCGTCCCCAGAGGGGCAAGTGCCGGTGATGCCTGGGACGCATGCGCTCTGCCTTTCCCACGGCGTCTCCAGCTCAAGGCAACTCATCTCATCTCGCTCTCCTCTGTCAGGGACCCTGCTCCATGTCAGCTTTCTCTGCTTAGGGTTTGCTTGTCTTTTCCGCTGACGACGACGACGACGACGAGGACGAGGACGACGATGATGATCATGTCAAATGTGCCGTATTTCTGATTGCTTATTGAAAATCTGTTCTGCCATTTAGTGTGACTTTTCATGTTTCTTTAGACTTACGTGTATTTGTCATTCATCTGTAGGAAAAATGTTTTACTTTTAAATTGTTTTCCTTAATCTGGCAAATAGATCTTACTGTATTAAAAATATAATATTTTTTCCATCTCTTATAAGCAGTTTTTAAAAAATTAAAACATATTCACCTGAGGGAAAGTTGATCAGTGTTTCTTAAACTAGTCCTATGATTGTGTAAAACCAAAACCCTGGAGGCCAGAGGGATCTCTGAGTCAGAGGGTTCACCAAGCCATTGTAGGTGCTACCCAGACAAGGACGAAGTCCGGGGCAAGTCCTGAAAACTACCAATCAGCAGTGCTAGGTAGCAGTGGGAAATAGGTCCACATGACTAGAGTTAAGACTGTTGGAAAGAAGTCATAGATCAGTTTAGCTGTAGATAAGAGAGGCGCAGTTATGGTTACACCATGCAGGGAATGCTTTGGGATAGCAGTGCAGTTCATAAAGAGAGATAAATGCTGTACTTGTTGCTCAGACAGGTTGAGTGGATGTTTACCTTCCAGAAAGTTCCTAGGCCTGCAGGTCACCCAGGAAACCCAGGTGGTAGGCTGTGATGGGCTTTAGAAAGGTGATTGTCTTTTTTATTTTCCTGCATCTGTTAATTTTTTTTTTTTTTAATTTTTGGTTTTTTGAGACAGGTAGTTGAGACTGACCTGGAACTCACTATATAGGCCAGGCTGGTCTCGAACTCACAGGAATCCTCCTGCCTCAGCCTCCTGAGTGCTGGATTTACAGGCCTGCACCACCATGCCGGGCTCCTGCATCTGTTAATTAACTTCTCTTATCTCTTCTCTGTCCATCCTTTGGCCCTTATAATTAAACCTGAGATGTCTCAGAGTTTTTCTTTTATCAGTTGATATGTAAATTTGGTATAGAAGAATATAGCGGTGGGGCTGGGGATTTAGCTCAGTGGTTCCACTGCCTGCCTCACAAGCACAAGGACCCAAGTTTGATCCCCAGTACCCCCCCCCAAAACCCAAAAACTCAGAGTTTTTCTTTTATCAGTTGATATGTAAATTTGGTATAGAAGAATATAGCGGTGGGGCTGGGGATTTAGCTCAGTGGTTCCACTGCCTGCCTCACAAGCACAAGGACCCAAGTTTGATCCCCAGTACCCCCCCCCAAAAAAGAAAAAGAAAAATATAGGGTTTTTCTTTTTGGAAACTGAAATGGTTCCATTGACATTTATAGAAACTAACCGGATTACCTCCCATCTCCTGATCTTGGCCTAATTTTTTCTGCTGTCAGGTGGTTCTGGGGAATTGACAGGTGATTGATTTGGTTTTAGAGGGTCCTGGAACTACACAAAGTGTTTTTCAAATTGGGAAAGACATGCCTAGTTTTTCACAAGTTTTAAGATTTATTGCCTCACCCTAACATGTTGCAAATTAGTTTGTTTGCTATTTATTTTACTCAGATTGTAGTAATTGGTGTCATTAGCCAAAGGGCAAACTTGATCACAAGGAAGTGTAGACTTGTAATGCTTTGTTTTTTCTTGGAACCTCTGCAGGGCTGGAGATTCGATGGGTGGACTGCTACTTTCCTTTCACTCATCCTTCCTTCGAGATGGAGATCCACTTCCAAGGAGAATGGCTGGAAGTTCTTGGCTGTGGAGTCATGGAACAGCAGCTGGTCAATTCAGGTAGAAGAGTCCTGTGTTTTATTTCCAGGTGTTTAGATGCACCCTGCCTTTCCGAGCATCTCACTGACAGGCCCCACTCCTCTAGGGGCGGTGGCGCTGTCCTCTCTCCTCTGTGCCCCGACCCCTCTCTGGCCCTGGGCTCGGGAAAGCCTCCCTTCTCACCTCTCAGGTTGCACAGGTGCCTCATCCTTGCAGGTCAGCTCTTGGCTGCTGCTCGTTGGCATGCCACTTTCTCTGTGCCCCAGAGGCATCTGGTACATGTCACGTGAGTGCAATGTGTCTTCCAAGCTACTCAAGAACAGACCTACTGTGTAACACTTTTTTGTTCTTATTGCACTCGGTATAGTATCCAAAATTCAGCAGGTATTTCATAAATACACAAACATAATATAAAAACACTAAGGCCCAAAATATGTAGTCCTTTCCTTTATGGCACTTTCCATGTAGACAGTGTCATTAACTGAAGGAAAGTAGAAAGAGGTCACTGATTAAATGCTACCCTTATCTGTGTGTGCTTGGGAAAGGTTTTTCCAGCTGTTTGCTGCAGGACCATTGCTTTAAAAAAAAAAAAAGATTGCTTCTAAAGTTAGTTTCAGAAATTTGAGATTTTTAAAAATCACTATCTGGATTTAGTTTTTAAATTTGTGGAGTAGAAATTCTCCAGGCAAAGTAAAGGGCTGAGCATTTGAGCTTAGCGCATATATAGTAAACACTGAATAGACAGCAACTGGCGGATTGTCCTGGCGGCCCCTCTGCTGTGCTCCTGTAGAAGGGCATTCACTGCCTGCCGGTCCGAATGTCTGCAGCAGGATAGACAAGGTGGTTCCTGGTAGACCATGGCTCTGTGATGTCAGCTCATGGGGCTAGAGAACAGAGATGAAGAGGCGGCGTGGCAGGAAGTGTGGGACCTTGTGTTGCTGGGAGATGGGTTTCCTAGCTTTCCCTTCTCACTCTTGTCACCCAGTAAGGCCCATTCTGCTGCTGCACAGGATGCTCAGCACTGAACAGTGAATTTTGGAAAAGAGTTTATTCACAAGATGGATAGTAAAGAAATGGGATCCCCAAATCCCAATTTTAGGATGTGATTTATAGTTTATGTGTGGTTTGTGGTTTATGCTTGGTTTATGATTAGGTTTATGGTTTATGTGTGGGATAAAGAAACAGGATGGTTTGAAGTTTGTTAGAGGCAAGGCAAGGTTAAGCAACGAATGGCCTACACATCCATAGTCAGACTATGGGCTCTGTTGGATGCATGGTAGCATGGTCCGATGATGGAGTCTTTGGCCATGCATATGACAACTGCCCAGGTCGCAGATGAAGGGTTGTTTGTTTAACCAGCTTGAGATCGACAATAGAAGCTTCCACATGCCTCAACACTGCTAGAACAGTTTTTACCATTGAGACCATACAGGAGAGGAGTTACTAACAGCAGAACTGACAGTATACTGCTTAGGGATGTGACTTCTGAAATTGATGATCAAAACAAGAAGCTAAAAGCATACAGAGCTCATGGGATTATTCCAGTTTTCCCTTGGTTTTACTCTTACGCTCTCCATCTCTAGGGATCTGAGCTTAATAAATTCACAGACCCTTTTCCATTCTTCTGAGGAAGGTGGGGGAAGCTCAGCACAGTGCCAATGCTGCATGGATGGTTTTCAGATATTCAAAGGGCTGTCCTAGTGACAAGGGTCAACAGAGCTTGAAGTTAGGGCCTGTAAAAGAGGCCTGGAGACTTGTACTTAGATGCTTGAAACCCAGGCATTTTTGTTATAACTCTGTCAATTAACAGTGTGTGTCTTCAGGCAAGTTGCATATTTCTTGTGGTCCTTGCTTTTTTCACAGTGAAATGGACACAATGATGCTGTCCTAATATTTTCAGTGTGAATATTAATTGAGTTGCTACTTGACAGAGGATCTGGTCACAGTCAACATTCAGAGAAAATGGATTGTTGATGTTGTGATATTTAAACTTTTTCTGATCATCACTGACATTTATCAGCAGAGCGTCCTCTTTGTAGGAAATATTTAAACAGTGGCCATCCTGCAAATTACAGAACCACCTTCTCAGTATGTGCAACCAGTTACTGTTTTGATCTGTAGTCATCTCGGTATCCATGATTCTAGATTGAGTGAATTTAGAGGGAAAACAAAAAGTAATCAGAAATGAAACGAAAAGAAAAATCAGCCAATAGATGTGTATAGATTGACTAGAAAGAGGTGAATTTGAAGTAGTAGGGGCAAGTAGGTCAGATTTTATATCCCCTTGAGTAGGAGCTGACTGCAAATACTTTTTTTTTTAAAGAAAAAAGTCAAATGAATCCTAGGCTTCCTCTAGAGGCGCCTGGGGTCAGGGCAAGAGCAGATATGGGGCGACCAACTGACATTTTCTGTCATCCCTTAAAATTGTGTGTTCTTATACGTTTTCTAGTATCTTGCAGGAGTTCTTACAAGGTTTATTTATGCTGTAATTTGGCTGAATATAGTTACCAAAAACAAGTTTCCAAATCATTATTGTACATTAATGCTACTGCTGTTCTATAATTAGATGAGCCATAACGGACGCTCTCGAAGGGAATGGGGAAAGTAAAACACAAGCACACACCCCTAAGATGCAAATGTGTTTTGGTGACTCACAGCGATGGTAGGTTGTGCTTCAAGTTGGTGGGAAATTTTTCCCATAAAATTTAAATTACGTATTTTCCAAGAGGGAGGAACTAAAGAAATGGAGGTTGAGAGACAATTTTTAAAAGAAATCCTGTGTAGATTTTGCTCTCTGAACTTGAAGTCATTGTGACAGAGTTTGGCTCTGAGTTCTTGGAGATGAATGTGTGTTGACTTCTTCAGACAAAAATTTTAAGTTCTGTGCCTGGCAGTCCCTATCCACAGAAATTATTTGCAAATACAGCTGATTTTCTGTTTTCTGAGCTCCTGCTGTCTCAAAGACTGGGTGACATTATCCTATTTCAGTTTTCCCCCTTTCTGCCTTTTCTCCTACTTGTTCTTTCCTCTATCCTCTTCATTCCTTTCCCTTCTCTTCCTCATTTCCTGTCTTTAAAGAGAACTTCCAGAAAAATCAGTGGATGGGTGTTCTGAGTCTCTGTTAGGGTTCTTACACTGGGTCGGGGAAGTGCGAGTTAACCAGAAACGCGCAGCTAATGTTGGAGCGGTGGCAGCAGCAGTGGCAGACATTGTTCAAGCTCTACGGTGTGCCAGTGTGAGCACCGCTTTCTGTGCTCTGTTCCATGTAACCTTGCTAAGCAGCTGTGAGACAGATGCTGTCAGGCTCACTACTTACGGAGACCGAGGAAGGTGATCCACATCAAATAGCTAGATCATGCTAGTAACTGACATAAGTATTTCTAGAGCAATTAAGCACTTGGCAACAACACTACCCGGGTGGTAAATTACATGACTTTGAAGGGCCTAAAAATTGATTTCACATAGACCATTTTACCTAACATAAAATGAAGAATAAAATCTAACTCTGGGTAAGGTGGTGCACACCTGTAATCCAAGTGGCTTGGGAGGCTGAGGCAGGAGAATTCTAAGTTCAAGGCCAGCATGGGCAACTCCGAGGCTGACTGAGACTCTTACTCAAAACAAAAACAAAATAAAAAACAAAAACAAGATCCAAGGATGTAGCTCAGTGTGAAGGCCCTCGGTTCCATTTCTAGTACCAGATGAATGAATTGAATCTTCAAATAAAATGTTCTGTAATGAGATACTTGTTCTATAATTAGACGTCTTTTAACAAGGGCTGTGCTGCTTGTGTGTCATCTTCTGTGACAGTGCACTTAGTCAAAGCGTGAGCTGAGATTCTAATTCAAGCAGTCGATGAAAACATTTCACACACTGAAGTGGGTTATGGCGCGTGTGCTGGGGACACAGAGTAAGGCTCTTCCACGTGGCTTGTGGAATTTTACTTTATCTTTTCTTTCTTAGGTCATAGTATCTTCACCATTGCTCTCAGGCTCCTGAAGCCTTGGTAATTGCAATGTGATTGGTGACCACTTTCACGATGACTTGTTTTTTCTTGAGAAGGTGTTTTGAGGACAGAACTGAGTCATGTCCCCAGATATACATGCTGTTTCCCACTGGGCTGTCAGGCTACTCCTGTCTTTTCGCACAGAAGATGGAGCACAGGCCAGGAAGGAATTTACCATTGAGTGAGCCTCGTACCTCGGCCAACGGGGAGGAAGAGGATCTAAAGTGGAAAATAACTTCAAGAACAGGATCTGCTTCTTTGTTAAAATTTAAAAATTGACTCTTTTGGGACGCCCTCATACCTGGATAGTTTCCAGCTTTAAAAATGAGTAAATGTTGTTTACTTATTTGTGTATTCCATGTTTCTCGAAGTCCCGCTAAGGTTGTAGAAGGCCAGTGGGTATTGTGCTTGCCTCCAAGAAGGTCACAGTACACATAGACCCGAGAGTTGTGACTGCAGTGCCGTGTGTCAGTGTTTGCAGCAGAGGCACAGGGGCAGAGAGAGGAGAGGAGAGGGGCTCGGAGAAGATTGTACCCTCGTCTTGTGCTGATTACTTCCAAGGTGGAAGACTGATGACGCAGATGTGTAGAACGTACATCTCCGAGTCAGTCTTAATTCTTGGAAACAGAGTTGAGTACTTTGTCTCTGCTCGTTGCCCACTTAGTACACTCGCTGGTTGTTTTTCTTTGTGAGTGTGAATCTGTTTCCAGACCATTCCTCCTTCTGATCACTCATCTCTGCACTACATGCAGTTACATGAAGTAGTGTTACTGACCTAGGGTGGGGAACATTTAGATTACAGAGCCCGAGGCTTTACCCAGCCATGGTGTTAGATACAAGTAGACATCCTGCTTGTATACTTAGCATCTTTTGTGTCACAGCAGTGTTCTGGCAAAGAGGAAGCTACAAAAATGGAGATTTGCCTTCTCCATCTGAAAACTTAGAAAGACAGCAGGGCAGTGCCTAGCTCAGATCTGAAATGATGCAGTGTTGGACCATGTTTTAAAGGCTTGGCCCTCAGCTTGGTGCTATTGGAAGGTGGTGGAATCTTTAAGAGGTGGGGCCCAGTGGAGGGAAGTCAGGCCACTCAGGGTATCCCCTAAGGGGATTTTGGGACCCCAACCCTTTCCTGCCTCTGTCTTTATTCCCTGACCCCCAGGAGGTGAGGAGTCTTCTCATTGCTGACATTATGATTCCATGGGTTCCAAATGGCCATGGACTGAAACCTCCAAAACTGTGCAATAAAACGAACCTTTCATTTTATAAATAAATTTAAAATATATATATATTTTGTACTGGGGATCAAACTCTGGTCCTTGTGCTTTGGAGGCAGGCAGCCAATGAGCTAAACCCCTGGCCCTCAAACCTTTCCTTTTTATAACTAGATTATCTCAGGTGTTTTGTGATAGTAATGGAAAACTGAGTAGCACAGGTAGATTGGACTATCACTGAAGCATGGTCCTACATACTTCATAAGCACCATTTTTGAGAGCAAGCTTTGTGATATGAGAAGAAGGAGCTGTGTTTGCCAGTTGGGTCAGTGAAAGGCCTCACAGAGGAGGTGGCCTTTGAATGGGGCCTTAGAAAGTGATTCTTAGATGTGTGATGTGCAGTCACTTGGATAGCATAGGTAACATGCCTACCACCCATAGAGTGTCAGAGTCTGTAGGTGCGCTTTAAAGAAAGGCCCTAGATAATTTTGTGAAGGACTCACACAAGGAACATGCTTTGAACACCCTATCTTTAGGATAGGTTCAATATGACCCCAATTTTACTAGGGTATAATTAAAGTGTAATGAACTTTCAATAGTATTTGAAGTATGTGATTTGTCAGGTTTTGACATTTGTATACACTCCAGAAGCCATCACTAAAATCAAAGTAATAAATATTTTCATCACCAACCAAGTTTTCTCATGTTCTTTTTGCAGTCAGCCCCTCCTTCCAGCCTTTTCTTCAGGTAACCACTGATCTACTATATTTCAGTTGCTTTGCCTTTTCTAGCATATTATATATATGGGATCATAGAGTATGTATCCTTTATACTTGGCATCTTTCCCTAATGCTTTTGAGATCCTTTCTTATTTTTATGCATATCAATCAGTGTTGTATCAGTTTGTTAGTCTTTATCTGGAGTACTCTTTCATTGTATAAACCTACCCCAGTTTGCTTATCCATTCATTTATTGATGGACATTTGCATTCTTTCCAGTTTTGGCTATTAAACATGAGGCTGCTAAAAGTATTTTTATAAAAGCCCTTGTGTAGCCATGTTTCCATTTCTCTTGAGAAGAAATCTATTGTAGAACATCCTATAAATGTCAATTACATCAAAGCAATTGCCTAGTAGTGTTCAGCTTTTCTGTGCCTAGTGATTTTTTTAGTTTCAGTATTCTTTCAATTGTAGAAAGGTGTTTTCTACTATGATTATGCAGTTGTCAATTGTGGCCTTTTATTCTGTCAATTTTTCTTCATAATTTCTTGAGGCTATATTATTAGGAGTATACAGTTTTATTGCTGTTACAGTTTCTCAAGGAATTGCTCCTTTTATCATTATGAAATATCCATCTTTTTGTCTGATAATTCTTTTTTTTGAGGTCTGTTTTATTAATATTAAAACATCCATTTGAGCATTACATCACCCTCTCTAGTTAACTTTATATTGTTACACTCATATATATTTTGTCTATATGTATTGAAAACATTACTGTTTAATGTTACACCTTTTCCTTCAAATAGTCACAGGCATTTTAAATAAATAAAGACTAAAACGGTAGTCTTTTATATTTATCTAGATACTTATATTTTTCTGATTCTTCTTTACTTTTGATGATACATGTTTCCTTCTAGGATTTCCTCCTTTTGATATGAAAAATTTCCCTTGGCATTTTTTAGAGATCATGTCTGCTAGGAATATATTCTTTTATCTCCTCATTATCATGAAAGATATTTTTATTAAATATAGGTTAACGATTGATGGGTCTTGTTCTCTCTCAGTAATTTTAAGATGTTGTTTTGTTGTCTTCTACCACCCTACTTTCTCAAGAAAAAATTCATAATCATTTTAATTATTGTTAGTCTATAAATACAATATTTTCGGTTTCTAGCAGCTTTCAAAATGTCTTCTCTTTGGTGTTCAACAGTGTAATTTTGATACTTCAAATATGCCTTTCTTTGAGTTTGTCTAATATTCATGTTAGCTCTTTTGATTTCTGTCCTAGAAATCCCGAGATTCTGCTCACCACCCTGACCCCTTGTTTTACTCTCTATTTTTTCAGACTGATTTATTTCTGTTGCTGTCCTTACAGTCATTAATTCTGTTATCTGTTATCTCCATTCTGCTACCTTGGTCATCGAATATAATTTGTTTTGTTTTATAGTTTCCTTTTTTTTTTTCCTGGTAAAAATGCCTATGTTTTTATTCCTGTGAAGTATTTTTCACTATTTGGAACAGCGTTGCTATTGTTGCTTTAAGGTATCTGTCTGATAGTTTCAATATCTAGGTCTTATTAGATTGACTTCTTTAGAGAAATTCATATTCTCTCTCTGTCTCTCTCCCCGCTCCTCGGAATTACTGAAGTCCACCACTACTCCCAGCTATTCCTGGTTCTTTGTCAAATAATTTGGCATCGTGAGCTATGCCTTGTGAGCTGTGAGTGTACACTCTGGATCTTTTTACCATCCTATGGTGACTGTTCATGCTTTCGCAGGTGTGCAGGCTGGTGAAGTCTTGGCTGTGACTTGTTTCCCATGGGCAGCTATTGAGATTGCAGTGTGATGTTCGCTGGGTGCTCATCGTGCACCTGTAAACTTCAGGGTTAGTCAGTAGCTGTGGGACTGGCTCACATCTTAGTTTAGTTGTCTCAACTTTTGCTGGACTGCTTGGAGCAGAACTATGTGTGTCAGGCTGACACTTGGATACTGGAGGGGTCACACAGATGTGAGTGTCTCTTTCTGGACTCTGTCCACCCAGGGTCATCCCCTCCCTCTCTGCAGATGCCCTGTGCCCTGTGCATGGAGAGATGGGCTTCTCCCTGAGAGCTGGCTGCCTGTGGGCTTGTGTATCATCCCAGCTGCAACTGGGACCCATTTGGGGCAAAAATCATGAGAGGGGGAAAAAAACAAACCAGCAATTTTGTCCTTTAGATGATCACTCTGACTTTTGTCTCTCCTTCATAGTTTTCCTGTTTGCTAGCTTTCCAGAGTCCTCTACTACCTGTTTGTATACTTGCCCAGATATGTCCAAGGAATGGAGAGACTGCACGGGGCTCATGCCCCTGCATTGCAACCAAGCTATGAATTGGATGGTGACTTTACTCCAGGTGAAGGAGTTCTGCTTATGTTCGTTCCACTTGTCTTGTAGTTGCATCAACTTCATTAGATAAAATTAAGCTGAGTGCACTTGTGAGGCAAAAGATCAAGCTGAAGCTGAAGCGACTGAGGTCTGTCAGCTCTGGCTCTTTCCCTCCCTACCTTGCTTTCCCTCTCTTTTTCCTTCCCTTCCTCTAAGTCATTGTTTTTGCCCTTTCCAAAAAGCAGTCATAGGTACCAGCCCCATCTGTAGGTTTTTACCTCATAGTTCCTCCTTGTGACCTATAGTGAAACTTTCAGGAGAGAGATGTTCAAATATTGACTTCGTGTTTGTCCTTTTTCCCTTTTCAAAATGGGTAAGATGATAATTTTTTTTCTCGTATAAAAGTAATCTGTAAGGATAGAAAGTAAGAAATTAAAATATAAAAAAAAAGAAAATAAAAAGTATTTCCATGGTCACGTGAATTGAATTTAAAAATCTTAGACATTTATGTGATTCTCATATATACTTATATCTATCTTGAACATTTGACTTTGTTCAACCATTTTTGCCAGTTTTAGAATAGTAACACACTGTGCTTTTCATTTGTATTTATGCCTGATTACTACTAAGGTTGAACACACTTTTATATATTTTTGGCATGCATAATTTCTCTTTTGTCCATTTTGGACTAGGGTTCATTTTTCCATTTGTCTCTTCTTAAATGACTGGTAGGAATTCTACATTTATATTGGATATTCATCATTTGTCATTACTATGTTTTGTAATTATATTCTCCAGGTTTGTGGCTTTTCCATTTTTTTAAAAAACATTGCTCTTTTAAAAGGGAGAGTAGATTTCAGTTTCTTTATATCACATCATTCTTCAAAAAAACGAGTTCTTCAGGAAATGTGAATGGATGTAAGTTGACACTTTCTGTAAAATACTCTTTCTGCTTGTCATATTTGATTCTGGAAGTTTAAGTCTCTGATGCTATTGCTGTATTTTTATTTTTGGCATTGGGAATCTGAATGTTTGATGACTTTCAGACATCTATCCTCTCTCTCCTTGTGTTCTGTCAGATTTGGTCCCCTCTGTGACATTTTCCTTGGCTGGGAAGGTGTGTTCTAGGGTGTGCTTGTTTGACTAGGAAGTGTAGCTCAGAGCTAGCCCGGGGACCCCGATTATACCATTTGCACAAAATTGGATTTATTTTCTAGTGCGCTTTTTTAGTTCTTACTAATCCTACCTTTAATCCATGCTATTCTTCCTGTATTTCCCTTCCTGTAAGCAAAGGAATGATTTTAGCAACAAGATTCAGGTCTGTGGTGCGTGTCTCCTGTCCTGATAGTTTCACGGCTGTCATGATATGTGTTGCATGCTGTTGGCGGCATGATTTCTCTACAAAGTTACATATGTCACATACCTTCAGCAGCGCATTTTCTGTATACAGGAAACTTTTTTTTCTGCATACAGGAAACTTTTGGAAAGTAGGAACATTCTATCCTTTTAAGAATGTTCCTGCAAAATTTATATAGTGTAATTGCCGTTTAATTCCACAGTCCTTCCCCCATCCATGTGGAGTTCATTTTATATTTTTAGCTGCTTTTTCTTATTTTCTCCCTTAAAGCTGAAACTATAACTGAATGACACAGTCTAACTGTTGGCTTTTGACCTTTTGAAGCTGGTTGTGGGAGACAGTGAGTACCCTAGTTAAAGGTGTGCAAATTTACCCAGGTGGGATTTTGCGTCAGTTGACCTTGCTGTTCCCAGTTCCTTACCCTTCTGTGTGTCCATGTTCTTCGCCCTGTGACCCCGAAGCACTTTCACCCGTGGGCTGACCACGTCTCTGCCCTGTTGCTTTGAGACTTGGCCCTGTGCTTGAGTTTACTGAAGGGACCTTAGCAGATGTGATGTGAAGCAGGGCTTGAAAGCCACTAGGCCGCTCGCATAGCCCTTTCCCCGTTTCTTAGGGGGTGAATACGCCCTGTGTGTCCTGCTCATCCCCTAACAGTGGGCGGCATTCAGGTCAGGGTTGCTGACTGGAGCCAGCCACAGGCTGCGAGTGCAGCTGGCCTGTGCCAGTTGGGTCCCAGCCTCTCCATGCCTGGTGGTGGTAGCTTGCCACTGGGAGTTTGGAGTGATTTTTCCATGGTCTGTGGTGGACTGATACAATGTTCTTCAGTTGTCTCAGTTACCAAGGGCTCACAGGGTCCTGGAGAGTCCCTCCCCCAGGATCATTTCACAGACAGTACAGGTGAATGTTCTCACTCTTTCAACACTTCCTCTCCTCCTCCCTCCTAAGCTTAGCAGGAAAGGTGATTAGAAAGAGCTTGACTTCTTTTCCTTTCCTCCCTCCACAGCAGAGCCGTTAGATTGTTTATCAGTGTTTTAGTGTGATATTGTGGTAATCCCATAAGCCAGGCAGGATTTAGGCTTGAAACCCAAGGCATATATGGAATGTCCCCGTGGGATTTTTGAAATGCTCCTGACTTGTGGAAGAACCTGCGTATATGAATGTATCTACATTGGTACCTTGGCACTCATCATGAATTGGTCCCAGGGAGTGCGATGAATACCCAAAGCAGTGATGCATTTCAAACAAATTGTATCGACCAGAGAGGGTAGCAAGTCAGGAGGCCATCCACACCGACTGGTCCTGGTTTGCTTGAGCATTGAGTGACAAACAAATAACAAGTACCAGAACATCAAAATGCATCAAGAACCAAATTCAGTGAGTCTCAAAGCAGTTGAGTACCACGGTGTGACTGTAGGTATCTGGCATGCATGTGTGTGGTCCCAGTGTGATCTTTTTAAAGTTTTAGTGACAAGTATCTGAATTTTACACGTCTCGGGAGGCTCTTGAACCACTAGGGTGGTCAGGAATTTTGGTCACTGTTGTGTTGCCAGTTCCTAGGACAATACCTAGTACACCAGAGGCACTGAATATGCTTATATAAAACAAGCGGTTAGGTATAAGTGGGGCCCCTCCACTCTCATTTTAGTGTTTATCGTTCTTCTTCCAGGCTCGTAGAAACAGAAATGTGGAGGGACACAGAGTTGCTTTCCAGGTCTGGCCTTGCTCTTTCTGCCCTCTGCTGCCCCGTGCAGTGCAATTCCTGGTCATCAAGGATGGTGCAGTGGGAGGCCCAGGGACCCTCAGTGCTGAGATTCAGTCAGCCCTGCCAGCTGGGCTGGAGATCATGGGCGAGTCCTGTGGGTCTGTTTCCTCATCAGTAATGAGTGGCCCAAAGCATCATGTTCAGATTTCCTTTTAATTCACAAAACCTAGGGTTTTGCCTCCTAAATCATCCAGAGATTTTTAAATATTAATCAGACCCACTGGAGATTTGCATTTTGTTTTATAGCAGCACAGGGAAAGTTGTGTACCAGCAGGACTTGGATGTGTAGATGGTTGGTTCATTAGGTTTTTTTCCCCTTAAAGAACTTCTTTCCCCTTTAAAGAAATTAGAGCAAAAAAAAAGATGCTCGTGTAATTGAATTTTACTTAAACTATTTATGAAACTCTTCCTTTATGGGATTGCTGTAGCTTTGCAGGCAGGTAATGATGTGCTCCCAATGGCTCTATTTTATTTTCTCCCTTGCAAAAAGGCAATTTAAAAGTTTAGAAATTATTTATGATACTATAGGGATAAACACAATCTGCTAAGTTATTTTTCTTGTGTCTTTTTTTTTCAAGGTTCATATCTGTATTTTAGGCTGGAAGCAGTGTCTTCCTGAAAGGGGCCACATCATGGAGAGCAATGAAGTCATCCCATTAGGTGTGATTTCTACTGGACTTTTAAACTTCGACTTGAGTGGATATAATTAAGGAGTTGGATATTATTATGTGTTACTTAAAAAAAAAAAAAAGAAAAAAGGGAGACGAGTTGATGGTTCCAGAAGTGTGGCAAGTGAGGGCTTGAAACAGTTGGGCAGCCCACTTTGCTGGGGAGCATCTCAGTTAGGAAGAACTCACTCAGCATGAAGGGTGGAGGAAGCAGTAGGACTCAAATTTATTTGATCACAGCATGCTGTACCAAAAAAAGAAAAAAAGCCTTTTTGTGGAACATGTCCCAAGAAGAAGACTTAGGGAAATACTCATCCTTTAGCTGTGGGGGTTGACAGTAATTAGGATGCTAATAGAAGTATATTTGGGGAAAGTGGTGGCAAACTATAATGAGATATTCTTTTAAAAATTTGCCTTGAGATGTGTCTTCAGTATGAACGGAACCAGATGACATCAGCACAGTAATTTTGAACACCTATTTGGTATTTTAGACTATGTCTATAAACCTTGCGTAATTGTGGATTTGTGGGATATGAAGGCATTAGGAGGGAAAAGCTCTTAAAATTCATTATGTCCAATTCAAACTTCTATTAATTAGAATCAGCCTACCTTCTTCCCTTCCATTCCTTCAGTGGTTCTTTCATTACTCATTGTGCGCCAGCATCCATACTAGGTCCTGTGGGCATAGAGGTCTTTTCTGCCTGGGGGAACTTACAGAGCAGTGGTGGAGATTGAAACCTAGGCTGCTGTGTCTGAGGTTCTGTGATAACATGCATGTGATCAACACACAGTGCCTTTGGACTGTGCTGCCCCTGGTATACCCTCTAGAACATTGTGAATTCCATGTTCCCTCTCCCTCATGCTGTACCTTAAATTGCCCAATATAAGTGAGTAGCACAACTTCCTTTTCATGATGGAGGCTTTCTTTTTTAAGTGAAAGAAAACATTTGGAACCAAATCTCCTATTAATTTAGTGAAGTAACATTTTATTCCTGTTTTTATATTTATTTGGTACCACAAATCAAACTTGGGACCTTGTGCTTGTGAGGCAGGTGGCAGCGCCACTGAGCTAAATCCCTGGCCCTGATTCCTGTTTTTAAAAGAGAGCCCCACCAAACCTGGCTTCATTTCTGGATGAAATGTAAAATCGACTCCTCTCTTCTAGACAGTTATTCTGGTTCTCCATGAATGGGCTTTTCTTGGATCTACTCTGAATCTCAATGTGTCTGCCTCCCAGTGCAACTGCCTGATGAGTACTCTATACCAGGTCCTAATTAGGCCAGCCTGCAAAGGTCTTTGTTTACATTCTTTTCCTTGAGTATGGAATTTTTAATCAGATAATTCAATTATAGGTAATCTCTTGTCCATGGTTGGTTGTTTCTCTGCTAGCCATTAAAGGACTGGGTGTTGGCTGCTCATCAGCACTTATATTTTTTGTCAGTGCCTTGGTAGGGCATGGAACAGCCAGCAGGGGACAGCCCAGGGAACAGGAAAGGGGATATTTTTACAGGGCTTGCTTATTCTGAATTGCTGACTGCTTTCCCCATGGTGGTTGCAGGGTAGAAGGGAGGGAGAGCTTATCTCTGCAGAAAATATTGGGAGCTTAGATGACAAAGATACACCATCTCTGGCACATATTTTTGGTGTTTAATATCCCCGAGTCCCATTACCTCATCTCTAAAATGGGAATAATAATCTGTATCTCCTTGGTTTATATCAAGATTAAATGAACTATTGCAGGTAAATATTCTTAGCAGAGTATAAGTATTAGATCCTTTCTCCATGCATCCCCAACTCTTCCATCCCTTGGCAGCGCAAGTCAGAAATAATTTCAGGTTTCACCAACTCTGTGAGTTTCCTTACATTATGGGTCAACTTTTGCAGTTTTTGTGTAGGAGTGTCCTTTGTTTTTGTTGTTGTTCATTAATTTTTTTGGTACATTTTAGGTGTACAATATGCTGACATTCATCACTGAGAATTTGTACCTTTAAATAATATACCTTGGTTCTTATTTTTTCCCTATTGCACTATCCTCCTTTCAACCCCTCCACCTTTCCCTATTTATAAAGACTTTGTTTCCATTTTTTCCTTTTCTCATATTTATTCCTTTTCCATCTTTTGGTCCTTTGTTTTCTTTTTAGATGGTGGAATGAAGAGGAAAGTAAATGTAATCTCCATTAGTTTTTCAAAAAGTCCACTGGCTTAAAGGCAAGGACAACCTTTCCAGTCTCACATCCTTATTTTTTCTGTGAGGACTTGGAATTGTTTCAAGGGACAGTTTTAGGTGTATTTCTTCTCCTCTTCCTCCTCCTCCTTCTTGGATTTAAAATTTGTTTTTACATGTCTGCAGTACATAATGATTACATTCATTGTAGGGCATTGGTACACATACTTAACATTTTTTTTTGTTTTATTTTCCCCTCTTCTCCATCACCCATCTAGTTCATATTTTAGGCTTAAAGATCCATGTAGTTTTTAAAAAAGATAATATATATTTATTTCTTCAAAATTCCACATGATATCTGAGTGATAGTAACCAATTCTGTTTTATCTTTCCTTTTTTTCAGTTCTGTTTCTTACACCTTCTTTTTTTAAGACATGGTTTTGCTATGTAGTTGAGGCTAGCTTTGAACTCAAGGTGATCTTCTCTCTTACGTAACCAAGTGAAGGATAGAATTTGAGAGTCACTGAATTATTCTGAGCAGTAGGGCCATCTGCTGTAAGGGCCTCATTTAGACAAGTGTGATCTATTAGGTGAATGTTCTTGTTACACAGGAGGAACAAACATTCACCAGAAGTTTATTAAGGAAAGGTTGGGGAGGGCAGGTAGCATTTGTTGGCAGTGTGCATGGCTGACAAATGTTTTAGTTGGTTTTGTGCTGCAGCGGTAGAGTATCTGACCTTGGGTAATGTATAAGAAAATAAGTTTATTTGGCGTCCATCTGGTGGCTGGAAAGCCTAAACAGCATGGTACCGTGTCTCACTGTGTCACCAGGTGGAGAAAAGGCAGAAAGGACACTGATTCTTTGTGGAACAAAGCAGAATCCACTTTCACAGGAACAAATCCCTTCCCTCAAGACACAACCCACTCCATCAGGACAGTGTTTGTCTCCTCAGGAGGTTTGTAAACACTTTCTTTCCTCTAGGCCCCACCTGTTAAAGGTTCCCTCACTTCTGAACCACCACATCGGGGACTGAGGTTCTATTACATTAGCCTTAGGGACAAACTATTCCCAGATGAAAAGCCACCAGTCAGAAGAAATAAGCCAGAGCCCTTACGCTCAAGGAATGACTGATCTGATGAAGGACACAGGACTGTAAGTAGCCACATGGTAGACCAGTCAGCGCACTAGGTGACACGTGAGTGGACACAAGTCAGGGAGGTTGCCTCTGAGTTACCCGGAAGAGTTGTCATTTACTTTCATCTTCAACCCTGAATGGGGCTTTGCCAGGACTAGAGGAGGGTAGGAATTCTAGGAAGAGAGTACAGCACCTTCAAGGATCTAGATTTTTAAGAACAGATGTGTATGTGGCTGGGGTAGCAGAGGAGGCAGAGCTTTGTACGCAGAGCTCAGGGGCGGGGACGTGGTGCTGTGCACAGTGATTCGGGAGGGTAAGGGGATGACAGAGCAAAGCAGAGCGGTCTGTTTTTATTTTCTAGGTAATGTATTCATTTATGTGTGTACCTATATGTGTCTACCCTTCTCTTGGTTCTGCTTTCTTTGGGGTTTTAAATATTTTTCTATCTTTCAAATTATTAATGCAAATATAAATAAATATTCTTTGTTCTTTTTTAAAAAAAGTATTGTACTGTATTCTTTTAAATGCTCCCTCCCCTTAATTTTCCGTGTATTTTTGAGAGGTTTGAATATTAGAAGGCACAGCATATTCATTCCTATTCACAGCACAGGTTCTCCATTGCATGAACTGTGTGTTGTTTCCAATCATTTGCAATTAAAAATAATGTTTCCACAAATACTTCTTTAAATATGCCAGATTTCACACACCTTCATTTCTTCAAGTGGAATCAGTAGATCCTACAGCATTTGTGTGTATAAATTATTTGACATCATGCCTAGTAAGTAGATAAGAGATGAAGCAACCTTATTTGATATGTGAGCTGAATGGGTGAAGGCTGAATACAGGGAGATGTTGAAGAAAGATCCAAGTGTAGCCTCAATGAGTCAGGAGGCTATTTCACAAGATGGAGACAGAGTTAATATGTAGGCTGTACCTTGGCTCTGGACTTCAGAAGTCTAAGAAATCTAACCCTAAGACATCTAGGTAGAAATGTCTAGGTGATAGTTGAACTAATGAGATTGGAGTTATTTGTAAGTCTAGGTAATGAAAAAGGGACCAATGAGTATCTTGTTTCAGAAAGAGAAACATTTTCTGGGGTTCTTCTCTCTACTGAATTCATTAGGATTCATTGGCATAAGGAGAGAGCTCTACACAGGACAGGTCTGTGCCTCCTTGTTCATGCAATCCCTCACTGAGTATTTCAGAACACCTGATACTGCTTCTCCATAGGAACATGAGACTAGTGACTCTCCAGGAGCTCGCTGTCAGGCGGAGAGTGCAGACAGCGCCTGTGCAGGGATAATGGGGGTGGTGCTGGCTGGGAGGAGGGCAGCACACGGTGCTGTGGGGACAGCAGGAGGTGGCATCTGGTGCGACTTGGCCAGAGTCTTCAGAAGGGCCCCCTACTCTGCGACCTGAAGAGTGAGAGTGGGTTAGTAGTGGACAGGACCGAGAAGGGGAAGTATGGCCCCTGGTTTAGCTGTCTGCAGACTCCTTCTCTGGTGTGGGCCCAGTGGGCAAGCATGGGCGGCGGGCCAGGCCTTGCGCTTCTGTCCGTGTGGTTCTCTTCTATTCTTGGTGTGCAGGAGCTGCAGAGACACAAGTGGCCAGGTGAGTGTGACTGGTTTCCAGTAACTATTTGTGGACCTGAAAGCTTCCTGCAGTCTCCATATGTCATGAAATACTATTCTTTCAGTATTTTCAGCTATTAAACAATGGAAGAGTCATTCTTAGCTAGCAAGCCACGCATAAGAGGTGAGTCAGGACCAGATTTGGCCTGTGGACTGTGTTTACCCAATCCTCTTCAACCTACCCTGGAGGAGCAGCAGGACCAGGAGAGGAGAGAGAAAGCACACAGGGCTCCTATAGCATCTTTTCCTTAGGGGTCTCCTTGCCTCTGGGTCTCCCTATTCACACACGAACCCGGGTGCACCTTTCCTAGCCACTTCTGCCATTAGTTTTAGAAAATCCTTTGGTGCTTCTCTATGAAGATATTCAAGGTCATTCCTATTTTTTTTTTTTGCCTCAACTTCCCCTCCAGAAGGCTTTGAAAACATCCTAATCCCCCAAAGAGGACATAGTGTTTCAGCATGGTTGGAGGAGGTTAAACACTTAAGGGCTTTCTAGGCCGCTGCTCGCTTCTATGTATGCCTGTGTAGTTTGCTTTCATTTTGAGCTTTTTGTATATTTCCTGGAAGAGTTACTCCTGGATTAATTTACATATAAAAGTCCTATATTTTCATCTCATTTTTATCCTGCCACTTTAGGTATAGGGAAATAAATGAAAAAGTCTTCAAATGTTGACTTCTAAGACTTTATTACCTCAGACAGCTTCATTATGTTTGTGGAAATCTAGTGTGCTTTGAAGGAATTAATCTAGCCTTTCTCACAATCTGTATATGTTTACATAGAATGAACAAACATTGCATTACGTTTCATGAAAATTCAATTATTCCTGTCTCCGGGAAACATGTTGTGCTTAGTATTTAATTCTCAAATAAGTCAGTGTGATGCTTCTTGTACTGTCATGAGAACTGGGGTTTCTGAGCTCACTGCATACTTTCATAATTACTGGGGAAATGGCCATTGGGATTTTTCATCGTGAAGGGTTTATAGGAGACCCCTGTCTCAGTGGCACTGAGCTGATAGAGAACCCTCTTCAGACTTTTTCTTAGAGTTAAGAGACATAATTTTAAAGATAATGTTCTACATTATTAATATTTTATTTTAAAATTTACTGTGTTGTTACATGGTTTATTCAGCAAACATTGTTCAAGTTTTTGCAACGGACAAGGTACAATCAGAGATGGATGTGTCCATGATTTGTGCTGGTCTTTGTTGTCTGTTCTGTTGGATCCTACTTGATCAGCAAGGATTATTGAAATGCTGTCTTTCCTTGGAACACTTCCCAACTGTGTACCCAGTTCTGACCAGTGATATCCTACCATGTTTTGCTACTGCACCTGAGTGATCATTTTATAGAATGTTTGTCACCTATGATTACCATATCTTTTATAGCTATGTGCTTGTTACTCACCCTTACCTTTTTTTTTCCACAAGGCTCTAGCCTCTTATGATAGCAACTACATTTAATTCATTCTTAGTGATTGTAATATTGAAATTTATTGAAAAAAGTAGGGTCTAGTGAAATGTGGGTTGGGAGAGGATGGAGCAGCCAGTGTCCTAGGGGACCACTTTCAATCAGGCTGAGGACTCGAGTTGCTTGGAGTCTTTGAGAGTGAGGGACAGTTGGCTGTGGCACCGTACTAGGAGCTGACAGTGGATGGAAATACAGATAAGGGCTGGGTTGGAAGGTGCAGAAGCAACAAGGAAGGATTGGGAATGGGCACCACTGTAGGACTAAACAGAAATCACGTGACAGGATCAGCACAGCCCATCCCATCCTTCCTGCCCTGACCTGTCTGTCTCTCTCACTTTCCTCTTCTGTCTTGGCTATCATTACTTCAGCTCTGAGGAGCTCTTGAAAGTGCGCACACTCTGTTCAGTGCTTCCTGATGGGACCTTGTGCATTCCTAGCACTCATTTGTCAAACTGTGCTATAGCTTGTTGCTTTTCTTTTGCACTATTCACAGGCTATTTAAGGGAAGAGATGGGGTTTCTTTATTTCTTTGCTGCCAGCGCTTCAAACATGCCTAACCTTTAGTAGGCACTCAGGAGATATTTATTGAATGCATGGATGGATGGATGCATTTTTGACAGAAAACCTTCACTTCTGTATGAAAAACAGGTTTGATGGAGCAGAGCTGGGAGACAGAGATTAGCTAGCAGTGTCCTATAATAGAGGAGAGAGACAATGAAAGTGTGAATTACTGCATGGCAGTAGGAAGTCAAAGGGGGAGATAGATTCTGGAGAGCTGGGGAGTAGAACTGTCAGGACCCAGTGGTCAGCAGATAAAATGCATGCCATGAAGGCCATGGGAAGTAGAAAAGCAGAATGCTCCTGCAACCTCCTAGCCATGTCACTGGAGCTCGGATGGGGCCAGGCAGCCATTGCCTGTGGGTCTGATTAAAAATCATCTGAACGAGGGATTCACTGCCTCAAAGGCTGCACACCTGAGCCAACTCAGGTGCTACAAAGCAGCCTTTGCTTAATTGTTTAATGTATAGGTTTATTTACATCACTTTGACAAAGGCTATGAGATAGTGACATCTATTGATATAGACATATCTAGATAAAATGAGGGGCAAAAGATAAAATATGAAGATAAACTAAGAATAGGAAAATAAAGTCAGGTAAGGTTGCAGCAAAGAAATACATGTTTCCCTCATTTGCTACAGAGAGTAGCAGATTTGACTCTCAGCTCCCCAATGTTAACGGGAAAGAGGGAAAGATAATTAATGACATGTACTGTGTCTGCAAGATGGAAGGAAATATGCTTACTTCAGGGGAAACACGATGCTCTTGACACAGAAATAAGAGAAAAATTTCTTCCTCATCTATGAGGCAGAACATCTTTAAAACAATTGAATTTTAATTATTTTGTGCATTTACCCAAGAGCAGGATAGGTGTATCAAACTGTATTTCTATTTTTAGTCTTTTAAGGAATTTCTGTGCTGATTTACCAGCAGGTGTACTAGTTTATATTCCTATCACCAATGTAGGAGGGTTTCTTTTTCTGCACATTCTTGCCAGCATTTATTGTTTTCTTGCATTCTTGATAGCATAGTGATACATCCATACCGATGTCTGTAGTGCCACAATTCACAATAGTTAAGCTGTGGCAACAGGCTGGAAGCCTGTCAATAGATGAATGGATAAAGTAAATGGTATATGTACACAATGGAATATTATTCATCCATAAAGAAGAACGAAATTGTGTCATTTGTAAAAAAATGGATGAAACTGGAGACCATCATGTTAAGCAAAATAAGCCAGACTCAGAAGGTTTAATATCCTGTATTCTCTTGCATGAGACTAAAATATACTGTAAATGCGTAAATGAATAAAAGAAAGCACAGATGATTGCAAACTAGAAGAGTATGATGGGGGAGGAAAGAGAGGTAGTAGAGGGATTGAAAACAATCAAGATATATTTCCCAAAATACACATTACTCTTCTGTATTGAGGCACTAATTATAAAGAAAATTGAAATTTAAAGTTTACTTTCTAGTATACTTTCACCTCTTCTTACTAGTGTGAGAGGATTTGATTTGCCCTGTTTAACACATGGTAAAACTAAATTGTGCAATATCTCTGTACCCCAAACCTACAAATTACTTTGAAAGCCTGTTGTTCGTTTCTTACCACTTATGTCCTTAGTGATTCAGTTCTTGGTGAGTCCTAGGCACATGGCAGGTTTCTGCCTGTCCCTGAGGGTGCCAAGGGGCACAGAAATTTCAAGAGGACCCCCAGGCCCTGGCGAGCAGTCTAGGCATAAACACACAGAAAGCACATAAAAGATAAAAGATAGCCTGATGGGAAAACTAGAGAAGCGCCCGATTCACTGCTGCATGCTTCAATGTTAGGTAGTGTCTGCATCCAGAAGGTGGTGAGACTGATGGGATAGAAGGGGCCAGGGAGGTTTTAGAAGGAGGAACTCTCTCATGAGTATGATGTGTGTGTGTGTGTGTGTGTGTGTGTGTGTGTGTGTACGCATATATATCTTCAATATTTTTATTGTTTGCTTTATATTACAAATGTCCTCCTTTCCCCCAAGGAGTATGCCTAGTAATTTTGTCAGTACCAATATGCCCTCTATTCCTTGGACCCAGAGATCTGCTTTTCTGCTGCCACTTCCAAGTGCTGAAGTATCAAATAATCCTTATATCCTAATTACTTTTCTGTTTCAAGCTGTTTGTATGCCTTATAACATACATACTTATTTTTCAAGGAAGGGTTTTTTAAGCATCACCTGTCATGGGAAACTCTGTGTAATCCTTGGCTTCTCACTGCTCTGAGGAGTGGTCACTGTGCCCACTTGATGTGCCTATGAGGCTGTGCTCTGTCCTGACCATATGTTCAGCAGCAGAATCCCACTTCTCCCTGGCACTCAATGTTCCCAGTGCACAAGCCTTTCCATCCTGCCTTTCATCAGTGACCCTGGGGTCACTTTCCTGTACCTACATAGCTCCTCCATTGGCACGTCACAGTTTCTTGTGGCTATGTCTTCATTGAATGCCTCTGATTTTAGCCTTCCTTTCTGAAGACTGTGCCATGGTTTATATCTTGCTGTTCCCCCAAAGTCTTATGTTCTCATAGGTAGGGCTTTGGAAGGTGGATGAGTTGTGGGGGGCATTAAAGCTAACTGACCTTGCAGGGGGCTGGTTGGAAGGGCTGATCAGTGGGATGTGACCTGGTAGGGTCAATCTCCCTCCCCAATTCCTCCCTTTGCTCTTTGCTTCATGGTCTCAGAAGCAATGTCTTCTCCACCCTCTGCCACGCAGTTTCTTCTTTGGAGCTGGCCAACCATGACTGAAACATTAACTAAAATTAACGTTTAAGTTGCGGATGTCCAGTGTTTTGTCTCAGTGATGGGAAAAGTGACTAAGACAAGTTTTTGTACTGGTGAGATGAAGTTGTTGCTGTGATAATATCTGATCATGGTGCAGAAGCCTCTCAGTTGTTTTGTGGGAAGAGTTTGGAAAAGTCTGAAGAGGCTGGCAAAGCAGCCCTTAGAATGCTGTGAGCCCAGACAGATGGGAGAGTCTGGGCTGAGCTCAGAAGATCAAAATGCTGATAGAAATGCAGAATGGAAAGGCCAGGTGCAGTACATTTCAGTTGGGAATAAGGACTCTTGACAGCTGGACCTGAGACCATGTGTGTTGTGCTTTGGGGGCGCCTCTTACTGACTTTATATGGACGGAACCATGAGGCAGAATAAACCTCTCCTCCTTTAAGTAGTGGGTGTTGGGTGTTTTGTCTCAGCCACATGGTAAGGACCATGAGGTCCTTGGATTGTTGGAAGGATTTCACAGTGTTAAGGACTGAGTTTAGTAAAGGACCTTGTTAGTCATTCACCTGACCCTGGCAGCTCACATGATACTGGCACAGAGTTGGTGATCAGAAATACTTGGCTTTAAACAGCATTGTTGTTGTGCAGAGTTTCCCTTTTCTGGTCTTCATTCAAAACTGCCTTGGTTATTCTTTATTTATTATTTGTTCCTTTCTTTGAAGACGATAACCAAGCAGCTTTTTGATTTTTAAATCTTTGCAGAAGATTCCAAAAAGCCACTCCAGACATGACACAAACCTCTACTTATTGCCTTTCAAAATATATATATACTTTTTGTGTCAAAGAAAGATTTTTGAAGCTTGGATATATGTTAGTCTCCAGGGAGCCAGCAGGGAAAGCTAGACTGTGAGCGTGGTAGTCAAGCAATGTTTGATGCAGTTTACTGAGCAATTTCAAAGTAGAGTGATGGAGGTAATCTCAGAAATTCTAAGCAGCAATGTTGTAAAAGTGCAGAGAGAGTGTGGCTTACATTGCATTGACCTGAAATCGGGTTGTTTCCCTCATCCTTTTCCCACTTTGTTTTTATTACCCTAATATTCTGTCATGGAGGTTCTAAACATTTTTAGAATAAAATTCTTTGGAGATCTATAAACTTCTGCTTTCTAATTTCATTGCTTTTAATTAAAGGACATTGAAAATGCAAAAAAAAAAAAACCTAAACAAAACTAGAGGGAATATGGGATATTTGAAACAGCTGTATGTGTGGCATCAGGAGAACCTGGACAGTAATTAGTTTTTCAACTAATTGATGAACCTCCTGCCACCTGTGTGACCCTAGAGGCATCTTTTGACATTTCCAGCCTCAGTTTCTTAGCTAGAAAAGCAAACAATTAGAGGTGGTGTTTTAGATGGTTCAGAGACTTGCTTTCCACAGATCTCTATGTATCAAGCTTTGTGCATTTAACAAGTATTTATTGCATGACTGGTAAGTGCTGGGCCTTGACCCAGGTCCTTGAGATACAGCACAGTACAGGCAAATGAATACTTTTGTCTTTCAGCTTTTGTTCATGGATCATTTGAAGGGCTTAGCAGCCTCAGGCATACCAGTTTAGTAAGGGATGTGACTAGAGACTATGCTGCATGCACAGATGGGCAGGGACATTATCATGTGGGATTGAAAGTGGCTGGTTGCTCTCCCACTCCCCCAGGACATTTCTTGTGGCTCCTGAAGGACCAGCAGGAAGGTAGGATTATCCTTGTCCCTATTCTATTCCTGTGTATCTTCACATCCAGGTGGATTTGCTGCAAAGCACAAAAGCTGAGAGCAGCTAAAGGTAGCCCACCTACTTGGCCTTAGGAGAGTCTTCTCTGCTATTGGATTTAGCTTCTAGTTGTGATGTTCCAAATGCTCCCTCTCCTCCCTGTCAAACACCCTCTTTTCCAGCGAGGCTCTGACCACCCTCCCCTTCCTCTGTATGTCCACAGCAGAAGCTGGCTGGCTGTCAGTGTCCTCAGCACACCAGCAAATGTCCTTTGTGTCCTGGCAATTGTGTGTTCTTGTCTCAGAGATGGCTCCTCACCTGCCCACACCCTTCCCTCAACTTCCCACATCCTGCATAGGTGCTGCATGACAGGGCCATAGAACTTGGGCTCCTCTTGCCTATGTTTGACCACTAAGAGGAGAGATTTTCTCATCACTGGCCCTCCACATCCTTGTTGAACTGCCCCCATGTGGAGGGGAAGGGCCGACTCACTGTTGATCTTCTGTTTCATGCCTAGCGTGATGCCCTGTGCATACCAGCTCCATTGAAATAGTTTGTTGGGTAGACTACTGTCATAATATCCTTTGGCACTGGCTATATTTTACCTTTTGGTTAGATTATTTGAGGATTTTTAAAACTTTCTAGAGTGGAACTCCTTGACCACAGGCCCAAGTATCTGTTACTTTTTCACTTCCTGGAGCATCTGCTTCCTGGACTGCTTAAATATGTAATGTCCAGAAAAACAATCATATTTTTGAACTGTTGAATTTGAGAGACAGAAATAACCATATATTTGGGGGAGGAGTGGCTGAGTTCATGAAAAACCAAGAGCTCATGAACTGATGTCTCAGCCATGGCTAAAAATGTAGGGGTGTAGCTGAGAGATCAGAGCAACATGGCAGTGAAAGAGCATGATAATTTCTACAAGCTTCCAGATCTCTCCCTATATTCAGAAATGTTTCCTACAAATTGTACTTGGCTTGACAGGCAGCCTCCTGAAGCTGGACAGGTTTCTTTGGCATGAGCAGAGCCCCATGAGGGTGGAGGTGGGACTCCATCACTCTCCCTGGCCTCCTGTGGCTGCGGTGGTTCCTCAGCCCAGCACACTTCTATGTTGCCCGCCCAGCTCCAGGGCACAGCACATGTGTCTGCTGTCACTGCCAAGTCCTCTGGCTCCATCCCCTTGGCTCTGATTGGCCTGGCTGCCTTCTGCTCCAAGGTTTTGTCCTTTGTAACCATTTAGAGTGTGATCTGCCGTGCTGGTGGGAAGTGGGCTTGGGCAAGAACTGGCTGTACTGTGTCTGCCACACCTGAGGCTGTGCCAGGGTGGGGCTAGCAGGAGTCTGGCTGGGTAAAATCGTCCTTTTGCCCAGGGCTGTGGTCTAGGTGGGTGGTACTCTCCAGCTCCTTGGCCAGCCACACCAAGGGTGTCTGTAGTCTAAAACAGAACATTAATTCATCAGAGAAAAGAACAGGAGGTGATCTGTCCCGATAACTGCTAATTGCAGTGAATTATCAAGACATGAAATTGGAACCTGATTTCCCACGCAGAGATGGGATCCATGGGCCTTGCACAGTTACACACTGTTCAGGTTGGCACTGCCTGCTAAGCGAGGACATTTTTACTGTTTGTTCTCTCGTCAAAATGTCTGTTGTTTCTTATTCCTGAGAATGGCAGGGAGTAAAGGATTATTTATTTCCCTTGATATTTTTCATTTCAGAATCAACATGGGAAGATTTATAGTGTTCACAAAACATGCTGGTAGCAGTTTGATTGCAGGAAGAATGAGATTTTGCTCAGGCAAGTGCAAATGTATCTGCCACGGTGCGAGGGGCCAAGCCTGTATAAATGGTACCATTCTACCCTCAAGGTGAATTTTAACATAGATGTGGCTGTAGGGGTTTTTATTTTCCTTTTGTTCTTGCAGATGCATTAGATTAAAAATTAAAAGGAGAAATATATTAATTTGATTGCATGCAGTCTGTTTCCACATGATGCATTGTTTTGTAAAATGTTAGTGTGGGAGCATCACCCACAATGAATGGTTAGCAGAACTGCTGGTACTCTTCCTGGGGACAGTGTGGAGGAAATCGGACTCCTCCCAGATCAGTCAGCAGATCTGTTTCTTTGACTTACACTACTTCCAAGAGGAAACAAATTAGTCTCTATTTCTGGAAATGGTGACCCTTGGATCCTTCAGAAACAAATTTGAATTCAGGTAGCTCAAAATGTTGGTATTTTCACAACTCTGAAAAAGAGTTGGTTGTTAGTAATTGCCTCACATTTATGTCAGATCCTTTATCTCTGAAAACCAATTTATGATTTTTGCCTTGACCTCCCCCTTCTAGTGTACTACCATGCTGCTTGTGTATCTGATTTTTTTGGATCATGTTAGCCACAGGTTTTATTTTATTTTGTTAGTGTTACTGGGCTGAGCTATACTCCAACCTTTTTTTATTACTTTATTTTGAGCCAGATCTTGATAAGTTCCCCATGATAGCTTTGAACTTGAGATCCTCCCACCTCAGCCTCCTGAGTAGCAAAGATCACTGATGGTGGCAAGCCTGCTTTCTAGAGCTGCCTATCTCTGCTGTGCTCCTGGCTCACAGTGATCTGGCTGCCGTCCCTGCTGTGAGGGGAAGCACAGGCTTGTGTGCTGCTTGCATTGCTGTTCCCAGAGCAGGAGGGCTGAGTACTCTGGGCCCTGAGTACTCTGACATGAGAAAGGTCCAGACCACTTCCGTGTTTTAGTCCTTTACTTGTTTTTCGAAGACACTTTTCATTTTGTTAAAGTTTATTTACCACTAAAACTCAAACAGTTGGATCAGGTTTAGTACCAATCTCAGTGCCCTCTGCGGGCTTCTCCACCCGCCTTCCCATTCCCACCTCCTAGTGGCCATGGGAGCCAGCTCTCCTGGCCGACTCTTCCACATCACTGTCCTCATCTAAGTAGTGTGCTTGGAATGCTGCTTCCCAGTTTCTGCCCATCTTAAATAGCCTGCTTTGAATGTGCAACATGAAGTATGAAGATTTAGCCATTTCTCTCCCCCTTTACATCAAAGCACCCCAAGGGCCCCTTTTCATCCTCATAACTTCCCTTGGTAATTTGGGGTAGATGAGTATCCTGGGTGCAGTTATTTTGACTGACTGCTGTCCATAGGTAAAAAATAAACTATCTTTTCTCTCCTGTGTAGCTTTTTAATCTTTTTTGTTTGCTTTACTTTATGCTTTTTGCTAACTGAGTATTGCACTCTTCAAAATGTCCACTCATACTTGAAATACATTCATGTACATCATTCTGTCTGTTTGATTTTTCTGGAGACGTCTCCCCAGAGCCTTCTAAGTTGGTCTTGCCTGGCCAGGTTCATCACTGCACCTGGCACTCAGCTGGTATCCTGGTGTCTCTCTTTGCCATACTCCTGGAAATCCTTTTATTGCTTTTCCCCCTGGGTCATCCTGCTTCTTGTCTTCCTGTGTAGTATATTATTCAGTTGGAGGAGAAGAAATTGCAGTGGCTATTTTAGGTAGAAAGGGACTTAAAACAGAGCTCAGCTGCCTTTCAAATAACTGAAAGGGCTGTAAGATTGTGGGGCTTATGGTCAGGTTTCCAGGAGTGCCCAGAACCTGGATCTGCCCCACCCGCCAAGGATACTGCTTCCTCCTCCTCACGCGGACAAAATGAAGTTAGGAGGCCACCTCCTGTTGGCTCGCTTTGAGAACATTCTACTGTGGCTCCAACTCGAGGATCGGAACGTGTTGAAGCCTGTGTCTCTTGATACCTATGTGTGTGGTGCCTGGGAGCTGGAACACGTGTAGGAAACCCTGTGTGTTTGCCATGCTGACCAGCAGAGGCTAAGTTGCTGGAGGATGTCCTCCATCCTCTTCCCAAGTGATGTACTTGGGTGCATCAAACCATAGGACCCTGATTGCCTCAGGAGCCTGTTTGTCCTGAAGGCCTGGGGGTGGAATGTTTAGCTTCCCAGGCTCTGTAGCACAGAAAGGCAGAATGGAGTGGAAGGGAACTGTGGAGTGCTGTTCCACGCTGCATGCCGTACTGGGGCTGCACACGTGTTTCTCCTTTCAAGGGCCCTTATCCTCCAGTGCCTCTCTGAGAACAGTTATACCTGGTTTCCTTGTGTGAAAGTAGTAACTCACTCTGTCCTGACATCTGCATAGTAATTTGTCATTGTCTAACTTGTGAAAATCCTTTTCTTTTAGGATGTTGAACGTTGTAGTGTGGATGGTAGTGTTCTCTCATCATTTATTTGTGACCAGTTTTTCTCGGTGGACTCCAAATTTTTTATTAGTTATATTGAATGGTACTTTTCATAACATAGAATTTACCCACTATGTATACACTTCTAAGATTATTTAGTAACTTTGTAGAGTTTTGCATCCTTCACTGTAATTCACATTTACAACATTCCCATTGCCCCCAAAATCTCTGCATGCCCATTTGTGACAGTCATTTCTCTTTCCCCAGTGCTGCTAGGCCCAGGGGGGCATCATTTTACTTTATGTCTCTGTAGAGTTGTCATTTCTAGACATCTTACACAAATGATATAGTTTGCATGTGACTCTTTTTCACTCAGCTCTTTTGCAGTTCATTCCATTAGTATGCCTGGACAGTTTGTTCCTTACTGTTGTTAGATACTACCATATATGTTTATTTATCTTTTCATCAGTTGGAAGGCTGCATTCTGTTTTGATTTGTTATGAACCAAGCTATTATGGACAGTCACATACAAGTCTTGGTGTGGACACATGACTTCAGTTCTCTTGGGCAGATACCCTGTAGTAGATACCCTGGGTTGCATGTCGGGATTATGATTGAATTTTAAGGAACTGCCACACTGTTGTCTACAGTGACCACACCACTTAACATACTCACCAGCAATGTGGGAGTGCTGTTGTTTCTCTACATCTCACCAACACTTTGCTTTGACTTTTTGACATTACTCATTCCACTTGGTGTGTGCAGGTAAATCTGATAGTTTTTATATGTTCCTCATGAAAAATAGCATTAAACATCTTTTCAGGTGTTTATTAGCCATTTGTTCATCTTTCTCTGGTGAAATGTCTGTTTAAATATTTTGCTCATTTTTAATTCACTTGTTTGTCCTATGATTTAGTTGTATGACTCCTTCATGCGTTCTGAATCTGAGATCTTTATTCGATACAGTGGGACCTTGGTTCACAAACTTAACTCCATGATTCGGGTTGCAAACCAAATTGGACAAGAACTGAATCAAATTCATTGGTTAGGTTCAACCTTTTCTCCTAGTCTATTGCTTGTTTTTATGTATTTAGTGATGTCTGTTGAGGTATAGTAATTTTTAATTTTGATGAAATTGAATTCATCAACTTCTTCTTTTATAGATCAAGCTTCGGTATTATGCCTAAAAACTCTTACTAACCCGAGTCACAACGATTTTTCCCTATGAGTTATTTTGAAAGTTTACTATTTTATCTCTTGCATTTAAGAGTATGATCCAGTTTGGTTTAAATTTTGTTTCTGGTATAAGGAGCAGTGCTGAATTTACCGTTTTGAATGTGTATATACAGTTGTTCCAGAGATACTTGTTGCCAAGACTGTTTCTTCCCCAGTGAATGCTTGGGTCTTTGTTGAATACCCGTGCAGTGTGTCAGACAGTCTTTATTATAGCTTCATGGCATATTTATTTATCTTTTTTTTTTTTTTTTTTTTTTTTTTTTTTTTGGGGTTT
>NW_022900922.1:34284442-34350096 GCF_012274545.1 Fukomys damarensis | reverse complement strand
TTTTTTTTTTGTTCTGGGATTTTTTTTTTTTTTTTTTTTTTTTTTTTTTTTTTTTGGTACTGGGGATTGAACTCAGGGCCTTGTACTTGCAAGACAGGCTCAGTGCCACTGAATTAAATCCCTGGCAATAGCATATTTAAAAATTGGGTAGGGTAGGGTTCTCATTTTTGTTATTTTTTTTTAATTGTCTATTCTAGCTCCTTTGTGTGTCAGTACAATTTTTAGGATCAGCTTGTCAGTTTTGCAACAAAAATCCTGTTGGAACTTTGATAGGAAATGTACTGACTCAAGGGCTAGGGATTTAGTTTAGTGGTTCCGTTGCCGGAAGGAAAGGGAAAGGGAAAGGGAAAAAAGAAGGAAGGAAGGAAGAAAGAAAGGAAGTGACTCGATCACTTCGGGAGAAACTGCCATCTTAATAGTATTGAGCTAGTGGCACTTGCATCAGAGGTTGGCTCATTTTTTCTTAAAAGGCAAAGTAGGAAATACTTGATTCTTGTGGGCTGTATGGCTCTATCGCAGCTCCTGGGCTGTGTAGTTGCAGTGGGAAAGTAGCATGGAGTGTGAGCAAGGCTGTGTTCCAGTGAAGGTTTGTTCCAAAGAGCAGGGTGGGGGGCACTTCTGACTCTATTCTCTTTCATTCATGTCCATAGTGGTTTGTGGTTTTCAGTGTGCAAGTCTTACTCTTAGTTTATGACATTTATTCCTACATATTACATGTAAGGTGAGTTGGTTTTACATGTGAGTGGAGTTGGTTTTTAAATTTCACTTTCAAATTTTCATTAGTAGGACATGGAAATATGATTGATTTTCATATATTGATCTTATATCTTGTTACCTTGTTGAAGTCATTCATGAGTTACAGAGGATCTAGTGGATCCTGAGACTGTCAAGGAAGCTTCTTTTGTCCCTCAGTTCCTGAAACCTAACATTATGTCCCTTGTTGTGAGCCCACCTTCAGTAGTTGTCTTGGCTTGACTTTCTTATGAACTGTAGAAAAACTAGCAGAGAAATTCCTGTTTGGGGCTTTGGGGGTCAGTCTTGATGCTTTGCTTTGGTAAGGAAAAAGACAAGTGTTCTCATGTTATTATCCCTGTACTGAAAACATTACAGGAAACATTTACAACAATAATAGGTGTGATAAAACTTTAATAACAGACTATCTGTAGATTTTTGTGCCTGTGGCATAAATACATAAGCAGTGTTTGTGAAGGTGACTTTGTATGTGCTGGTTGTGAGCAGATTTGTTTTCTAAAAAGAGGCTTATTTAAGGCACCTCACACATGCCATTTTTCTGTTGCTTCTCTGTGTAAAAATTGCATTTCTGATTCTGCATGGTAGAGTTCCTGAACAGCATGCTTCTACCCTAGATTTCTTTCATTTTCTTTTTGCTTTATTTAACTGTCTTCTTTCTTTCCTCCCTGCAGTAACAGCAAGTTGAGGAAGGTAGTTTGTTTGTTTGTTTGTTTATTTATTGGTACCAGGGATTGAACTCAGGACCTCACGCTTGCCACAAGAAAGGTATTTTTAAAGGGAAGAGATGGAAAAGTCCTTACTACTGTACTGTAGACATCCGATGTCTTCAGGCACAAGCTTTTCTAATGCAAGGAACTTGCACCAGACACCATACAGCGCACCAGGATCCAGCCTCTGACCCAGGCACGCGCATCCTGCTTGCTGTTCCCCATCTCGCTATGAAGAAGAGTGATAGTAAACCAGACTGAATAGATTTCTTGGAAGTTTTGTGATTGTTTTAATGATTGCTGTTCATTTCTTCATTGATTACTTTATTAACCAATTTATTCATTTGTTCAGCAAACTTTATCGAGCATTGCTGTGTGCAGCTTCCTAGAAGTAGAAAGGAAAGGTAGCCCTGTTAAGGGGCCGGGGTTCCATTTGGGACTGACGGAAATAGTTTCTCATGCCGCTACCCTACTGTGCTTGAGGTCTGCAGTGTGACTCCATGGAACCACTGGCTGGGGCAGCAGCTCTGTAGGGCTTGCCCTGACCTGTGTGGACAGTCGTGACGTTGACCAGCTCTGAGCCCAGTGCCTTTGTGTCTAGCAGTGCAGTCTGGATGGAGCGGTCCAGTCTGAGCTACCTTCTGGCTAATTTCCTCCCTCTTCTGCATATCACGGGGAAGAAAAAGCCTCTGTCAGGGTGACTTTGAAACCTACTGCATCACTTTGTCACTCTGCCCCTCCTCGATTTTGCATACTTTCTCTGCCTTTATTTCATTGCCATTGATGAGAACATGCCATAGTATGTTTAATATTTTCTTATTCTGTAAAATACCTGTTACTCTCTTTCATGTGTAAGCTCTTACGATACTGGCACTGTATGAATTATTACCACATAGCTATGAAATTGGCAGGAGGAAGAGTTTCCTTTTCCTTTGCATAATACTAGGAAAATTCCGAAATGCTCGGCAACCCCCAAACTGACAGCAAAATCTCCTCTGTAGATAGAAAGTAAGTAAAAATACATTTGTCTCCTAGAGATCTGTGATTTACTCGGTTGTTTACATGATTTAGCCGGGACAAGCTGCAGATCAGGAAATGGCGATCTTTCTAAACAGGCCAATTTTTCTTGAGAGTCCTTGAACTTATAGCTGGATGCCTCACGCAAGCTGCATTGTGAGGGTTTAGCTTAGACACGCAGATTCTGCGGGCCTGGGGAGACAGCTGAGTTCCAAAGAGTGGGCTGAACTTCATACATGTGTAAGAGCCTGACTGAACCAGAGCGACTCTATGCTGACCAGCAAACGACCTAGAGACTGTCGCTCCCCCCCATACCTTATAGGATAACTAATGATTAATTGTGAATTGTTAGGTAACTGCTTTGAAGTAGCTGGGAAACTAAATGGAAACTGTAGTGAACACAGAGACCCAACACAAATCATGCCACTCCTTACTTGCCTGTAGTTGAATGTTCTGAACATTATAATCTAAGTTGTAAATGGAATAATGGATAATCGATCTGCTGATCATTAGTACGTGATGGTCAAGTATATGCTTGATGACCACTAGCTCAGATCAACTGATTCTTTGCCTTTGTCCTCTTCCTGTAAGTTTTAAGTGTAAACCCCCACCCCATCCCTATATAAAATGGCCTCTGTTTCTGAGCTAGCGGCCTCTCTGAGCTACTTGGCTTGGGGAGTGCCGTCTGGCCAGACTAATAAAGGTCTATTTGCCAACTTGCCTGGTGTGTTCCTTCCTGGGTGACTCTCGCTGTCCGACAAGCTCCTGGAGCCTCGCTGAGCTTCTGAGCCCAGCATCGTGGAAGCCTCTTGGCTGTTCACGCTCCAGGAGTAAAAGTGAGACTTAAGTCTTACACATGTAGCAAATGCATTTTATTCTCTTGGTAGTAACTTTAAATCTAGTCCTCTAGAAAGCAGATTGACGGAACAGCCTTGGGCAAGTCCCTTTGAATCTCAGTGTCTTAGCTACGTTCTCCTTGCTGAGACTACATACCTGGCATCCACAAGTTAAACAAGGAAAAATTTATTTTAGCTCATGGTTTAGAGGTTCGGTTCATACTCAGCTGGTTCCAAGGCAGGACAGCGTGAAGGAACAGTAATAGTCCCTGGCTTGGTAGGAAGGAAGCAACAATCAGTGAGCTTTTCTTTCTTTGTTTTTTTCCATTCAGGGCAGGAGCCTGTTGGTTGGTGCCACCCACTCCTGGCGTGGGCCTTCCATTGTGCACACCCAGAACTATGCTAAACTAGTCTGTGGACTCCAGGATCCAACCACCTCCCAGCAACCACACCTATGAGCCCTTAAGGTTTTGAGATATAAACCAGAACACCTTGTTGTCTTGCAAATCAATGTATTTAAAAGCAAAAGTAAAAAATTAAAGAAATCTTCACTTCATTTATTTTTGTAGGTCTGACAGGCTGCACAAAGTGTGTGATTTTCATCTCAAGTGACTATCAGAGTTAAGCCTCTGCCATTTGAAAAAGTGGCAGCAAGGGAAAGACTTATAGCTAAGTGGTTGGGATGGTATATGTGTGCTTTGGTTCTTAGTTTATGTAAATGAACACTCATTTGAAGTTAACTTGGTCTGGACACCTGCAGATCATAGTTTACTTATAATTTTACTCTTTGGCTTTGGACTAAAACTAGACCAGCTCAACACTTGCCACCCTAGCAGGGCTCTCACTGTAGCTTTGGAAACACCCCAGGTAAGTATTTCCCTTTCTGTGTTTTATCCCCACTAATTCTGCATAGATGGACCCCGGTCTAGTTCTCCTGCCGTGTTCACTGCCCCAGCTGGAAAACCAGCTCTTAGCCTGTTGTGCTTTTCAGAAAACATAATTTGACAAACACTAGGAGATAGCTTCTTTTCCTCTTGTAGGTCTAAAATGTCCACTTGCTGGAAGTTTTAAGGTTCTTTTATTTTTAACTTGTCAAAAGGGCCTCTTCATAGCCATATTCTTTTTTTTTTCTTTCTTTCTTTTTTTGGTACTGGGGATTGAACTGGAGACCTCATGCTTGTGAGGCAGGCGGCAGAACCACTGAGCTAAATCCCTGGCCTATAGCCAACCATATTCTTTAAAAAAATTGACTCTTGTCCTAATTCTTCCCATATCTAAAATACTTCCATTTTAGAATAATACAATTTATCTTATTTTTAGCATATCTCACGAACCCTATGACTAGTCACTTCCTATGGGATAGATCTCCTTCTCCTTTTTTTTTTTCAAATCCACTCATACATATTCTTTTGCCCAAACCCCAAAGAGGCAGGCTCTTCCATGTTGCTGCGGCCAGCCCAAAACTCCTGGCTCAATCTCTTCGTCTGCCTCAGCCTCCCAGTAATTGAGACTCGGAGAGCATCCGGGTGCTGGCGCTCACCTTCTTCCACAGCCTGCTTTCTCAGAGCTCCTGGGCTGTCACTCTTTCCTTTCAAGATGGCAGATAATGGCCAGCTCCCTGAGTGCCCCTCTTCCTTCCCTTGCAACTTGGAAGTAGCATCCCTGGTGGTTCTGGCATAGGGAAATGTTAGGTACCCTGGGGAAAACACAGTGTTTAGGATGGAGCCACTTGGCATCACCTGGTTCTGGCTTCTCTCTGGCTTCTGTGAGCCCTGAGCACATGGACACCCAGCCAGAGTGGCAGCGACTGACCTTCCCAGCACAGCCTGTAACCTCCGTGGTAGGAGTGGTGAGAGGCCATGTGGTGTTCTCTCCCTAACTCTTTTGCAAGAGAATAGTGATGGCCAGTAAGGCAGGAATAGGCTGTCTGGGGCTGGCATTTCTGACCTGTAGTTTTTAAGGCTGGTATTTTCAAGCTAGGTCTTATATTCAGGGAAAAGGCGTGTCTCCCAAAAAGTTGAATAGAAATGAAAGTTTTACAAAAGGACAGTGAGATACTGGTCATGGATTCTTGTAAGAGTTGGGTAGTTACTCCCTAATTTATTGGTTAGGGCCTACATTTTTAAGCATTGGTTCATTTCATTGTTTTTGTTTGTGGCACATGCTTTCTGACTGTGTGAAGTTTTTCTCTGGGTAGTCATGCATCATTAGCCAGTCTGTAAGGACATATTTTAAACTTTAAGCAACAGTATTTTACTGCACTTGAAGACTTGTGAAGCTTTGGAAGCCCTTTGGAAGTCATTTCAGAGAAGTTCTTTATAATCATGATCTAAGTTTCTGCAAGTCTTGCATGCTTGCAAGTTGATATTTGCCAACAAAGGAGTTTTAGGTGCTGAAGAAAGCCAAAATAGTTGGGAGGTGTTCATCATGAGATGTTAATAAAACATTCCTCAGACCTGGGCCTGGTGGCACACTCGTACCATCCTAGCTACTCAAGCCTCTCCAGAGGCTTGAAGTCAGTCTGGATAACTTGACAATATCTTGTCTCAAAGCAAAAAAAAATCTTAGCGATCTACTTCTTTAGTTGTTTTTGCAAGGGCCTCTTCCTAGGCTTTTCCTCATAATGTGGGTTTGATCACACGTTGCATCCGACATATACTATAATTTTTCCTAGTGGCCTCCTCCCTCCCCTGTGGAGCATCTGGCAGATCTTTTAACCTGTTTTGCCTAGATATACTTTTGATAAGATAAGAGGAATAACAATTGCTATGTATTATTTTATATATATTTTATTTTGGAGACTGGACTCTGTGAGGAGAATACAAGAAAAAACAGCATCACCCTTGAACATGAAGTAGTAGGTACTGAATAAACATGTGTTTTTTTTTTCCTCGCTTCCCACCTCCTGCCCATAGAGCACTAGATGCCCTGCGTATGACTCGCTTTATAACTGTGGTGGCTGCTAGGGCCCTGCTTCTGCCTAATGTCCTCTGTGTGCTTCTGAGTGTGAGATTGTGTCCGCCCTCGGCCGAACTTCCTGTCTGCATCTTTCTCTGGATTCTCATAGTCCTTGGATGGATTTCATCTTCTCAAGGCCAATGTGCTGGTTTTGACCTCTAGGTACCTGTAGGACATGGCACAAATAAGATACTGGAAATATAATTCTGGTGACCCTGAAGTAAATAGACTTACGTGAGTTAATAGTATGAATTCATCTGTACTGGCTTGGTCACCTTGTTTGTAGAGATGGTTTCTTGTTACCTGTGGAGCCAGGGAGTCAAACTGCTGCTTTCCAATGCTTGCCATCTGGATTAAGTTGGATAAGCTGCTTGCCTTCCTGTTGGTTCAATTTCCTTGTCTGGTAAATGAGGATGCTAATACAAGGTTTTTTAAAGGTTATATATGAAAAATACTTATAGTAGTTTTGGGCATATAATTACATTTTGATAAATAACATTTCAATAATTATAATTTCACTGTTATTATTATTTTTCTCTGGACCTGTGTATTTTCTCACCAGTAAAATGAATGGGATTGGACTGAAGATTTATTTTGAAGATACCTCCTAATGCCTTTGCTATTTTATGGTTCTGACTTTAGGTTTGCACTTTGATGAGTAAGTGTTTATTGCCTGAAGAAGGTGATCAGAAGGAAATGGTGAGCCATGTTTTAAAGCATTTACTTTCTTAATAATGTGGTCATCTTCAGGATGGTATTAGATATAACATGTTTGGGCAGAGTGCTATTACCATTTTCTGTCTAAGAAGCTGAGGGGAGTACTAGAAATCTTCAGCCAACAAATATCAGAGCACAAAGGGACCTTAGAATACATTTTCCTCTGTCCCCAGCAGAAAGTTTGTGGTATTCTCAACCTATTAGTTCTGGTTTGTGTTGTACACATCCAGATGAACTCTTTGAAGCCCGTCAGTGTGTGGAAACCCTTCCTGTCAGCAGTAGCAGCTTGTGGTTTTCTAAGTGACATTTCTTATATTGCAGTGCACTGCAAATAGGATTCCTAAACTGAAAGAACTGCATGTCTGTAGTACTAGGGTTAGCTTAAGATTGCAGAGCCTGCCCATTAGGTCCTTTTCTCTTGACTGCAGACAGAGAGAAAACTTAGCCATACAATGAGGTCACAAGAGGATTTGTGTGATGGTGAAGTAATAGTTATTTTATTAAAAATAATTGAATTCCCTTTCATCAGGGCTTCATATTTAATGAGAGAACTACTTAAAGAGAATCTATGATATTATAGAAAGAATACTTATTTTGTAAAATACAGTTTTCCCAGAACTCTGTAGAGCTGTTTCGAAGAGGTCCACTCGCTTGTGAACTGTGACATGCCATCGTGAATGATGATGCTGGGTCTGCCATCTTTTTCCTGTGGCTGTGGTCTCCATAAGGGTTTCCTTGCATAACTAGTAACTCGTTTCATTTCCCAACAATTAGCCAGTTAGTCACACTTTCTACAAGAATAGGATGCCTGGGGTGCTGCAGTCCATTCCTGATCTTCTGTAGGAAAGTGATAGGAAGGATGGGAGTGAAAAGGCAATTTCATCTCTATAGGGTAATGTTTGGGAGAGGTACCTATCAGAATGATGAAAGTTAAGGATTTCTGTGTCTGGGATTTGCAGCAGTAAAATGTAGATATGTGTGTGATTTGGCATCCTGTAAGCTCCTTTCTAGCTGTTGTGTCATCTAAAAAATTGGAGAATCTGCCTCTTTGACAATGTCAGTTTATTGGATTCTATTCATATCAGGCCTGATGACATCTAGGTCCTAGAAAAGGGCCCCAGATGGTCATGGGCCTCTTACACCAACCCCTTGCCTGACACCCGTCTTGAACCATTGCCACTCCCAGTCTGTTTCTCAGGGGCCGTCAGGGGCAGGTTCATGGCCAGCGGCCCAGTTGGCATCTTCTTGTTTTCTGTCTCATGGTCATCACCACCTGTTGCCCGCCGAGGCTCGTGCCCTGTGCAGAGCTGCTGCCCTCTGTCTCCAGCAGCTCTTGGTGCCACTGCTTCTTCCATCGAGGGGCCCCATGTGGTATGCAGAGCCTGATGTCATGAATGAGGAGATCCCGAGAAGGATGGCAGTGGCTTCTCCCTGCGCTGGATCCTTTCATGACCTTTTCACCCGACAGTTGCTCAGAGCCCAGCAAACCCCTTCTTATCATCCCAGCAAGTCAGAGTCCAGCAGCTGGCTGTGGATGCCAGCCCAGCAGCCCCCGGAAAGACTCCTGCTAGGCTCTGGAGGTGTAGCCCTGGAGTCCCTACCTGAGCTGTGTCTCTGTCAGTGTTGCTGACACAGTGCAAAGGGAAACTGATGATAGATACCCTGAGAAAAAACTAAAGATGATAGAAAAATATGTGGTCTTTGTTGCTGAAAAGATCAGGTTTGGAGCAGGAAATATGAAATAAACAGGCCTTTCACAATTTTTGTTTTTCCTGTAAGGACCAGATGCTATGATGTGCTTCTCTGAGTCAGGGCTCCTTGGGATCTGACTCTCCTCAGAGACACTAACATGTGGGCTGGATCTGGGTGGCCTGCACTTGGTTCTTGTCTTGTCATGTGTCAGCTGTGTGACTTGATCCCAGATATTGGCCTCTCTGACTTTTATTCTTCTTAACCCAAAGTGGGGGCTAATGTTAATACTGATCTTGAAGATGTGCAAAAATTAAGAAAACCTACATCTGCAGAAAAATGGATGGAACTGGAGATTGTCATGTTAGGGGAAATAAGCCAGACTCAGGCCACCAAGCATCACATGTATTCTCTCGTTTGTGAAACATTTTATTTTATAAAGGCAACATGAAAATGGAAGGGAAACTATTAGAGAAGGGGAAGAGAGGGGGCAGTAGGATAAATGGGAGTGGAAATGATCCCATTATATTATATGCAGCATCCATATTCTCTATAACTAATAAACACTAATTTAAAAAAGAAAGATGCAGATTTGGGGGATAGTTAAAGAAGGATGCCTGAAATGCTAAGAACAGTTTCTGATAGAGAGTTCAGGATTAGACTTTGATATATTATTTAGAATATTACTATTATTAATTCCTTTCCAAAAGGAATTAATTTTTAGTGAAGAAGCAGAATTTCTTCAGTCTACTGCCCAATTGCAGCTGTAAGGTAAACTTAAATTTGCATTTGTTTGAATGCTGCCCATCATCCTTTGCTTAATGGAGAAAAAGAAAAAAGTAATGTACAGATTGTTATATTTTTCTCCAGCGTATAATTTCTTGTTTACTATGAAAACAAATAAATATAAGTTCACAAGTGGATTTTTTTCTGGTTAGTTTGTTTTGTATAATTCTGTGTAGAGCATGGATCAGGGTCTATTCTAACTAAACTGAAACAGAATTGGGAGCTAAGTAGTCTGTGATTATTAATAGTTCTAAGGAAAATGCAGTCGTTTTGAAAATATCCACTTGACTTTTCTAGAAAACAGACTACTCAGTAAGGTCTTGTAGGTATCCTGTCCTGGCAGAGTAAGGGTGTGCCCATGATGTGTGTCTGTGATGTAAAACTAAATGCTCTGAATTTCCCCTGACCTCTCCACTTTGCTGTAAATAGGTACCTTTGAGTCGTCTTGGTACAGGGCAGTTCTGTTTTGGACAGCCATTCTGCTGTTACCCGATTCTCTTGGACTTCCCTTGCTCCTTTCTTCCTGAGCTTCCTGAGTAGTAAACAGGTCTACCAGAGTATGAGGCCCATGGGGTTCCAGGGATTGAGAGAAGACCCGGAACCAGCAGTAGAGGGCGCTCGGCCCCTCATTTCACAAGAGTGGCGGCTGCACCAAACATCTTATATTTGAGGAGCTAAAAATGAATTGCACATATTAATTAAGTCTTACCAAGGCCTTGTTCAATGATCCAGTGCTAAGAGCCTAAAATAAGTAGATCTTATTTTAATTGTGGGGAAACTGGGTATAAGAGGGAATGTCCCAAAACTCCATAGGCAGAGTCAGAATTTCAGTAAAGACCCAGGGATTCTTCTCTTACCTTTTCATACTCTGGCCAATATCCCAGATGTCTTTTTACTTAGGAGGGACCAGAGGGAACCCAGGAGTTTTAATTTCCTCTTGCACAGCTCCTGTAATGAAAGGTGTATGTGATGTGTGCTTTCAGTAAATTGGTTACTTGCAGCACTGTACCACCTATTTTAAAATTAATCCTTTTTGTGAGATAGCTATTCTAGTGGTGCTTTGCTTTTAACCAACAAAAGCCCTTAAGAAAAGGATAATGAAAAATAAATAACACTCCCCAAATCCCATTGCCTAGCACAGGCAGGTCATATTCCGTCTGATCTTGTTCGCTCACATTATTTGGTGATTAGAGCTGGGCTTCAATCAACCGGAGGATTCCCTAAGGCAGGGTCTCGTCCCACCAGTGCACATGGTGCGCCCCGTCTGACACCAGGCAACTTGAGAATTGAGCCAGGGAAGCTGCAGTGTAGTGCAGCAGATGTGCACTGGTGGTTGCCATGGAGATCGCTAATACTGCTGAAATGCAAAGAAAGGGCACTTGCCTCAGCTCAGGAGCCTTCCTGAAAGCGAATGAGAAGCAAGCGGAATTCAGAAGAGGCCCTCAGCTACTTGTCCCACATGGAGTTTTAATTTCCCTTCCTTTCCCCCTTCTTCCTTTTTTTGAAGACTAGATGAAAAACATGGCAATGTTATAAAGCACATGCAGGCCCTTCTGACCTCCCTGCACGCAGCCTGCCTTTCCCTGGGATGGTCATGTATTAATGATGATGCATGACTAATAGGATTGGCCAGGGGGTTGGGGTGAGGCGTGTGGCAGCCCTTCTGGAGTCTGTGGGCTGCTTGTCACTGGGGTTTAGTAGACACCTTGGGATTTGTCTGCAGCATATGCGCTGCTGTTAATGATTGAAAAATTACCACAACAATTAGTCATGGATCGCTGAAGGCAGGGTCCCCAAATGTGATGGCCAATGTGATTAAACCCATGTATGTGACAATTAACTCTCCTGCAGGTTTATCCACCAAGGAGAGTGCCCTAGGGGTGAGAGCAGAGGAGAATGAGAAAAAGGAGACACAGCAGAACAAAAAGGAACAGGAGAGAATAATGCTGCGGGCCGGATCTGATACAGCTGGCACTATTGGTTTTAATCTGATCCTGAATTAATCACGGTTTGATTAATCCCGAGTTTTGCACCTTTCTATTGCCCATTTATTTATATCCCCCTTAATTTTGTGGAGGCATGACTGATTAAATTCTGCCCATTCCATGTTTTTAAAATTTTAAAATCAGTCTTCTCCATTTAATGTGATATTCTGGATGCAATTATCTTGTAAAAGCTAGGCAGGCACCAGACATAGCATGTCATGAATCCCCCTATGTGTCACAGCTGAGTAACCCAGAATAAATATTTGTTTGCTCAGTGTTCTGCCTAACAAAAGGAAGCCTTGCAATGTCAGTCTGCTTGTTTATTTGGGCGGAAGAAATAAGAATACACACACTCCCAACTTTGTTAAGTAGGAGGGGCACAATTTCACTTTTAGTGACAAAGAAAATTTGGCAAAGGAAAAAGTGTTAACATTTAGATGAACTACTTGCAGACATACTCTCTGTTCATTGCATAAAGGCTACGTTTATAGTCCACAGATATATTCCTGTGGAAATACTTTAACCGCTATGCCATTTTTGTTCTCATGGTAGTTGTTACTTTTGGTGTTATCTGCATTTGCGTACGAAACACCACATTTAAATAATGCCAGCGAGGTTGTGACACAAAACAGTACAACAAAGTCTCATGCGCCTTGGATGCATATGATGAATGAAGAAATCACTGCTAATTCATTAGAGGATACCATAAGCTCCAGGAAATACTGGAATGCACACATGTGCGCGCGCACACACACACACACACACACACACACACACGCCACACACTTTTTGTTCTGTCAGCATTTCTTATGGTCACTCTATTGCACTTGTTTAAACTCAGTTGGATTGAAGTCTCAGTTTTTTTTATTTGTTGACTCCATTGGATTATTTTTATTATTTGTATTTTAACTTAATTGACACAGTTAAATAAAAATAGAGGGTGTGTGTGTGTGTGAGTGTGTGTGTGTGTGTGTGTGTGTGTGTGATATGGGCAGCAGTGTCTTTCAACACAATAGAAAAGCAAAAAATCAGCACAAGCAGAGACTGCACTTCATAGGTGGCACCAAGCAGATGCTGCCTTGTTAGGGCTGTCTAGGGACTTGGTTCACTAACCAAACACATCTCCTCTCCCCCATGCTGATTCCCGCTGCACAATTAATGACTGGGACCAGCCAGCACTCTGTTCATTTGTTTGTGCATACATTATTTAATTAATTTAGTATTTCTTGAACAAGTGACATGTCAGGAAATATATTTAGTACATGAGATGGGGATGAAGGTAGCAGCAGGTGGAGATTTACAAAATTTTATTTTATGCTGAAGCCATACAGTAGGGATAAGATAAAGGCAGAAAGAACCATAGATAAGGCAGAAATTGGTAAGTGCCACAAATGGAAAACTAGACAGAAGGATGTGATTGTTTACAAATGGGAAAATGACTTTTCTGTGGACGTTGGGGAAGGTTTCATGGTATTTGAGTGAGTCTTTAAAGGGTTTCCTAATTCACTTACTGCCTATTGTTGAAAGACTATAATGTCTTGGACAGTTCTTGAAAAGTGTTGAGTAGGACACATAGACTGGAAGAGAATCATATTCTAGGTGTGTGCGAGGATGTGAGCATATTACTGCTATAGAAATAACAAGGGAAAATGGTTTGATTTGCATGGTGTCATTATTATTTTTCTCACTTTCTGATCTCAGTCCAGCAGCCAACCTTGGGAATGTACAGGCAATATCATTTTCATTTCTTGATGCAGGAAGCATAGGTATAAATGGTTAAATACCCTTAATACCATGTTGCAGCCTTCATATCATGATAGATACCCTTAGTATCATGATTAGAATGTATACTTCTTGTTTCCTAGACTGTTAATCTGGCTGTCAGTCCCATGCTGAGTACCGGTGAGAACCCCATCAAGGTAAAAGTGTTCAGATGACCAAAGCTCTCTCACTTGACTGAGGCCCCAACCTGCAGGTGGAAAACAGCTAACACCATCAGTAAATGGTTGATTTGGGGGTAGAATAAAGACGATCATCCAGGAGCGTTTCACTAGAGTCCCCAGAATTGGTGCTGGTCCATCCTGTGTCTTGGTCTGCGTAGCTATGTGTGGCTAGGGCCGCTGCGACTCATTCCTTGCCTGTTGGCGGCCATCTGGCCGTGCTTGCCAGGATTGCCCCCTTCCTTAGGACCGACCTCTAAATGCTTGTCGTATTTTCTTTACTATAAAAATGTACAAATTATCGACTCCATCCTATATTCATGTATAATATATAAAAGCACTTTAATTATTTGTCATGTAGAAATATTAATAACTTTCAGGAATTCTATCACGCTCAGCATGTGCATTTGCTTCCTGGATGTGTAGCCTGGAATGCCTCATGCCCAGGTTAGGGTCTGGTCTTCTGGGGCACACGTGGATTTTTGGATGCAATCCTTTTCATTTGTGATTCTTTGTTTGGAAACCCTCACTGTGGTGAGAGCACTCATCACGCCCCCAGAATGCATCAGCCTTGGCTGCCCTGTCTTGACGACATGTTTATGTTCTACTTGTACTATTAAAAGTCAGTTAAATGCTATTCCAGATACCACCAGGAGCAAGGCAATGTGACCTAGAATATGTTTAAGGAGCCTAGACCAGGAATGGAATTCAGTTTTCCCTGGACTCCCCATGTGTGACCAGCATACAGTCTTTTCTTAAAAATCCAGATAGTCGTCTGTTTTTGTCTCTTAGCAGGATGGAACCATTTCTAATACATAGTTATTTATCTTTTAAATTTTATCACCTTTCAGATGCCCAGTGTCTACTTGTATAAAATATATCTGCAGAAGTTGTGGCTGCTCATGACAAATACTCTTACCGCTCACATCTATGCCTATTAAAACAATTGCTCACACCTGTGCAACAACCCAGTGCAGGTAATATTGTATATATAAAACCAGAGGAGATGTAGAAAACTATCCTAGTTGGGACTGTAGTATCGGCTGCATTTCAACTTAATTTTTAAGGTTAAGTAACACCTTTACAGCAGCTAAGGGAAAACCTGCACGGCCACAGCCACAGGCCCTAGTGTCAGGTGGATGCCAGCCTGACACATTGATGCACCGCATTCTCCTGTGAGGAGTGGGAAAGGGCAAGGCAATCCTGCCCTGAGCCGGCATCTGTGGCCCCTCCACCTCTCCACTGTAGCACACACACACTCAGCCACGCACGCACACATGCACGTGCACTCGCACTGTTGAAGTTTCTTTCCCCTTGCAGACCAGGCCTCTGCTTTCAAACCTAAAAGAAAGAAAGAAGGCCATGTTAAGGGAAAGTCACAGTTTATGCAGAATTCAGGGCTGCCTATCCCTGAGCCTCCCAGCAGTAGCAGCTCCTGCATCCTACAGATAAGGTGCTTGGAACCCCTAGCTGCCAAATGTGCACAAGGGCACTGAGCACTTGCCTGCACTCCAGCAGCTGTCCTCTTCCTGCACGGACAGCATCTCAAACACATAGGGAAAAAGACTTGGCCAAAGGCTCAGGACTTGTACTTTTGGTGCTAGAGGAAGACTTTCTAAAGATAACTTCAGGTTTTGCATTTGGCTTATTTCTGAAGATAAAGAATCTCAGGTTTTTAACCCACCAGTACATAAGCTTCTGGTAAACAGAGTGTAGCCATGTGGTTGTCACTCCCAAGTGGCATAGATGAAGTCCTGCCTTAGAGCAGAGTTTGCTCATGAACCATGGCTTTACTTTCTTTCTTTCTCTTACTCATTGGCAGCTATGGAGCAATGATATGAAATGGAAAATACCAGAAATAAAAAGTCATAAATTTTAAATTGCCTTGTATGCTGGGTGCTACCTGAGGTGTAAATTCTTCCTTTTAAAAAAGTTTTTATTAGTATATATTTGCCATATATAATCATCACATTTGTCATAAGGAATTTGTACCTGTACATATGTCTTAATTCTTCTTTTTCTTTTCTTTGCCCTCCCTTCAGCCTTTCTTCCTCTCCCAATTTACAAAAGCATGGTTTCCATCTTTCCCTTTTATTCTTTAAAAACAAACAAACAAACCCTTTCCCTTCCTTCTCCTCACCTTCTCCCTTTCTAGTTCGTCTTCCCATTTGATTATGTTCTACCTACTTTTCAGTATCTGTCCTCCATTTTGCTCCTTATTTACCCTTTGGGTTTCTTACACACACACAAGAGAAACAATGTGATATTTAAACTTGTGTTTGCTTTACTTCACTTAAAATTATGGTCTCAACCATGCTGTAAGTTAAATAAATCAGGCACATATGTGTGACTACCATATTGTTTACCTGGTGGGAGAAGCTGAAAGTGTAACTAGGAACCAAAATGCATAATAGATATTATTGCAAAATAGGAAGAGAATGTTCAAATGGGAAGGGGAACAAGGGAGGGGGAGGAGGAAAGGGGAAGCAAGGGAACAGAAATAAAATGAGAAAAGAAGGAAAAAATGGAAACAAAGCTTCTGTAATTAAGGAGGGGGAGAAGAGTTGAAGGGAGGGTAGGGGAATGGAAATAAATAGAATCAGGATATACAATGCACAGGTACAAATTCCTTATGAGGAATTTGATCTTTATGAATACCTAAAATGTACCAATAAACTTAATTAATTCAAAAAATTCTCTATTATGAAAGATGTTCTTTAAAATGGAATAAAGTAGGGCAGTAAAAATTTTTAAAAATTATGGCCTCAAGGTGCATTCATTTACCTATAAATGACTCATTTGTCTTTCTTTGTAACAGTGTAGTACTCCATTGAATATAAATACCATATCTTCTTTATTCATTCATCTGTTGATAGGCATATGGGCTGTTTCCAAGATTTAGCTGTTATCAGTTGTGTTTCTATAAACATGGGTATGCATGTTTCACTGTGATGTGTTGCTTTTAACTCTTTTGGAAAGATACCTAGAAGGGGACTAGCTGGGTCAAATGGAACATCTAGTTTTAGTTTTTTTTTTGGCATCTCCATACCAATGTGAGTTCTTTTGTCCATTGTGTCCACACTACATACCAGCCCATTAGTCATTTAGTAGCCGTATCATTAGTTCAACCTTCACACTGAGCTACATCCCCAACCTTGTTTTATTTTATATTTTGAGACAGAGTTTCACTAAGTTGCTAAATTGCCAGGCTGAGCTCAAACTTGCAATCCTTCGGCCTCAGCCTCCCAGAGTACTAGAATAACAGGCTTGTACTACCACATCTTGCTCAGATTGATTCTATTTAATTGTTGTTATTAATCTATTACTGTGCTAATTTATAAATTAGGTTATATCATCGATATTAATGTATTGGAAAGCTTTGTGTGTAACAGGTTTCAGTTCCATCCAGGGTTCCAGTCTTTCACTCGAAATGTGTCTCCATGGAAAAGGGGAAATAACTGTGCCTCATTGTGACTGGGCTGTCATAGTCACAGTACTCTCTGTCCGTCACCCTCTGGCAGTGCTCAGTGTCTTAATTCACCCAAGAGCCATCAGGACCACAGAGCATGTTGCATGGGTGACTATTCACAAGTCTCTGATAACATCTCCCCAGAGGCGCTGTGAGCAGCACAGAGAAATGCGGGCTGGGTCAAAAAGCCATGTGTTCCATTGTATCTGTCTTTATTCAAACAGATCTTCCCAAAGATTACTGGTTTAATGTTGGCTGGAAGGAACATTTCCAGTGGAGTGGTGCAGAGCCCTGTCCTTGCACTTGCCTTGTTTATAACTCTTATCAGTGAGCACCAGGAAGACATGTTTATCACATTGGCAGGTGACACCAGGCTGGAAGGGATGTCTCATATGATTGGTGTCTTGGTCCTGAGACAGAGAATCTTCATAGTCTAAAATGATGCAAATGGTAAATAGTAAAGTTAAATATAAGTTCCTCAGATTAGGTTTAACAATATTAATCTCCCAACTCCAGAAGGGGGAGAAGTACAGGGTTTAATTTGTCACATGTCAGTTTAAATTAACTTAACAATGAGGGCATTGAAAATGTAGATAATATTGTAGAAGCACACAAACAGTTCAAGAACAATAATAATGCAAAGCAGATCACATCTTTATTAATATATTGAAAGTTTCTCTCTCTCTCTTACCTGAGATACCCCTAAAATCCAAAGATTTCCAACAGACATACTTATTTAACAAGTTAAGTGAAAATGTCCTAACTGCAATCCAAGATGTAAAACTTCAGGATAAATTCTGTGAAGGGGAATGGCCATTCTGGGAACTGGCTAGCAGTCTGGAGCAAGCCCTACCCTTGTTGCCTCCTTCCTGGCTCTCTGCCTCTCAAAGCCCCACCTCCCTGCCTCTACTACCTGTAACAAAGCTACCAAATGGACAGTTTTTGTCTTTGCTGACTCAAACCTTTTCTCTCTCCTCCTGCCTCCTGAGTTGAAATGCATGGTGAATTTAAAGTGTTTTAATAGTTCTCTCTGTAAAACAGGATTTTATACAATGTCTAGAAGACATTAACTCAAAAACAACATTGTGTGGTTACATGTGTTAGTCTGTGGGCCTAATCCATTTTGCAAAATTAGAAATGAAAGTGCTGGGTAAGCTTCTCTTTGCATTTAGCCTGAAGCACAGTATTTGCTGGCAGCAGGAAAAAGGCACTGAGTCCTTTATGCATGTCTTACAGCTCCCTTTCAATTCCCCATCACTTTCCCCTGGAAAGAGAAATATTCTGGCCACAGCATCTTTTTGTCTCAGTTCAGAATGGGTGCCACCTGCCTCCCGAGCCCAGGGGAGCCCTCCATGTGTGCTTCCCAGGCGTGCCACATGGAAACATGGCCACAGCGCCAGGCTGACAGCTAAGTGTGTGTGGGGGGCAATTGGGGGCGGGGCCTGCGGAGCCCTGCAAGGCCTTTAGCCACAGCCACCTATTTATTAGCTAGTTAAAGCGCCTGCGGTGTTGTGAAGGGGAATGAAAGGCATGGGGCACGTTACAAGCTGTCAGCTGGACTCAGAGCAAGTTGTAATTACCAGTGCGGTTTCTTTTCCTTCTTCCTCTTGTTCGGGTTCCCTCAGATTCATTATTCTTTGGCTTAAGCAGGGGAGATGCTGTCTCCAGGGTCTCCGTTTGTCACAGTAGTCCAGGGTCCGTACCCATGAAGTTGGCTCTTCCAAAGAAATAAATGTGATGTAATATCCCATCTCCCAATCCATTGTGTTTATGAGTCACAGCCTTACTTGTCTTGCTTTTGCTGTGTATAGCATCAGAGGAACTTCTTTTTAGGTTTCTCCCTGGCCCTTTGAGCATTCTAAGCATTCTTCCCTGGGAATTTGGATGCTGACTGGTGCCCACTCTGTCAGGGGTGTGTAGGTGGGGCTGGCATGTGGCTGTGTTGCAAAGACTCCTGTGCTTCCAAACACCTGCTCATGGTCCCCTCCATGGCGCCTGCATTTTTTCCTCTTGGGATTGGCCTACGGTGGCAGCTCCTTGCTCCCTGGTGTATGTCTGTGGGTATCTTTGCGAGGCTGCCCTTGGAAGCTCTTCAGCATGAAGGAGTCTATAAGAGGCCTTCTGGAGGGGAGGTCCTGCCGTGGTCGTGACTGAGCCTCATGAGGTGAAGAAGGAAAGCCAAGGAAGCGTGGACACATCTTTCTCACAGATCACCTTCTTACTGGGAAAGTTAGTACTTATGTGGGCCTCAGGACTGCCACTTATGTGTGTTTTGGGAGGTTTCTGTTTTTAAACCAAATGGGAGAGATCACTTTCCAAAAATTCTAGGTTGTACAAGCCCTCACTTTTGTATTTCTAAAATCAGTATATGTCTGATAATCCAAATCATCTGCTGATTATTTTGGCAGAATTTTTTCCTTCCTAATAGCAAATAAGATACTGCAAGCTCTTATAATCAGTGACGTCCCAGATTTGATGAAATACAACTCTGTTGACCAGGGCCCTTGTTGGATTAAATGACATAAGATAAATCAGGTGAGATTCTGCAATGCCTATTTGATTTTGTTGACACTGGGCCTATGTCCTGTGAGTCATTATTGCAGGGTGTATGATGGACAGAGCTTTGGACTCCTACTGAGTTGATGTCTAGGGACGCTCATGTGCTTTCCTTCCTCACTCTACCTGCTAAACAGGCACTGAGCATTTGTGTTGCTCAGCAGTGTTCTCCAAGCTGAGTTCCTAGAGGTGAAGGACAGGCCTTGCCCCCAGGGACTTCAGGGTCTCTTGGGGAGGCAAAGAGTGCACACACACATACACACACACACACACACACACACACACACACACACATCACTGTGGGAAGCCTTGAAGGTGCTGGGGTGTGATGATCAGAAGCACCCAGTTGGATGGTGGTGGTGGAGGGGAAAGCTGAAGGAAAGAGCAACCTAGGAGAGACCGAAAGGATGCGGATGGGTTAGCTAGGAGGGTTTAGAGTTGGTACCTTGATGAAATCACAGTCAGAAAAGTCAGCTTGTGCTCCTGTGTGGAGAAGCTTCCATGCGTACCAGGGTTGCCTCTTCTCAAGCCAATTCTGGTTTCTGACATGGCTGCAACAGCTCAGACTCAGCTTTCCTGCCAGAGCCCAGCTCCCGCTTTTGTCACACCATCCCACCTTATTTCTGAGGACTTCTCCAGCTCTGCATGTGTATGCTAGGTGTCTTGACGGGTAGCCCCTAACTAAGGAGAGTTGGATGCTTGTGGATAGATATGCTAAAACCTCATTGTTTTGTTTTTTATACCGACATTTCCTAAACATATTCCATGGGGTGGATTTCAAACTATAATTCTCACAGTCTCAATCACTAAACTCATTTTTATTCATTTTCCTTTTCCACTTATTTTATCACTCCTCCTGCTTCTTCCCTCTGTCCTCCTGGGCACAGCTCCCCAGGAGACTCACCTGCAACAAAGTCTCTGTTTTTAGGCTTTGCTTTTAGAGTAACTCAAACCAGTTCATTACTGATTTTTTTCTTGTAGCAATTCCTCAAAGCTCATATTAAGGAATTTCAGAATACGCTATAAAACTGGCTTGGTAAAGTGGATGCAGGAGACAGGGAAGAAGGGGTTGGTAGGCCAAGGAAAGTGTAAAGACAGAAACAATCAGGACCTAACTGGAGGGTAAATCTGCAGGTGCATTTCTAAGCTTTTAGTGGTTCATACAGTAATATGCAGCTAGAGTAAATCCAACATAAGGCACCAAAAGCCAGGATACTCCATGTGAGGTAGGGATTTGGAAGTGTAAAAGGATGAGTAAAACTTCAGACAAACATATGTACAAATGATTCACTTGTTGGATGGGCAAAGGGGAATATATAGATAATTAGAATAGTGAGTTGAATTTGTAATGCTGTGAAGAAATCATATTAGCCATTAACAGCAATACTTTGGCAATGATTATGTGGCATTGGTGTACTACCAGTTAGAAGTTAGAAGAGAAGCATGAGCTTCCTCATCATGTATTGGCATCTAATCAGGATTGTGTGAATATTAGAATGTGGATTGCAACACTGTCCAGCACATCTTGCAGCACTGGTGGAAATGTTCTGTATGTGTGCAGTCCAGTATGGCGGCCACCGGCCACACGTAGCTATTGAGCTTCATATTAATTTATTTAAAACAGCTACATAAGCTGGCTACCTTATTGGACTGTGCAATTTAGAGCATAAGAAAATAATACAAAATCCCAAGGTCTTCTGTGTGACCTCCAGAAGAACTTGTGGTCAGTGAGCGTTCCCAGGGCACTAAGGGGTCGTTTGCTTACACTGATTCCTAGAAGGTCCTCACAATCCAGAAATTGTAGGAACGCCTGGGAGGGTGTCAAAGAGAAGTCGGTTAGCTCTTTTGAACGGTAGTATGAGTTTCCAAGGGAATTTTGTTTTTGCTGAGAGGGTGGTGTCGTTCTCAATGTGTGTGCTCACTGGTTGGACTGGTGGAAGGGCATAGCACTGGATTCTGGGGAGCTGATCCTTTCATTTGGAGATTGTAGGTCTTCTGGAAACAGAAGTGGCCCTGCTGCTCTCCCTCTACACCCACTTACTGGAGACTGCAAACAAAGGGTTTCTCCTATGGAGGGAAGAAACTCCTGGCTTTAGTTTGAACCAATCAAACTGCTAAGGTTCATCATGTGACCATGGTAGTTGTGTGCTATTCTTCAGCTTAAGCAGAAATCTTGTTTCATGGACTGGCAGTGAACTTGGACTTGCTCCTCTTTGAGCATTGTCTTGAGCATTGCACTGCGCTTCTCTCCTTGTGACATGGGCCTTCTTGGCTCATGAGTTTCTTTTAAATAGAACAGGAGATAATGAATGCAAAAGCAGTTTGTAATTGTGAAATGCTATTTTAGTGGCTGGCTGCACAGAACTTAATTAGGGCATATCTTAGTGTTTTTTTGCTTGTGCTCAGGTTTGGATCATTTAAATACTCTACTGTAATGAGAATAGGGAAATACTCATGTTATCATAGTTCTTGTCATCCTCATATGTTTAGGATTTGAAAGGGGACTGGATTTTAAAAGAAACTTTCCCTGGAAGCCATGTTTATGGTCATTAAAATCATAGCCCTTGGGCATGGCTGAGCAGATTTTCTGGGTGCAGAACCTAGTGTTACATATTTTTTGGTTTAGTAGGCTGACAGCTGTCTATCTTGCTGTGACTGCTGCTGTAGCTGCTCCTGCTGCTGTGGCTTCTTCTTGCCTGTTTCCTCTCATTCTCTTTCTTCTTTCTCCTCCCTTATAATACATTTAAAAAAAAGGCTGGGTGTAAAACTCAGTGGGAGCACACTTGGACTAGCATGCTCAAGGCCCTGGGTTCCAATGCCAACACCACAAAATAAATAAAATTTCATGTATCTATAGATGGATATATAAAATAAAGAATTTTTATTGATATATCTCTATCTGTTTATCTAGCTATATAATTTAGAGCTCATGCCCATATAAAAACAGACTGCTGGCCAGATTTGGCTTGCATCCTATACTTTGCCAACCACTACTCTACAGAACTGTGCTGTCCAGGATAGTAGTCACTGGCCACATGTGGCTGTGTAAATTTAAACCTGGTAGAATGAGATAGAAATGAAAATGCAGCTCTTTAATCACATTGACCGTATTTCAAGTGCCTCTTAACTGTGTATGGCTGTAGGCCGCCCAATTGGACCACATAGACAAAGGAGAGTTAAGGGTTTTTTTTTTTTTTGGCGGGGGGCTACTGATGTTTGAACTCGGGACTTTGTCCTTGTGAGGCAGGCGGCAGAACCACTGAGCTAAATCCCCGGCCCGATAAAGGATATTTAAGATCATGCTATGTTTTACTGGATGGCCTTCCTCAAGACTTGGATGGACTCTTTTACTTTTTCCACTAACTAGCCTTGTGGATTTAGATGATTGGCTGTTGATTCTTCCTGAGCCTTTGTTCCCTCAGTTATAGAATAGAAATTACTACATTGCCTCTCTTAAGAATGTGGTCTGGATTTACTGAGTATCAGTTACTTAGTACAGGGCCATTTATACTCAGTAAATGTTAGCTATTCCTATTACAAAGGCGTCTGCCTTTCGTTACTTCTTAGAAAGCTCAACTTTTAAAAGTGTTATATTTGGATAAAGGGATCCTCATCCCTTTAAACAAAACATTTGTGAAGTAAGAGCTTGTGCTTTGGTTTTGGATTTTAGTGGCTGACTGGTGAATATTCTTCCAAACCCTGCCCTACACTAACAGAGTAGTGATGTTCTCATCGTCTGCCATTTCTCCAGCTTCTTTTCCTTTTAACCTTCTATTCAGGTGAGTTCTCACCTCGTGGTAATTTTGTGAAAAATCCACGATAAATATTTGTTCAGCTTAGTTGTGGAGTGGAGATAAAGGTCATCTCACAAGGGAGGGTGTGTTCTGCAATCAGAATTTCAGAGTGAATTACTGCTTTACTTTTGCTTCTGAAGGAATTGCAGCCAACACTGTATTGACTGGCTTCGCCTTCAGTGCTAGTGTGTTACTCGTTGCTGAGCAACAAGACTTCTTTTCTGTGTGTAATGAGCCAAATGAGATGTCAGTTGGCCACCTGTGGGGTCGGGGACTTGGCATCACTCTCCTCATTGCCCTGGGGGCAGCTGTCAGCACACTTGCATGATGTGAAGGTGTGGGCAGGTCCCTGAGAGCTAAGCCTTTTGTCTTTTATGCAATGTGACCTGCCTCCATCCACATCCAAAGTTAGCTACCGTTCTCTAAGTGCTGATGCTGCCAGCTGATCATGGCAGTTTTATTAGCAATCCCAGATGATCCTTCGATTGTTGCAATTTATGATTTATATCCTTGTCATGTGTTTTCTCATGGCATGTACACTAGGCACTCAGAATCCCAGAAGGGGATTGACAGAAGAGAAGCCATTGGGTGTTGGCCCTCCTGTCCAGGGTGTTGGTGGTTATTTCAAGGAAGCTACAAAGCGAGGTGTATTTAGGAAGACAGAGCTATATTTAAGCTTCGGATGAGGCTCCATGGTAGAGTGCTTGCCTAGCATGTATGAGGTTCTGGGTTTGATTCCCTGTACAGTCAAAAAACAAAAACAACAACAAAAAGACAGTACTTGGTGCTAGGGGTATAGCTTAGTTGCTAGAATATTAGTTCAGCATGCATAAGGCCTTTGGTTTGATCCCTAGTATCATATTAAAAAAAAAATCCTAGCATTCAGCAGAAATTACACTGCTGACACAGACAAGATCTCCTGTTTGTTCATTGTTCAGCTTGCACATGCAGCTGTCTGGGTATTTCCCCTGAGATACACCTTGCGGGTCACCACATGGATGGATTCTTAGTCATTTTGAGCTTGTGGGGCTGACAGGATCACACCACAGACTTTCTGACCTGAGGACCAGTAGGTGGTGCACACTGCCCAGGCGGCATGGGCTGGAGCAGCACCACGTGCTGGCAAGTGAGAGCTGGCAATAGGCTGTGGTGGAGGGCGCTGTGCAGGGCCTGGAGCTTTTGGACCAAGTTGTCTACATCAACAGACTTGTGAACATGGGTTCAACACAGGAACCCAGTGACTCTGCCCAGGAGTAGAATGAGAACTGGTCTCTAATAGTCATAGACAGAGGCAGAATCGGTGGTGGCAGTAACAGCTGGGCATTGCAGTTACCCAGCCACCATGTGTCTGGTACCAAGGTAAAATGCAGACCTCCATGATCTCTGTTCATACTGACAAGAGCCGTATGTTGGGTGCTGGTCTTATCTCACTAATGATGGAGTCCGGACTTAGCAAAGGTAACTTCCCCACAGTCACATGGTTGACTTGCTGGCAGGGCTGGATTTCACTTCAGGAGTTCTGGTGACAGGTCCCAGAGCCACTCGCACACATGGCTCTCTCCTGCCTCTGCCACTCATACACTGATGACACTGGCACCATGGCTCTCATGCTCACAGCCCCATGGGGGAAAATGAGTGGTCTGACTAGATTTCTCCAAAATGCCTTCAGTCATTGACATGCTGTGATTTTTTAAAAGCCCCAGAATCATCAGTGTCCCCACAGCACTGTTACTTGTTTCTAACAGATGGGGTCCCTGGGGGCCCGTGCAGTGTGGTAACACTCCATAAATATCAACCTAGCAGACTAAATTCTACGTCATCCCACCTTGCCAGGGGCATGGAGCTGGCCTCTGGGGGCTGTCCTCATCCTGCAGATTCTTCTCTCCTCGGGGTGCCCTGTTTGAGGATAGTTTCTGTAGGATTTTATTCTTTAGCAGAAAATTGGGCTATGGTCAGCTATGTCCTTGTACAGATGTGTTCTTCCTATGTCCCAGAGTCAATCTTTTGCATTAACCTGAGCCTTTCTTTACTTCTGTCTCTCTGAATCATTTCCCCAAATTCCCTGAGCGACGGTGATCACAATGCCTGAGCCTGAAGGAGGAAAGTGCAGGTGGCCATCCGAGAGAATATTGTGCAGGCTGCCTCATCCGCTGCCGTTCCGTTCCTCTGTATAGATTAAGTCCCTCGGCTCCCACTGGTGCCCTTGGGTTTGAAGGTTCAGTAGGGTTGATGTCTGCTGTTGAACTGCCTGAATATTCCTAACCTGATGTGCTTTCATTTGATTCCTTGGACAGAACTGTTTGCTCTGTAGTGAGCTTTGGCAGCACACAGTTGTCATTATAACACATTCACACTCACCTGCTCCACGGTGTACCATTCTGAGCAAAGTGTGGTAGATGATTGTTTGCCAGAGATCCCTTTATTGAAAGAAAGCAGGTTTAATGATCCATAAGAGTTCAGTTATAGGATTGTTGACTTGCAGGTGCTTCTTGGAGATACTTGTGCACTTACAGCTGTTCTTTTTGGGAAAACCACCAACCCAAGCTTCTGTGGCAGCCTCTGGACTTCCTTTAGCTGTTAAATTTCTCATAGCAAGTGTGTCAATCTGAACATACCATTTCTTACCTATACACCCTTTCTTATTTTGATGTTTTGCTTTCTTTTAATGTTTCCGTTGGATTCATTTAGTAAACATATATTGAGCTCTTCCTGTTTACCGCATACTTTTCTAGGCACTAGGTATTCAGCAGTGAAGTAAACTGGACAAAGCTATACCTTTCTGGAATTTATTGCCCGATCAGATCAACAAGGCAAATGTGAGTGAGTTATATTATCTAGTGTCATAAGATCAGAAGTGATATGGGGAAAAATGAAGGAGGGAGGGACCATCAGAAGTTCTGAATGTGGGCTGGTGATGGGTGGGGTATTTCAGTTTAAGATAGGGCAGTCAGCGGATGCCTCTAGGGGAAGCTGGTGTGTGCTGTGTCAGCTGTGTCATGATATTCAGTGTCGCCTTTGATTCTCGTTATCTCCAATCAGTTGACAAATTCAGTCAGCTCAGCCATGTCCGATGGCGTTTCTCCCTTCCCCTCAGTTCATGGTGCTCTCACTTCTCATTCTTCCTTGTGCAGGTGTGCTAGTCTCCAGATAGGGCTACCAGTGACTGGTCTTTTTAAAATTTGACTATTTTGATTATCCATTGCTACCCTATAGAAATGCTTTTACACTTTATGTAAAGTTAATTTATATCCGAGTAATACGTCGTGAGAGTTTTAAAAATTTTAATAAATTTTCAACATTTTCTTTGAAACTGAGAAGTATACAGTAATGTTGTGCATATAATGTAATTTTTAAATCAAGGTATCACTTACTAAAATAAAATTCTAAGCCAGGCTCAATGACTGAGACCTCTACTCTCAGCACTTTGGGAGGCTGAAGCAGGAGGATAGTAAGTTCAAGTCCTGCTTGGGTGACTCAGTGAGGTCTGTCTCAAAATAAAAATGTTAAAAAGGGGCTGAGGATGGAGTTCAGAGGTAAGACTCTCTGAGTTCAATCTCCAGTACCATAAAAAATTTCATACTGAGTGTGCAATTTGGTGAATTTTCATAATTGTTTACAACCACACCATATAGCTGCAACAGTCAAGATAAGGAAAGCGCTCTAGTATTAAAAAGCATCGTCATAGCCCTTGGGTTGCCTCCCCTCCCATCTCAGACCTGAGCAGTCATCAGTCTGCTTTCTGTTATCACAGTTTACGTTTTCTAGACTGACGTATAAATGGACTCATGTAGCACATAGACTTTGCTTTCTTTTACTTAAAAAGTATTTCTGAGATTAACTTATGTCGTGTGAATTAGTATTTTGTTCTTTAAAATTGCTGATTAGTATTTCATGGTGCGAGTGTGTCATGATTTGTTTATGTGTTCAACAGCTGATGAGCATCTGGTTCCCTTCCGGTTTGGGGATATTGTGTACATGCTGCTGTATACACTTAGGAGTGGTAGTGAAGGTACATTTTGGACGTGGTATGGTTTCAAAATGGTCTGTCCTATTCAGAACTTGTGTTGGAATTTAACTCCTACTGGAGGTGTTCAGAGGGTAGAAACTAATCTGACAGTGGCGTGTTGAGTCGGGGCCTTTGGAGGGTGGATTAAGATTATACAAGGCACCAGAGTCTTCATAAGTGAAGACTGGTGCTGTCCAAGGTCAGAGGCAAGCGAAACCTCACATGAGAGAGCTCCCGCTCAGGGTGGAGATGTGTATGTATGTGCTGTTCCTCACCCTGTGATGTCCTTCTCCATCTCAGGACCCTGCCATATTACCAGATGCAGTCCCTGGGATTTGAGCTGCAACTGTAAACCTAGAAGAACCTGTTTTCTTTAGGATTTACCCAGGGTTACTAGAAGTAGAAGCTGAACTAAGACATGGCTGTAAGTTTAATTTTATAAATTATTGTTAACATTATTTTTCAAAGTGATCGCACTGTTTTGCATTTCCTGCAGCAGTGAATGAGAGTGGTAGCCAGGCCAAAGATGGCTTCCAGTGGCCCCAGCTTCCCAGGACTCAAACCTGTGTGTGTGTGTGTGTGTGTGTGTGTGTGTGTGTGTGTGTGTGTGTGGACATTTGTATATCTTCTCTTGTGAACTTTTTTGTTCAAATCATTGACCTATATAAAAAATTGGATCATTGTGTTTTTCTTCACCAAAAATCTGTGCCACTCTGTACTCTTGAGATGAGGGTTCTTCCAAGACACATCTGTATAGTTTTTGCTGTGCACAATTAGGGAAGGCTGGCAATGACATATTTTTAGCAGCATTTTGATAGCTCTTAAACTTAAATTCTTAATCTCTCTCTCTTTTCCTGATGTGACATGGAGTTATCAGTGATACAAAATTGATGCTACCCCTCCAGCCCCCACAGCAAAGCTCCCCCATATTGTCACTCATCACTTCTCCTTGTCTCTTGCTCTTTGTTAGAGTTGTGTAACACACTTCATTCCCATGTTGTGTGAGTCCTCTGTGCCCTAGAACTTTTCCTAATAGCTCCTTTATTCAGGCACACATGCAGTTCATTGTCTTACTTGTGCCATGTATTATCATCCTCTGTACTTTTTGTTTCCTTCATATCCTTACTGTCTTTTCACTGATGCCTTCAACACCCATTGCTTTTTGTGCTTACCAGATGCCATGGACCAACATTCTTATGACATCTCAAAATCATAAAGTGTAAGTCACAAAGATTCTGGTAGTGTGATATCCAGTCAGATAACAGCAGTTTCATAGCATCCACCTCACAGGGTTAGTGTAAGATTTAGTGGGGGAGTATATATTGTGACTTTTCTAGCTCTAGAGGTGAGTTAAAGGACAGACTCTGAAAAAGTAGACTGTATTACGTAAATATTCATATATTACCGTTTACTGTTAGTTTTGTTAAAATGGGCACATCCACAGCTGTATTTTAAGCACAGATTTAAATTCTGCCAGCAATATAATTATATCTGCAATTGTTTATTGATTGTCTGCTATGTGTTGAGCATTATGCTAGGTCTGCAAATGCTGCTGTTGGCAGCTGGCGTATTTTCCATGAATTGCAATTTATTTTCTGTTATAGAAGTATTTATCAAGCTTCAACTCTATTCTGGGTCTAGTGGACCGGAGAGGATCTGTAAAACTGTACCAGCCAAGGATCTTCCAGACCCTAGCCCCCACTGGGGAGGTGGATGTGCAGGCTGGTGCCACTCACGGGGCAGCTTTGGGTGCAGCAGGAGCTGTCTCTGCAGACATGGGAGGCTTTCATGGCACCGGGCTTGTTCTGCCTACCTGGGAGAGTGCCACTGTGCAGAGTTTTGAAGGCCTAGCAGTCAGGTGTCAAGAGTAAGGAAGGATGTGTCCCAGTATGAAGGAAGAGGCAGCCATGAGGTGTCCTTTGAGAACCAAAGTACAAAGTGTTCTGCGTGCTCTTGTGTCCATATTGTGGAAGACTGCACACTGCTGGAAACAAAGCCCAGCAGATGTTCGAGGGAGGATTATATCTGATATCATCCAATTTTATTTCTGCGGTTTCCTCTTTCTGTAGCTCAGGTTGTTCATGTTAACATTATTAGTGCATTTGCTTCTTTTCTGGGGGTTTATCAAATGTGTTCATCACCAGGTAATGTGATTATTTCCATGACTTTGTCATTTAATTGGAATTAAAGTAGCTAAAAAGATACTTTAATTTTGATAAGTTGTGTTGCTAAGCCAATGTGTCCTTTGCATATGAACTTTGCTTAGTGACTGCAGCCAAGTGTGCTGGACCTTGCTTCTGCCTAGCTACCTACACCTGGTGATTTTAACTTCCAGAGTATACCATCACAGCACAGTGCCTGCCCGGAGACTTCCTGTAATATGGTCTAAGTGGCTCACAGAGGCACCTCCAGGTTACTCTTTGGACCTTTGTATTTCTTATTTAGAAATGAGCCACCCATTACTCCACCACCTCATTCTGTGACCTTGCTCTCCACAGTTTCTGTTACCCGCAGCCAGCTATGGAGTAAACAGTTCTTAAATTAAACCCTGCTCTGAGTAGTGCGACGAAATCTCTTTTATTATAGTATACTGTTCTAAGGCTCTATTGTATTATTAGTTGTTATTGCTCATCTCTTGCTGTGCCTAACTTATAGATTAAATTTGATCACAGGTATGTATAGGAAAAGTCAGCATATTTGGCTTTCACTTCTATTCGAAGCCTTAGACATCTCCGGGGCCTTGGATGCATCTCTGCGAGTGAGGGATGCTACTCTCTGTTGCCCTCTGGTTGGATAACTGTTGGGTCATTGTTCTTAATTCTCATTTGTTTCTCACCTCTCCAGTTTTAACACTTTGAAAGTAGGGATTACTGTTCTTAGCTTTGAACAACATGCACGGAATTTTGTTTTAAATGAAATAAAAATCTGACAAGATGTTGGTAGAGCAAAGCTTTTGTTGTGTGGCTCGATGGAGATTGTATTAGACCGAACTTTGAAGGGCATGGGCCCTCAAGGTCAGAGTCTCCATAGGTAGCTTTTTGTTCTGCTGGACCACTAAGCCAGGACTTACAGTTTTCTTGTCAACTAGCTCTGCAACCTTGGATAGGTCACATTTAAGCATTTCCTATAGTTTTTCTTATACAGCACTAAATAGGTAATTACAGTTAAATTACTTTATAAGCTACAAAGTTTTGCACAAATATTTTACTGTCATCTGCTATTATTGTGTCTCTCCCACTAATGGCATCCTGTCTGTATTGGGACAGTACTATTTCCATTTGAAAATGAAGTGGTTGTCATCACCTGGCACCATGGCATGGGTGTTACTGGAATGCAGCCTGAGGTCAGTGGTGGCCAGCCTGTGGCGTGTGCCACAGCGGGCATGTAGAACCCTGTCAGCACAGGAGCCAAATTGCCCCTACAGCTAAGTGTTCAAGTTTAATTGCAGTGTTGGCGCTTTGTGATAAATAAGTAGGTTTTGGGTTGCAGTTTGGGCTCTCAGTTTTTGAGTTCACCATCACTGCCCTGGGCACAGGGAACTATTGGAAATGGAGCTCTCTTTTGTCTCCAGCACTATTGCAGTGCACAGGGGAAGGGGGGTGATTCGGATACTCCTTTCATTGCTTGACTCTAATTCTTGATAGTTGTTTTTCTCTTTTCTTTATCTGTGGTGTCAAGCAGCCTTTGTGGGCTGGTTTAGTTTGGGGTATATATTCAAAGGTTAATTACATAATATTACAGTTTGAGGCAGTTTTCTATTTTACAAAGCAAACCCTAGACTTTGATACTACAGTGTTTTCAAAGAAACAAGAAGCCTTGGTGATCATACTGTCCAGCCACTCTGTATTTAACAGGCGGGCTCAGCACAGCTGCAGTCTGTGTTGTCTGACACTCCATGCCACCTCACTTCTAGGGGAGTTTCCCAGTCTGCAGCCCCTCCTGAACTTAGGTGTTGTTAGCCTGCTCTTTGTTTCTTCCCAGTGACCAGATGACCAGTGTCCTCTGGCTTGCACCATGGAGACTTCCTTTAATGTTCGAGAAGTACAGTCTCCTAGAGATTGGTCAAGCCCCATCATTAGGTCTGTGCCTGCTCCACCTCTTCTCCCTTACCCCTATCTATCTGTGCTGGTTAAGCTTAACTATCAACTTGACTGGACTAAGAGACTTCTGGAGAGGTGACTGGGCCAAGGGGCACCATACTTGTCAGTGGGTTAACTAACTCCCTCATGACCATAGCTGAATATGCTGTTAGAAGGTGGGGCCTGGCTGGAGGTGGGTCCCTGGGGTTGTGCCTTTGGAGGGTAGGTACCTAATGGCCCTTTTCTCCAATGCTCTGCTTTCTGGCTGCCACGAACTAAGCAGCTTTGCTCTGCTGTGCCATTCTTCCATGACGTTCTGCATGGAGGCAGCCAAGCATGCACTGAAACCCTCTGACCCGTGAGCCAGATTACCCTCTTCTGTAGGTTTTGGGTATCAGGTATTTTTTCCCCAGTAATGAGAAAGCTAACCAATACACCACCCTTTCTGCCTTTCCCGCTTGTTGTCTTCTTCTCTCTTGTATCTTTTGTATTTTATTCTTTATCTTTTCCATATCTCCATCTTCCTTTCCATATTACCAACATGAGTTAGTGTTCTTGGTGAGTGAAATTTCAAATGTAGTGTGTACTAGGAGGGTTTGTTGTTTTTCTTTTTTCTCTCCTTTTTCTCCTAGAGCAAGTTCAAGGTGTCCTAACAGTCTGAAATGTCAGAACAAAAGTAGATGAGAAACAAGCAATGGAAAATAACTTCCCATAAGCTTCCTTGTAGTTCAGATTATTCTCTTTCTTTTTTGACCCTTTTAAACAAATGTACATGTTGGCCAAGCTGAGGGGTAATTGCTCTTCCCTTTGGAACACACTCTAAAATGACTAGTAGCACAAGGTTGTGTTTTTCGGGTGAGGAAGGTCAGCCAGAACAGACAACTTGGTCGTTTTCCCTCCTTGCCTCTCATGGCTTTCATTTTCTACCCACTCAAATAATAAAATTCTTTTTCAACTATAGAAATTGTAGAGGTCAGCAGCATGACTCGAGTTAAATACAGTGAAAATTATAGCCACCTTAAATTAGAATACGTATTTTTTATTCTTGAACCAAGGTCCTGAGCCAGCTGGAAGATGTAAATTTGTCATTGTTCTCCATCTTTGTTTCATCTCTTCTTTCCTTTTCTGCATTGTCATAGTTCTCAACTTCATTGTTTTTCTCTGTTATTCTTTCCCTCAGTAGACTCCTGTACTCCCAGTGAAACCAGAAGAAATTGTACATGGGGCTTTGATATTTTGCCAACTGTTTTCTATAATTAAAAGTGAATTGGAAATGGGAACACTGCCTCTGTTCTGCTGATGCTTCTGGGGTTGAGTCTAATAGAAACACAGAAAGGTGCAGAAAAAGAATTGGGAGGGAAGCAGAGAGAACAGAAGCAGGCTCTTCAGGGGAAAGGGTTCCTAATGGAACATAAATTCTTTAGCCTTTGTGTTGTCTCCTCCAAATTTCCTCTTTTATTTAGGTCAGAAGATCATCCTTTAAGTTTCATCCAAAATTAAACCAGTAATACTGAGGTGGTAGTTCACGATTGGATTGAGCTTCACTTATTATTTTCCCAGTTGAAGTAATCGAGAGCAGAGACCATAATAGAGCAATGCAGACTCAGAGAGACCTTTTTATTTAAGTTCTCATGCACTGAGCAGGAATAGTAAATAGATTGCAATTGGTGGATCAGCCCTAATTGACTGGTTGCCAAGGGTGCAAGGCTAAGCAGGGCAAGGACTAGACCCTGGCAGTGCTAGTAAAGCCTCGCAGCACCATGAGGTGGGCTGAGCTGCCATCAACCTTTCCCTGTCTGCTCCTCATGGAAATCCTTCCTCCTTAAAAGCCACCCCTCTCCCAACTACTTCTGCTAACTTTCTTCCCAATTGCTTTGTTCCCAGAAAACTTATTTCTTTTCCTTCTTATCTTTTTCCCCTTTTGGGAAAGGAGTTCAAATCTCCTCTTCTTATAAGGGCAGCAGCCAGATTGGGTGAGGACTCAAGCTATTTCCCCGTTATTTCATCACTTCTTCTAAGGCCCTGACTCCAATTGCATTTGCACCCTGAGGCTCTCGGAATTAGGTCTTCAGTATATGAGTTTTGAGGGGACACACTTCAACTTGTAACAGGAAGCACGTAAGCTCTCATCCTATGACTGTGAGTAGCAGTCAACTGAAAAAGACTAAATTTCCTTAGTGCCCAGAACTGGAACATAAATCTTCTGTGTAAGGATTTTGAAAACAACGGAGTCCCGAAGAACTGGTCCACATAGGGAGGACGTCAGTGCTGGGACCTGGAAGGTGGCAGCATCGCTGCATCTGTGCTGCGGTTGGAATCGTTCTCATAGAGAGGATCTTTTCAACAGCCTGTTAAGAAAGACATGTTTAATGTGGGATGAAGTACAAGCGGAAGAGTATCTGAAATGATCGGCTGTCATCGTCAGAAAAATGAGTAGAAAGAACATTGTGTGTTTATTTTGTTAATAATAGAAATCAAAATGTTTCACCAAACATCATTTCACATCTTTAGCTAAAAGCCTGTGTCAACTACTATTTTGATTTTAAAAATATTAACATGGAAAATGAATGCCAGTAATATCACTCAAACTTCTTCCAGTTCCCTAAATAAATTTTAAATATTTTCCTCAGTGTTCTGATTTAGAGTTTGAGATGTGGGTCATTTTATTAATCATGGTTTCATTTTAAGCAGAGCTTTCTCCGTGTCTATTTTAAAAATGTAAACCCTGAATTTATTCTCCTCTACCCTAAATTAGTAATTCATTAACCTTTCTTGGTAACAGGAGCCAGAGCATCTGAAGGCAATTAAGTGTTTTATATTATCGTTCATTGTGGATAAATAAATAGTTTCCAGTCCTCTTTCCCCAGACTGCTATAATTTAGCAATTGCAGCTAATTATGCAGCTCTAGAGCCAGTTCCGAATGGGATAAATATCACCTCCAAGTGGCTCTGCATCACTCCCTGTGCTGGAGGCTCCGGGGGACCTGGGGCCTCCCCGGGGGTGTTTAGAGCTTACATATTTGTTGAATTAGGCAATTTGATGCTGCTTGCAGTTTCACTAAATAGAATCTAGGACAGATCTTTAAAAAAAATAGGAAATGATTTTTTTTTTTTAAATTCCAGGGTTTCAAATTGGAAGCACAGCCTCCTCTAATGTTTGGATAGTCCATTCTAGATTATCTTAAAAGATATGATCATTTAGACATTGAAATATTTAGACTATTTCTCTCCTAGTCTTGGTCACCAGGCCTTTGGCTGTTTCATTTTTTAGAGTCATTGTTCAAAAGTGTCAGCAGGGGAAAATAAATGCCAGGGTGAATGAGATCAGCCAAGTTGATATTGACAATGAGAAGTCTGATGGAGCTTATTTTACTTATCACAAAGCTAAAAGTATTTAGGTCTTTTCATTTTAATGTTTCTTCTGCAGATTCTGGGTTGCTTGTGGGAGGAATCTGTTCATTGCTGCGTCTTTAACACCAGCAGAGTGACTATACACCAGGCAGCCAGTGGATGTTCGCTAAGTTGAATCACTGCATCCAATTTATGATCCATTTTCTTTTTAGTTCTGCAAAGAGTGGAGCTGACTTTACCTTGCATTTGATCAACTCCTCCAAGCCTCCAAAAAGCAGCTCTCATTTAGCATTTACTCACTTTTCAGATTGAACCCCTGCCTCTTTAAGCAGCGTAGCAGTGTGAAGAGGTCAAGATTGCTCAGTTAACACTGAGAGAACCCGTAGACTAAGTGAGCCAGGATGCTAGGAATTGCAACATGGCAGTTGCCTTTCCATGGAAGCAAGCAGTGCTCATTCTCTAAGGAAGGAGTCTTGGTTGAGGACACATGGACCACAACTGCATCCCTCTTCTCGGTGGCAGTTCTCTAACCTGGTTCTGCTGGATTGTTATCCTGAGGTACCTAAGAGACTTCAGCAAACACCTTTCATCAGAGTGAAGTTCTTTGGGAGCAGAAACAAGAGAAGCAAGGCAGATGGTGTGATACTTCTCTGGCGGTTGCATTAGGGAGCCACTCACATCGTGACTGCATGAGATGAAGACTGCACGCACATTAGTGTCCTTCAGCCCAGGTACGTGGTTAAATTAGTGTAACACGGAGACAAGGAGAAAATGTGAGGCTGGACTCTTTCTAACCTTGGCTGTACCACTAATGGGCCTGTGGCTTTGGTGTAAGTCGTTTCATCTCCCTGGTCTTCACCGTGCCCATCCACGAAATAGTGAGTTAAATGGATTGTTATCTGAGAATTGCGGTTCTACGTTTATGCCTTTAAAAATGCAGAGTTCTCTTAAGTTTCCCAGAGAGTTCTCAGGGTTTGCTGTAGTTCAGACTTTGGGATCATGTTCTCCCAGTTTGCTTCCCTTCATCTTGTTGATGTCATTGCATGCAAAAATAGAAAACTGGTGCAAAGCTATTTATCCAGTTCTGGGTGCCAGAATATCTTTGATGAGATCATATGTTGCTCTTTTGCTTTTTAAAACTAAATCTGACTCAAATAGTAGTCACTAACTACTTAAACTTTTTGTGTAGCAATGGCCTACATTTCCTGTTCCTTTTGAGTTATTTCTCAACTTTCCCTGTGTGATTGCAACTTTTTCAGTGCCTTCTCTTTTCCCTCTGCATAAATTAATATAAAGGGAACCCAAAGTCTTGGCAGAAGCAGATTCCAGTGGTACCAAGCTAGGGGCACTGTCCTTTGCAAATGTGTTGTTTTATGAAGATGCATTTTTACATGATTCTTTGCATCAGCAGTCTTGGCACTTGACATCATTTAAAAAGCTCATTGAGTATCTGATCCAGTTATCTATTATTCCACCATTGTGCTCCCTCTTCGAGAATCTGTATTCTCTAGTTTGGAAAAGTGTGTGTGTGGTGCATGGAGAAATTGTGGTAACTCTGGTGCTGCATTTTTTCGACATCCTGAGAAAAGGGCTGATGTGAAGGCCAAGAAAGCATTCATAGAAATACTGCTTTTCTCAAGACCGCTAATAATTGCCTGTGATTCGGTAAAGCAAAATGTAGACTAAGGAGGACTTGATGAGGAAGAAAGTGTCTCTCTAGGGTAAACAAAGGGGAGACAAGGCCAGAAGAATCAGAAGAGGCTGGGGCAAAGGCAGGTGAATCCCATGGAGGCTTGTGGAGAAGTCTTCCAGTGTTTTCCCCCTGGGACAAGGCAAAGGGCAGGCCTGGCTGGCACAAGGGCTTTGCTAAGGAACACACCAGCTGCCAAGGTTAAGGGTGGACAAGGTTAAGGAAGACAGGCCTGCGATTCAGAATAAGTCAGGTGCCTTGGTTGTAAGCTTTAGAAATCACTTCAGGCAAACTTAAACTGCAAAAAGTATAGTGAGAAGAGTGGATTAAAGGACACTGATTAATTTACAGAGCCAATGGAGGAGTTGAACCATGAGGTCTCAGAATGCAAAGCAGGGCAGCTATGCCCTCTAGGACAGTCACTTCAGGGTACTGCCCTTGGGATATGACCTGGAAGAGAAGGTCTTCAGTATTTGTTACCTTTTGTCCAAGATCCAAAGCCCCAAGAGAGAAATGATTGGTTTGGCCTTTGTCTTTTTGAGGAAGGTGGGGGTCAGAGGAAAGGAATATGATGTTTAAAAACATAATATTAATTCACCCAAAGAAAACTGGGCTCCTTTTATGGAAAGAAGGAGTGAAGGTTGTAGTCTGACCAAACCAACAGATGATGGTGGTATAAATACTTCAGATACCTCAGCTTTGTACCAAGGAAACCAAAGGACTAAGTAAGTCGGTTGCAGAAATAATACCCATTTTATAGGTCTGCTTATGGGAGAGACATTGGAAACAATAATGCTGCAAGCTCTTAGCGTGTGTCTTGTAGTGGTAGGCACTCAGTGATTTTTAGCTTTGTTAATTGTATTACCTTAGTGGTCTCTGACAAACAGTGAGTGACACACATCCCAGTTTGCCCAAGACAGTCCTAGTTAATGCCCTTTTTCCCTTCCATCCTGGATGGTATTCTCATTCTTAAAAAGAAGGTGTCATTATTACTGACCGCATTAAAAGAAATCAAATGGGCTTGCTAGACCTTGCTTTGTGCATCCAGCTGTGCCAGGTGTCCAGGAGCAGGTGAGATGCACGTGCCTGAACGTAAATAACCCCAGCAGTAATCGTGTCCTCTGTCGCCAGTGCTGTTCTGGCACAGTTGAGCCTGCACCTCCGGGAGTGACAGTGCACAGGCGCCCTGGCTGGAGCCCAGTGGGATGAAACAGGAGGCGAGGCAGTTGGTGTCCCAGGTCCAGCTGGGAGTGGGAGGAGGCTTCGATATGCAGACCTTCCAGCTCCTTCTGTTCCAGGGTCCTAAGCTACCAGCGTTCGGTCAGGAACAGCGGATTTGTCACCAATTGCAGGTTGAAATACGTGTGGTATAGCAGCTGAGCAGTTCTGCAGGTGACCTCTAAGTGCAGAGGAGAGTCTGCTCTTGCTGCGCTGGCTGTCACACCGTATGCAGCAGTGATGGCAAACCTTTTAGAGAAGAGTGAGTACCCAAGCTGCAAACCAAATACCGCCACTACAATTAAACCTGAATAATGAGGTTTCAGTTTAGAAAAAACAACTCTATATTAACATCTTTTGTCTTGAAAGAAAAATAAAAACATACATGCCATAGGTTTGCCACTACTTGTATAGGGTTTACTGAAGTTATTCATTTGTTTTACTTTTTGATAAAGTCCATTTTATTTCTCAGTAAACTCTTTTGGGAATAATTATTCTTTCTACGTATTTTTCTGTTTGTTTCTAAAACAAATTAACTGGATTTTTCCAGAAAGTTGATGTTGAATGTGTAACCTTTCCATTACCTTCAAGCGAAGGCCTGAATTGTCCACTGAATACATTTCCAAAGGAAATAAACCTCCTGAAGAAATGTTAATATAGATCTTAAAAATTATAATGAGTTTTTCCAATGCACATTTCTAAGTATTGTTCATTACTTTTCATTTAGAGCAAATAACTCATTATAAATTAATCTCATTCTTTTAGGAGTTCAGGTTTACTTGTACACATGTAAAAAGTGGTGTAGCTGTTAATATCTTGAGTCCGTAAACAGAGGGACTTTACAAAGTTAAGCAGTCATGCGAATTTTCTATCAGTCATCTCGTCAGGTACTTTCAAATAGGAAATTATTTGAATCAATTCCAATATTTTGCAATATTTTTCCCCTATCCAATTCAAAGCATCAAAAGGAAGTCTCCCAAGAGCCTCCTGCATGCTGAGGTGGGGCCTGTGGAGCTGATTGGATCCCGAGGCCCCAGCTGACTTGATGCTTGGAGGGGCCTGGCTAAAGAGCAGTCCAGGTGCCCTGCAAGGTCTCCTGTCTCCTGGCTGCCCTGATATGAGCAGTTTCCTCTGTGCAGGCTCTTGTGCTGTGCAGCTTCCATGGCTAAGGCTGCTCACGTTGGACCAGAACTTCTGAACCGTGAGCCCAAATAAACCTTTCCTCCTGTAAGTTTTAGGTATAGAGTGTTTTCCCCCAGCAACAGGGAAAGTGACTTAAGACACAAGCTTTTGGAAGTCGATTCTATTAAAAATAATGCACTCAACATTATTGTATTCATGATTATAAACATAATTACGAAGGTCAGCATCTCTGCTTAAATTATTTTTCCAGTATTGTATTAGAATATTTTGTGGAGTCAAGTGTTTTATTGAAAACAGTATTCTTACTAAATTAAAAAAAGAATAACAAATATACTTGGAATTGTTGATTGTGACATGCAAATAATATTTAAAAATATACTTTAATTAAATGATACTTTAAATGATTAATCATAGCAATCAAGAATATTAATTAAAGAAAATATATAAAGATGTATTTTTTGTAATTCATAATATGTAATATACACATAATTCATAATTATATCCAAACAAGCTGTTTGATATTCAAACTGTAGAATTAGAAGCAGTGATGGTGAGAATTTACACATTTACACTGAGTAATTGAACTACAAAAGTTTTGTGACAACCCCGAAATTAAATTCCAAAAAGGACTTCAGTGTGGCAAGCACACACCCCCTTTCCCAGCCACCAGTGGAGTTGGAGAAATATGTCAGCCTTTGAAAATCCCCCTGTGTCACACCCTAATTATGCTATTGTTACTGAAGGTGTGAGCCTGTTCAATTTGGGCTGTAATTTTTTTCCTAGAGTCTGTTAGAAATTTTAAATCAACATATTTAATTAACGAAGTAGTACCCAAAGCTTCAGCATATGAGGCTGTGAGAGAATGCATTCACGAGAAACAAGGACTGCAAGCCCCACGGTATTTAATGTGTCCTCAGAAGCATCAGATAGTATGGAGGACACATCAAATTTGATGCCAAAATTCTATAATTCTGCCTTGGAAGAGCTGAAGAAAAAAATTTTGTTGGCACTTCTCTACTTAATTGGGAAAATTCTTCTTTGAGGCAAAGTGGAATGAAACTGAGACAGCTTGCATTTTGTACCATCTACATTTGGTGAAACATTCAAAAGAATCATAAATAAAACCAATGTAAATGAAGAGCTTAGTCTTGTTAAAGTATTCGTTTAAGACCTATACTCTGGAAGAAGATGGAAGAAGAAAAATGGTTCCTTTAAAAATATTGGGGCTCAAATAGGCATTTCAATAGAAAATAGAATAGTGAATATTTCTCATGTGGTGGGACTTCTCTGAGCATATCAACACCTTTAGGTATTTTCAAAAATCAAAATAATGTGGTTTTCTCAGAAAACTGAAAGGTATCAATATGAATGGTATCAACAATCTTCAGTTGTACAATATATGCAGGTTCAATAGAGATCGCAGGTAATTTCATGACAAATAAAAAACATAAAGATCATATTAAAAACATACATTTAGGAAGATGCCGGAGACCAAAATAGAAGGACATAGTTACAAAACTGATCAAAATTAATTAATGCCAAGACAAATTATTCTTTTTAAAATATTTTTTATTGGTACATTTTAGGTATACAGTACAGTTACATTCATCATTGGGATCTTGTACCTTTACTTGACGTATCTTGGTTCTTATTTTTTCCCGGTTCCCCTAGCCTCCCTTCACTCCCTCCACCCTTCCTATTTACAAAGACTTTGTGATAAATTATTCTTCATATTACTTTAAAATGTGATTGTAAGTAATAGAATCTTTTTTATTTTGTTTTAATGTAGGTAGCCTTGTTTTTCATGTAATAGGATTTGGGTTGAAAAACTGTTTTTGGTTTTATGTGTTTTCTTTTCTCACATTTTCACTGTAGTCTATTCTTTTGGAGTTTGTTGAGTTCATATGAAAATCAGTTAAATTAACTAATTATTACAAGCTTCCTTCCAGACTTGTGTATAGCTGACACATGCACAGACTGGCATGTAGATTTGAATATATTTTCTGAATAAAATGATTATTTAAATTTGTTAATATAAAAAACAAGTTGTGAGCCAGTAAGTAAATATTTTAAAGTATCAATATAATTGCTGTTATTTGTAGCACCCACTTTCACACTTCAAAGTGTCCTAGTTTGAACAATAAATTATATGGATATTTTAATCATTAATACCCGTAGCAAATCTTTCGGGTTGAAACGTGACAGAATTAAAAATGCTGAGGTCAGATCGTAAAGGGTTTGGTGGACTGAAGTTCATTCCCTTGGGAGTTCCTTCACCCATCAGCTTGATATTCAAAACCTGGTGGTACCACAGCTGTTCAGCTCCATCGCTCTACTGGACATTTTTCTACAGGTGGAAACAAGGCCAGCTGAAGAGGACCCCACACCATAAGTCCTGTCGCATACATAATCTAGACTCTGCAAATTGTCCCTTTGTTGATCCAATATACAAGCATTCAGATGGACAGCTAGAGTGGGCCAGGGGGTTCTGGGGCCAGCCAGTCCAGCCAAGCCCTAGAGTGCTGAAATTTTAACAGTCCTGTGGCATCCTGGTTACTGTTATGCCAGCCCCATCTGCATGCTTTTGGTATTTGTCAGTCAGTAAGCTTCCTTGTTGTGTTGCTAGCACCTCCCACCACCAAGATTCCAGTGTCTCAGCCTCCTGCAGACTGCTGTTCACTAATAATAAGGCTACTAATGGTGTTTTGGATGGGCAGAGTGAGTAAACAGACACAGACTGGTGAGAAGAGTCTTGTGCTACAGTGCTTGATCATTTTAGTCCTGAAAACAGCAAGATGGAAAAAAAAAAGTCTCTCTCTGAAAGTTTATGAACAATTAATATAGCAGGGGAAACCAGACTCCAACAGTAAATCTTCAGTGTTGTTCTTGCCAATGCAGAATTTTCCACAGAGAGAGGCTAAAAGGCTAAGTGTGTATTTAAAGACTGCCCCCTTTCCTTGATGTGTGTGTGCACTTAAGTGGCTCCCCCCCAAGCTTTGCACATTTGAGTGCGTGCCCACTGCTGCCCGTAGTTTCAGATCTTTCTAAAAACTGACTCAGGCAAACACCTTACCTTTCCAACCCCTTTCTGCCTCCTGCCTTCTCCATTAATACAGTGCTCACAGCCTTTGTGTGACAGACGTTTCAGAACCTGGAAGCAGAAGATGGACCGTCCTGACGCATCAACCCTGTGGTTGACAAAACAACCCTGTGGTTGACAAAACAACCCTGTGGTTGACAATAGCAGTTACTTCCGTGTCTGATTCCCCGGTTATCTGTGGTCATGCAGGCTAACATTTACTTAGGGATGGGGCAGACAACTAAAATTTTTATGCTCATAACCCATTTAGGCTTTAAGGTATTATCTCCTACATATGTTGTACCTGTGCATAAAAAGGAAGCTGTCTGACATTTAGCATCTCTTGACTTGTAATGGGCTAAAAATGCGCTTGAAGCATATTCTTTGTCATTTGCTTTCAGCCATTTATTTTTAGGACTTTATGTTGGAAGAAGCAGTTAAAAGTGAAAGTTCACAGATAAGGGTGCATAACTGGGCTGGGGTAGAAGGCTGGGCTCATGATGGTTTTCAGAGAATCTGAAGGGGAGGCAGAGATGTTGATTTTCAGTGATGAGCTTTCAAGAGAGGCAGAGATCATAACGTAGCTTAGTGTCTAAATGAGGCTCTCGGTTTTGGTGGCTGGCCCAGCAGTCAGTGACCTCTGGAATGGGGGTTCGCACTCTGCAGGGCGAGGCTGCCACATCATGGTGGCGCCTGGCGAGGAGACCAGAGGCAGAGCAGGGGAACAAAGGAGAAGTGGGAAGCAGGGCCACAATTCCCACCTCTTTTTCTTATAAATTTTACAGCAAGGTTTTTGTTTTTGTTTATTTGTTTTGTTTTAAACTTTGTTAGAAGTACAGTTTATTTTTAAATGTTCAGACTGTTAAAGACCTGCACATCCAAATGGGTGTCTGGAGCCAGAGCATATGCCCCACTAGAAGATGCCTCTTTTACTTCCCAAGTTCAGAGAGTCTGGTAATCAAGTGACTAGGAGATCTGGGTTTCCTTATGCAGGTATGCAAGCCCAACAAGCGGCTAGCTTTCGTTAGAGCAAGGTATATCTTTATGTCACATAATCAGCTTTTCTTTTCAGTTCCTCCAATTATCTGGCACTTCAATATATTCACTTATCCTAATAGCTTTGTTAGCTCTTTGAGGAGGTGGAGGGAAAATATGTGAAATCTTTTTGACCTAGTTGCATCTGTGAGATAAACCCTAAGTGCAGTGTGTACTGAGACAGAGTTTTTGCCGGGAGCATTTGCGGGCCACAGGTTGTGATCCAACATAGTTTTGGTTACCACACCTAAGAGGCCTTGCCGAAATGAATTCCTCTTAGCAATACTTGTAGTCTTGTGCTCTTGTAGTCTTGGCCTTAAGATTTTTGTCGCTTTTGGAATCTGTTAGGCAAGCAGCTGATCTAGCAAGGAGTGACTGGTGAGTGGGTGGCTGTTGGGCAGTAAGGACTGAGCCAAAGGGCCGAGTGTGGATAGGCCAGTGGGGATTCAGAGCAGTGGTGGGAGGAGTTGCCGTGGAGGAAATAGAAACGGGGCTGGGCTGGGGCTGGAGGAGAGGAGAAGGCAGCATGGTGCTGGTGGGGGAATTGGGGTGTGAGTGATGTGAGGGTGCCCCCTGGACCGTGGGGTAGAGGATGGGAGTGAGGCAGAGTCTGAGTCGTGGGCTTTGAATCTGACCATTTTCTTTGATGGCCACTAAGCATATAAGTTCTTAGGTATGGGTTTAAATTTTGGTTAAGTCAGGAAGATGGCCGCACAGTGAGACACAGGATGGGTTGGGCTGGGAGATGCTCCATGCAATGAGGTGGAGAATTCTGAACAATAAATGATGCAATCAATGCAAACTTGAGGAATTGAACACCCGGCATTGCCGGCTCTAGCCTTCCTCGGTGGAGAACTCCATGATGTTCCCTGGTGCCCTCGGCTGCCCTTCACTTACAGTATACAGCCAAGAACAGTGTCACACTGAAACCTACTAGAGCATACCGAGGAAATGAGCTGGCCTGGGAAGGACACAGCTCAAGCCTTTTACTGTCCCACCGAAGATCAGGGGAAGAAGGAATGACCCCAAGGAGGCAGATGCAAGGAAGATGGAGCCTTAAGAATAAGGCTCAGTGTCCCAGTCTCTTGTGAATGGTTTTCTTTTTCAAGGTGCAGAGGGCAAATGGGAAATACGTGTCAAGAGATAAGTCGAGCTCATTGCTGCCTGTGGAGCCATAGGGTATCAGGACATGAAACGTCAGGACCAGGGGTCTCCTCACAGGGGTAATTTCTGTCTGCGGATACCTAATGGAGCAGGCTGACTTTAAAAACAGGCTATTGGGTGAGGGCTATCCATAATGGAACATCTATAAATACCAACGTACGGCATATGTGTATTCCTCTATGTGTTTATATATACACATCATTTCTGCTGTGTATTTCTTGTACTCAAAACACATTATGTCACCCAGTTTTGTTTTCTGATTTAACGTGCAGTCCTGTGTGGTGGTGCTGACTGTAATTCTGGCTTCATGTGTAGTGAGGCCTGCTAGTATTGGGGAGCAGGAGGATTAAGCAGATGGTCACCTCGATAAGACAGCAAGAAGCGCAAGAATCATAAGACTTTTACAGGGCAGGCAAAGGCCATATTTGAGGGTTTTTTGTTTGAGTTACTTTTGTTTCTCAGTTTTTTCATTCTATTTTACCTTTACAAAGCTATTACTTATATTTTTAAACATGTTATAGAAATGGAATGATGAAGAAAGAAAATAATCAGAAATAAAAAATTTGGATGTACATGTTCAGAAAATGATACTGAGGTTGAAGAGTATGGGCTTCCAGCCTCATGACAGTATCCTTTTACTTCCTTGTATTGGGGAGGTTCTGGACCCTGATGCCCACTTTTTCTTTCGTAACTGGATCAAGGTCATCTGGAAAGTTTTTCAGTTTTTTTTCCCTCTCTAAAGGGGAATCCTGGTCCATCAAAGCAACCATCTGGTAACTTTAGGTTCTTAAGGGGTTGTTCAGCATGTTCAAATTTTCCTCCTTGAGAAGAACTCATTTTCCCAAAAAATGGTTCAGAAGGGCTGATCTTGTCATTCCCCACGCCATGGCCAGGCTGAGTACAAGCAACCTTGCAAGCCTTGGTGTGGTCAAGGCCTTCATTCCTGTATTACCCACTTTTGCCTTTCATTTGAAAGACTTGGCCTCATTTCAGAAATATTTTTAGAACTTGGGAAACCTATGGCTTGGTAACTGTTTGGCTAAGATAGAATGAAACATTATCATTCCACTTGGAAAGGTGGCAGGTGAGTTTTAGGTGGTCACTTAGTGGAGAAGTGGAGTGGTTCCATTGCCTTCTTGCTGCAGGAAACTGTTTTGTCTAAATCCCTTTGAGGAAGTCTTGTCAGAGCTGTGGATCTTGAGCAACAGCTCCCCTTACTCCCCGCAAAGAACACTTTCTCTGGATCTGGCTTGTGCTAAGCCATGGCCTTCCCTCCTAAGTTTTGAGTTTCTTAGGGCCTTCAAACCAATGTGAGTGGGGCCTTGCACATTGTGGGATTGTAGCACACTATGGAATGACTGAAGAGATTTAGACCTCTGCGGAGGTCCTGTGTCTTGTTTGTCTTCCAAAAATTGTTCCCAAGCTCTACCACCATCTTCTTATCCTGCAGGGAATTTACTGCCTTAGGAGCTGAACTTATAAAAATGGCAGATAAATGAGAAATAAGCTGTTGTTTTATTAAGCCCTTCTGTCCATGTAGGGCTTTTTTGGTATACAGAGTAGGAGCCCACCTTTGAGGTTATACTCTGAAATAGGTTTTCTTCTTCCTTCTCCTTTATCCAGAGCCTCGGAGGACATAATAAGAATCAGAGCCAGTTACTCCATGAGCACAGAGAGGCCTGAGCCCCTCACTCTAAGTACATGGCAGGAAATGAGGAGGCAGCTGGTGTGAGTGACATACAAACTGGCTGGCCTTTTGGTAACATCACCAAATAAGAGAGGAGGTAAAGAAACAGAAGCAATGAAAAGAATGAATACCCAATGCCACGGTGAAGATTTTGCACATGAGAAGAGTTGAGAAATATTGAAATTTCCCTGCAGATGAATGAGGAGAATGAAAGCAGTTGTGCAAGTGAGGAAGAACCTATAGATTATACTAAAATAACTACCCAAATAAATATAACTCATGCAGTTACATAAAATCATTTTGATTTCATTATGTTAATGTTAATAAATTTTAATTTCCAGGTGTTCATGCCTAAAGGCCTCAAGACTCTTAAACACACAATAATCAAAAAGCTAATTAATCACAAATGGGCCATTTTTCCAAATAACTGTACGAACAGTTACAATTATGAAATAATACCCTACCCATGAAGTAGAATAAAAATACAACCATAGACAAGAAACTTCATTATAACCATAAAAACCAAAAAGACAAGCAGAAGAGCTCATTTCCTAAACTAGATAATGTTTCCTAATGTACTTGTGGGAAAGGACCTGTGCCTCTCTGTGGGCCTTTTCTTTGACCTCCTCAGTTTAGTCAGTACGTTTAGTCCTGACGCATATATCTGTCCTATCAACTTTTTCTTCAGCTTTTAGAGATCGAGAAGTCTGATACACACACATTTATTTTTTCTTTCACGTGCTGCTGAGAACCCTAAGTAGGATAGGGACAGGATAAGGGACAGAAAGGGTGTTGTTACAAGAGACCTGTGTCCATGCGTGTGTGGTCATTCATCAGACCTGTGTGTACGTCGGCTCAGGTTGCAGATCCGTCTAAGTGAACAGTTGAGTCTTTTCTCTTTTGTAAGAGTATCCTATGAGACTTCAGCCAGGTTCCTTGCTGTGACTGAAAGAATGCTTGATGGCATTTTTTGGGCTTACCCAGAGGAGGGCAACCAGAAAAGGTGGTGAGAATAGGATGTTAGCAGTCTTCTAATTTCAAGAGTCAGAAAGCTAATGGAATCCAACAAAATGGGCCTGCAGTTGCTCACATAAATGGGAGCTTCATGGAATCGGCTTGCTTCTGATACAGCTGGATCCAGGTCACACAGAAATTAGAGATCGAGTCAGTACTAGAATTTACTTCAGGTCCTCAGACTCCCAGGGCAATTCTATTTCCATTACATTGGGCTACCTTTATGCTTCCTCAATCAGTGTCAGCTGAATTAAAACAAAATGAAACAAGAAAGGCATGTGTCCTCCTTGGGTTCATGGTGGTGGTAATTTATTCTGATTTTTCCTCTCGAGACTTGTGCAGTCCATGTTCCTGAAAGAAATTAGCAAATGCTCCTGAGCTGCTTTTATGAAGGAACAAACCATTGCTTTCTACCCACTTGTACTCTATTTCTGTGTCCTCAGCTGAGGTAGGTGATTTGTTCATCAATCATTTGCCCATTTATTCTGAGAGCATTATTTAGCATTTCTGGATTACATGCTTTGCTAGGCATTTTGGAATGCAAATGTGATGAAGACACTGACAGCGGCAGTAAAGGTCAGTTCAAGCCTAGGAAATGTAGAAGCACCAAGTTTAAGCAAATAAATAAATATGAAGCACACAGTAGGTAGGTGTTAGGCACCTTGGTAGCTGTCACTGTGGAACGTGAAAAAATAGAACAGGTATGGGTCAGGGAAATAGGTAGAAAAGAGTCAGTCTGGCCCAAGCACAGAGTATATGTGGAGGATGCAGGGGCCAAAGGGAAGCAGTCGGCCTCTGCTCATCAAACAGTGGGGTGGAGCCTTTGATTTGTGACCCGAAGTTTGCTCAGAGCTGTGGGTGTAAGTGTGTGGCTTAGGCTGTAGAAGGTGGGGACTGGAGACTGGAGAATCAGATTAAGGTTACGGGACTATTTCCTGGGGAAAAGATGGACAGTACTAGGTAGGGAAGAAGCTAGATTAAAGAAAGAATCAGTGGTCAGAATACGCAAGACTTCGTGACTCATTAGATGTGAGGGGTAAGGGGAGGCACAGTCCAGAAAGATCCCGGGCATCTGGGGGACCTCCGCTGAGATTGGAACTCAGATGAGAAACAGCATTTTGCTTGTGTTGTGCTCACATTTCTTACCTGGCATGATGGCTGCTATGAGTGTGGGGGGTTCGATAAATATTGTTGAGTGATCACCTGAATATTATAAAACAAACAGTCCCTGATTTGAGGAAACACTGATTGGACAGAAAAGTCATTTCAACGCAGAAGGTCACAGAAGGCCTCCCTGAGGAGGTGACCTTTAGCTGACGCCTGAAGAATGATTTGGAGACGAAGCCTGTCTGTCACATGCTTCCCTGTGACTGAAATTCCATGTCTTTGGAAGGTGCTGCCTCCACTCTGTCCTCTCCTGGCTTTGCCTCTTAGCCTCTGTTCTAGTGCCTCTTCTGCCTATCTGGGGACGTAGTGGGTTGAGATTATGATAGTAACTACTGTGCCTTAGGCACATTTGTTTACCAGTCTCTTCAGTAGCCCTTGCCCATAGAAAATGAACACTCAGTTCTTGGGGCTTACTGCTTTTTAAATCAGCACTTAGGGCTGGCAGGTTCCTCCCAGGTTCCCTGGCTAAGGAAGGCGTAATACACCATTACACAGTCTAAGGGTTCAAGAAATATTGATTTCCTGAGGTATGTTTTAGATTTTTAAAGAATCTAGTGATTGGATCACAGGTGTTGTTCATACCTTCATTTTGCTTCATTCTCCTCTGGTACACAAAATGTGAGAATGCACATACATAGGAAAAAAAAATACCCTATACAGTAAGGTAGAAAAGAAGTAGAACATTGATGTAAAAATCAGAACAGGAAAAGTGTAAGAGAAATGTATCTAGGATTTCTCAAGTATGCTATGATTTTAAAAAAATTCTGAGTTGCACATTCAGAAATATTCAGGCAAACTCTTAAATGAAGCACAAGTAATCTGCCAGCCACCTAATTAAAACAAGTTGTGTGAATTATAGTGAATTTTTTTCCAAGCCAGTACACATTTTTAATGGAAGGAAATTTACTTTAGATGCACATTAAACAGATAAAATTCTTGATTTTTTTACAGGGATGGGGTAGCCTTGTCTTGCACTTTCTGTAATAGTAGTTGGGAATTGTGTCGTTCAATCCATCACTTAGAGAAGTTTGGCCACATTTGAAAGTCTAAACATGTTTGACCATTTATTCCAAATGTCTAAAAGTTTTTCAGCATGAATGTAGAATTTGGACACTCTGGGCTCAGGAAATTCACCCCATAGTTGGCTGAGATACAAAGTAATTATACTTTCAGTTTGCAAAACCATTATTATAGTGAGCAGCTTTACCTTTCAAAGAGTATTTCTCCTAAACTGGCACCAATTTTAACTCTTCCCAGATGTTCCATTGCAGTCCTATCCTGACATCCCCATGTGTACATTCACGAGATTCTGATTGTATATTGTTAATTCTCCCTAAATGACACTGGTGAATTTTAATTAAGGGCATATTCTAATATATGTGTAGTAGGAAAATAATTTGCAAGTAGGAAAGTTTAAAAAGGCACATCTGACAGTAAAGTTACAAATTTCAGCATCACAAATAGAGCATTGCAGCAGTGCTAACTCATGATCATAAATGAAGTCCACAACACCTTTAGCAATAGAAATTCTCATGCAGTCAAATCTCCACATGGAAAGAAAATCTAGGTCTTACACTCAGTGATGGTGGTGCATACTCATTGCTTACAGACATTTCCAGTTTTACAAAAAGTAATTGATACTAAAACCTGACTCAGCTTTTGACTTTATGTTTTCTACATTTATAATGTTATGACTTTTTCTAGCTTTACTCCTGGAACATCTTAAGTTTAATGTGTAATTTAGCATGCTGTTTAAAAATAAAAATAGTAGCACTGAAATATTTTAAGGTGGATATGTATTTAGTAATGTGAGTCGTATTAATTACACTTGGCACGCTGCTCCACTTGGAGATGCAAAGCCTTATGTGTGTAATTTAGTTTGTTGTCTGTGTTAGTCTGGATAATTAAGCATGAGCTACTCCAATAGTAAGAAACAACTCTCAAAATCTCAGATACTCAGCACAACAGAAGTTTATGTCTCTTTCAAAGGCGAGGGGAGGTGGTGGGACTAACCCCTCTGTTTCATAGCACAGCATTGCAGGCTCCTCCCATCCTAGGGAAGAGAAGCATAGCGGTATCACACTAGCTCCTAAGCGCCTCGTCACACAAGTAACCAATGTCACTTTCTCATGTTTCTGAGGCTAGAACTAGTCACATGGAAAGGATATGTTAAGAACCCAGAAATTAAGCTCGGAGCTCTGATTTCAGTGGTGCACATGCTACTCTAAATCAAATTAAATTGAACAAAGATGGATTTGTCTGCTGCTACTCAAAAGATTTTGCAGGATGCTTACAGTACAAAAGTAGATCTGGTATGACTTTTTTTCTGGAAAAAACTAGAATTCTAGAACCAAAGACAGAAATGTGGATGAACACATTCATTGTGTTCTGGGAGACACTGTAACAGGGTGTGTGTAAGGAGTGATGGAACACTTCTGTGCTTAGTTCAAAAAGGAGTGTAAGATAACTCATTTATCCTGTATGAGTGCCACATAACCTCTTATTGTGACTTTTCTGCCTAAAAAAAATGTTTCCCTCCGCATCTATGAATGAACTAAAGAGTTTGTTACATTTAAACCCCTTAAACCTTTGTTTTATACAAATGTATCACAATCAGAGACTGATTTTTGTACTCATTTGGATCTTATTAATTGGTAATTTAACCAGTTAATGAGTATAATTCACCTCTTTCTTTGTCAATTTCTTTTATGCAAATTTTAATGGTTCTTTGGTATTTTTTGTTTTGTTTCTTTTTCTTGGGGCTTATTTGTTTTCCATTTGAGAAACTTGGAATGTATGTAATCTGTTTTTGTCCACAACTTAATGACAAACTGACTTATACAAACTACCATTGGATGCAGAAGTTACTGGTTTTCCCAATCATTACTTAAAACATATCCACCTCTTTCCAACCAATGTCATGGACATTTTCTCCTTACCTTATTTTATTATTATGAACTTGTTCATTTTTAAAAGGAATTAAAACTACCATTTTCCAATTTTGTCAGATGAACTTTTAGAGTTTCTTTTCTGTATTTGACCTATCCACAGTGACAAAGCACTTTTATTTAACATATATTTGGTTTAACATATCCATATTTATATTACATGGCAAAAATAAAACAGTATCTATATATGTTGAATATTTGGTATACAATTTGACAGTTTAAAACTACATATACTGAAAATGTACATATACTACATATACTGAAAAAAATTAGATCCAGCTTAAAAAACTATATTGTACTTAGATTTATTACTTTGTATGTGACAGTTTTAGATTTCATGTTCTTAATTGTCATAGCTTCCACACAACTATCTCTAATTTTTCCTGCAGTAAATCATTCAGCAAAATTTTCAGAGAAGGTTCTTGGTAAATATACAGTACTTTCTTAACTCCTGTTATCTGAGAATGCCTTCCAGTTGCTTTCAGACACAAATACTAACTTAGCAGGATATATAATTCTTGGTTCAAAATCATTTTCCCTTAAAAGCCTGTAGATGTTTTTCCATTGTCTTCTGGCATTTAGAATTGTAACAGAAAAATCTGAGGTCAGTCTAACTTTTGCCTCTTTATAGGAAACCTGTTTTCTATCTTGATACTTGAAATTTTTTTCCTTTATCCCTGAAATTTAAAAAATTCACAAGGATATATCAATTGTTGCTTTCTTCTCATTAAATTTGAAAGGTACCCCATGAGCCTTCTTCATTTGCATACCTATTTTATTCTTTAACTCTGTAAAGTTTTCTTCAGTTAGTTCCATAATTATTGTTTCAACTTTATTTGCTTTGTCCTGTTTCAGGAATCTTGTATACTTAGGTTGTATCTCTAGCACAGGCACTCTGCATCTCTTTTTTTTTTTTTCCTCTACTCTTCTTTGATCTTTACCTCTGCATTCTGTGAGAATTTTTCTTGCAGGAATTATTGCAGGAATTGAATTTTGTAACCCTTCTTATGTGCTTCCTTTAAATGAAAGGCCTCGATCTCTTCCATGTGGTCCCACATCACCTGCTTTACAATTAAGCCCACATAAGTAATGAGTTCTCTCATACTATGATCAATAATTTTTAGAAGATTAGTGTAGACCAGTAGATTGCTATAGTCCAGAATATCAACATCAAGGGGGGAGGCATTTTCTCCATTACTTTGCTCTATTCTTTTCTTTTGAACTTTGGCCTCATGGCATTTTTGATGGCTCTTTGCAATGGAGTCCAAAACCATGGTATTCCCTGGCACAGGAGTTAAAGGACAACCAAATGGGTTCCCTTACATCCTCTTCATGCCTCAGGGCCAATAGCATAGGGCATTTAGTCACTTGAGTATAGACTACTCTTTCAGGAAGCTTATTTAGACAGGAAGAAGTAAAATAAGAAATTAAATAAGTGCCTGTAAAGTGTAGCTCAATGGCAGAATGCTTGCCCTGGGTTCCATTTTTGGCACTGAAAAAAAAAAAAAAGAAATATTGCATAAAAGTGCTAGATGGAGCACAGGTTAAGGATTCTTTTGGTGATGGCAGTTCTTTACATGTGTTAGTTGCTTTAAAAAAATGGTCATGCTTTTAAAGTCTGCAGAGTGAGGCATGGATGTGGATCAAACATTAATGCTGTTAAATTCTACATCAATCTCATACTTCCAAGAAGGCAAAGGAAAAACCTATATATATAGCTAGTAAAAAAGCAGCACTGTATTCTAAGTACCCACTTTTTTTTCACTGTACTCTTAAAGACAGTTTGAGTAAGAGCCCTACAGCTCAGGTACCATGCTGTTGTGTCTTCCTGGGTAGATCCAGCTGTGATCTTAGGATTGAGCTATATTGAGAAAGTGGTTGGCATATCTTTTTGTAATGTTACTTTCAGTAAACAAATGAGAGTACAAGAGGTAATTAAGGCTCGGAAGTTTGAGCCATGACCTTTGGTAACTTCTTTAAAGTTGCTGAACAGTCCTGGCCAGTTCCCCGAAATGCCTGACTATTAGTAGCTTTCTGGAGAGATAGACAACAAAACTCTGTCTGACTAAAGCGAAACTGTGTTGGAAGTTACAAGGGTCATAAATTGAGTTCAAGGGCGAATCATCATGTTGGGTTAATTTTGTTTTGATTTTAATTTTTTATATTGTTATTTTGGGGGGCACTGGAGATTGAACTCAAAGTCTTTTCAATAAGCTACATCTTCAGTGCTTTTTATTTTTTATTTTGAGACAGGGTCTTGCTATGTTGCTAAGTTCCTTTGGGGCTTGAACTCATGTTCCTCCTGCCAGAGGGTCTTATAGTGCTGGGTTTACGGGAAGGTGCCACCATACCTAGCTGGTTTTTAGTTTTATGAAAGTTATTAATTCTAGGTTCATTTAAGATAGACTGGTTATAGCTGTTGTTCAGACAGTCATGTGCTGTCTTGATTCTGGTGTGTGCTGGAAATAGCCACATATACCTCAAGGTTGCTGTGTAACAAAGTGCTAAGGTCTTGCTTTCTTAGCCTGAACTTGCACAGTTATTTCTTTGTACTTGGCAGCCTGTGAAGGAAGTGACCTGTCCTGCCCCTGCCCTTGGAGGGCACACTTCAAAAATTATTGTTTAGAAAAATGTCAAGCTTTCCACAAAGTACAGAGAATAATATAAAAGAGGCAAAGGCCAAGCTTTCCACAAAGTAGAGAATAATATAAAAGTTCACACCACCAGCTTCCAAAAGATGTAACCAGCTGGGTGTGGTGGCACACACCTGAAATCCAAGCAGTCTGGAGGCTGAGGCTGGAAGGAGTGTAAGTTCAAGCCCACTCTGGGCAATTTAGTAAGTTCCTGTCTCCAAATAAAAAATTTAAAAGGACTGAGGATGTGGCTCAGTGTGAAGAACCTGGGTTCAATCTCCAGTGCTCAAAAAAAAAAAAAAAAAAGTTACAGAAAAAGCTGTAGCCTGCTGTGCGCCCCCTCCCTGCCCTGGTAGCAATTTATATGAAAAGTCCTGTTTGTCTGCCTAGTTCCCAACATTTTTCATTGTCAGAGTGAAAGGTTTGCCAATCTTATGAGTGAAAAATGATGGGAGCTCTATTTTTTCAAATTACTCTTGGAGTTTCTGAGAACAATAACACGTGGAGGATAAGTTCTCAGAGAAATATAGCCCCCAAAGGAAGTGCAATATTGATTAAAATTCACGGTAAATTTATTAAAATGGAAAATGAGAGTATATTGACATGTACATATGTTAGTGAGTCAGAATACCTTGAATATCCTGTTGGATTGGACTGGTTGCTGAGTGATGGATTTGGCTGCCATCCCCAAGAGAATCAGGTAGGCTTCTTGTGACAGGTGTTATTTAGCAACAAGAGCAATGGCTCTGTACCTGCCTCTTCACTGATAAAAACCACTCCAATGATGAGCTCTGGTTTTTAGAAGCTTCATCACATACTTGTAAAGAGGTCTCAGAAATCTTTCCCTTCTCTTGATAATTACTTTTGTTTTTGTTTGTGCTTGTGTCTCGCTTTTCTATTTTTAAGATAATAACTTCTGAAATGATTGTGCCCTAGAGCTTCTTTTGAGCTTTTATCTAAGAGTTGGATGTTGGTGCTGACAGGTAGTGGGAAGTTGTCCCTGCATTGACATTTGGTAACATTTGGTATTCAGAGGAGAAGTAACAGTTGGCTATTGACAGTTGGGCAGCTGTGTTCGATACGTCGGCCTCGCCTACCAAAGCAGCAACAACAGCAGCAACAATTTGAATGTCAGTGTATGAGTGTGAGGCAGTGTGGCTTCAGTCCCTGTTGTACCCTCGCCCCTTGGCAGTGCTGCTGCAGATCGTGTTCACCAAGGAGGTGGTGGGCGAATGCTCAGCGCTTCCTTTATCTTCTTCCCACTGCTGGACCAAAGAATTATAAAGCCAGAAAAGCTCATTCATGATTTTCTGCATGGTATAATTCATTGAAGGTTCATTTCTCAGCCAGGGGGAGACCAGTGTTGAGTTCTTGGCCCACAGCTATGACATCAATAGGATGTGGCCACCAAGGTTCAGCAGCAAGGAAAGAGCTTTGAGGGCCCCTAAGGGTCAGACCTGCAAAGGGCACATGTCTTGTCTGCTCAGATGCTAATAATGAGAGCTCATCCACATGGCCTCAGGCTGTCTGAGAGGGATTTCAGACATGCAGCTGCCTGTGTGACCAGAAGAGGAGAATCGAGCAGGGCGTGGTTTCCACTAGCATGCACTCTCCATAGATCATTCTTGCATGGGTGTCACTTGATGGTGTGTTGATAAAAGGGAAAATCTGCATCATCATTTCACAGATTAAATTCCACCAATTTGGTCTGCCCGATTAACACATTTTGTTAGAGGAGTTTCATGCACTCAGAATGGCAGAAGTATGTTTTTGCCTTTGCCAATTCATATTTTATTTTTATCCAACTTTATTCCAATGTGCTTTTCTGTTCTTCCTCCATCTGTTATCCTCCTTATATTTTATATCCATGCACTGGACTTACTTGGGAAGAACGAACTATTTTCTTGAGTAAATGGATGAATTTTGGCAAGAGTAAAGCCTGGAGAAAATAAGAAAGGAAGCACAAACTGAATGAGGCTGTTTGAGATGAGCTGTGGGGAGAAGGGAGGTTAAAGCGAAACATATTTATAGCCATTGCATGCAGTGAGCTGGACTGAGTAGAGATAAACTGCTAGAACACTTTTATATTTACTCTGTTGCCTTCAACGAGTTCCATCAAATTCCTCTTCTTCCAGAATGAAATTGTAAGGGGTCCCTTAGTTTTCTGGTCATTTTCAAGTACAGTCCAGTGTACTAGCAAAGTTTCCTTCTGTCTAACATAAAGCACTTGGCGTGCTGCAACTCATACCAAGAGCCAGTTGGTTTCTCTCACTGTGGTGGTTTTGTAGATTTCTTGGTGGTTTCCCACTGGTGCCTTCCAGGCCGAGCAGCGAGTAATGTCATATCTGCCAGTGTTGGATCCCAGCCAGGGCATCTATACACATTGCTGTGCTAGGCCTGTGTGCCCTAGGATGCCTTTTGACTGGGATACTTTTCCTGGTGATACACAGGGAGCTCTTTCTGTGCAGGTGCCCGTCTATATTACAAGAAACTCACAACCCTTCCTGCTATGGAGGGCAGACAAACCCCTGGCCCACCCAGCCCCACCCCACCCCACTGTGACATCCATTTCCATTGCACTGTTGGCTTTTAGGGTTTTTCAGATGTGCTTTGAGAGTATTCTTTAGGTCTCCCAAATCCAAGGAGACGGGCCAAGTTTTCCAGATGGCTCTCTTAATCACCCCTCCTCCTTCCTGGCTCAGCTACTTCCTCTCTTTCCTAAGGGAGAAAAGAGTTGTTACCTAATGACAACTCTCTCCAAAGGGGTCCTTTCTCCAAGGCCATGATGTACTTTTGGCTTTCACTCATATGGCATGGAATGGGTAAAAAGCAATCTATCTCGCCATCTCATAGTGTTTCATTGTGGTTTGGGTCTTGAGTCTTCCCAGAAGCCCACGTGTTAAGATATTGGCCCCAGGGTGATGTATTGGGAACCTTTAAGAGGCAGGGATCTTGTGAGAGGTCTTTAGGTCATTGGGGCTATGTCACTAAAGGAATTGTGGGGCCCAGCCCCTTTCGCTCAGTTTTGCCTCTTGGCCATGAGGTGAATGGTTTCGCCCTGCGATGTGCTGCCAGCATGATGTGCTACCTTGCCATTGACCCAAAGCAGCAGGACTAGCGGATCATGGACAGAAACCCAAAACCTATGAGCCAAAACAAAAGTTTTCTCTTTATAAGCTAGTTGTCTCAGGTATTTTGTTATGGTGCTAGAAATATGACTTACCTATCCAGCATCCTACCCCTCTACTCCAGGAGGCCTCCATTGGCAGTAGAATGTGTTCCATTCAACACTTCACTTCACATTTAATAATATGTAGCACAGCACTACCTATAGTGGGCATCCCAGAAGACACAGAACCGTGAGGCCCATAGGAGAGAAAGAAGCTGGAAGAGGGTGTGCACCAGATTTCAAGGATAAAGGCCATGTGCTAGAGAGAGGCACTGGGAGGGCACTGAGTGCCAAACCACAGAGCAGGCTTCTAGTTAGATGACCTTTGTTTTATGGGACAAGCGAGCCACAGAGGAGCCTGACTCCCTAAGGCTGAATACAAGGTGAGTTGTGAACATAAGAGCATCTATTAGTATACGATATTTTATTAGTGTATGTTCTCAAGAAGAGTCAGGGACAAACTGAGGTTAAAAATGGAGCCTGTTCATTTCTGTCTCCCCAGAACTGTGCATGCTAATTATCAGCCCCTCTGTAGTCTTTCCTTTATTCCAGGTTTTCTCTCTAGCTCCTTCCCTATAATGACTCATTTAAGCTTCACAGTCCATGTACGAAATAGGCCCTGTGAATTACCCTCACTTTACAGATGGGCAGGTGGAGTGAGAGAGAGGCACCAACAGTAAATGATGCAGTCAGGCTCAGCCTGGCTCTGAGTGGGGCTGTCATCCTCACTGCTCTTTGGGCAGGTGAATAGCTTATAATGAAACTAAGTGTGTACTTCCACCTAGAGAGAGGAAAAAGGCAGTAACTTACTTGGTCCTGATGCTCCTTCTTGCCTTGGGTACACTTCCTGGGAATTTCCTGGCAGGATTCTTGCCAACCTCTGGCCTCTGATTACCAGGAGATTTGGCTGTGCTGTTTGCATCTTCTTCCCAGCAAGCAGAGCCCCCACGGGAGAATTCTCTTTGCCACTGGGACAGAGATGCTGCCCTGATCTGGAAAATAGATGTGTGGTGCCCTCTTCTCAGTCCACTGCTAAGAGCCCAGAAATATCTGGAAAAGGAAAAGGCAAGGGTGGGGAGAGCTTTGATTTACACTTTTTAAAAAGAATGAAATTCTCTTCATTCAGAGAGGCAGTCAGTACCATTTATCAAATTAAAAACAACCCATTTGTTAATAATACCTCCTCTTGCTGTAGAAGTAGCTTGATGTTATCTGAATTCCATTTAGAAGGAAAAAGCATGGGTGAAAGCATAAGAGGGAAGGAAGTTACTGTTCTGTCCCACAAGGCTCTCTCTTGTCCTTTTGTAACCATGGCTGTCCCTCGTCTTCACCTGTTCCATCTAATCTCTAACATTTCTTGTCTCTTACCCATTTCTACAATTTTATTATTTTGTAATGCCACAGAAATAGAGCCACGTAATATGGGGATTGGCTTTTTCACTCGGCATAGTCTCCTAGAGATTCTATCATTTTTACTGCTGAGCGTCAGTGGTGCATGTATCTGGCAGTTCTTGCAACCTTTGTCTTGTAAACCATCTGACACACTTGCTTTTGACATGTTGGGTTGTAGATGGATTGGCTTTCTAGTGGTGAGTTAACTTTGACTCATCTTCTACCAAAGCCATGGAATAAAAAGTCCAGATTGATGTGGACAAAATGCCAATATAACAGTTCATCTGGTATATTTTTACTATTATTAGTTACTTATTGTTGTCATGGTTAAATTTCTATCACACCTTTGGCTTTCCTATAGTAGGAAACCAGAACAGTAGCTGATGATTCCTAGTGCAGCCAGCTTTGTGCGTACACATTTCAGGACAGAGTGGAAAATGCCCCCTTAGCACCATCAAGCCGTGACACTTGTATTCTCAGATTTTGTTGTAGATGGTTGCACACAACTGATCATCTCAGGCCCTGTAGAGTTACAGGGGAGAGTTTCCTCCAGTTGCCTGCTGTTACTCTGGCCTGGGAAGGAACAATGCACCACTACTAGCAAAAATCGGGGTAGAATTAAGTTTCATAAAGAAAACTGGGAGAATGCTGATAAGGACAACAGAAATGAGCAGGTTAAGGGAAAAGAAATCACAGAGTTTTCCAAGAAAGTTTTTTTTACTTGTCCTTAAGCTAATTTGGAGATAGATTGTACTGAGCTGTTTTGCTTTTGCTGGGAAATTGGGCGTATGGATAATTAACTTCACTTTGGCCAGCGGGTTATAGAAACTTCGTGCTTTACTGTTTGGGCCAACATTAAGGGATGCCTATTTTCTTGTTGTAGGTAGTTGCTGAAGCAGATGGTCTCGCAGGGAGGGCCACAAATCAGTACCTCAATAAATTTTAGAATATTGGAGCAAAGCAAGGGAGGACACACAAGTCTTTACAAGACCCTGCTATTGATTTGTTTTCTTTTTGGAAGGGTCAAAAAAATATTTCTCCAACAGTGAAACAACACAATTAGAATCTATTCAGTAACATTCAGCAGTGGTGCAATCCAGCCTTTTCTGTATCGACAAGGTGGACTGATGCTCAGACCAACAGCTGCAGCTTGGGAGTTAGGAGGTAGGGAGGTGGATATTTTTGAACCTCTGCTTAGTGCTCAAGTGGAAGGCAAGTGTCTCTTCTCAGTTATGTTTCCTCTGGGAGTGCGTTGCAGTTTGATTTCTTTTAGGTTTGTTTTTTAATGTCATCTTTTAATTATATTTTGGATAATGATGAACAGAGCTGCAATTTTGTTACGAGAATAAATCTTAAAAGGCTCAGTGACTCCTTCATCTCTTGCTTAAAACAACTCCCACTAGTGAAGAGTGTTTCATTAATTGTCATTACTTAGGAATTATGGAATTAGAATAGCTGACATTCCTTTTATCATTCATGTATTTAAGCGACAGTGAATTACTTATTCTAAATTAAGTTGCTTTCTTGGTTAAAAAATGATAACTGTGTGGCAAGAAATAGAGCACTATTAACTTTTATTTTGGAAAACAATTTTTTAAATGGAAATATGTAAACAACTATTGTTCCTGGTTTCTTAATAGAAAGAAACATTAAGTAAACCAAATTTAATTATTTCAAGAATTTTAGTGATTTAAAATTTTTGAGAGGTACAGTAGCAGGTTGCGATGTACTCCATACTCAAAAATAAGGCATTTTTCCTAATGTACAGACAGACACACACACACACACACACACACACACACACACACACACACTGATTCCCAGTTCTGAGATCATTGTAATAATAAGGGTGGGGAGTAGCCTGCCAAAGAGGATGGGGCAGAAGATACAAAGAACAAGGTCCTTGAAGGCACCCTTGGGTTCTTGTACCAAAACTAAGAACGCCCACTTCTGGAACCTTTGTGGAAAATTTATGTCTGTGATTTTGGCCACATTTAGTGGGCTTTTTTACTATATGCAGCCAAAAACGTTCCTAGATAGTTGTGTGATCTTGGATAAATCAGTTAAATTCTCTCAACTTTGTTTTATTATCTATAAAACGGAGCTAATAATAATGGCAACAGCTTTGGTGCAAGGATTAATGTGATCAATAATATTTTGTGATTCATAGTAAGAAAATAACTTTCTTCCATTCTCTTTTCTTTATATGATATTGTTAGTCTGAAGACATCTGCCACAGTGTTTTGACAAAATAAGTCCTGATAAATTCCTGTTGAATGAGTGAGTGAATATTAGAATTAGGGAATTGGGCAGACTTCATAAGATAAGAGTAGAGTAGTTTCCCACAGACTTGTTAATGGCTGGGTCCACAGTCTTTCCCTGCCCCTACATTTGACGTGGCCCTGTGACTTGCTTTGGCCAACCAGGGAAGCAGCAAACATGAGCAGACACTTGCAGAGTATTTGCATTCTGGGACTTAGCTTCTGGGTGCACTTGGACCCTGTCCCCACCATGGAAATTAGCACAGGGATTGCTTGGTGTGAGAGAACCAGAACTGCCACACCCTCTCCACAGGCAGCCAACTGTAGACATGCCAGTGAGTCCAGCTGTTCATTGTAGCCCTGGAGCGAATCCAGTTGAGAACTGAAGTACCTTCTCCTGGAGCCCTGAGTGCCACCTGATACTGAGCTAAATGAATAGTTATTTCCAATCAAGGTTTAGGGTGAGTTTTTGGGCAGTAGAAAAGTGAATAACATATGATGGTCTGCAGGGACCTTGAAACAGTGGTAAATGAGCATGAGGATTCTTAGCTGTGATGATGAGCAGGACATCCCATCACCTTGTAGTATTTCCGCAGGGTTCTAGAAACTGAATCCACTCACGAGGAACATCAGACATTCTCAAATTGAGGAATAGTCTGCCAAATAACCAAACTGGATTCTCTAAAATGCCAGTGTCATGTAAGAAAAGGGAAGGCTAAGCAGAGGTTCTTAGGTTAATAGAGGCTAAGGAGACACTCTATCCAAATTCAGTATGTATTCTCAACTGAATCTTGAACTGGAAAGAAAAAATGCTACGATGATATGACTGGGACAATTGACAAAATATGAGTGTGGATTACAGATTACATGGGAATTTTCCATCAGTATGAGACTCTTCAGTTTGGTAGATGTTCTGTGAATACATTGGAAATTATTTTTGCTCTGGGTAGGACCATTGGGCATTGCTTCATATACTGTGGACTATCATCTGATTACAGAACTGTTATTTCCTTAAACTCCAGAAACCTGAACTGTAACACAAAGGGAGGAAGGGGATGGGCCCAAGTGTGCTTTTCAAGATGAGCATTAAAATGTTTTTTTTTTCCTCTCTATGACTAGAACACAGCCCAGCTCAGATCACATTAAGCTTCACAGTTGTGATAGCCTGTGTAATCTGACCCACAGTCGGCTCCATACCATAGAAAATTACTTTTAAAAGATCAGTATGCCTTTGGATCATGTGAAGGACTAATTGACAGAGTGTGTGGGGCCAGAGATATATACAGCTAGAGAAATTTTTCCGGCAGGAGATCAGTCTTCTGGCTCAGCTTATAAAGTCAGTCATCCAGTGGCAAGTCTCAGAGGGAACAATTCAAGTGTTGTAGCTGGAAAGTAGAGAATCCAGGACTATGTCCATAGTAAGTGAGAAATCAGAGTTCACGTAGCTATGCTGGCCTTGTTAGGCCTGCCTCCATGTACATTGTCCCATTGGGATACTGTGCTTTATTCCTGTGTGATCATCATCACAACTGATGATAGAGAGAAGAGGAGCCTTTTCTCCAATAGTGTTGTCAAATTCCAGTCCCATCAGTCCACTCAGTTGTCTGGGTATGTGTTACTGTCAGTCCGAGTGTGGAAGATGTTTTTGGAGTAACCAGAGCCAACATTCAGAAAAGACTCCTGATGTATTTGGTTACTTCCTTAATGCAAACCTTTTTACTAGTCTTCATGGGATATGATAAACCAATCTGGAAGTTAGCAATTACATAGTAAAACATGCACAAATAAAGTTGGAACTTGCAAACATTTTACAATGCTTTAGTCATAGCCCCTGTAAGTTACTGTTTCAACAATGATCTGGGGAAATAGTCATTGGATGTGTATGTGAAATCAAATGACACAGATTTGAGTTCTAATGTCTATTAGATATAGATGAGCCCAGTCTGATGTTCCCCACAGGCCATTGTGAGGATCAAAATCAGGATAATACAGGCAAGTGCCTGTGCCTGATAAATCTCCACAAATTATATGAGTGTTAGTTGCTAGCTTGTTTTGGCATTACATGTGGCAATTATTTTGGGAACAAGGCAGTTTATTAAGTTGAATTCCTAGAAATCAGTCTTTTTTTTTAAACAAGGAAAAATATACTTAATGTAAGCAAAAATCCCCCCAACATGTAATACCTTTGGCCTTATACAGAAACAGTCCAGTGGAATACCTCAGATTGCATACACTGGTTACATTTCCTTGATCCAGTCACTGGGGAAGAAATGAAAGTAGAAAGACAGAATACTAAAGCAGAAGGAGAGACAAGATCCTAGGCTTCAGGGAGCATGCGAACCTGCACCTGCCATGGCGGTGTGCACAATAGAGCTCACTGAATGGTGATGAGAACAAGGGTGGATGATCAGGATATTCACTTTTTCTTCTTGTTCTTTGCATTTCACATCTCTCCCTTCTGAGATGTCTTTTTAGAAGTGACATCTCTGAAATTACTTGTGTCTGTAGTAGTGCTTGTGTGCTGTCCCTGCAACCAGAAAAGGCTGAGGCAGAAGACTTACTTGAGCCCTGAAATTCAAGACCAGTCTGGAAAACATAGTGAGACTCCGTCTCAAAGAAAAATAATTTAATTTATCAAAATAAAATTATCTGTTGAAATGACACCTATTATAGTATGACAGATAAAATGTCTCACCAATACAAAGTTAAAGTCACTGCTTATAGTGTGAAATCCTTTGTAATACTGCCCATTTAAATGAAGCAAGTAGATAAAAAGTAGAAAAACCTTGAAACTTTTTCTGCCATACCACTCAGTTGTTTCTTTGTGGATACCCACTGAACACTTGTGATGCTGGGGTGCATCTGAGCTTAAAACAAAGATGCTGCCCTCATGAGTTCCAGGCTAGCAGAGGAGCCTGATGATAAAAAATAAAATAAACATGCATGTTTGTTTTAGATGGTATTTTTCTGAAGAGGGAGTATTCGCTAATGGGGAGGTTTATACTTATAAGGCTGATGCTCCGGGGAGGCCCGAGAAGGGGACATTCAAACAGAGAACTGGCACAGTGACCACTGGACGCCACTGTCCCAGCAGGCAGTGTGAAGGTGAGTGCCCCCACCTGTCTCAGGCTCCCTGGAGATGGGGGCCACAGCACCTGGCAGAAGTCTTCCATTGTTCTGTTCTATATTAAAATCATTCTGCAGCAGCCTGTAAATCGCTGAGAGCTTGTGTTGTAAGCAGAAACTTAGATAGCTCCTTCTGCTGTCATTAGGAGCATAGGCTGCTAAGAGCTGGGAGGAGCTTGAGAAACTTTGTTGTCCCCCTTCTTTCCTGTTATGGGAGAAGAAGCTGGTGCTGACTGCAACAGCTGGTAGCGAAAACAGCCTGACTAGGAGAGCTCAGTATTTTCAGAGGTGGATGTGATAGTAAAGAAAAAAAGACTGTTTTCTGGTCAGAAATGATGAGCACATAGAAAATTTCATGAAATCTTATAAATGTTTAGCCCCTGTGAAAATTTTATGTGATAATAAAATATTACATAAAGCAATATAAATTTTAAAATCATATAGAAATTTTTCTAAAATTTATATTTAGTTTAGTAATATAAAATTTATTTCTGTATAGAAAATGGTATGTATTATAAAATTTCCAATTTTAACTGCTTTAAGTACACAATTTAGTGGCAGTAATTATATTTTTAATGTTATATAACCATTACCACTATTTCCAAAGTATTTTTATCACCTGAAACAGACTCAAAAGTAGCAGTAACTCCATTCTTTCCCCATCCAGCTCTTGATAACTTATAATCTATTTGTTTTCTTGAATTTGTCTATTGTACATATATAAAGGGATCTATATATTTTGCGCCTTGCTTATATCACTTAACATATTGTTTCCCAAAGTTCATTCATGCTTTAGGACTTATCAGAACTTCATTCTTTATTATGGCTGAATAGTATTCTATTTATGTAAATAATGCATTTTGTTTATCCACTTATCTGTTGACGTACACTTGAGTTGTTTCCATTACTTGGGTATTGTGAGTAATGCTATTATGAACATTGATGTACATTTGTCTCCTGGTTTGTGTGTGTGTGTGTGTGTGTGTGTGTGTATGCATGTGTGGATGGGAGAGGGAAAAAGAGAGACAGACAGAATGAATTGCTGGATTATAATATAAATTTGTCACTTTTTAAAGAATTATAAACCTGTTTTCCACAGCAGCTACATTATTTTACATTTCAAACAGTGCTGCACAAGGTTTTCCTCTACATCTTTCTCAATGTTTCTTCATATTGTCGTCGTCATCATCATCATGATAATCATCATCATCATCATCCTTACTGTTGCATATGTCAACTAACGTCTTGTGTTGGTTTGCATTTTCCTAATGACTAATAAACATCCTCTTCTTATGTGCTTGTTAGCAATTTGTGTAACTTTGGAGAAATACCTGTTTGAAAATTTCCCCCATTATAGATTGGGTTGTTTGTCAGTTGTTGAGTTGTAGTAGTTTTTTCTAGAGTTTGAATATTAAACCCATAACAGATACTAGATTTCCAAACTTTTCTTTCTATAGATTATATTTTCACTCTGACAGGTATGTTAAATAGAAATTTTGAATTCAGTGAAGTCCAATTCATCCTTTTTTTCTTCAGTTGTCTATACCTTTTGTTACATATGAAGATTTTTCCTTTGTCTTCTATGAGTTTTATAGTTTTGTCTTAAAATTTAGTTGTTAATCCAGTTTGAGTTGATTTCTATATATTGTGCAAAATAAAGATCTAATTTTGTTTTCCATGTGAATATCTAGTATTCCTAGAACCATTTGTTGAAGAAACTGTTCTTTATCCAATAGAATGTTTGTCAAAAATCATTTCACACTGATGTGAGAATTTATTTATGGATTCTGTATTTTATTCTTGATATATCTTTTCTTATGTTCATATCAAACTGTTTTGATTACTATGACTTTGTTGTAGGTTTAGAAATTGGGAGATATGATTCCTCCTTCTTTGTTCTTCATTTCCAATATTGTTTTTGAAAAGTTGGGGACTCTTGAAATTCCATATTAGTTTTAGGATGGATTTTTCCATTTTTTGTAAAAAAATTTTTTTTTATAGAGATTCCATTGAATCTGTATATTGCTTTAAGTAGCATTGTCATTTAAGCATTAAATCTTCCAATCCATGAACATGGGATGTCTCTCCATTTATTAGTGTTGTCTTCAGTTTGTTTTCAAAGACATTGTGGAGCTTTTACGGTATGTCTCTTGCTCTCTGCTTTATTCCTAAGTACTTTATCCTACCTCATGCTTTTCTAAGTGGAATTGCCTTCTTAATTTCCTTCTCAGATTGCTAATTGCTGGTGTATATTCTTTTTTTTTTTTTTTTTTTTTTTTTTTCAA
>NW_022900922.1:34267733-34284100 GCF_012274545.1 Fukomys damarensis | reverse complement strand
TTTTTTTTTTTTTTTTTTTTTTTTTTGTACCAAGGATTGAACTCAGGACCTTGCAGGCACAACCACTGAACTAAATCCCCAGCCCCATTGCTAGTTTATAGAAATGGAATTCATTTTTATCATATAACTTTGCTAAATTTGTAAGTTCAGTTTTTCATGGATTTGTTAGTTTTCTGCATGTAAGATTATGTTATTGTGTCAACAGAGATAACTTTACTTTTTCTTTTGCAATGGGATGTCTTTTGTCTTTCTTTTCCTTTTAATTTCTGTGGTTAAAATTTTCAGTACTATGTTGAAAATAAGTGGTGATAATTGCCTTGTTGCTGATATTAGAGGAAAAGCTTTCAGTTTTTCACCATTGAGTCTGATGTTAACTATGGGTTTTTCTACATGATCTTTGAGGATATTTTCTTGTGTTCCTAGTTCACTGAGTATTTTTTTATTATAAAAGCATATTTTATGTTGTCAAATGCTTTTACTGAATCATGGTGCATTTTTCTCACACTGATGTCTTAATATTAGCATATTCCATTAGACATTACATGGGTTACCCATGTAATAATAGGATACTACATTGATTAATTCTCATATTTTACACTAGTTTTGCTTATTGTCTTAGAGTTATGTCCTCATTGCCGCAAAAAATAGCCAATACCTTCAATTTAAAGAGAGGTTTATTTGGTCTCATTCTTTTTAGAGGATTCTCTCTGCTGGCTCCAAGGTAGAAATGGCCTGGTGGAATGATATGCAGAGGAAAGCTATTCAAGAAGCAAAAAGACAGAAGGGAGGACCTGGGGAGCGAGGTATACATTCGGTGAGCCTCCACTTATTCTGACTAGGCCTACCTCCTAACACTACCTTTACCTATGGATTCTTCAGTGAATTAATGTGCTGATGAGTATAATACCCCATGATTCAGTTGCCTTTCAAAAGCCCTACTCCACATACATGAGGCTTATTGGGGAACATTTTAGATCTAAATTATGACACTTGTTTTCCTAGAATAAATCCCATTTGATCAAGGTGTGAAGCCCTTTCGAGATCCCACTGAATTTGGTTTACTAATAATTTGTTTAGAATGTTTGCATCTACATACACAAAGCATATCGATCTGTGGTTTTCTTCTGTTGCGTTCATCTGAAATTACATTTTATTATATTTTAAACCTATTAGTTTTATTCATCTTTCTTCGTTTTCATAGTACAGCCTCTGAAAAAAATAGAAATGTGTATTAGGATTCCCTTTATTTTTTTATATGTGAACTAAGAATACAGTCTGCTATTCATTTGTATAATGAGAGTTAAAAAGGCAGAGCTATCTACGTAAGGAGACCAAGAAAGCAGAACATCAGCACAGCGATATTGTAACATCTTAACACTCGCATCCATCTCTGAAAAATTAATGTGTGAGCTCCTACATTTAGTGTGTTTTAAATTATGTTCTGAACATAGATTTCACTCAGTCTCCAAAAGGTTAATATGTCATCGATTAAGAATTGTAGATAAAAGAGTAGATTTTCTTCCTAGCCTCTTAGAAAACATGGGAGTGACCATTTCCCTGTAGTAGAGCTGTTGAAAAGGCACTAAAAATTATTCCTGATTTCTTTTAAACTCCACTCACTTTCTAAATTCATTATTCTAAACCTGCAGAAAGAATTAGTCTGAAAAGCTTTATTTTCTTATAAGCTGAGGGATAATCACTTAAACACAAGACATTATTTGAAATTGAATTATTTCCCTTAGATTGCTCTCCTTCTAGCACTAAACATAAAGCACTATTTGAAATTTAATTCTTTTCCCTGAGTTACTCTCTCTCTAACACTGACTGAAAAGAGCAGAGTGGTAGAATGAACCTGTGTTTCTGTGCCATGGGGTCTCTGCTCACCTGCAGAAAGGCATTCAGGGGTGCTTGCCTTGTATGGTGACAGTTCCTGGCTGCTGGTCCATTTACCTGTTTCATACGCATCACCTGGCCACTCCAGCCTTTTCTCTGGTTACTTTGTGCAGATTGGTAGGCCAGTGGTACAGTGAAAGAGAATACATCACACACAACAAGCAGGTTTAGATGAGACTGCTACAAAATGTTTCAAAGATAAAATCTGGTACAGCTCAGTACCTATGCCATGTCCTTTCTTTGATTGTCCCGTTGTTAATGATTGATTGTCACAAGGCATCTTTTTGACCATGCTGGTTGTGAGAATAACAGGTGTATGTGTTAGCAGGAAGCTGTACTCCAGGTGCTGCCTGTTCTGAATGAAGGTCTGGTTCATAGCTTTGACATGAAAGGTGGTTGGGATTTCAGGCTTGATGGAGTGGGCTCTTCATTCACCTTAGCATTGAGTCCTCTCAGAAGGGTCATGATTCTGTCTACAGAAGAGCATCTCAGCTGGTCCCTGCTGACACCCAGGAGGGACCAGCCATGAGCCATGCATGTCCCTAGTATCACCTTAATCATTTCCGCATGGTCCTGTCAGTTTGCTATGGAAGCCACTGGACTTTTCCAATAAAACAGGCCTAATGTATCTCACTTTAAGCAGGATAGTTTCCTAGTGAGCCTCCTTTTTAATTTTAATTTTTATTAATACATGTTTGCAATACATAATGATTACATTCATGAGGGGTTGGTACGTGTATATAGCACATCTTAATTCTTTTTACACCTTCTTCCCCCTCCCTCCATCCTTAGTCCCCTTCACTAGTGAGCCTCCTGAGAAAAGTAATTGGAAATTATATGGGCAAACAACTGGGTTTTTGTTGTCGTTGAGTTGTTGATTCTTAGCCAATCTGAATAATGACTTTAATTTTAGACTAATTGATGTTAAATCATTGTAGCTATCCAGGTGCAAGAAACTAAAATTGAATCGCAAGCATTATTCCTGGTGAGAACTTCATCTCCTTGAACAGCCCTCGCGATCTGTTGCAGATGTGGTTTCCTGCTGCTAATGCTCCTCTTCTGTCCCTGTCCCTGATTCTAAAGCAGGTCTCCTTCAACTTCTGGACATAGGAGGCCGAGCCACCTCGGGAGAAGCCTCAGTGCCCCTGTCTGAGGCTTGCTGTTGCAGGACAACTGCACTCGGCCTGGCTGAGAGTGATGCTATGCTCACAGCTCCTGTCTCAGCTTGGGGGGAGAGTAGCAAAAGGGGGACTGGGCTTTTTCCCCCTTATGCCTTTGGATCATTTGATTTAGACTTGTACTTTTAATTACTTTTTTCCTAGTGTTTCTTCTGATCAGCATCATTGTGTTGAGACTTAACTTTCAATAATATTTTCCTTTTAATTGTGTTCTTGAGTTAGCTGGGAGAGAGACTCGTCAGGGTGGTGGTTGCCCCTCGAAGTATGTGCATCTTGTTTGTGAGGAGAGAGATGAAGGCAAACAAAATCTACCTTTGAGGGGCAGAGGGAGAATCTCACAGCAGGAATATGTTAGTCAGGCTTTAAGGGACAATAGGAAGAGAGACAAGTATGCGCTTTGGGAAGCAGGATGAGTGGTAAGAAGGACAAGTATATTGTGTCAAGGAAGTATTGTGGTTAGAGGACCAGGAATAATCCAGGGTGAATGGGACAGGAGGCTTTTGTGCTATGCTTGGGGTTATATTTTGTTCTCCAGTCTCAAGATTCTCAGCCTTAGGAGTCTGTGAGAGTTTGCAGTGGAACTTCTTAAATTGGAATGTGTCAAGCTGTAAACATACTCTACACCATTCATGTCATTGCTACTCAAAGTGTCCTTCAAAAGGTACTGATCTGATTTGTTTCTAGTTCATGATGAAACAGCCATAGAAGTGACAGTAAGCATTGAATAATTGGTTTGATATTTCAGTGTAGGGCTTTTATAGATCAATCTGGAAGTACTACTTCTTTGTGATGAAATCCACAAATTGTTATAAAAATCTAAACTGTAACCAGCAATAAATGACAATACTGAAACTAAGTGCATTGCCAGGATTGGGCATAATATTTTTTCCTCAAAACAAGATCTTTTAGTGGCTTAAAACGTGACATCATTGCTTTATTTTTTGCATTGTCAGTTGGTCACAGGCTCTCTTTCAGGGCTGCATTCTGAAATATTTCCCCTGGCATCAGCTGCTGTCTGGCAGCTGCCCCTCGGTGGGAGCTGTTCCCACTGCTGCGAGCCGCTGTTCCAGGGCTCGGTGCCTATCTGGCTGCTGGCTTACTGGGACGCTCCGCGGAACACCAGCTCTCCTGTGTGCCCCTCCTGCCCACGGACTGAGCCCTCACCGCTCTCACTCTCATTTTCTTGTCTTGGTGGCACTTTGAATACTTTTTATTTCTTCATCCCTTACGCAAATCTTCAGGCAAGTCTCACATTTCCTGCGTCTCCTCTTAGCCTTGTCATTTCAGTTGTGAAGGACAGTGGCGGCGGCGGTGTCTGCAGCAGGTTGCCCTCTCTTTTCTGCCCCCCAGCCTCACCTGTCTGCTCCAGTGCCACTCCTCAGGCTCCCTTTGTTTCCTGTCGCTTTTCTCTGCATCTCCAGTCTAGATCAGTCACCTCCACCCCCAGTAACAAATTATCTCACGTTCAGTAACTTACAAGTGCACAGATTTATTGTCGTGGTGCCTTTGCACCAGCAAGGTGGTTATGGATTGGTTTAGGGTCTCACCAAGTTGAAGTCTCTTCTTGAGCTCAGCCCCACAGGCTGTTGGGAGAGTTTGTTCCCGGTGACTATAGGGGTGAGGCTCCTGTGTTCTGCTCTCTCCAGCTGCTGGAGCCCCTCTTGCCCTCACCACGGCCTTGTACCCTTTCACAGCAGCAGGGGCTGCAGTCCACACACATGGCATGTCATGTAAAGCTCGCTTTTCATGAGTTCCAGATGAAAGGTGTCATTTTCATAGGTCACATGGCCGTTTGGAATTTCAGAAACTATCTCAGCCTACCTCAGGATCCTTCTCATCCTTTAGTGTTTATTTGAAATTGCATTCATTTCTGGAGCACTTTTATAAGCTTTCCCAGCAGTGTGACCTGACCCTTGCCTCCCTCTGTAGAGCAGTTTCTATTTTCTCTCTCAGTGTGCTTCACATATGTGAAATACACCCTTCGAATTCATGGCATGGACATAACCTGAACAGATGCTTCTCCTCTGGAGTAAATGGTGCTAGACCTGCATTTCACTGCATGTGTTGCTGAGGTGGCTCTTACCAAGAGTAATTATTATGGTGTTTCAATGAAGTCAAGGTGCTGAAAGACCGACACATACTTTCTGCATGTTAACAGTCCCCTATGGTGCATTTTGAATAGAGATCTCTACATAGTGAGCCACTCAGGCACAGAGCCTGCTATCTCTTTCTCTTCTGTAACCTGTACAAAGTAGGATGAATATTTTAATCAAAGCAAGAAAGGATTCCAGAAAAAAGGAAAGTGGAGGCACAGAGAAAACTTGGGTGCATCCAGGGTGCTGCCCCCAAGTGTTGCCACTCTCGGCACTCAGGGCTACCGATGCTGTCCATGGAGTAGCTTGTGCCTGTCTAGTCTTCATCATTTCCCACACAGTTGTTTTGTTTTCTATTCGCAGCTGGAGCCCAAGATCGCATCGGCTGGGCTTTTGGCCTTGGGTTAGAAAGGCTGGCCATGATCCTCTACGACATCCCTGACATCCGCCTCTTCTGGAGTGAGGACGAGCGCTTCCTGAAACAGTTCCGACTGTCAGACATCAATCAGAAGGTGAAGTTTCAGGTAGGATGAGTTCCAAGAACTGAGTAGTCGTTAAAAAAACAGTTGTCAGGAATTAAGAGGACTGCATAGGCTATGCAAAAACATTGAGTGTTAAAATAATATGAATTTGAAAAGAAGCTTTTAGCCCCATAGCCAGCCCAGGGGCTCATAAACCTCAGAAATGGTATACAAAATAAAAAGAGATTTAGCAATCTTAGTGGAAGCAGAGAACCAGCTTGGGCTTTGTTAAGTGAAATACTCATCTTGATCACTGGTGATATTTCTCTTGAAGTTTATCTTTTCTCATAATAATATAGACATACTGGCTTATGATTAGTGTTTCAAAAGTAATAAATACCATTTTTATCATTTTACTTTCACTGTCCTGATACAGATGGAACATTCATAAAAAGCACAGAGTTGGGTCTATTTTTTAACCCAGATTTAAAGTCTCTGTCTTCTAACTGGAGTATTAAATTCACTTCCAGTTAATGTAATTACTTATATGACTGGTCTTAATGCTGTCATCTTTTTTATTTCTTCCCTAATCTATTCTTTATTCTATTATTTTAAAAGTGAGGTTTATTGCTTTTATTTTTGTCATCTATTTTCTTTTCTCCATTGCTGTTTAGTTTCACTTTATATGAGTTTTAAGTGGTTACCCTAGATTATAATATGCATAGTTAATCTTACTCTAGATTATAATATGCAAAATTAATCATCACACATCACCATGAAAAAATCTTATACAATTTTATGCAGTATTTAACAACCTTATATTACTGTAATTCTATTTGCCTCTCCTTTTATAATTCCATAATATATTGCAATATTTACTTCAAATATTCAATTATCTTTTGAGGAAATGAAAACTGTATTGTTTCCTGTTTCTCTTGATTTTTACCCTGCTGACATTGATTCCTTGCTGTACATCTTGGTTCTTCTCTGTGCTATTGTCCTATTAATCTGAAGAACTTTTATTGTAGTGCAAGATGCATTTTCTCAGCTTTTTTTGTCTGGGAATGCTATGTTTCACTTTCATTTTTTAGGGATGTTTTGCATTGCTATAAGTGTCTACATTCCCAGATTTTTGGGGCAGTTTTTTAAACATGTTTCACTGCCTTTATTTTTCTACTTTTGTTTTCAGCAGTTTGACCTATGTATAATTTTCTGTTTGTTATCTTCCTTGTGTTGCGTTAATGTCTTTCAGACATTTCAGAACATTCTCATGTAGTTTCTCTTCTCACTATCTGCATTATGTAACAAGAATCCTCTTCTCTCCAGTTTCCATTGTCAAGGCCCTGGCTTCCTTCAGAGCCTTGATGAACAGGGTTAGCTTTTGACATTCGTATTTTTGCAGTCTGTCAGTGTGTGATGCATTAGGCATTCTCTCTAGGTTTTCTCTTCCATGCTCCTCACTTCCCCCTTAGAGCATCAGTCTTGGGCACCCGTATTCCTCAACTCTGTGTTCTATGCAGCTAGCCTTTCTACGTCAGAGCGCTCAACATTCTCCACACAGTGACCAGTTCCATGGATGCTTCCTCATTCTTGGATGTTGATAACAAGCAGCACCTTACTTCCAGACACCAAAATGTGGATTGCTTTCCTATGGCTGCTGTGACAGATTCCCACAGATTCAGTGGCTTGAAATGACATGGATCAATCATCTTGTACTTGTAGAGGGCAGAAATCCCAAATCAGTCTGCCTGAAAACAAAGGTTGTGGAGGCTCCAAGGAGACCCGTCTGCTTGTCACAGGCTCCAGAGGCTGTGCTCCTTGGCTCCTGACTGCCTGTCAGGGTCTTTGCCCTCTCCTTCCCGCGGGGTCTCATCACCTTCTCTGCGTTTGTGCCTGCCTCCCTCTTACAAGCACTTGCGATTGCATGGAGCCTGGCAAGATGATTCAGGATAATCTCTCTATGTCCACCCTCTGTCTCTCACTCTGTGAGGGTGTCAGCCTGCATATTCCCAGGTCCCAGGATTCGGACATCTCTGAGAGAAGTCGCGTGTAACCTGTCTCTTATACATTCTTATATTCAGTCTCCTCATGGACATTGCTTTCCTTCAGATATAATGTGTTGTTTGGGATAAATGATACCATTAGTATTGGAGTGTTAGTGATCTTTTACTATTTGTGTAGGTTGGCCCTCTTTATATATGTAAAATGGGAATAAGAGGCTTTGTCAATGCAGTCAGTCAGTCTTAAATGAGAGCGTTTGATGTGGTTACAGAGTCTTCCTCAGCAGGGAGGGAAGGAGACCAGGGAGAGGCCTGCTGGCCCATGATCTTGGGGGTCTCTGCCTGGGAGACTGGGGGTCCTTTGGGAATCGGTTGTGTTGTACAGGAAGCAGAGATTTTTCTTGTTGTTTCCTCCAGATTTCCTCTATTATGCCTTGGGCTTTCCTGACCTCTGTTGTATCTTCCAGTCTCCAAGGTTGTTTCAAGTCCCCGTCTTGCTGGGAGGGATTGAGGCTCTACCTTGTAGTTCTTCTATTGAATTCCTCAAAAGCCTTTGTGTCTCATAAGTAGGAGACTCAAGGTCCGTGATTTTACTTCTGGGTTTGTATTTCACATGTTTCGAGTTATGAGCGTTGCCTTTTATGTCTCTAACTCCCCTGGTCAGGGCTTGACACATGGGAGGACCTGTGTGGTGCTCTGTCGCACCTGTGTCACCTCCCTGTTCTCACTGTCCACACTCGTACTTCTGTGCAGCCTTTGGTCAGTTGTCCATGCTCTCCCTCTTTATGCTCCTCAGACCTCCCTTAAGTTTATTCATTCTTTAAATATTTATAAACAGTCCAAAATTATGAATTCAGCACTTAGTCATACATAGAGTAATGCTTGTTACTGAAAATTACTCAACACCACATTTTATTTACACAGTCTGCTTACAAGTCATTAACTACACGTCTGACCACAGAGGCTTTCTAATAACTCAGGATATTGGCTGATTTCCCCCATTGAGGGGTTTCCCTGCCCTCCTCTGTGACTCGTTACTACAGCAGGGGTGATAGTGAGTGGGCGATGCGTGTAACCCTCCACCGGGTTAGTCACACCGGGTGGTTGACACTCACATTGGCATTACCCCACAGCGCACTGTCCCGGGGGTGCTGCGTGCCTTCACGTGGTCTTCAGAATGCTCTGCGTTTTGGTGTCGGGAAAAGGAAACTTGCTGATAGTCGTCTCTATAACCAGTATTGGCACAGAGTCATGAAGGAGGTAGCAACCTGACTTAAAATTCATAGGTGAATTTTTTAGAGCCAAGAGATTTAAATTTTTCTAACAAATCAATAATTAGTTGTACAACTTACAGAAAAATAAAGCACTGATTTTAAATGACTCACCTTGTGAATTTATTAGCATCAAACTACACACATTAGTGTTTCCCTGACTCTACTATGCAGATGAATCAGCTGTGGATTTGACCGGACAGGGATTCTAATTCAGTAGGTGTGGGGTATGGACTGCAGTTCTGCATTTCTACCAAACTCTTAGGTGTTGCTTGTCTGTGAGCCACACTTTGAAAGGAAGCAGTGACGAACAAAATTATTTACTCTATTAGGGCCTCAGCTCTCTCGTGTGTAAAAAGTGATCAGATCTTCTGCCTGGATAGTCAAGCTTACTTTCTCTGCTGCTGTCCTCCCGTTTTAGGGTTAGTATAGCTGTTCTATTAGCAGTTCTATAAGTTATATGGCTTTTGCACTTAATCTTGAAAGTCTTTTCTTTATTCTTGCCCTAAATCTTTTTTTTACTAGCATTGCAATATTTTTAATTTTAAAGAGCTACCTAAAATTTCCTCCACGCCTCACCTTTCTCCCTCCCTTCTTCCTTCCGAATTTGTAGTTGTCCAGATGACAGGATTGTGTGAATAAAGTCATACAGTTTAGATGCACATTGAAAAAGTATGTGTGAGTCAGAGATTTATGTGTGCTCTTTAATTTGTGAAAGCGCTACTATTTAAGTCAGGAAAGAAATTGAACTAGGTTTGATGGAATAAGAAACTGGAAGGGGAAAGAATCTGGTAGGCTTCAGCAGGACAGTGATTATGAAAGGGCCTGGAATCACCTTGGCCATCTCTGGGAGCAGCCATGCCTAGAGCCAGGGGACTGTGGCTGAGCCTATCTGTGCCCTGGCAGTGGCACCAGTCATCAGCCCTGGGTGTTGGGTTGAGGAGGGGCGCTTCTGAAGGGCAGATTTGGCTTTTCCCTTACTTACACTTTCTGTCAATCACATCTCAATACACCAGCCATCTATATATTGATTTACTGAGATGTTATGATACTTGCCACCTGTTGAATGCTATATGCAAGTTACTGAACTAAATCTTTTGCCTATCGTTGCAGCTTTTATGGACCACAGTGGAGGGGTAGACATTGTGCATCCATTTTATCAGTAATGGTTCTGGGCAGCACCAAGTAACTCAGCCATAGTCAATCCACTAGTAAGTGGCAGAGCCAGGACTTTAACCAAAGGTGACTCCAGAGAATTCTCAGGTAGAACTAATGAGCTTCATCACTACCTCCACCAAAGTGCTATGCTAGATGCTGGAGTCAGGAAGTGGAAATTGATAGTTCCTGACTTCCACTTATTTCCAAATAGGAAGAAGAGACAGATCTGTCAAGAGACATAAACATACTTTGGAGCAATGGTGGAGCTCTTCACAGGTGGATATAGAATTTCAGTTATAGTGACTGGTGAATGAGGAGGTCAAAATTTTCTTTTCTTTACTCCTTTTATTTTGGTTAGTTAATTCTCTAAATCTTTTCATGTTTCTCCAGAATTGTATGAGGGTTTTTGTCTGTGATCACTTGCTAATCTCGCTAGCTCCTAAGTTGGGTTTCATTGTTATTATCATAAATGATGTCTGACAGACTTAATGCAGGATTTTGTAGTGTTTCCTCTTTCTATTCTCCACAAACCCAGCTGTGAGAATCCTATGAGCTTCACTGTGCTGTGATGAAATCAATGGCTCTGAAACTTTTTAAAAACTATTTTCATGTGCATTTTCCCCACCTCACCAAAATTCAAAGTATTTTGAGTATTTTCTTTTGCTGCAAGAGAGGTTTAGCCAAGTGAAGTAATAGCGAGGGAAGAAGGAGCAATGAATGCAAGATGACCAACAATAGCACCATTTATGTGTTCAGGGAGCTCTGCTGACTGGCAAATGAGGAGAGAGGTGATAAAGGAATGGACACATATGTGTTAGGAATCACTACAGTGCTTGTATATAATACATTTATAGCAGAGACTGTCACATGGTCATTAAAATCCATGTTAACTGCTACTCATATTTCTTCCAGAAGCATTATTACATCACTGTTGGTACCACCATCACAACTGCTACAAACCATGCCTTGTTTGAGGCCAGCAGCATAGATCATGTGATTTCCAGTCCTTCATGCCTTCAGTTTCTGTTTTCAGATTACTTTGCTGGCATAGGTGTTAGCTAACCCCAGCCTTGTGTCACTAGGATGTTTCATTGGTCCATAGCTTATCAAGCCCTATGGATTGAAGCTGTGTGTTTAATTGGAACCACTGTCCTCAGAGGCTTGAGGATTTATGACTGCTTTTTATTTCTGTGAGAATGGATCTTGTAACATGTTTTACATATTTAGAAAATAGCAACTACCAATACTTTCTTGTTTATTAAGGTATTTTTTAAAAAGTCTTTAGCACGTCCTTGCACAATTGCCTTGTACTGTAGTTCACAAAAGTGTGGGTATTGTGAGCTTTATAGGCACACACATTTAATATCCTGCTATATTTTCTTAGCTATTAACCTAATGTAAATGTACAAGAGCTTCCTGTTGATAGATAACAAATTAACTTTAAATCTGCTAGAAATTTGATAAATTGTAGGTAATGTGTTTTAAGAATCACCTATGTGTCTACAAGAAGTTGTGGTATTTCTGTCACAGGAATTAGGGCATACTTCTATGCTGTACAGAATCATCTAAACTGGTTACTAATGGTTGATGGAACATATAATCAGAGTTTTAGAAAGAGATCATCAGAATATGGACCAGAAGCGAGTACGGGTTTGAAGGAACTGGCATAGAAAGCAAGAACATGTCACTTCAGCAGTGATGGGCAAGTTTATGTTTTTTCTAGGTGTGAATACAAAAAGAACTTGCTACAGGTTAGTGATAAGGATGACAAGAGAAGGTGCCATGATACCAGGGCTCTAGAGCCCAGAAGGTTTTTCCTCAGGCTGCTCCCTTCAGGAAATGCCAAGATGACTCCATACAACAAGCAGGACATCATGTGAGGAAGACGGAGAGAACTTTCCCGGAGGTCCTCGTAGCTTTCCTCACATCTCCTCATCAGGGTAGTTGGAATGAGTGTTCTGTAATGCTCACCTGCTATTTTCTGATATTTTCAAGAATATCAAGCTAAGCTCTTGTCAATAAAACTTCTGCTTTTGCATTATTCCACAACCAACCAACACCACTAGATATGTGCAATCAAGCCCCATCAACGGGCATCATTTATTACTGCACCACTTTTTTTAATCATCTCTTACAAAATGGAATGATAAGGACTACTAGAAAATGATTGCAGGCCAAAATCTTTTATCTTCTGCTGACTAATGCTTGAAATCTCCTTTTAGTTTCATACTTTGATCCCTTGTCAAACATAAAGTGTTCCTTTTTCCCAGAACCAGCTATGCCTACTTTCATAAAAGCACTGGATAAGATTAATTGGCAGTATGTGACTATGAAACACTTTTTCTTTCTGTTAAAAATCTAGTACAGAAACTAGCTGCAATGACAGATGCCTGTAATCTCCACTACTCAGGAGGCTGAGGTAAGAAAATCATAAGGTTGAGTCCAATCTGGGCAATTTAGAGACACTGTTTCAAAATAAAAAATTCAAAAGGGCGGGGGATGTAACTTATTGGTAGAGCACCTCTGGGTTCATCCCCAGTACAAAACAAACAAAAAAGAAATCTAGTACAGAGAGCAGCATCACCATGGTGCAGTCGCCTAAACTCACACTTTTGACCAAAAGGAGAAAGAGTTGAAAAATAACTTCAAGGTCACTCAACCTAGGAATGAAACCTCAGAGTTAATTAAAGAACTAACAAATGTGGATCAGAGTCAATTCAAGTGGACAATTCAAAGTTCATATTAAAGTTCTAGGTCCAAATGGAATCAAATTTACCTCACTAAGAGTAATTAGTCAAGAAAGGCAGGTGTAGTTGGTAAGTGTCTTTACTTCTTCCTGTGGAAAAGTACCAACAGATCTCTTCACTGTTTTAATTAGAGCTGTTCCTACCTCTTTACTTACAGGATGGGAGGAGCATTTGGGTTCATCTGAGATGATAGGATTAAAGGCTGCCTGTGTTTAGACAGAGAGATGAGAAGTGCTTTACAATTACATTCTGCCCCAGTTTTTCAACCCGTGTGCATTTATTTTGACATTTTTTATGTGTAATCTTATGGTTTTGAAAATGAAGAATGGCTAAAGAGAGAAGTAATTTATATAACACATAGCTTAATTTTTTCTATCACTTGGCTAGGTAATGTATCAAATATTTTCTTTTAGTGTGAGAGAATAACTTATTTCTAAAGGGCCTCCCTATGAGATGTATAAATTATAATCATACGATATGACTCACTACCAAGGATATTGAATTATAAACAGGCGACCCTTGCAAGAGTCCATTTGGCAGAGTTTGGACTGCAGGTTAACTGCTAATTGAGAAGCAATTTTATATTCCATTTTATTCATTTTTAAAATGATGAAAGATCCTAGACATATGTCTTTGGATTTGATTGCAAGGAACAATGTAGAACAATGAGCCCACAACCCTGCTATCTACTTCCTTCAAACCCTTGGATTTGTGCCACAAATTCTTTGGAAGAGTAAAAACTTTAGAAATGCGGTTGAAACATCTTGGTTTCCTCGGGGTTGTGTCCCACTCCCTGTTGTGTCCTCTCGAGGTCGCCACTCACTTCAATGCCATGGCTGCCAGTCTTCCTTTATCACTGCATTTGCATATGTCCAAAAGCAATGCTTCAAAATTAATATCACCTGGTTAGAATTGTTAAAAACAGAAATCCAGAGAGGTTTTGGAAGGAATTTTATAAGCAAGTTCTAGAGTTTATATGGAAATGTAGTGGGCCAGTAATCCTCAGATAACCAAGTTAGAGGATTCACTTTAGCTGATGTCAAGCCTTGGAAAAAGCTTCAGTAGCATAAGAACACGATATGATTACAAGCTTAAACACACAGGTTCAAGGAATCCAGTAAGAGGCCAGAAACACATTGTAAGCATGACGCTAGATTTCGAGAGCTCTGAGCAGTGGCAAGAGGAAACTTCTCCGTGGGAATGGAGCAAGGATAATCAGGGTAAGAATGGAACATGACCTCACAGTCTTAATTATTCAAAAATGAATTCCAAGAGGTTTGTGGATCTAAATGGGAAAGAGAATGTATTAGCTTGCCTCCTTTGAAAAATTAATTTTAGCATGAGTGATTCTTTGATTCTTATTGGAGTAAATTGAATCGAAGAGATTGTGCTAAATGAACTATGGTAATGTAAAATTAAAACATAATTAAATATACGATCTTGAAAGTTTTGAAATGAGTATTTATTTAAAGTGGTTGCTATAATTTTTTGCAAAGCATTTTAGCAAATTAGTGATGTTTCCTTCTATTTCTAGTTTGCCAAGAGTTTTTATAATTAATGGATATTAAAAGTTATCAAACCCTTTCATATATTTTGGTGTTATCTCATGATTTGGGGGCATTATTGTATAATTGTAGTGATATTTAATTATTTTTTCAGCTTTAATTGAGTTTATTGGTACATTTTAGGGATAGAGTACAGTTACATTCATTGTTGGGATCTTGTACCTTTACATGGCAGGTCTTGGTTCTCATTTTTTCCCCTTGTCCCTGCCCTTCCTTTACCCCTCCTCCCCTCCCCGTCTACAACCACTTTATTTCCATCTTTTCATTATCTCACATTTTTTTCTTTTCCCTTTTTACCCTTCCCCTACCCGTCCCACCTTCCCTACACCTTTAGCTCCTTTCTTCCCATTTCTCAATATCAGTAATCTTATTAGGATCTTCTGTATTATTACAGATTATTCACACCAGAGAACCTATTCGGTATTTACACATGTGTGCCTTATTTATTTCACTTAGGAGTATATCTTCAATATGTATCCATTTTCCTATGAATGAATCTATTTTCTCATTCTTTATGGGTGAGTAATATTCCCTTTTATAGAAAAAACACATCTTCTTTATCCAGGTTCCAACTGATGGGCTAATAGGCTGTTTCCAAGTTTTAGCTATTACAAACTGTGCCACTATAAACATGGGTGTGCATACTTCTCTGTGATATGATTCTTTTAGTTCTTTTGGAAAGATACCCAGCAGAAGGATGGCTGGGTCAAATTGAACCTCCAGTCCCAGCTCTTTGAGGTATCTCCATATTGATTTCCATAGTGGTTGCACCAGTCTGCACTCCCACCAACAATGGAGAAGTGTTCCTTTTTCCCCACAACCCCACCAACATTTGTTATTGTATGATTTCTTGATAGCAGCCATTCTTTGTGGGGTGAGGTTGAATCTCAGTGTTGTTTTCATCTGCATCTCTCGAATGATCAGTGATGTGGAACATTTTTTCATATATTTACTTGCTGCTTTTACTTCTTTGTCTGAGAAATGTCTGTTCATTTCGATGCCCATTTTTGAATTGGGTCTTTGTATTTGGGGGGGGCTGATTGTTTTGACTTCTTTATGTATTCTTGATAATAGTCCTTTGAGGAACAGCTGGTAAAAAGTTTTTCCCACATTGTAGGTGGTCTCTTAGTTCCACTGATGGTTTCTTTTGAAGTACAGAAGCTTTTTAATAAGATGAGATCCCAGTTGTTGATTCTATCTGCTAGTTCCTGTGCTACTGAGGATTTGTTCATAAAGTCTTTTGCTATCCCAATGTCTTCCAGAGTTCTGCCAAACTTACCTTGCAGCAAGTTTAATGTTTCTGTTTTAATATTTAGATCTTTAATCCATTTGGATTTTAATTTAGTGCATGGTGAAAGATAAGGGTCTAGTTTTAATCTGTGGCAGGTTGAAATCCAGTTTTTCCAACACCATTTATTAAAGAGGCTATCTTTCCTCCACTGACGATGGTCAACTACTTTGTCAAAGATGAGGTAGCTGAGTACATCTGGGTTTGTTTTTGTGTCTTCCAGTCTGTTCCACTGATCCTCAGGCCTATTTCTTTGCCAGTACCATGCTGTTTTTATCACAGTGGCCTTGTAGTATAGTTTCAAATTGGGAGTTGTTATACCCGGTGCCATGTGTCTGTTGCCTAAAATGGCTTTTGCTATTCTAGGTCTCTTATGGTTCCAAATGAATTTTTGGATTCTTTTTTCTAGTTCTGTGAAATACAGTGTTGGAATTTCAATTGGCATTGCATTGAATGTATATAGCAGTTTTGGTAGTATGGCCATTTTCACTATGTTGATTCTTCCTACCCAGGGGCAGGGGATATCTTTCCATTTTTTTATATCCCCTTCAATTTCTTTTTTCAGAGTGCTGTAGTTTTCAGTGTAGAGATCTTTTGCTTCTTTTGTTAGATTGATTCCTAGATACTTAATTTTTTTGGATGCTATTGTAAAAGGAATTTTTTCCCTTATTTCTCTCTCAGTGAGTCTGTTATTTGTGTATAAAAAGGCTATT
>NW_022900922.1:34256307-34267470 GCF_012274545.1 Fukomys damarensis | reverse complement strand
TTTATCATGAATGGGTGTTGAATTTTATCAAATGCTTTTTCTGCATCTATTGAGAGGATCATATGGTTTTTGTCCTTGACTTTGTTAATATAATGTATTACATTTATTGACTTTCGTATGTTGAACCACCCTTGCATCTCTGGAATAAATCCGACTTGATCATGATGGATGATCTTCTTGATAATCCTCTGTATTCTGTTTGCTAGTATCTTATTATGGATTTTTGCATCTATATTCATTAAGGAGATTGGTCTGTAGTTCTCCTTTTTAGTTGCATCTTTCCCTGGTTTGGGAATCAAAGTGATACTTGCTTCCAGGAATGAATTTGGAAGTATAGCTTCCCTTTCAATTTCATTGAAAAGTTTGAAGAGTAATGGCTGTAGTTCTTCTCTAAATGTCTTGTAAAATTCAGCAGTGAATCCATTAGGGCCTGGGCTTTTCTTTGTTGGTAAATTTTTAATTACATTTTCAATTTCACTGACTGTAATTGGGGTGTTTAAAATGTTTTTATCTTCTTTGTTCAACTTTGGTAATTCGTAAGTATCTAAAAATCTGTCCATTTATTCTGTGTTTTCCATTTTATTGGAATACAGGTTCTCAAAGTAAGTATTCATGATCTTCTGGGTTTCTTTTGGATCTGTTGTGACTTCGCCTTTTTCATTCCTGATTGCATGGATATGAGCCTTTTCTTTCCTTTTTTTGATAAGATTAACTAAGGGTTTGTTGATTTTATTTATTCTTTCAAAAAACCAGCTCTTCGTTTCATTTATTTTTTGTATTACTTTCTTAGTTTCTATTGCATTGATTTCTGCTCGGATCTTTATAATTTCCTATCTTGTTCGAGCTTTGGGTTTTTCTTGCTGTTGTTTTTCTTGGTGTCTAAGTTTCATCATTAGGTTGTTTATTTGAGCCTGCTCTGTTTTCCTGGTGTGGGCATTCATTATTATGAATTTTCCCCGTAGAACTGCTTTCATTGTGTCCCATAGATTCCTGTATGTTGTATTAGCATTTTCATTTATTTGTAAAAGCTGTCTAATTTCTTCTTTAATTTCCTCTATAATCCATTGATTGTTTAGGAGAGTGTTGTTCAGTTTCCATGTGTTTGTGAAGTTCGTACAGTTTCTTGTGCTATTGATCTCCAGCTTGATTGCAGTATGATCTGCTAATATACAGAGGATGACTTCAATTCTTTTGCATTTATTCAGACCTGTTCTGTGAGCCAATATGTGGTCTATCTTGGAAAATGATCCATGTGCAGCTGAAAAGAATGTATATTCTGATTTTGTGGGGTGGAATACTCTGTAAACATCTATTAAGTCCATGTGTTCCAAAGCTTGGTTCATTTCTATTATTTCATTGTTGATTTTCTGCCTAGATGATCTGTCAGTTTGTGATAGTGGGGTATTTAAATCCCCGACTACAATAGTATTAGTGCTTATTTGGTTTTTCATGTTATTTAATATTTGTTTTATATAGTTGGGGGCATTTATATTTGGTGCATATATGTTTATGATTGTCAACTCTTCCTCTTGAATTGTTCCCTTTACATGGATGTAGTGTCCTTCTTTGTCTCTCTTATTGAGTTTTGGTTTGAAATTTACTTTGTCTGAGAATAAGATTGCTACCCCTGCTTTTTTCTGGGCTCCTGATGCATGGAGAATTGTTTTCCATCCTTTTACTTTCAGTCTATGGGCTTCCTTTTGCACTAGTTGTGTTTCTTGTATACAACATATTGTTGGATTTTGCTTCTTAATCCATTCTGCCAGTCTATTTCTCTTGATTGGTGAATTGAGGCCATTAACATTGATTGTTATAACTGATATATTCTGACTTATTATTGTCATGTTATTGTCCTTTTGTTGACTCTTTTTACTTTTTCTCCTGTTTCCTTTTAGTTTCTTGCCTTGCCTATTTGATTTGGTCTGTTGGGCCTCATGGTATTGTGATCTTCATTGTCCTTTTCTAGGATATTGTTTAGAATTCCTTGTAGTACTGGTTTGGTGTTCATGAAATTTCTCAGGTGTTCTTTGTTGTGGAAGTATCTTATTTCCCCATCTATTTTGAAAGAGAGTTTTGCAGGATACAAAAGTCTAGGTTGGAGGTTCTTTTCTTTTAGGACTTGGAATACCTCACTCCAGGCTCTCCTTGACCTAAGGGTTTGTGTTGAAAAGTCTGCTGTGATTCTAATGGGCTTTCCTTTGCATGTGATTTGTTTCTTTTCTTTTACTGCTTGTAGTATTTTGTTTTTCTGTTGGATTTCTGGGATCTTGATTATTATATGTCTAGGTGTAGATTTTTTTTTGATTTTGGCTAGTTGGAGTTCCATATGCCTCACTTATCTGTATGTCTAATTCTTCCCTTCTGTTTGGGAAGTTTTCTGTCATTAATTCTGTGAAGAATTTTTTTAAGTCATTTGCGTTTTCTCCTGCTATTTCATGAATTCCTATCAGTCTTATGTTATTTTTCTTTGCATCATCTAGAAGTTGTTGGATTGATTTGTCATGATCCCTTCTGTTTTTGAGAGATCTCTTTTTTCATGGTCCCTGACTGTGATCCTGTCTTCTATATCTGAAATTCTGTCTTCCCAATCTTTTATTCTGTTGCATACACTTTCAGTAGAGTTTTTAATCTCCTGGATATCTGTTTGAATCTGTTTTATGGATTCCATTTCTTTCCTCTGTTGGGCATTCATTGTTTCCATTTCTTTCTTATGCTGAGTCTTCATGGCTTCTATCATGGTCTTGAGCTCATCTATGTTTTTGTCAGTTTCTGTTCTAGAGTCTCGAATCATGACTTCCATTTTGCTCATCATCTCTATGGTTAACTGGGAAATTATTTCTGATTTGAATTTTTCTAGAGCCTGATTGATCTGTTTTGTTACCTCCTGTGCTATGGGTCCAGGGTGTCCTGCTGGTTCACTATCAGACTTTTCATCCTCATTTGTCCTACTTTTTGCCATCGGTGAACTGGAAATCTGTCTTTGTGTCTTGCTTAAGTGTTTTCTCATTTTTATTTTTGTTGTTGGGTTGTCCTTGCTTTAATTTCTGAGTATTACTTCAATCTTCCTGATATAGTTGCATTTTAGCTTTTGAATTTCTAATGATTCATAGGCATCCTCATTTTCATAATATCAGAGAAAACAACTCATTAAATCAGTCACAGTCCTTTATCCCAATTGATACATTCAGCAGCCCAGTAGGATCAAGCACAGCTTGCAAACTGACCACTTGTGGTAGTCATTAATCTATCAGCTTTAAACCATGTAAATTAAATTAATATCAAGAAGCAGCCCAAAATATGTTTGCAGTGAATATGCTTTTCAATATAGCATCTTTACCATTTAGGATGGGGGGTTAGACTGAGTTAGGACGAGAGGAGTAGATAAGTGAAAGAACTGGAGCAGGTTTGAAGTGAAAGCAGAGGATGCAGAATGACCTTACTATTTTTACGAAGCTATTAACTTCAGAGGGGATAGACAGAGTGCATGAAGAACGACAAGAATATATCTCCCTGACAGTGATAGGCGCTTGCCTTCCCTTGAAGCTACGGAGCCATGAGTGAAGTACAATGATTGGAGAAAAGAACATAAAGAAAAAAAAAAAGAAAGAAAGAAAAACCAAAAACCCGAACAAAACAAACCAAAAAAAAAAGGAAAAATAATAAAAGAAGTCTAAGTTAGGGCAGGAGCGGGAATAAAAAGAGAGATGAGGGATAATATAGTGGAGCAAGAGACTGAGTTGGAGAGAGAGGACAGAAAAAAGAAAGAAATTTTAGGGTAGAATGAGGAAAAGAAAAAAAAAGAATTTGAAGGGCCTCTTTCAGGCTATGTGTCGGTTGTCATATTATACCACACGTATAGCCATATGCAGAAACGAATCCCCTGATCTCGGCTAGCCAATGGCAGGTCCCCACGACTGAGACTGACCTCAGTCCACAAGGCCTAAATTGAGTTTCCCAACCCGTAGGGTTGAACTCCACTCAGTTCTATTACAGGTTTCCCCTGCCCTTTCTTTAAAGATGTTCAAAGTTGGGAACTCAGAAAACTACCCTTCATGAGCACCTATGCCTCTGCAGAGTGGGTCCAAGGACTGGCCCAATCAGGAAGTTTGAGAACGGTGGTGGGGTGGGGCAGGTCGTGGGGGTGTTTCAAGGGCACCCACGTGGCTACCTTCCTTACTGGATCTGGTGGCGCGCAGTCTGGGATGTTGGGCACCCGCCAGGTGGGCCTGGGGAGGCAGCTGGAGAGCTTTAATTATTTTTTTATAGTTAAACCAGTAGTCTGTTCCTATTTTTATATTGTTGAGGATTTTATTTGCTATTATTTGTTTAGCATTTCTAAATGGTGTGTTTAGAGATGAGATTGTTTTATAGTTTCCTGTTGTATTCTTCTCAAGTTTTGGCATTAGGATTATGCTATCCTTGTAACACTCATTTGTAAGTTATTTTCTTTTTGTACTTTCTGGAAGAGTAATTTGAAGGTTGATGTTTTTCTTTCTTGAATGTTAGATCACACTTAACCAGTGACATCATCATCATCTGGGACTGGAAGTTTCTTTTGAAATGCTCTTCATCAAAATTGCATTTCCTAATAATTTTTAGACTATTCAAGTTTTCCATTTTATTTTGAGGCAGTTTTGATAAATATTTTTCTAGGAATTTATTTATTTCAACCAAATTTTCACATGTATTATCATAAAAGTTCTTAGTAACGTTCTTTTATTATGCTGACATTAAAAAATACAACTTTTAATTTATCATTAGTTAATTACCTTTTCTAGCATTTATCAAATGTTGTGTTCAATGCTTTTGCATAGTAAATTTTCTCTTAGAGTTTGTATTTATACTTTATGAAGTATATAATTTGAATATTTTTTCTTTGAGTGATTAAACTCTTGGGTTTTTGCTTTGTTTTATTTTGTTTATGGGGGTTTATTGATTGTTTTTTATTCTGGTCATTGAGGAAGGTGGCAGGACCACTGAGCTAAATCCCAGGCCCTTAATTCTGTCATTGAACCCAGAGCCTCAGTCTTGCTGAGGAATTGCTCTACTGCTGGGCTACACATCCAGCCTTGCTGCCTGAATTCTTGAATGATAACTTAGCAGGGTATAAAACTCTTAAAGACTGGCTGTTCTTTAGCATTTGAGGCCTTTTATTCTAGCGACATCTTCTGATCTTAATTAAATTGTTGTTTCTTTGTAGTTAAGAGTGCCTTTTGTCTTAGCTAATGTTTAAGACTTTCTCTTTACATATAATCTCCTTTCATTTTAATATGATTTACCTCAGTGCAGACTTCATCTCACAGAGTACTTTTGTTCTTTGGATTTTAAAATAAATGCATTCTGGTTGTTGAGTGAATTGGTTATTTTTTTCATATAATTTTTCTGGGCTTTGAAATCATGTTTCTCAAGATCATTAGAACACATTTCATTTGACATCATTTGTTTCACTAATTTCCATCCATCATGTCCTCCAGCTTTGTATGCCCTCTGCTTACTCCTAGTATGCCCCCTTGAGAACTGTTTTTTAATGACATTTTATAGTGCCCATCTTTTCATTACATAGTCACCAAATCAGTAGAGTTTTGGCTCAAAGAGTATTGAGTATTTCTTTTACCCTTGATTCACAGATTTCTCTAAGGAAGCGAGGAAGTGACTCAAAGCATGAACTCATGGCAGCATCATGACAGGAATTGAAATGAGTCCCCCAAAGAAAGAATCTGCTTCACATTCAACTTCTCTCCTTGCTTACCAGGACTGCTATACAGTGGGTGTCTGTGTGTTGCAGTCAGACCTTCCCTCCCCAAAGCCAAGGTGCCCTCTGTTCTCATGGATGTACCCACACTTAAGAACTGTTAGCAACTCCATTCTTTCTCCTCTCAAACACAAAAGTAGGCTTTGATATGTAAGACAAACTGATTATCTTAAAGTGGCCATCTCTCCATATATTTTAACTGTGTAACTATACAAAATATAAAATGTATCACTTAACCATTTTACATATAATTGGACATTAAGTACATTTGCATTATTGTATGACCATTACCCAAAGCCAGTGATGACGAACTTAAGGCACGCATGCCACTGCCACTGTTTGTTATTATTGAAAGCTCTAAAAGGTGTACCATTACTGCCAAAGCCATCTCCTGAACTCTGTTCATCTTGCAAAACTAAAACCTTGGGTCTTATTATTTATTTACTCCCCGTCCCTACCTTAGCCTCTGAAAACTATCATTTCACATTCTGTCTGCAGGAATTTAACTCCTCTGGATACCTCATATAAGTGAAATCTTGCAGTATTTGCCTATTTGTGACTAGGTCATTCATGTTATACCATGTATCAGAATTTCCCTCCTTTTAAGGCTGGATAGTATTCCATTTTATACTACATTTTGTTTCCTTATTTATCTGTTAATGGTGACTATACACATGGGTATACAACTACCTTTTCATTGTTAACTGATGTATAACAATTGCACATACCTATGGGGCCCCGTGAGATGGTTATATACCATGAATTGTGTTATATTCAATAGGGGAAGCATCTCAATAAGCATTTTTCATTTCCTTGTGGTGAAATACAGGTATCTCATTGAGCCTCTATTTTCTGTTTTTTAAGGTATATATTTAGAAGTGGAATTGCCAGGGCACATGGAAAGTCTATTTTTATCTACCATACTATTTTTCATAGTGACCACATTATTTTATATCCTTGCCAACAATGCACAAGAGCCTCTCCATATGCTTGTCAAACTTATTTTCTTGCTTGTTTGTTTGTTTGGTGTTTGGTATGTGTGTGAAATGCTAGCCTAGTGGGTGTGAATTAAGATCTCATTTGATTTGCAGCTTTCTAATGATTAGTGATGTCAACGATCTTTTCATCTATTTGTTGGCCATTTGTATATCTTCTTTAGAAAAGTGTCCAAATCCTTTGCCCATTTTTATTTGGGTTGTTACTTTTGTTCTTTTTATGTACTTATTAAGGAAATCATTTGAAAATTTTGCCCTTAATTGCTAGAAACAAATCACTGAAGGTACAGATCCAGTGTCAGGCATTATGGTTGAAAGCTGTCTGCCTCACATTTAGACCATACTGGCTAGAGAGTAGTTAGTGTTATTCCATGAGATGTTTGGGGCCATTTCCTGTGATCTCTCTTACCTAGGTACACATGTACTTGTTGAATCCAGCATGGAGTCATCACCCTATGTCCTGTGTTAAAGTTTCTGAGGTGAGATGGTGGATGGAGGAGAAAGAGTCATTCTAGCAACCTTTAACACTGATGCCTGTGTGTGCATACTCGTGACCAGCTGCCAGGTCCTCCCCGGTGTCACCCTGGAGTGTGTGGCAAAGAATTGACCTGGGATTTAGGAGCTTGGTAAAAAAGCATATTTAGTTAGCTCGTCACTACTACTTTGCCTGAGCCACTACCCCTAAAACTCTGTCACTGGTAAAATAAGTTCAGTCAGATTCTACCAAAGGCCACTTTACATTCTGTGATATTGTGAAAAAGAGTAGGATTTCCTCATACACTCTGCCTCAAATTTCACAGTTTCTCTTGACATTCATTTTGATTTCATCTTTTCAGCTTAAAAAAAAAAATTCTACTGTCCCTGGGTTCTTCTCCTTCAGGAAAATCCCTACCAGATGGTAGCAATACTTCCAAACAAATTATGGATTTTAGCTCACGAAGCCCAAAAAGAAGACAGTAATATGTCATCAGGGAAGGGAGGCTAAAGATGTTTCGATCACTCCCTCTGGGCTGCTGTTTATTAAAGGAGCCTCAGGAGCCCTGCCCAGAAGTGTGGCTCTCCTTCCTGGCAGTACCTGCAGGGGTGGCTAGGAAATGGATCATTTTCCACCCTGCTGTTTGCACGGGTTGCTTTCCCTTCAGTGGTATTGCTGGATAGCCATAGGGACAGGGATATTAGGAATGGCTTTTTCCACTGGTTTATGATTACCTGTGCGTCTGTGCACAGTCAGCCTCTCTGCTTCTTTCTGTGCCTCTGTCTTTCCATCTTTTCTTCTTCTCTTTCCCTCTCTCTCTCTCTCTGTCTGTCTTTCTCTTTTCTTCCCTCCTTATCTCCCTCCCTCTCTGATAAGTTCTGCCACTCTCTGTCACTATTTTAATACATGGTTTGGATTTAAGTTAGAATATCAGCATAGCAAGGAAGAAATGGTCTCAGGCTGCATGAAATCCTCAAAGGGAGTTATTTTTCTGCTGTTTATTGAGCTATTGGTTGATGTGTGTGAAATTTGACAGAATTTATCCCAAGCACAGAGTAGTATCAATTATTCATTCAGAAAACAATTCTAAGCCTCTACTCTTGTGCCAGACACTGTGCTTGACACTGGGGATGCGGAGAATAGAGCTCCCTGCCCTGAGCTCCATCATGTCTGGGGCTGGGGGCAGAGGAAAAGGGATGGGGCAGTAACAGGAGGCGTCAGGGCACTAATAGAAAGAAGGGAGCAGGACAAAAGCGGGTCTGTGGTTTTTGTAGGGTTTTATGGGGAGTGCTTTGAGATAGTGTGGGAAATGTGGGCCAGGGACACTTTGCACGTTGTAGCCTAAGCTTTGAGTTTTCTCTGGAAAGCTACTTATTAATGAGGCATCAAGTTTCATCCTCATGTCAGATATCCATGTTAGAGGCCAGTGCAGGTAATATGGTGGGTGGATCAGGACTGTGAGTCTGCACTAGGTGTCTGCTCACGATTCAGCACTCAGGAAGGAATGGGAGATCAAATAGGGAAGAAACAGAGAGAAGGGAGAAGTTGGGCTCAAAAACTTTGAAGACACAGGTTTGAAAGGCTTTGGATCCCATGTGAGGTAGAAGTACAGTGATCTTCGTGCTGTCCTCTGAATGAAACCTGGCTGCCTTTCAGTGATTGTGCTGTGTCTACAGGGGCAAAGTAGGACTCACCCACCAAAACTGGGTGTTCCCTTACTGCTTAGTAAAGATAAGCAAGAAACAGGTGAGTGAGACACAGTTGAAAAACCAGATTTGGAGATGACGAGTCCAGTTTTATTCAGTGAGCACGTGCATGTAAGAACATACGCTCTGTTATTGCTGTGATCATCCCTTTCAGGCGGCATAGCCTGGCTTCAGTGGAGCATGGACAGCAGGCAAGGCTGGGCCACAGTGCCCACACAGGCCAAGGCAGACAGGCGCAGGAGTAGGCTGATTCTTGTGCAGGGTCTAGGCCCGGCCAATGGAGGATGTCTGGGCTGGTGCAGGTATGGGCCAGCATTGTTGTTGCCAAGGTGATGCAGTTGATGAGCACTGACCGACAGGCTGGGGAATTGCTGTAAAGAGATCAAAGACCAAAACCATGCAGTAAGAGAGAAGCGGCTTCCAGAAAGGACTACAGGAAGAGGCAAGGGGGCGAGACGCCATCGCAGGGCAGACATCCAGTTCCCTGTTGCGCCCACTCTGTTCGCTGGGCTGCCTGCTGTGACTCCCTAAAGATGCTGCAGGCGCTTGGACTCTGCTTAAGGACAGATACATAATTTGTAATCATCGTGGAAGGCCAACTTCACACTATTAAAAAAACAAAACAAAACAAGCATGGTGGCGCACCTCTGTAATCACAGCACTTGGGAGGCTGAGGCAGGAAGATTGTCTTGAGTTTGTGGCCAGCCTGGGCTGTTCCATTGTGAATTTAAAGCCAACCTGAATACATAGTGAGACCCTGTCTCAAAAATAATTACAGTTCTTTTAAGCTTTTGGTAAACGCTGCTCCTAAATGTTTCTGTATGTTAAATAAATAAAAAAAATGTCTTCCTTGACTAATGGCTAAAAAGTAAAAGAAAACAAATTAGAATAAAACATTCTAGTAAATGCAATCCATGTTTGAATATTTGTGAGGTCTTCCTGATGTGTTTATTTTGGTGGAAATACAAGGAGATGAGAGGATGATGCTGAGATTTGACTTGCATTATTTACTGAAAGTTTTGAATATCATAGTATACCCTCTTCATTCCAGTGCAATGATAAAAGCCTTCACGTCTTCTCTTTCACTCTTCTGGACTCAAATTTGCATCTTTAACATTGTATTACCATAACATTTGCATCTTCTAAAGGCAGTTCAGTTGCCCTCTTACTACCATTCTGATTTCTAGCTTTCTGAGGGCTTTTTTTTTTCTTTCTCAGTCTCCCAATTAGCACCTTGTTAAGTACGCACCTGCTGAACAGAAAATGGATGGTGCTATTTAACCTTTTTAAAGAATCAAGAGAGAATGGAAAACACATTCTTGCTAATAGATTAATTCAGCCTCAGAGCGTGGTCCCTGGACTTCACAGGGAAACCCAGTTGCATGAGAGACTCCAAGAGTGACAAGGACCCTTGGTTGGCCAGGAGGCAGGGCCAGGGTCTGTCCCGTCCCCAGATGTGGAGCTTTTCTAGCTCCAAGTCCGACAGGCCCGGCCTGCTGAGTGAATGTTCTCTGTATCACCTTTCACCCTTTTCTTGATGAGCTACTCCAGAATCATTCTCATTTATCTTCCCATCCTGGAATTCACTGTATTTCCTAGTATAGGAGAAATAAACAGACTCACTGGCTGTTTCATTTTTAAATTCTCCATAGAACACATGGTAACTTTACACTCAAATGGTTATTCATCTACTACACTTACTTTCCCATACTACATTAAAAGCTAATATGCAACTATTAGCACATAAATTGACCTTGGGTGCTGAAAAAAATGAAGGACAACCTCAAACACTATTTTTCAACCAGTTAGTTTTGTTGTAATCAGCGGAGGGCCCAGAGAAAGGTTTAAGACCTCATGGTGGGGCTGCATACATCTAAGCTGATGTCAGTTTCACTTTGGTCTAATGTACTCCAAGCCTCTTTAGTAACTTATTGGTAGAATACCTTCATTTGAGAATGATTTAGATGCATACTTATCTGTGAAAAAATACCAAATAAAGTAATGGCAAAGGTTGTTAAATCATACAGGAGAGAAAATCTTACAGAATCATATATAGAATTCTACTCTCACAGTGTACACACATGCATCAAAACATCACATGGAGCTGCAATACGTGTATCAGTTAAAAAGTGAAGGACAGGGGCCAGGGATTTAGCTCAGCGGTTCGGTGGCCTGCCTTGCAAGCGCAAGGACCCGAGTTCAATCTCCGGAACCAAAAAAAAAAAAAAAAAAAAA
>NW_022900922.1:34224482-34255821 GCF_012274545.1 Fukomys damarensis | reverse complement strand
AAAACAAAAAAAAAAAAAAAAAAAGTGAAGGACTGGCAGTGCATCTCACTGCTAGAGCACACATTCAGCGTGCACAGGCCCTACGGTCAATCCTTAGCACTAATTAATTAATTAATTAAAGTTAAAAATAAGGAATCAGCAGAAGAAACAGAAAGGTCTGTAAAGCAACAGAACTGAGGCTGGGCATGTAGCTTACTGTTAAGAGTACCTTCTTACCGTGCATGGGGTCTTGAGTTCCTTTCCCAGTGCCCCAAACAATCAACAATAATAATAATGATGATGATAATAATAATGATAATGATAAAAGTAAATAAAATAAAAGCAGAAGCTGAAAAAAGGACACTGGAAGGCCCTTAATAGGACTCTGCAAATTTGGCATTTCAGAGATGGTTCTCTTCCTCACCAGCCCTCAGGCTGTAATACCCGCTGCCTACTCTCCCCACCTTCATCTGCTCCCTCCTAAGTGGCGTAGTGACTCTGCTCTCTGGTGAGGTCTTTCACCCTACCAGCCTCTGGGCAGTGTCCAGGGCCACAGTTCCTTGACCTTTTGTCAACAAACACAAAAGCACTTTCACTAGCTTCACAGCCACAGCTGGATCAACCAGCCAGCATTGTTTGGTTACAGATCCTTCTCATACCATGATCCTTCATTCATGCTGTCTCCCACGACATGTCCACCAAGTCCTTTTGTGGGGAGACTTCCTCCTAAGCCTCTGTCTCTTGAACAGCCTCCCTGTGTTCCCCATGCCTCAGCTCTTGCTCTGTTAAGCCTATACTGACCGCATCATCAGCTGCTTCTGTTTCTCTCCATCAGCACTCTGCTCCCTCAACCTTTCTTTTTTTCTTAGTTCCCATTAGTTTTATAAAATATTGAGTTTCAATGCAAATATCTTGATCATATCTATCCCATCTGTTATGGCTTCTGTCTAGATGTCCACCCAAAACCTCATGCACTCATGGGTGGGGCTTTTGTGAATGACTAGATCATGGGTGTGTGGTAATCATGGGTGTGTGATACTGGATTAATCCACTGATTGGTTTAGCATAGTTCTGGGTGTGTATGATTGAGTTGCTGAATAAGGAAGACCCACTCTAGGTGTGTGGGGGGACAACCAGTGGGCTTATATGTTGGATAGAATGAAAGAGGCAAGAAGAAGGAGGTGCATGGCCCCCGTCTGCTATGCCATGGACTGTTTCTCCTCTGCAGTGCTCCTCTCCCATGCTGCCCTGCCTTGGAGCCTGTCAGCTATGGACTGAATTTTCTACAAACAATGAGCTAAAATAAAAATTTCCTCCTTTAACTTGTGGATGTTGCATTTTTTGTCTCAGCAATAAGAAAGTGACTAAGGCATCCCCATTACCCTACTTTATAACCATCCTCCTTATTCCCTTCCTGTCTAATAATAGTCTCTCTTCTATTTTCATGTCATCTTTTTTTTAGATTGCATATATTAGGGAGATCTGTATTTATCTAAGGCTGGCTTATTTTACTAGTATAATGATTTCCAGTTCTGTCCATTTTCCTACACAGGACAAATTTTGTTTTTCTTTATGACTGAGTAATACTCTATAGTGTACATATATCACATTTTCTTATCCATTCATCTGTTGATGGGCACGTAGACTGGTTCCATATCATGGCTATTGTGAGTTGCGGCACAATAAACACAAGCATGCAGGTAATATCTGTAGTGTGCTGACTTCAATTTTTGGGTGCATATACCACAGAGTGGTACTGCTGAGTCAAAAGGTAGCTTGAGTTGTAGATTTTTGAGGACCCTCCATACTGATTTCTCTAGTGGCTATCATAATTTACATTCCTACTTTCTGGAAAAGGATCCCCTCCCTCTCCTCACTATTACAGTGGTACCTTGTATTCATTAATGGTTCTAGGCGGTACAATGAGTACCAAAAATGCTGAATACTGAACAAATTGTTCTGAATGGAAAGAGTAACGAGTTGTGAGGTGATTGACACTGATAAGTTCTACTTTATGAGTCAAGTACCAAACAATAATGAGTACCTGGAAAAAATTTGCATGTTTAAATTCATCAAGTACCAAATTCAATGAGTTTCAAAGTAGTTGGGTACTGAAGTATGACTATATTTATTGTTTTTTAGAGTCTTAATATTTCCAGTCTGACTGGCATGAGGTGGCATCCTAGTGTAGTTTTGATTTTTATTTCCCTAATAGCTAAAGGTGTTGAACATTTTTTCATATACTTGTCGGCCATTTGTATACTTCTTTTGAGAAGTGTGGGTTCATTTCATTTGCCCATTCATTGAGTGGGCTATTTAATTTTTTATTTTAAGTTTTTTTTAGTTCTTTGTGTATTCTAGATATTAATCATCTGATGAGAGAGTAGCTGGCAAGGGTTTTCCTCCCATTTGGTAGGCTCTTTCTTGACTCTTTGAGTTGTTTCCTTGCTGTATATAGAGCTTTTTTTTTTGATGCTGAGTCTTGATGTTATTTCCTGTTACTAGAGTCCTATTCAAGAATTCTTTGCCTGTGACTATGGCTTCAAGTGTTTCCTTGTGTTTTCTTCTAGCATTTTAGTTTCATTTCTTAAACCTGGTCTTTGACCCTTTTGAATTGATTTGCCCGGGGTGAGGGATAAGGATCTAGTTTCAGTCTTCTAATTGGATGTCCAGTTTTTCCTGCACCATCTGTTATAATTGGCTCCTTTGTCCAGAATCAGATGCTCGAGGTTGTATGGGTTTGTTTCTGCATCCTCTGTTTTGTTCCATTGGTTTATATGTCTGTTTTTTTGTACCAGTACCACGGTGGCTTGGTTACTACGGCTTTGCGATATCATTTGAAATCAGGCATTGTGATGCCTCCAGCCTTGATTATTTGGCTTAGGCTATTCTAGGTCTTTTGTGTTTGCATATGAATTTTAAGATTTTTTTTTTTTTTAGTTCTGTAAAGAATGCCATTTGGCATTTTAATGAATCTGTAAACGTCAGCCTTTTATTTCTGCTAATTTAGTCAGGTCCCTCTTTTATGTCAACCCCCAATTAATGTTTTTCCTGTTTGGGTATGTTGTTTCATGTTGAACAAACCTTTAAAAAAGTAGTGTGACAGAACTGATTAACCCCCCAACAAATGAATGATTTCCCACTGTGAGTTCTAGGTTCATGTGCCACCTTCCTTGCTCTCCTCTCTTAACCCACGTTAACAACCTTGTCTTGTCATTGGAAAACTCTTAAGACCATTGAGCCTGAAATCCATCCTTGCTCTTCCATCTTTTCCTCTTCTGACTTTTCTGAGGGCCTCTATTCAACCTGGATCTGCCCAGTCAGAACCTTTGGAGATGGGTACCCGACACCTGCTTCCTCACGCTTTGCGGTGATATTTAGGCACCTCAATGGGTAGAACCCTGGGCCACCCTGCTGTGATCAGCACTGAGTGGGTTCCCAGGAACCTGCTTCTCCCACTAGCAGCACCCACCCTCATCATCCTGATTCTTCTATTTTGTTTTCATCTTTGTAACCGTTGCCCATTGCTTAGAGAGTGGATCTTTACCTCCTTAGCATTTTATCCAAGCTATTTGTTCACCAAAGATTCCCCTGCCCAGTCTCTTCTGATTCCTGCTCCCCTTCTGCCCACTTTTGACAGTCACATAGGACTTCAGTTTGCAGAAGAGAATGATTTATTGACTCATTGATTCAGCATCTCTATTTAGAGTGACTCTTGTGACCCCACCTATGCTCAGCTGTCTCCTGTGTCTTTTTGACATGTTTCCATGATTCTCAGATTTTTGTATCTTCTGAGCTCGTCAGGAATGCTCTACAGGTGGGGTTCTAAGTGTATATATGTGTGTAAAAACCATGGAACTATATGCTACTATATGATTTCTATCCCCCAAAGTCACAAGGTGCTCCCCCCACCCCTGGTGGATGTGCAGCTCTGAAATGACCTATTTCTTCTAGCTTGGGCAAAGGCTTAAGTATATGGAGGGTAGCAGGAATGAAGTTTCTCATTGTTTAAAAGAGAATTGTAGTTACAGAAAAAATAAAGGCAGGTATAAGTCCTGGCTGTTAGAGTCATAGGTGTTGAGTAAAAATTCATGGTTTGTTGTAAGGTAGAAAACATAAATGTGTGATTGAGCGTGTGAGTGTGTGTGTGCACACTTCCCACTTCTTTAGTTTTACCACTTTGAGGGACTGCAAACCACAGTAGCAGTGAGGGACTCTGTTACCATACCTTGGTTTCTAAATACTATTCGGCATGGGCAGGAATGATATAAAGTGGTCAGCGAGGGATATCCTGTTGAGCTTGATGTGATTTTTTTTTATGATCTTTTTCTATTTCTCCTTTTCATTCATTTTTGAAATAAATTTAATCACACTCACTTTTTCCTTTAAACTGTTCAGTAAAACTATGGTGGAGCAAAACCCCAGTGTCTCTGGTAAGCATGGATGCAGAAAGTAGGATATATCAATATCTTACAGTAGCTTGGGTCAAAACACTTGATGGCCTCTTATCTTTTATAATGTCCACTTGCAACATTTCTCTTAGTTGACATTTCCTGAAATTTGGTAAGATTTCCATTCCATTTGGATAAAGATGAATAGTAGTTAAGTCCTCTGTTGTCTGCGTCAGCAGCTTCTCCCTCCATACCTGTTTGGTGCTAGTGTCTAACCTCAGGTTCTCAGCCAGAGCCAGACCCTGTGCCTAACACCCGTGTAGCCGCCTGCAAGTGGCCTCTTCTGAGTAGAAGTGGAGCTCTGGACTGCCACAAGGTTGTGCTCAACTAATCTTGCTTTCGGAGGTCCCAACCCCAGGATCACTCTGCGTTTAAATTGCCATAAAGAAGCCTGGGTGTGTGGGGTGGACTCGCCATAGTCTTTTCTGTTTAAAAGCCTCAGTTTTTCAAAAGAGAAGCGCAAAGAGAAGTAGTCAAAAACAAAATGGTGGTAGGACATGGACCTGAATTCAAGTCCCAGCTTTACCACCTTAGTAAGCTTAAGACTCCTTGGAGTCTGTTTTCTCATCTCCAGAATGGTAAAAAGATTCATTCTTGCCTGTAGGGAAAGATTGTTGTAAGAATTAAGAAATTTAAATACAATTGAAATCTTTATCACAGCGCTAAACAAATAGAAATTGTTAAGTAACTCTTAAATATTACAGCTATAAATATCTATGTTAATGTATTAAATACTTCACATATATTGAAATAAATATATTAAGAGCTCCTCTTGCCCTATAAAAGTTACTATTTAACTGTAAAATAATCAGAACACTTTTTTGACCTCTTTTTTCACCAGAATGACTTTGCCTACAGTGTAAGATTTTTGTACTATGCTTTGGGATTAGCAGAAGGGCCAAGTTATTTTTTCCACAAGCCGGTATTTTTCTTTTGACCGTTAAAAGATACTTTACAGGGCCAGAGATGTAGCTCAGCAGCACAAAGCCTGCCTGCCAGGTGTGAGGTCATGAGTTTGATTCCTGGTATGAAAAAGTTTTTTTAAATAAAAAAAGAAGATACTTTACAGTATATAAAGATTGTGTGTACCTGACCATGTACATCTAGCCCTTCCTATCCTTTTGAGTCACCAGTGATCTCTGTTGACTTCTTCCCTTAAACACCTAAGTAATCACCATGGCAACATTGTCACTTACTGAGGTTGTAAATAAGACATACATCCCTGCAAATCTACTTAAAAATAGTTTTGTTTTTTTTTTTTTTTAATGTTGCCCTCCCGTTCTGACCTGCTCCGTTTCCTACCTGGGCCGATTCACCCCTCCTTAGGCAGCCTGGTGGTCCCCAGCTCCTGGGAGGTCACCATATTGTTACTGATCTTAGTGCGGACACCCGATTGGCATAGTGCATTGCAGCCCAGAACTCCTGGACTCAAGGGATCCTCCCACCTCAGCCTCCTCCGGAGTAGCTGGGATTAAAGTCTTGCGCCACCATGCTCATCTGCCCTCCTATTCTGAATCAAGTACTCATCCAATCCTGTTTTGTTATTGCTCTTGATTTTTCTTCCTTAGTTTCATCCACTTTTTCTTTGTCAGACCATAGGCCCCCTAGAAAGAAAATAGAGTTTAAGGTGATTTGGTTCTCTGGATGGTGTCACCATTTTTCATTTAAAGAAACCAAAGTTGCATGGCGGGTTTATTGAACTGTAGTCAAGTCAACCAAAAAGACAGCCACACTGAAACAAGCACCCATCCTAACAGCTTCGCTCCCCCAATCCTGGATCCATACATGCCATGTAGATCATCTGCCATGTTACTCTACTGTCATGTGAGCCTTGGTTTTTCCCTTACTGGGCATATTACCTCCCTGCTTGCATCACTGGAAGGATGTTAGGTCCCTTTATGCACAGGGGAAGTGTGGGTGGTGCTCTCAAGGTGTGGATGTCCTATGCTTCTGCAGATCCACATTCATGATGCACAGGTGGGAAATTCATTTCAAGGGAGAGGCCTCATGTTCCTGTCCTTCTTACCTGTACATAGGATGTTGTTCTCTACCTCTGTTACGGGCTGTAGACACAGAAATAGCCATCAGGATATGTAATTCGTGGAAAACGAGGTTACCAAAACCACATTTGTTTGAAGGATAACCAGAACAATTGGAAAAGTTGTCTGTACATTGATTCTGGAAAGTTCTCTTTTGGTCCAAAAAAGTAAAACAAGGATTTGGAATTCACAGAGCATGGTGGAACTCCCAGGAAGCCCAGAGGATTGAGATTGTCCAGAAGGTCTACCGCCTGACAGGTGTGCAGAGTGCCAGAGTACAGTGAGCCGTGTTCATAGCCTGGTTTGCCGCATCCACCATTCACCGTCTGCTTCCCAGGAGCCTGGTGTGTGTGTGAGCCTGGTACCAGGGCTGGGGAGAAAACCAAGGCACAGGAAGCAGCTTCTGAACATTCAGTGCTCTTTTGGCTAGGGTTGCAAAAGGAAGTTACAAACAAAAAACAAACTGTTCACGGGGAGAAATGGGAGAGGCCATGGTGGGCAGAAAGTGGATTTTAGAAAGTCTTTAATAGTTATATTTTGCTTTTCGTTAACGATCCAAATCAACCCTATATCTAGGCTGCAAGTGCTGGTACTGCAGCAGCCGCTGGGCACAGGCTCCAGACACCATGCTTCTTGGAGCCAGTTACAGGCCGTTTCCAGCCCGGTGTTTGCTGGCTGTGGGCAAACTGCCTTCCGATCGCTGACTGCTGGTCATGCTAAAGAGAGAGAGGAGAAAGAAGAGCACAGTGCGGTGTCCTACCCATCACAGGGGGCGCAAAATGGTTTCTCCTGAAGGAGTTGGGCTATGTCCCTGGTGCTTTTACAAATGGTCCCAGTGAAATAATTCCGGCTCCCATTTCCTTCAACCAGTAAGCGTCAGAAGCAGATGCTATTACTACTGTGAGTACCAACTCACATCATTAAGCACTTCTGTAGCCGCAGTGACTGTGCTAAGTACTTCTCATTTATCTTCTGTAATCTGTACAGTTACACCGTAAAGAAAGTACTAAGAGCATTCGCATTTTGCATGTGAGGAAACAGTTTATGAATTTGTCCTAAGTATACCATTAGCAGGAAAACCATTTGAAATCATGTTTTGGAGGAACAAAAAACACTTATTAGCAATTTCATATGGTTCAGCCTGACCATTTGTGAGAGCCCTTGCCTGCTGGGTAACCAACTATTTTGCACACTGACGTAAAACTCCACAACAGGGCCAACTTTTCATGAGACTCCACCAGATGAAAAACCTATTACCTCTTTTCAAAATTAAAAAAACAAACACAACTCTTTGCATTATCTCTCAGCAAAATAGTGTAGTCTTTTCCCTTGGTGAAAAGCATAGAACACAAATAATGAAGCTTCCAGTGTTGCTGCAGACACAATGCCGTTCGTCCTTACAGGGTCTCGATGTACTGTTCTTATTTTTGACAACTTGCCCCTGTTGAAAGTGTGGTAAGCTGTGAGGCTCACATGGAGCCATTTGAAGGAATTAAATGAGGGCTTAGCCGGGCCCCAGGGGCTCTACAGAATGAGTGCACCTCAGCGTCTGGTGATTTCCAGCCTTCATCCGTTTATCATTAGGCCAGCAACACTCTTTAACAAACTCGCACCAGCGGAGGAGTGTTCCCATGCTTTTCTGAAAAGTCATTGCCAAAGTGAATGATTTTGTGTAAAGCGGTTTTTCCTTAGCATCTGTAAAATGAATGAAAGTAGAATAAAGAAAAACACTTCTTCCTCAGATCTCGGGCCAGCCGGGTTGGGTGAGCCCTGTGGGGGTGCAGCCAGGTGAGTGGCATTTTGCAGGACTTACTGAAGAATGATACCCGCTTAAGTCTGCCCCCTTACTGCCTCAGTTTCCCTGTTTGTGGAGTGAATAAAGATGGTTCTGCGTCAATGTAATTTTTTTTATGTGGCAGCTTAAATTCTTTCAGGAAAATCTGGGTGCCTGTTTAAATCAGTAATAAATCAAATTGTGCAGTAACAGAAACCAGCTCATTCACATCTCTGTGCGTGTACTTACAGTGGGAGCACTTTGCTTAACAGACATCTGCATCTTGCTTCCAGGCAAGTAGTTTCCCTAACAGTCCTGTTGCCTAGAGACTCTGCTATTAAAATGCCCACTTTACAGGAGGTTTGTGTAGCAGCCTGAGGCCGCAGGACTGTGCCAGCAGGTGGTGGAGCTAGGGTAGCACAGGCGGTCTTGATCCTTCCCTTCGCCCATGCACAGGACAGCCCTGTGGTACTTTGGTCCTGGGCACTTGTAAGGGCTGATGCCACTAGGGCAGCAGCCTGTGTTACGAGGTTCTCTTTTGCATCCCAAAAGCTGCAGTGTTTTGCAGTTTCTGGAGAAAATACGGCTGCTGCATTAAATAGCTTATTCAACCATTTTGTACTGGAATTCAAAGGCAAAGGAATTTTTCCAGGAGGAAAAGAGAAAAAATTCCAAGAGGAAAAATCCAAAGAGATTTCAGTTCTGGAGCAGCCAACAGCTCTAATTTTCACCCTCATCTTTTCACACACACTCGTGCTCACACACATGCACGCACTAGCCTTGAGTGTACAGGAGAGGCACTGCCGGCCCTGAGCTCCTCATGGCAAGAAGAGAAGTTAGGAAGGAGGCAGACCCTCTCCTCTGCCTGTGAACCCCACTCCCTTGTCAGAAGGGACAAGGGACGGTGTGGCACTTTGCCACACCGTCAGTGTCGCCTCCACGCTGCATCGAAGGAAAACAAGTGAGCAAGCAAACCTCTTGGTCTGACTTTTCAACAAACCTCAGCCTTCCATTTTCAGAGTGCAATAACTCAAATAGGAATTTCATGCACTTAAGGTGGTTTTAAAGGCCTTTCTGCCATAAGCCCTTCCTCCCCCAACACCTTCCTCCCTCTCCTTTCCTCCCTCTCATGTGTGTCTGCTTGTGCACATTGGGGGTGTGTGTGTTAAACACACCCTCCGGAAAGAGATCGTGTTAGGGCCTGTCACTGGTGTGCTTCCTTGATGGCTATTTTATCATCATTTTCTTTTCTTTTTTAACCTTCCATGGACATGCATCTGCCCTCAGATAGCATTTAATGAAGAGGTCTCTGACATAAATCTCTGAAAACAAAAGCTACTTTATGCACGGTGTGCATGGAGAGCAGCCAGGCAAGCTCATCTGTGAAATGCATAATTAGAAACGGGAGCGCTGTGTTTGTGCCTGTGCCTGAGAGTGGGGAGGTAGTGGTGGTGTTAATAAAAACCTGATTTTCAGTTCCTTCCTCTCTGATCAGAATAAGAATTAGGTTATGTGGAAACTAAATGACAAGAGCAGCACCGGAAAGAAAAATGCTTTATTTTTATTACTGCAATATCCTTCTTCCTATATTCTTTTTCATTCCAAAACACAGTGCTAGAAATGTTTAGGAACAACTGTACTCAAAAAGAAAGCAGAATTGTGTGAGGCAAATAAATATTTACTTTGCATAGACAAAATCAAAACCTTCCATGTTTCTGTTTTGTATTATTTTAATTGGATTTAAAAATATGTAATTGACATCAGAACATATGTATTCAAGGTATAGACTGTAATAAGTTGATACACATATGCTTGTGTTAGCCGTTTTGACTAGGAGCAATGAGGACCCTTAGAGTCTGCTCTCTTAAAAAACAAATTTCAGGTAAACAGTGAAGTGTTCTTGTTGTTGTTGTTGTTATTGTTGTTGTTGGTACTGGGGATCAAACTCAGGACCTTGCCTTTGCCAGGCAGGCAGCAGAACCACTGAGCTAAATCCCTGCCCCAACAATGAAGTGTTATTAGTATTGTTCACATTAGATCCCCAAATTTGGTTAATCTTATAACTGAAAGTTTATACCCTTTGGCCAACATCTTTCCTAATTCCTCTTTGTCTCATTCAGACCCTGGCAACTACCTTTCTACTTTCTGCTTTTATGAGTGTAGCTATTTTCAGGTTCCACATATGAGTGACACCTTGCAATATTTGCCCTTCTGTGTCTGGCTTACTTCACTTTGCATAATGTTATTCCAGTTCATTCCTCTTGACCACAAATAGTAGGATCTGCATTTCCTTCTTTTGTGGCTAAAGAATATTCCATATTATGTAAATTTCATATTATTTGCACACACACACACTTTCCTTTAGTCATTCATTCGTTGATGATATTCCAGTTGTTGCTTTACCCTGTATACTGTGGATCATAAGGTAGTTCTTTTTAAAAATTTTTAAGGAGGCTCCATACTGTTTTTAATAGTGTTCATGCTGACTTACAGGTTTACCAACAGTGAACAAGGCTTCCCTTTCTCTACACCCTCACCAGGGCTTAACATCTCTTCTTGGTTTTTTTTGATAACGGTCATCCTTATATATCTTTGGTGTGCAGGTGACACTGGCCTTTTAACATGATTTTGGAAGTATTTCTTCCTCTTCAATTATTTTGAAAGAGTTTGAGGAACTGTGTTAATTCCTTTTTAAAGACTTGTTAGCTATGTTTTCTGTATTAATGATTACTATTTGTTAGGACTGGCTTTTCAGGAAAGTCCTTTTAATCCTAAATATGTAAGCTACATTGTTTAGAAGCCTTATTTTAATGTATTTGTTATAAACAACCATGTTTAAGGAATGAGATTGCTCAAAATGTATAATGGTACCTATGTGATTTAAGCACATGGATAATATTCAAATGATTATTGAATACAAAAGAAAAAGGCTTTTGATACTAAAATATATGTAACTAGTATTTAATCAGTATATTAATGTCTGGCAACACTTCAGGATATGTTTCAGTGGAAAGAATGGATGAGTGCCCCAACTTTTGCTTGGTAATATTTTTTAACCTTTATAAATTCATTAAACCTTTTTGGATCTAATTTTCTTCATTTGCAAAATGGGCACATAGTGATTACTATCCACAAAGGTTGTATTGAAGAATATGTAAAACAGTAACTACAATTAATCAAATTTCAGATTAAGGGAATCATAACACAAGATTTATTTTAATTGAGGATACTTTAGGTTAGTGAAGAAAAGATGGGATCATAAGGTAGTAGATTTTTATAAATGAGATATGATTTGCAACCATTTGATTTGTTTCAGAAAATCAGTGTTATTCACCCATAAATAGAAATGTTCATTCTTGTTGCACTGAATCTCATCCTTTCAACCATAACTTACTCTTCTTTTTGTACCAGGATTCAAGCTCTGGACCTTGCGCTTGCAAGGCAGGCAGCAACACGGCAGGGCTAATTCCCCATCCCAACCATAACTTATTCTATGCAGAAGATTTATTGGCTTAATCTGGGAACATGGCTGCATTTACTGGGAGATTCAGAAAGCTCACTAGTACTTTAAAGATTTTGAGAAACTTATACTAAAAAGCCTACACTTTTTTCTAGACTTATTTGACTATGTAGTATTTTAAATATTTCATGCTGCCTCCTGCTCATGGCTCTGGATATGTATGAGTCCATGGTAGGACCTTGCACCAATGACTTCACTCTCTAAACTGCAGCATCCTCATTTATCAAAAGAGGAGAATGATATTTACCTCACAGGGCTGTCAAATGGTCATGTTGTTAAGTGATGTTTTGTGTATAAATTATGAGGTGACATGTAAAACTGTAACTTGGGGCGCTGGAAGGGACAAGAGGGTAAGCTGGAAGTACTTCAGGACAGTGGTGGATGTTGGCCTGCTACCCCCTGCTGAAGAGGATGTCGGGCCTCTTCAGGATGGGCTTTCCCTCACTGTGAGGCATGGACCCTGGATTCTTCCCCAAAGCAGCCTCATTCCCTGCCGGTCCTAGGTCCTGAGCTCAGGGCCAGCAGTCTAAGTGTACATGAAGGAGTGTGGGGCCCAGGGTGAAGGACATCGAGACACCACAGGCATGGCCAGTGGAGCATTACCAGCTTCTTTAAATGGAGCACTATGGTACATATGGAAGTCTAAGCCCAGTACTACCCCATCTTCTACTTCCAATGGACAAGTTAGAAATCCAGACTGTGTTCACTTTCCTGGTTTTTAAGCATAAGCGGTCATTCATATTAAAACACAAAATCTACACACTGGCCCACTAGCCATCAGTTTTGCAACTTGACATTACAAGCAATTTATAGGCACATCTGCCGATGAAAGGGTGGGCATTGCCTTCTCCCTCCCCTGCTATCTTGGCCACTCTAAGACTTCATTGTGTTGTCTGCCCTTTCCCCTAGCTGAAAAGTTAGATAACTCATGTCTTCTAATGAGATCATTCTTGGACTAATGCCTTCCACTGGTTCTGCCTACTGGATCTTTCCTCTCATCACAGGAGTCTTTCCTCTGAGTGCTTCCTGCCCAGCAATCACCACTTATGTCTTTGCTCTCTAGGTCCTTTTACATGCAGGTCTTTGTGGGGAGCAGCTACAATGCTGTAATCCCTGGGCAACCTTCATGGTCCTCAGAGGTCATGGAATGATGGCTCAGACTGAGTTCCTTTCCTCTGCATCCCTAGAAGACTGCTCTTTCCTTTTTCAATGCCTTTATAGTTGTGCGATCAGTGCGGGGACCAGCTTTGCAGGAAACACCTTCCTGGAATTAATTTTCTATCAGATGAAACCTTCCTTGCGAGTGTCTCATGACATTTTTAGGGTATTCTTTACTGTGCTGCCCCTTCAGACTTACACAGAAAAACTCATGCTCACTGTTCTTTCTCTGTAGGGAAGGCTATTTCTGAGCCTCTTGGATCCTCTAATTTATCTTATCACAGTGCCTGAAACTGTTCTTAACCTATGGTCTTTGGACTTCACTGTGATGGAATAGCAATATGCATTCAGTGGAAACAGTACTTTGTGTGTGTGTGTGTGTGTGTGTGTCTGTACACACATGTATGCATGTGTTCAATTTGTTTTTAGAGCTTTGCACATACTAGCCAAGTGCTCTGGCACTGAGCTAGATCCACTTCCAGGCTATCAACATGCTATCTCTGATGCTAGGCCATGGCATAAGCTGCAGCTCCTGGATCACCAGGGGAAACCACCTGTACTGTACAGCAGACTGTACAACATTTCTTGGATTGTATTTGTGTTTTTATAACCCAGCCTGTGTGCAAAACACCTGTCTGTGTGTGCATGTGAAATATTCAACAGCTGGGGATTTAGCTCAGTAGTGCATCAGCCTGCCTCGCAAGCAAAAGGTCCCGAGTTTTATCTCTGGTACCAAAAAAAAAAAAAAGAAAGAAAGAAAAGAAATATTTAATACTGTATGATAAACATGGTTTGTCTCCAATAGATTTGACCCCCTGTGGGCTAATTTAAGTGTTGTGAACACCTTGTAGATAGACAGGGCCACTGTGTGACACCCGTGTGCTGGTGTGGTAAGAGCACCTCCAACTCAGTGTCCCCAGTGTCCTCTGAGTCTAGTAGGATGGAAACCCAACCAGGAGCGGGACTGTAACCCTGCAGGTTTCCTGGTCCTGTGCCTGCATCTGTACCGAGGAGTTGACATGAGGATTAGGGGAAGGCACTTGGGCAGCGCTGGGCACATGCCAAGAGTGCTGTAAATATTAACTCTTATTAGCTGCAGTGTTCATGGTCATGTGGCAGGAACACAGTACATGTTTAGCAAAGGGCCGAGCTCAGAAAACTCATTTGTCTTTGATGATGGTACTTTCTCAACGACAAGAGTCAGTTTTTATTTTGAAAACAGCAAAACTCCTGTGGCCTTGCCCAGCAGTGTGGGGCTTTTCACAGCTGGCTCAACTTGGAGGGTGACTGCAGTCACCTCTGCGGATGTGCTGGTCTGCGGCAGTCACCTCGCGACTTTGCCTTAAGTATTAGCTGAAGCGTGAGGGCTCACGCTGTCTGGGAATGCAATGGGATCCAGGTGAGCCTAGGTGCTGAGAGTAGACAGACACTCGTACCCAGCAAAATGTTTTATGAACATATATACTGAATGTATACCCTTTTGGCAAATAACCTCCATGCAGGTTTTTATTTTTCTTCATTTTATGGATAAATATGTATCACATAGCTTTCTGTGCACAGATGTAGAGTGCATTTGCCCAATTGAATATTCCATACATATAAATGAGCTGGTGAAGCCTAGCAATTAGAAGCACAGACTCTGAAGCCAACAGGCAGTGTTCGCATCCCAGCTCCAATCTGGGGCGCTGTGTGACTCAGGGCAGGTCGCTTCCCTTCCTCGAGCTGTGGTTTCTCCTCCGTGAACTGGGAAGGCAGCAGTACTTACCCAAAGTTTGTTTGTTTATTTTTTTTTCCTTTTTTTTTTATTGAGTTTATTGGTACAATCTAGGTATACAATACAGTTACATTCATCATTGGGTTTCTGTACCTTTACATAATAGGTCTTGATTCTCATTTTTTCCCCTTGTCCCTGCCCTCCCTTCACCCCTTCCTCCCCTTCCCATTTACAAACACTTTATTTCCATTTCCCAAAGTTTGTTTTGAAGATCACCTTCACTTGGGTGTGAGCTCAGCCCAGCTCCTCTTGAACGGGAAGGGCACAGAAAATGACAGCTGCTGTGTCCAGCACGTCCATGCTGCGGATCTGGACTTTGCCACGGTGCAGCATTAGTGAAGTGTGCACGCGGCACCAGTGGCCTTTTACGGAGTGACATGGACACATCGGGCTTGCGAGTGGTTCCCAGTGGTTCCCTGAGGAGCTTTCAGAAACCTCTCTCACAGATGTGGGTTCAGTAGGTTGAGAGTCCAGGCTCCCATACAGTGCGGAGGAGAAGTACCAGCCCATTGTGTGCCCTGTGGTTCATGGGGTCCCGTGAGCCTTGGTATCGTCCAGCACAGAGATTGGTGCCGTTGATGGGGCAGGGTGTGAGTATTCATTCGAATCCATCCCCACTTCAGAGAAAAGTATCCCAGCCTCTAATGTGCTTATAAGAGATGGGACTAACACACTATTCACATTCATCTTTTACCCTGCCCTCTTCACCCCTTCCTCCCCTTCCCATTTACAAACACTTTATTTCCATTTCCCAAAGTTTGTTTTGAAGATCACCTTCACTTGGGTGTGAGCTCAGCCCAGCTCCTCTTGAACGGGAAGGGCACAGAAAATGACAGCTGCTGTGTCCAGCACGTCCATGCTGCGGATCTGGACTTTGCCACGGTGCAGCATTAGTGAAGTGTGCACGCGGCACCAGTGGCCTTTTACGGAGTGACATGGACACATCGGGCTTGCGAGTGGTTCCCAGTGGTTCCCTGAGGAGCTTTCAGAAACCTCTCTCACAGATGTGGGTTCAGTAGGTTGAGAGTCCAGGCTCCCATACAGTGCGGAGGAGAAGTACCAGCCCATTGTGTGCCCTGTGGTTCATGGGGTCCCGTGAGCCTTGGTATCGTCCAGCACAGAGATTGGTGCCGTTGATGGGGCAGGGTGTGAGTATTCATTCGAATCCATCCCCACTTCAGAGAAAAGTATCCCAGCCTCTAATGTGCTTATAAGAGATGGGACTAACACACTATTCACATTCATCTTTTACCCCCAGACAGCATTCATGTAGTAATAATTCTGTGAGACCCTGCATTTACGTACTTTCTGTTATGAGCATGTCTAGGATGACCTTTCCATTTCACTGAATTTTAAGGTCTTACTGGATTCATTTAAAATTTCTTAATATCTAACTCTGAAGGACGAATAGCCTTGTACATCATAAGCAGAGAGTCAAAGTTGGGGGAACATTTTGGATTAATTGTGGGAAGTTACTAACCCAATCATCAAGGTCAGCAATGAGGGTTTATTCTAATGTCATTAAATTATACCTATCAACTGCATATTTAGAAAAAAAAAAAAAAACCACGGATGTGAGAGATTCAGTCAAATAGTCATTCGCTCTGACAATACACCCAGGTTTGTTCACCGCAACTGGGGAAAGGATGAGGGAACTCAGTGGTGTTAGTGCTATTGAAGCTCAAATTAAAACCTTCCATCCTTTCAACTTTTTTTCACAGATTTGTAAATTAATTTTGTAGAACCTGGGAATAAGAATACCTAATGTTTGGGTACAGTAGTCACATTGAGAGACCCAAGGCCTGGCTGCAGTAGGAAGGGAAAACTCTGGATCTGACTGACCCTGGACTACACAGGCAGTTTCTTGTATTCAGGAGTTGACTGACGAGGACTGAAAATCTTACATTGTATCTATACGATGCATAACTGCCTTGGAAGACCAGGGGAACGCAGACCTGACTTCTGCTCTGGCATCCGCCAGCTGTGTCCACTTGATTGTATACATTGTATTTTAAATTCAGCGCTAGTACTAAGCCTGGCTCATCTGTGCCCTAACATGTGGTGCTCGAAGGAAACTCACGTAGGATTTCTGGGTTTTACAGATAAAATGTCTTTGCTGGATGCATCTTTTCCCTTGCACTAAAAACTCTCCTCTCTCCCACTCATAGCATCATGCAGTCATCAGACCCACACAGACCCTGCCCTCACCAACATCCCAGCTGGTCATGCTGCTCTTTGAATCCCCCTAGAACTGTGTTTGTACTTCATTCCTGAAATGACTTCAATCAATGTTTAAATATTTATCTTAGCCAGTACTTCTCCTATTAGTTTGTAAATTTCTTGTGGAAAAGAATTCTAATCTTAATGTCTCTCGTGCTTTTCATGCTTCACTGCACATACTGTTCAGTAGATATTCATTGAATGAATGAATGAATGAATGAAGAAAATATGGGCTGACTGATGCTGATGTGTTTGTTGTAGACAATACATCTTGTAGATGTTTCTATATTATTTCCCTGCTCAAGCGTTTTGCAATGTGGCAGTTTTGTTCTGATTGGCTCAAATCTTTAAGAGATCCATCCTCTACTGTCACCTGGAATATTTTAAATCCACTGAAAATAGTAGTGAGACCTAACAGTGGAAGATTTACCAGTGTGCTCATCCGAAAATAGTCTGAGCCTCCCTCCAAGACCCTTTTTGTGTTCACTGGCTGTATCTTGTGCCTTTTCTCTAGAGCTCACTGCACTTGCCCGCCACCTGAGGAAGCCTGTATCTTCACCACTTGTGTTCAGCAGCCCATAGAGAAAGGGGGGGCCAGGGCAGACAGTGTCATCTGGTGCTCAGGTGTCCTTCGTGCTTGTGTCTTTGTCACTTCTCCTTAGCAAAGGGGTGCCTCCCATTCACAGCACAGTCAGTGGCCCTGGCCAGGCACAGCAGGCTCAGGTGGGAGAAGCTCAGAGGGCTGCGCAGGAAGCCAAGGCCCTACCAACCATGTTGGCCCCAAGCTCCACTCACAGCCCAGCCCCTCTATGCAGTCAGTAGCTCCTCCTCACCCTCATCCTCAGCTCTCACATGTTGCTCGAGCCCTTTCCCTCCTCCAATGTGTTTTCACCTCTTATCTCTGTCACAATCCAAGAAAAGTTGAGCTGACCAAAGCCTTCCTGAGCATGGCTGAGGTTCCGGTTCATTAGCAGCACACAGAGCAGGCCTGCCAGTGACCAAGTGACAAGCTCAGCAACTCCAGGAAGCTCCAGGGCCTGCAGCTGCTCATAGCCATTTTTCTCGGGAGGGTTGCTGCCGTGCATCTCCACGCAGACCCCTCCTCACCAGCAGCATAATCATCTTCCGATTCAGGGATCAGGAAGTAACAGTTAAGACACAGATGCAGCAAAGAAAGCTAAAGAAAATAGTGCAGATCCAGCCCTCCAGCTGAAATCAAGAGGCCTTTTTCTTCTTTTCTCCCCACCCCTTTCAGCTTCATTCTCAAAAAAAGAAGAAAGAAAAAGGAGGGAAGGAAGGAAGAAATGAAAGACACTCAGATCCCTGGAAAGCTCTCCCAAGAAAAATCCCGTCCTCTTCAGCTTGTCAGCTGCAGGTCTCACACCCTCCATAGGAACAAAGGCGGACTGTGTATTACCTGTCAGTGAGGATAACAGCAAGGCATCCCACACCGCTTTGAATCCTCAGGTTTTTGTGGGAAGGAAGTTATTGAAAAATAGCCTATAGGAAGATGTTTGATTCCATTTTATTCAGGCTCAGGCTAAATCTCTCATGACATCGGTGGGCAGCAGAGAGCAGTGGGGACAGAGATGGTGGAGGACCCTACACTGGTGATTTTGCAGGGCTGTGCGTCCCTCTCAGTCCACCCCACATAATTAATGACAGCCCTGAGGAGGACAGGAGGCGGGACTCTAAGTGACCACACCCCAGCCAGGGGCCCATGCAAGGCGTCGCCACCACCTGGCAGTGTAAGCACCATGCACCTCCAGCACCTGAAGCCCTACCCTCCTGGCTCTCAGTCCTGCACCCCTCTTCTGACACCTCTGAGCTCACTGGAGACCAGGGCAGCGGGAACTTCGAAGGCCCCTGGGTCCGGCATCTTGGCTTTTGCAGGGATGTGGTTCTTTCTTTAGTGCAGGCTTAGTGCTTGGAAAGCATTGGGTACTAAGGGGGAAGGTGATGCAGGTGCCTTTGAGGTTTCCCTAAACCAGCAGAGGATCTGTAATGGAGGCAGTGATGTGGTTATTCTCAAGAGGTTTATCGACACCTTCTTTCTTTATTTCCTTCTTTAGCTTTGAGCTGTGAGTCGGTTTTTCTGGATCTTATTTCTGTAGTTGATGAGAATCTGGTGTAGTAACAGGGATAGCAACACAGATTCTTCCTGGTCGGTCTTTTTCTCCCTTCCTTCCTAAGGTGTCAGTTGGGGACCAGGCAAGAGAGAGAAATCACACCTGTGTGTCTGTGTGTCTGTGTGTGTGTGCACGCGCACCTTGAACATACTTCAGTATAGTGAATTGAATCTAAAGAAATGTCAACCTTTAAGGAAGAAAATTCAGGAGTCAAAAGGACAACACAAAGGAATCATGGAGGTCACAACTACAGAAAGCAGCTCCCCCTCCAGGACTGAGGGAGCCTAGCAAGAGGTTGGAATTCATGCACCTGAACTTTGGCTCTGGGTAGGGATCTCTGGACACTGAGGCCCAGACTTCTGGAGAGGAGGATAAGCAGGCGTCTCTGATCTCAGATGAGGCACCTGCTGGCACCGGGACCCACCTTGGAGGAGAGGTGTCAGAGCCACACTGGCATTTCTGGGGAGGGATATAATGAGCCTATTCTACAGGGTACGACAAAACTGTACCACAGAGCCAGGGTTATCACAGGCAACGCTGTTGACGTGCAGATGTGGTGGTACTGCCCTGATGCTGAGGGACAGGGAGCTCCTGGCCCTTCTGCCTCCTCCCGTCTCAGGTTCCCTCTAGGGCCAATGAACAAAGCCCAGTAGGAGCCTCACGCAAAGCAGAAACGTGGCTCGAAGAGCCCAACACAGCATCAGGAGGACAGGGGTTTGGAGCGGAGCTCAGGGGTGCTGTAACTTGTGCATGAGGTGAGCCACTTCTTCAGCCTCAGAGCACATTCCACGCTAGCTCCCTCACCACTCCGAACCCGGGGCTTCCCTTTCAGTTTCTTCCCCTCCGGCTCCATGTTTCACCCTAAATTTCTCCAGAGCAAGTTGAAAAGATCCTCAGCAACCCCAGGTTTCTGTTGTACAATCCCTTCATCCCTCCTGCCAGAAGAGATCCACCTCTCCTCTGCATTGTGGACTTTAGTCCCCAGTTCCACCCACACCCCTGGCTCCTCCTAGGTTTTCTCTGCTCCCCCAAACACCGGCTTCCCTGGTACAGTGGCCAGGTCACAGCTGGTGAAGAGTCGGGAGGATCAGGAAGAGAGCCACAGGGCCTGCTCACTCCACCTGCTGTTATTTCAGTTGTGTGCCCTCACCTTCCTGAGGAAAAAGGATGGAATGTGGTCTTGAAACAGAACAGGTGTCAGACGCTTCGTAGATTACAGACCGTAATGCAGCTGGATCTGAGTCTGGTTGTAGTTCAGCCTCACACGAGTGAGGAATAAAGTAGTAAAGACGCCACGTGTGCCTGCTGTGTGGTTCACCTGCATTAATGTTGCCCAGGAACCCTTGTGAGGAGTGCTGGTGTGAACCCCTTTTGGAGGTGGGGGGCTGCGCTACTAAGGAACTGCCCAAGAACACAAAAACTGGTAAGCTGCAGTGGCTGAGTGGCCTCGCTGGCGGCTGCATGCGAAGACGAGTGAGGGAGGTGTTTCAGGCACAGGGAGGCACGAAGTGGCCCCTCCTGGGAGGTTGCTAATCTGATGAATCCTTCTCAGGTGCATAAAACAAAGTGCTAGGTGTAATTACCATACCTTACCTTGGATGATGTTTTCTGATTCATAAAGATGCTTAATGCATTAACAGTGGTTTCACGTAGGAGTTTTTTGACTTTTTGGTGGTGGGATAGGCATTTAGGAGAAATGTGCTTGGAGTTCAGAATCCGTATCTCTTCCCTGGCTAGCAGCACACAGTCCTCCAGCCACGCCCATGATTCCTGGGAAAAGCACTGATGTTCCACAGGGCGCTGTGCTGCTGAGCTGGAGCTTGGTAGGTTAGGTGTATCAGACTCTCTGCTTATTATATTTTCCATGAACAGTGGGTTTAGCAGCTCAGCATCCCATCACAAGGACAGCAACATCTGTCCATAATATCAGTTTAATTTTCACAGCAATCCAGTGAAGTAAGGACATCATGCCTCATGGAGAAGTTTATTGAGTCTAAGGAAATGTCCACAGCCCAGCCCGGATGTGCTGGGGTAGCAGAGTAGGTCCTGAAAGACCAAATGACATACCCAAAGACAGCTATAACAGATAAGGTGTATTAAGATATTAACAGAAAAGTAGAGGGTTAATTGAAACTGAAGAGCAGAAAAGCAGAGTTCAGTGGGGGCAGGGCAGGAAGTCACCAGAGCCCTCAAGGCACTCTGCCCTGCACTTAGCTGTCGCAGGCAGGGGTTTTCTAGTGTACACAACATAGCAAGGTCACCGGTAGCTTCCTTGGTTCCGTGTTTGACCAACAGTCCAAGGATTTGCTGGCTTGGCACACAGGCAGGAAGGCAGTTTTTCATATGGCTCCAGTGTGCCCGCCTCCCATTGTACCTCAGACAATATCTGTGAGGCTTTCTGGCCGCTGTCTACTAAATGTCCCCTTGATTTGGCAAGAGTTTGGGACCATGAAAGGGGCCTTTCAGGGGCATGGTGCCAAATGCTCTAGTTTTTCTCGAGGACAATACATCAATAGAGGGATCATGAGAGACACAAAGGTGACACAGCTGCTGTAGTCTGGCATATTCTGGGAGGCCTTTAGGAAGAGGGCGCTTTGGGGGCTGTGCTGTGATCTGTGGATGCGGGAGACAGAGTCACATGCATCTGTGCTCCATGCCTCTCCCTCACGACTTCTTTCCCTGTGCCCTCAAGCGCGGCAGCTTCCACACTTCCTCCCCTCATCCTCGGGATCTGCGAGCACCATCTGCCTTGCTGCCTGTGTGGATGGGAAGTGAGAGTTGAAAAACCTTCCTGTCATACACAGGTAACCAGCAGATAGGATGGATTTTGGAGAAAACAGGAAAAGTGAAAATTAGGCTTCATGGTGGATCCTTTACACAGAACAGCACATTCAGGATAATGTACACAAGTATTATTATTCATTTTGGAGAAAATAAATTAGTCATTAATGGTCTTGCCATCTTGTGACAACTACACACCTGTAAATCCCCTTAACCCTTGATTGACCAGCTGCCTGCTGGTAGCCTCAGTTTGTTTGATGGAAGTCTACCTCCAAATAGTTAAGATTCTTAGACTTACCAGAAGCCCAGGGTCATTTGGAGAAGGAGCTGTTGTAATTGGGTGGGCCTGGACAGCCCAGAAGTCAGGACATGGATGAGTTCACTGATGGTCCTGTGGAGGCCTCTTCTGGCCTCTGGAAGGGGGACTGGGGTAACTGAGGAATCTAAAATGTGAGAGCTCTGCCTGGCCTTGTTCATTTAACTCTCAGGAAAGACAAACCCTGCTCATAACCTTTTCCGGGCATCCCCTGCCTAACTAGGTTGGCCAGGTGTTTCTCAGGTGTACCCGATAGGGACTGAGGCCTGTCAGGGTGCCCCTCAGGAACCCTGTGGGACAGGTGCTGTGCCCACACGTTTGCTGATGAGGAAGCCTGGGGGCAGAGAGCTGGCATTTGGTGCCTGGCCAGTGGGAGGCAGGCTGGTCCTGCTGCTGCCGGATGCGATGCCTCCTGGGAAACACCCTGGGCTGGCTTCCTCTCACGGGCAGCCTTGCCCTTTACTACATAGATGGCCAGAAACTTTTTCTTTCAGTTCTTGGGATTGAACTCAGGGCCTTTGCACTAAAATGCATCCCCAGCCCTTTGTCTTTACTTGCTTATTTTTATTTTGAAACAGGGCCTCACTCAGTCTCTGAGTTGCCTAGGCTGCACTTGAACTTATAATCTTCCCTGCCTCAGCCTCTTAAGGTGCTGGGATTACAGGCGCCACAGTACCTGGCCCCAGAACTCTTGAGTATGTTTTTGTGTTTTGTTACTGAATGAACTCACCTTATAAAGACTTGTCTCTGGGCAGCAGAATCACCTCAGGACTGAACAGGGGGTTTAAGCCAGGTCCACAAACAGCACTAAGCCTGCCTCTGCCCCAGGCACAGACCAATTTGTACCTTTCACATGCTGTACCCACCATTTCCTCTGGTCTCCTTCAGTAGGCTCTGGGCTCAGGTGAAGCAGGGGTGAAGTTTGCACAGCCAGAGGAGCCAGAGAAGCCAGAGCAGGCCATGCATGAGGCAGGTGCCTGGTGGGTGTGGGCTTAGATGGGCACAGGTTCTTCTGCTGGCCATCACCTGTGCCCATGAGTGGGCTTTCCCCTCAGAGCCGGTATTCACCTTCCTTCCACTAAGTTGACACATCTCTCTGGGAACTCTGGTAGATTTTTTTGGACTTGTTGGAACTGTGAAGGATTATTTGTAACAAAGTGAGGAAGTTGAACTTGTCATACTTGTTGAGGTATACTCTAATATTTAAAGCTAGGAGTTGATTTTAAATAGAAAAAAATACTTTAAAGAAAAACACAGTTGCAAAGATTGTAGCTAATATTTCCTGCCATTACATAATTTCTCTAAGCAATGACTAAACATTGGTATCCTTTTTCCATTAGTTTTCTTATTTATACAATATTGGTATATAAGAAATACGGAGTAGCTGGTTGAGGAGGCACATGCATGTAATGCTAGCACCATATGGTGGGGCTAAAGCAGGAAAGTTGTCAGTTTGAGCCCAGCCTGGACAAATTAGCAACTTGAAAAGATCCTCTCTAGAGAGAAGACTGGAGATATAGCTCAGTGTGAAGGACCTGTGTTCAGTCCCCAGTACTGGGGGGAAAAGTAGTGCTTCAATTACAGTATGTTGTATAAAACTACGATGGATACCCACGAAGCCACCAGCCACCTTAAGGTGAATGTCACCAGTTCCTTGCATCTGAATGTTTTCCTTACCAACCCAGCCCCTTTCTATCCTCCTGAACCCCTTTCCTTACCCAAAGCACTTAAGATGTTTTCTTTTCAAAATGTGGCCATCACATATTCACAGTTTTTATTCACTCTCCATTTCCATATTACCTACTCTCAATGAGAGTGGATATTAGACTCTTTTTGTGGAAATATCAAATCAGTGAATGTTTTCAGAAATAATTAATCCAGCCTACCCCACTTTTGGAGATATTTCCCATCACCCAGTGGAACAGATGACAAAGCTTCCCACATAGACACGGAGTGACTGCCTGCCCACTTTGGGAAGGAATGACAATATTCTTTCTTTGGCAAAGAATGTCACCTGACAGGAGCACATGTGACAGCAAAAAGTAGAGACATGCAGAAGAGACTAACTGCATATACAGGGTAGCCTCGCTTTATAACTCACTCCCTTGATGACTAATTCAGTCCATGGGACCTAAGCCACTCCCATGACACAGGCATTAATCTCTTTGGAGGATGCCATCTCTGTGACATAATTATCTACCCCTGAGCCAAAATTCCTAATGTTTCTATCTCAGTTCAGTTAACTTGGAAAATGAAGTTCAGGAGTTTTAGTAAGAACAAATCACCTCCAAACCACAGTAGGTGTTCACAGACCTTACTTCCCACTATGGTGGCTTGGTTTGTGTGTTTTTTTGTTTTTTGTTTTTTTACCCGGGACTTCCACTCAGATTAAACAAAGCAAACAGAAGGGATATAGTAGTAAGCATGATTACTTGGGGAAAATTATAATCATAAAGTGAGTTCACCGAAAGTGTAAGGGTGGCATGAGACCATGGAGATACACACAATAAATTCAGTGGAAGACTTAAACAACTGGGAAAACCTCTACAAATACTTTCCTCTTTCGGGAAAAAGACTGCAAAAGTAATGTGGTTTCTCAAAGACTAAACTATTGTTTAACCTAAAAGAGATGGAGAGATGAAGTCTTTGCTAAGTGCTGAAGATGAGATAAAGAAACTGAATAAAAAAGAGGAGTTCTCCATTGTGGGAGACCCCAATCTCTTCCATTAATATATTTACTTTTTCACTTAACTGCTTTCCTAAGAATTCTACTGGTATACGGTCAATATACTGTGCAATCTACCTGCTTGAGTCTGCTGTTCAGTGGGATTTTAATGTATTCAGAGATGCTCAACCATCTCCACAAACAATTTTAGAAACACTTTTGTCACTCCAGAAGATATTAATACAGCATTTGGCATTTTCATTCAGTCTGAGATACTTGGCCAGATGCCATGAGGTAGTGAAACAGAATCCTGGGTACCAGTATCTCTAGTCTCTTCACCCCTTCTCCCTCCAGCCCTCAGTAGTTCCTTCTTTATCTAGGAACACATTGGATGCTTCAAGATCCTAACAAGATGTCTGAGCTTCCTTTCTTTCTCTTCCTTTTTTCTCAAGTTAAAGTGCACTACAGTCATCTAGCTCTGACATCCTCCAGAGAAGGGGGAGCCACCCCACCCCATTTAACAGGCATGGCACAGTATGTCTTCATTTCTCAAACATGTGGTGCTGTATGATTTGTTCTAAATGCAGAGCTTTAATGTAATTTTGAGAAGATTCAGATTTGAAATTCCTCAGGGAATGCAGGAGACATTTGGGACCTTGAAATGATAACATTGACAGTTAATTGAGTACAAGGTTCCAAAATGATTGTCCCACACAATTCCATCATGAAAACATCTTTTCTGTGACTTCAAAAAGAATTAAAATTCTTGTTTAGAACTCCCTGAGTCTCATATTTCTTGATGAAGAAACAAAATGAAAGTTGCCTAGGTAGGAACTGTGCCCACCCCCGACCAACACAGGATGTGCCTGGCACTCAGGGAAATTAAGAATAAAAACAAAGTATTGGAACTTAGTGAGAAAATCTGTAAAGATCAAGGCAACATGGAATCATGAGCTGCAACAATCCAAATTCATAACGTACCAAATGCACAAGCCAAATTTGATTAGTTTTTTTTATTACCAAATGAATAGATGGAATTAAATAAAAGCTGTCAAACATTTGGATATAAAACCAAGTAATCCATAGTGCATTCTATTTTTGTGGGTAAAAGTGATTCTCAAGCTAATGTAGATAAGAACACAAACTTATACACTGTAAACAGACTGAAAATGCTTATATATCAAGATAATTAGTCTAAAAGTTAAATGAATCACTGGAAAAGGAAATGTCATGGAAGGCACCACAGGGACAAGTGTTAGGTTTGGTCTTATTTATGTAATTGTTAATTAGGATGAATAGACTACTTCTGGAAATAGTGGTAGGAAGCACACCACTTCCTGTGAGCCTGTGATGGACTAAAGGTCTGTGCACCCCCAGATTCATGTGTTGAAATCCTACCCCAGTGATATGCAGTGCAGAAGAGGGGTCTTTGGGAGGCAGTTCGGCCAGAGGATGGAGACTCCAGGAACAGAAGTGGTGCCCTTGAGAGAAGCCACTCAAGCTCCCGTGTCCATGTCCAGGCTGTGCGCACCTCTCCTTCCCCTCTGCCTCTGTCTCTCTGACTCCTGCCCCCTGCACCACTCAGCCCCATTGTCCTTAGGAAACAGCCAGATAGCAGCTCTCTGCAGATAAAGAAGAGGGCCTTCGAGCAACAGCCTGCCTGGCACCCTGAGCTGTAGCCCCCGGAAGTGTGGGAGACCAGTGTTTGTTGTTCAGCCAGAACTAAGACATGAGAGCCTTGTGGCACAGGGCTTCACCGCTTCTCTGGCACTTAGGAGATGCGTGTGATCTTGACTCTGCCACTTACTGCTGTTTGACCTCAGGCCGATGAGTTAAGCTTCAGTCTCCTCCGGGATACAGTCGGACTAGCAGTGCTGACTGTCTTTCAGGACTGCAGCGTGCGTCAGTGAGACAATGCTTGCTGTAAAGTGCCTGGCATGGTTCCTGGCACACAGCATCCCCCTACTGTTAATAGTTTATCGCAGCAAAAACCAAGGGCGTATGTGTTCTGAGCCAGGAAAGTAGCAGTGCCTATAGGAGCTATAAAGTCAATTCTTGGTGAAATTTTGCCAAGGTGAAAAGCTGACTGAAAGTCACCTTGACAAATTTGGAACTCTGTGGAGAACTTGTACAAAAGAAGAGACTCTCCTCTGTTTGGAATAGTCCCCATGCCTAAAACTAAACCCAGTAATAAACTCAGCCTAAGGGGAAGAGAACCAGAGTGACTTAATAATAGCCAACTAGCACCAAAACATTTGCTTAATAATCCATGATCCTATCTCACAACATTAAAAAAGCGAAGGGAGTTAGGGAAAGACTTTGGTATAGAAATAAACTTCATTGGAACAAAGTTGGGCCGTGCTGGCTGTGCTACCAAGTAACCACATACAGTGATCTTTCTTGGGAGTTCTTAAGATGGATCACAGGGGCTGGAGAGTTTGTTTTCTGTGGGATAAGAAGAGACTCTGAGGATTCCGACCTCAAAGGCCCATGGAAACACCTGTATTTCAGACACAGGGCAGTCAGGCTGGAGCAGGAGCCATTCTGGATGGTGCAGTGTTATTGAGCCATAATACCACAGTGCGTCTTCTCCTCAGTCCTGTAGGCAAGTTTGTAATTCATACTGGGTCACGAACACTGTCACACTTCTGTGCAGATGTGCAGAGGGAGGTGTTAGCTTCCTTTCATACGTGAAGAGGCTGAGGCAGGATGGCCTTATCCTGTGTTGAGCCCTGGACGCACCAGGCAAGATCAAGGCCTGACTGCTTTGGCCGCTAAAGATACAATACACCATTTTTAGATTTAGACAGTTCGTTACTTAATCGGATGCAGAAAAAGAGAAGCCCAAGGTTCCAGCTCCCCACACTGAAAAGGGGCAGCACGGAAACAAAAGGAGTGGTATGTTGGTGCCACCATACCCAGGAGCTATGAGCAGGACGGTTTCCACCTCTGTCACCCAGTTCCAGAGGCTTTGAGTCTAAACTCAAGGCATTGGTGGGGGAGCTATTCCATGTCTCTCTCGTAGTCTCTGGGGGTATCTCGGCGGCCATCAGTGTTCCTTTGCTTCTAGATGTATCACCCCAATCTCTGTCTCACTGAGTGTATGGCTGTGTCCACATCTCTGAGGCCTACCCGAGTGACTTCATTTTAACTTGATAGGCTCTAAAGAGCCTGTCTTCAAATAAGGTCACATTCTAGTGAGTTGGGGTTAGGACTCCCACGTATCTCCCCTGGGTGGTACGAAGTTCAGTCTATATTTGTGGTGGCAAACCTGTGGCACATGTGCCGCAGCCAGCTGCTTGTTATCATTGAAAGCTTCACAAGGTTCGCCATCTGTACCTGTGCTCTCACATACCCTGCTGCCAAGGAGCCGTATGTTCTGCAGCTGGATCCTGATGAGGGTGAGGCCTCCCGCCTCTTCAGACCCAGGGGCGTGAGGAACTGTCTCCTCACAGTGTCCAAGGGAAACTGGGAGGTGAGCAGGAGGTGGTGTGTAGGTCCTCTTGGCTCAGAACATGAGAGGATCCCAAGCCTCCAGTCAGGATGCAGCCTAGCTGAGTGTCCCTGTGGCCTACGTGGACGCCTTGGTGAAGCCTCTGCTCCTGTCATGAAGCTGGTGGTGCAGACCACAGAGTCCAGTTAAGGTTTGCCCCACTCTAGTCTCAGGGCCCACAGCTGTGGGAGGGAAGGGACGGCAGTAGGAGGAGGAGTCAGGTGGCGACACCTGAAGAGCTGACCCATGGGGAAGTTTTGGTATGACAGACTTGGAGTTGTCCAGGCTGAGGAAGGGGTTGAAGCCCATTGTGTAAAAGGCGGGCTTTCAAATTGAAATAAATTTAACTGTGTAGTAAATGACAGTGCTTTCATGTACAGTGTTTCACCATAAAGCATATTCTTCACAATGTGGATATATGCACAGCACACGTACACATGGAGATGCCATTGGTGAGTGAAGTTTGACTTTCATATTTTTAACTCTCGGTACACTCATGCATGGCACCTGTCTGATTTTGAACTGTATGACACAACTTTAAGCATGGCTTGTAGTTGGAGTCTTTATTCTGACTCAGTGAGTAACTTTTAATGGGTTTGTGAATCTCAGAAGTTCTATATAAAAATATGTATTTTTAAAAATATATGCTTTTCTGGAGAAGATTTGAAAGTCTGTCATTATCTTCTCAGAGAGGGCTGTATCCTCCTCCCCCACAAAGTTCAGAGCCATTGTATAAATAAAGTTGATACTGCTTTGTAGGCTGGACTTCGCCTGCTCCAAATACACAGGAATGATACATAAGAATCTAAAAGGACAGCATGAAACATTATAAGCACACCCACCTTGTCTACTAAAAGTCGTATATTTCCATGGGTGACTGACAAACACAAAGCAGAGTGTGAGATGAAAATCCAGTGGGCTCATGACAGTAAGAGGAGGGAGAGAGGGGCCGAGCCTGATGAAGCATCAGGACCAACAGGGTCAGAGCCCAAGCTCTGCTGAAAACTGGGGCACTGTGGTGGTTGTGACCCCTAATCCAGAAGGGCAGCCAGACCATCTCCTGCTGTGACTTCCAGTTTGTATGATGTTCTGATCCTAAGAAGAGAGCTGACGAGGCCCCCATCTGGATTAGAGGACGTGAGCCTAACAGAGACTAGGGAAGTGGATGAGTCCTCATTCCGACTTCAACACCATCAGCCTCTGGGCAGGAACTCAGACCCCTGTGGTCACCTTCATTTGGGTCGGGGGTTCCCATGGAGGAACCACAGAGACCTGTAGGCCGGGAAGGGTGAGAACATTCTCAGTATGTCATACAAGGAGAGCCTGTGTGCACCAGTTCCCAACCACAGGAAGGACACTGACCTTAGAGCTCCAGCCACCCTGATGAAGTCAGAAGCTGAACACACTGGCGGTTCAAGTAAAATCATAAGCGATCTTAAAAAAATGCCTCAGGTCCTCAAAGAGGTCAATGAAAGAGTCATAACTTTAACACAGACCCACAAGAAATTCTGAGTAAGGGGCAAAAACAAGTGAAATGAAGTAAAAGTAGATATGTAAAGAAAACAATTAGAATCTCAAAAATGAGTAGTACATTAAAATAAAGAAGAAAAATTCAATGAATGAATCTCAGTTGAAGGAAAATTAGCAGGTAAGGTGCTATTTCCCGTGAATTTGTCCAGGATGCAACAGGAACACAAAAACAAAAACGTAAAGTAGGTCAGTGAACAGAAATGGAAGACAAATTCAGAAGCTCCACAATATATATTATTACACTTCCAGAAAAGAATTAAAGCAATGGCAGGGAAGTAGGGGCTGGGATTTTTCAATGTTGGAACAAGGCCTGAACCCTCTGATTGAAAGCAAACTCCACAGACTGAGCAGAATAAATAAAGATAAATGGACACCCAGCCTCATCAGAGTCAAACTGCAGAGCCCTGGGGATAAAGACACAAGGCTTCCAAACTGCCAGGGAGAAGAGACAGATTACCTGTGAGGAATAGCACTGACTGACAGCAGCCTTGTCATCATTACTAACTGGTGCCTGGGAAATATTTTCAAAGTGCTGAGGTGAAACAGCCATAAACCCACAATTTTGTGCCCTGCCAGATTGTTGAAATGTGAGGGCTTTAAACTTGGAAATGCTAAGAGAGCTTACCTCCCCCAGAACTTCCCTGGGAACAAAACTATTAAGGATATTCATCAGAGAGAGTGAAAGCAAAAGGGAGGTGCTACCATTTGGAGCCTGGAGGCCGCCCGTGTGTTAAAGGTGTGGTCCCCAGCTGGCGCCATCAGGAGCTTGCAGAACCTTTAAGAGGAGCAGCTGAGTAGACAGGAGTTAAGTCATGGGGCTGCCCTTGTGGGGACATTGGAAGCCCAGCCCCTTCGTCTCTGCTTGTGGCTGCCATGAGGTGAAGGGCTTTCCCCTGCCACTCTCTCCCCCATGATGCACTACATCGCCATAGACCCAGAGGCACGGAGCCAAAATAACCCCCTCCCCTCCATCCTGGGGATTGAACCCAGGGCTTTCACACTGACCTACGTTCCTAGGCATTTTTTTTTTTTCAGACAAGGTCTGCCTCAGTTGCTAAGTTACTGGAGCAAGGCCAAATTTATGATCATACTCCCTCAGCCTCCCAGATTGCTGGGATTACAGGTGTGTGCCACCACGGCCAGCTGCCTCTCCTCTTTTTAAGTTTATTTTCTGATGCATTTTGTCATAGTAACAGAAAGGTAACACGGGAAGGAGGGATGTTGGGCCTGGGAAAGTCTTAAGATTCTCCCTAACCCTGGCTGGGGATTTAGCTCAGTGACACTGTGCCTGCCTTGCAAGTGTATGGTCCTGAGTTTAATGCCCAGTATCAACAAACAAACAAACAAAAGATTCTACCTAACCTGTTGGCTGCCTAGGTAGCCTCTGACTCTTCTGAATGGGGGCAGAATGACAAGTGACTCCTGGTCAGTTGAGCAGAAGGGATAAAAGGATCAGGGAAAGAAAAAGAACTGGTTATTAGGAATAAAAATGAGGTGGTAGGAAAATATA
>NW_022900922.1:34138005-34224011 GCF_012274545.1 Fukomys damarensis | reverse complement strand
TACTATATATATTTTTCATGCATATTTATTTTGTATGTAATGTATTTGTAATCACAGTAAAAGTAAATATATTAAGCTGACCCACTAAACCCAAGGAGCCACTCTGAGGATCAGGACCTTGTTCCAGCACCTTAAATAGGAGGAAAGGTTCAAAAACAAAATGCTACTCTCAACAAAGACTGCTTTAATCCTGGCGCAGTTGTGACTCCATTTCATTGATGAAACAGAAGATCCTGCCCACACCTGGACTGGCTGTGGGCATAAATAACCATGTCTCAAAGTAGTGTTTAATTTTTAACTGTCCCATAGTAATGGTGCATATTTATGAGGTACAGTATAGTATTTCAATCATTGACTCTTTTGCCAGTGTGGATTAGCCAAAGTCTACAGTGCCTGTGATGAAGGGGCTGCTTCTGCTTCCTCACCCAAATCCAGGGCACTCGTAGTGAGGAAGAGCTATGTCTACTACTCTACTCCTCCTCCTCTCAGCCTGGGAAGAAGTGGAAGGGAATACTCAGGAAAACTGTGAGTTTACGTGGTCCACATATCTAAAGTCAAGAAGAGTAGTAGACTCTTTTTCAACAATTTCTGAAACAAAGATTATATAATTTCTTTCAGGAACATCTCGCTGACACTAACTAATCTTAATTTGTGGGTTGTTCTTTTTTTCGCTATTTGAGTTCTTCAAATTTCATTTAAAATATTGACATATGTGTTTTGCCCTGGTTAGCAGTTTTTTGAAACTTTTTTTTTTTAAGAAAAGGTCATCAAGGGCTGGAGGAATGGGCTTGGAATAGTGTAGTTCAGGGGTAAAGAGAGTGCTTAGCATGTATGAGGCTGTACTTTTGAACTCCAGCAAAACACGTACACATGTAAGTATATACACGCACACACACAAATGTGTTTCAATAAATGTTATATTTGTTGCACTATACAAACAGTATAAGAAGAAAAAATTATTGGTCTTTAAGTGAAATTCATTTTGTTTAAGAGAAAAAATCTTTAGGGCTGGGGATTTAGTTCAGTGGCCCTGGGCCTGCTTCACAAGTGTAAGGTCCTGAGTTTGATCCCTGGTATGGTAGGGGGGTGAAATGAAATACAGAGTTTCGGGGATAAATTTATAAAGTGACAGTAGTGGGAGATTTTTATTATTTTTATTATAAACTTATAGGTCAGGAAGAGCAAACAAATAGACTATTAGAAAATATATAGAAGATTTGTGCATTGTGTGTGTGCATGTGTGTGCATGTTTGCATACTGGAGTGTGTATTTGTGTTTTACTAGAGCTCAAACTGAGCCTCACACTCTTCCACTGAACTACACTACTCTAACCCTTGATGACCCTCAGTGAAGAAGTGGTGTTTGTGTGTGTGTGATTGCACACCAAAATCAGAGCACATACAACTTTCCCAGCACTCTGAAAGGATTTTCAAAAGTGACCATAATCTGTGTAACAAAGCAAGTTTCAACATAGCCAGGAGTGACTGTCATGGTGCTTTCTGATATCACTGCAATTAACTTTGAAACTGGAAATAAAAACATATTTTATAAGCCACCAAACTCATGTATTTCAAAACTAAAAAAATACTCATTGTCAAAAAGTAGCAATAGGAAATATATTTGCAACTGAACAATGAAATACAGCACATTAAAGCGTGTGATACATCTGAAAGAGAGACATCTGTGACCTTATATGCCTTTATTTAAAAAACAAGAAAGCCTGTGAAGACTTGAGTTAATCTTTCACACAAGTAAGAGAAAAAGAGCACAGGTATATTAATTAAACAAAAAGTAAGCAGTAATCACAGAGTTAACTGGGGAGGAAAGAAGCATCAGGGCTGTCCTCTCCTCTGTAGTACCTTGTCTCTGCTGCTTCAGCCCCTACACTGCCCACATGCAAGTCCAGGGCAGGGTGCGAAGGGTTGAGTGAAGACGGAAAGTGGGCCTGGCGAAGGATTAAAAGGACAGCAGAGTAAAACTTAGTAAGAAGCAAGCTTTGAAGAAGCCTAACCCTTTCAGCAAAAGGAAAAAGAAATAGCATCTGAAAAAACCAAGTCATGGCCCCACAGGAGACAGAGAATTGCCACTTTTGAAAATACAAGGATTATTGTATCTTAAAATCCAAACTCTGTTGGAAAACTTGGGAAGTGGGGGCCTGGCCACCTTCCTGTGGTCAGGTCAGGCTGAGTTCGTTGGGTACCTCCTAGAGGGCGCTGGTGTGCAGAAGAGCTAGACTTCTGCCTAGAGTGCAGCCTGTGCCATCAGGAAACCTGGAGGAGCAGGAGCTACAGGGGCGGGTTGGGGTGTCCCGGGTCTGGAAAGCACAGGATTCCATCTTCTCCCTGCCCCAAACCAATCAGGGAAGAAGACAGTTCTCAGGGATACAAGTGTCAGTCATTGGTACTGATGGGGTTTACTGAAGGGCAAATGGGGAAAATGTTACAGGTCTCTGGGAGGAGCCCCACCTAGTAAAATGAGGACTGTTTCACATTAGAGGCCACAGTAGCCACAGTGCAACAAAAGTAAGGCGAGGAAAGGGTAAGAAGAGTATTTAGCATCAGGCTGCATGTCAAAGCCATTCTAAAAAGTCAAATTTCAAATCATAAATGGCCTATTTCATTCCAGTCATTTAATTCATAGCTCTTACTTTTGCACATCCTTGGGATGTGTGGCATGACAGAGCAGTGGTGAGAATAGGTTATCTTTAGTACAGGTTTACAGTATATGATATTTACACTTATTTGAGGGGGCAGGTACATGTACATAATACAGCTTGTTTTCTCCCACCCACCTCCCTCTGTCTAAATCCCTTTTCTTCATTTTTATTCTTGTTGTTATTATTATTCTTAGCCCATGATGTATAATGTTTATATTCATTGTGGGTATTTTGTACCTGTACATGGCATATCTTAAACCTTCATACTTCCCTTTTCTGTCTCCTCTGGCCCCCAGTCTCCTGGACCCCTTTCCATTTGCAAGAGGTCTATCTCCTGTTTCCTTCTATCCATCTATTCCTTTACTCTTTGTACTTTGCCTTATTCAAATGAGAGCGATATCGTATGGCATTTAAGTTTATATGTCTGTTGTATTTCACTTAACATTATATTTTCCTGCATCCATTTTCCATAGTGGTTGCACTAGTTTATGAGCCCATAAGATCATATCAATGGATGTGGAAAGAGGGCTTTTGACAAAATCCAACACCTCGCCTGAATAAAATAGATACAGAAAGAGCATACCTAAATTCGATAAAAATTATGAGAAACCAGCAGCTAACATCATGTTAAAACTGAAAGCTTTGCCTCTAAAATCAGGAATAAGACAAGGATGCCAACTGTCACCATCTCAAGTAATTGAAATATTAGCCAGAGCAATCAGAAAAGAAAAAGAAATAAAAGGGATACATAAAGGAAAGGAAGAACCCAAATTATCATTATTTGCAAATGAAGTGTTGCTCTACATAGATGACCCAAAGAATTCCACCAAAAACATCTTGGAATTAATAATCAATTTCAGCATTGTAGCAGAATACAAAAAAATGCAAAAATCAATAGCATTTGTGTATACCAGTATGGACTCAGTGAGAAAAACATTATGAAAATAATACTATTCAGATTAATATCAAGAAAAATCAGATACCTAGGAATTAACCTAACCAATGAAGTGAAAGATCTCTACAACAAAAACTACAGTATGCTGAAAAAGGAGACTGAAGAGAACATCAGAAAATGGAAAGATGTCCCCTGCTCCTGGACACGCAGAACCAGTATTATTTAATTGGCTACACTCCTTTAACTGTTGAACAGATTCAATGCAATCCCAAACAAAGTACCAGTGTTCTTCACAAAACTAGGGAAAATAATCCTAAAATTCATATGGAACCAGAAGAGACACAGACTAGCAAAAGCAATGTTGGGCAAGAAAAGCAAAGCAGGAGGTATCATGATACGTGACTTCCAAGTATACAACAAAGCAACAGTGATTAAAAATGGCACATACTGGCACAAAAACAGACACGTGAATCAATGGAACAGAAGAGAGGATACAGAAACATCTGTCATATTTCAAAGTTACCTAATAGCACATTTTTTCTGTGGCAGTAGCCTATAGATGGAGTTTTTTTTTTTTGCATGTTTATTGGTCAGCTTTGTCATCACAGGGACAAAATACGTGACATACACAACTTAAAGGAGCAGAGGTTTATTTTGGATCATGATTTCAAGAGACGTCCATGGTCAGCTGGCTGCAAATCAGAAATACCATGGCAGAAGATCCTGGCAGAGGATAGCTGCCCAATCCATGGCAGCCAGGAAACAGAGTAGAAGGATCTAGAGAGAAGGGGGTGGGAGGGTGACACCAGTGCCTACCTCTTCCTGCACTCAAAACCTACCTTCACTTTCACCTATGAACTCATCATATGACTAATCCACTAATAATATAGTGCCCCCATGACCAATCACCTTGCGAAAGTTCCACCTCTGACATATGAGAGTTTTGGGGACATTTTAGATGTAAACCATAATATAAATGTATATATGACATAACATAGTCATTGTATATAGCTGATGTGCATATGGCATAGGGATGTGCACAAGTGCAGTAACTTCTAAACATATCTTAAATATCTGTCCAATATAACGATGAACTAGTGAGCCAATAAACCAGGGAAAAGTGAAATAAATTGGGGAAAATGGTTATGTTTGTATTTATCATATCATTAAATGCATAATTTGAAAAATAAATGACTGGTTATCAATCTAGTCCTTTATTTTAATAATTAGAAATGCTAGCAAATAATGATGTTACTAATTGAGATACCAGTTTCGACAAGCCCTTACTTATTTCTCTATTAAGATAGCTTCCTGAAAGTATCTCAAGTTAATGAATTGCATGTTAATTAAATTTGAACTTTTCTCCTCTAGTATTCAAATGGGAAAAACCAAAATATGTTCTATTCCAATTGCTTTATACTGGATTGGGCATTAATTGCAATATAAATATAATATATGATAATGTTATACATAAATGTTATAAGAAATGTGTAGCATTTGGAATGAAATTTGCTAATTTTGAATACTGATTTATCTTTTAAGTTCATTTTGTTCCTGAAAATTAAAATGCTAAAGTAATGTTTTACTGGCATTTCCTAATTAACCAAGTTAAACTTTCTATGAAAAATTAATTCTCATCCAACTAACAAATGCATTCTGTCTTTCTCTTCTCTTGTATTGTTAGCCTCTTAGCAAATATCCTGCAATGACAAATGACATTTCCTTCTGGTTGCCCTCTGAGAATTATGCAGAAAATGACTTCTATGACTTAGTCCGAACCATTGGAGGAGACCTGGTAGAGAAGGTTGATCTCATAGACAAGTTTGAACATCCAAAGTAAGTGAAGAGTTTCCTGATTTTGTCCTCTGCTGTCTCTGTGTAACAAATAGCATGTGGTAAGACAATAGAACCAAGTGTACCTGAGACAACATGTCTTCTAAATTTATAATGAATGGATGACTTGTGAGAAAACTCTTAATCACTGCCCTCTGAAAGTCTTTCTAATGTGCATTTTTATTCTTTCCTGCCTTCTTAGTAAAGGAAGTGTATGGAACAGAATGTTTTAAAGATCTTGCCATTCTCAGTATTGCCTTTGGAAGTGATTTCTTCCCAATTGCTTTGTGGGTGCAAAGGAGCTGAGGCAGAGAAAGTGTGGTTTGTAGAGGACATGCTGTTTTGTCAGTCTCGCAATGCACATTTATTAAGCACTTCCCACGTGCCAAGATCTGTGTTAGGTCTCAGAACTTCAGTGGGTTCCTAGTGGGCTTTGTTCTACCTTCTTGGAGTTCACAGTCTCATGGGAGAGGCAGACATTAAATAAATCATTACACAAGTAGTGTGAGGCGAAATGGATTGGCTGTAACTAAGAACTCATTTCTGTCGGGAGGCAGGGCAGCCCTCGTTGGATTGCTGAAGTGGAGGAAAGGAAGCATGGCAGACTGTGACGAAACATTGCAGAAAGCAGATATAAATCTTGGGGGATGATTGCACATGCAAATGTAGGCATAGGTGGCAGTGACATAGCTCAAGGAGCAAGGGAAGGTGGGTGAAAAGAGGTGACTGCTGGGGAGAGATTTGTCCGCGGGGCTAGGCAGGACCAGACCATGCGAGGTCTGGGATTTGGGATTTGTCCAGACTACAGTTGGATATCCCGGAAGTAATCCAGTTACCCCTCTAATTTATCCCCTTTAAATGAGCCATGTGGCTCCCCACTGTCAGAGAAGGAGAAGGGCAGCCACCACATCTTGTCTCGCCTTCACCTTCATTCTCCCCTGGCTTCCTGACTTTACACTGTGTCCTATCTACATGGCCAGAGCATCTGTGCATCTGGGATACAATATGGGTTCCATATTCAATCCTGTCCTGCTTTGTTTTATGAACTCTTCTTTCCCTAGATAAAGATGTTTAGTGCCCATGGCCAGGTCCTTGCTTCAGTTTTCTCACTTACCTAGGTGGCTGAATATCATCTAGAAATTTGCTCAAGGACTTGTGGAAATAATAACCCATCTTAGTCACTTTCTCTTCAGTGGGACAAAAGTAACGGACACCCACGACTTAAAGGAGGAGAGTTTTATTTTGGCCACATTTTCAGTCTATGGTTGGCTAGCTGCAGGGCAGGAAAGCTACTCACTGCAGATTGGCCAGGAAGCAGAGAGAATAAAGGAGGAGCCATGGAGGGAGGTAAAACCTTCCAGGTTACAGCTACAGTTGCCCCTCCTCTTCTGTCCAGGCTCCACCTCCTCCTATTTCACAGGCTTGATCTTTTTACTTTTCATCCCGAAAGACTCTTTTCTCGCCTTAAAAGTTGAGTAACTTTATCAGGATACTCCTCAATGTTGACCTGCTCCTCCTGCTATATTGCTGTCTCACAAATCAGATTTGATTTTGCATTGTTTCAGGGAAGTTTTCTTGAATCCTATTTTAAGAATGTATTTTGGTCCTTTTCATCCTTTGGGGATCCCAGTAATCTTTGTCTGACTCTGTACCTATGACTGCTCTCTAACATTTTAAATCTTTTTATTTCTACTCCAGTTGATGTACTTTCCTCCCTTTACTTCTCTTTCTCTTCTTGCATTTTCTCCTGGTTCTCTATTCCTCTTCAGACACTTTTTCCCTGCTTTTCTAGATTCTGCAAGCTCACATTCTAGCTCCTCCTATTTTCTTGCTATCTTTTCTCTGACTTATTTCTGTTTTGTGATCTTCCTTCATCAAGAATTGCTTCCTGTAGCTTTGAATTTTATTGGAAAATATTTAACCAAAATTTCATATGCACCAGTGGCAGTATTTTTCTACAACTTTCACATGGTAGTAAGTTTTTCTACCACTGTCCTCACTTTTTCCTTGATTCTTAATTGATAGATAAGTCTCAGATATGTGACTGCTTTTCTGATGCCCATGTTGGATGCTTTGGGTTTCCTGGACCCACTCTGGGCTCAGGGTTTGGAGGTGAGGCTGAGGTGGGCATGGCAGGTAGTGTCTGGGGGCCTTTCCATAGCCTTATGGCTTTCTTGTTCTCTACTGCCAAGAAACCAAGTCTTTAAATTTGGCCCATCTCTCTGATATTTTATGTGGGTCTGGCTCCTGCCTCACATCTGTACTTGCTAAGAAATGAGGATTTATCCTTCTTTTCTCAGTGTCAGCACTTACGAATGGACTGTCCTTGTACTTCACACTGTAACTTCCGGCTCCAGAAGCAGTATGTTTTGCTGAATGTGCCACTCTGTTTCCCCCTTCACTTCCTCCCACTTGGCCACTCCCTTATTTCAGTTGCTTTGGGCAGCCTTTAAATATATTTAGTAACTTGCAGATGGGCTCTATAGGAAATGAAACATATGGGGTAGCCTGGGGTGCTGATGCTGTGAAGTGCCAGTCCAACCCTGGACATTTCCAGGAGTTCCCATGTGGATACTAAAGTCTAGCTTTAATTTTCATAAAGGATGAAAAAGATTGGACCAAAACTAATTTCTGAGTACTCACCAAGATGCCAGAGGCATAGGAACTTGTCATTTTCCCCACTCTTGTTAGTAGAATCATGAATTCGAGCTCATTCTTGATCTCTGCCTCCACAGTCCTTTGGAGAGTGTGGAGAGGATTCTCCGTGGGGCTGGCTGTTGGGGTAGATGTGGCTGGGCCAGGCTGAATGAGGAGACTTTCCCCGCCATGGGTGACAGTGATGCAGCTATGAAGGCAAATGCTGAATGGCTTGGTAATTAATTAGAGAGATTGCTGTGGGAGTGGTGTTGGGGGCCTGTGGACCCAGGCAGAGCAAGCAGGCAGAGCCCATAAAAGTAAAAAATAAAATAACAAACAGACAACAGAACTGTCACCTGACTGTATTAGAAATACTCCATTCATACAAGTCTGCTCACACAGCTCCATGCTAATTGGTGATTTTCTGAAGAAGATAGTACTTTCCGGGTGAAAATTTGAAGCAGTCACCCCAAAATCACCTCTTGTTGGCATTGATCTCAGCACCGCTTAAATAGCCATTTTATAAATTTCAAAGGCTCCATTTTGGAGCAGTGCCAGATGATTATCCTGCCTAGGTCATGCATCCATCTTGATAGGGGGCTTGGTGCCTGCAGTAAGGTTCCCGTGGGGGAGATTGCTTAGTCCTTCAGTAGTAAACACTGCCAGCACTTGGTTATAAAATAAAATAGTCCAGTATCTTAGCAGAGCAATTTTCTACCCAAATAAAGACTGTCCTTCTGAACCTCCACTACAGCAAGGTGGCAGATATGACCAGTGATTACTAAGTAGACACGTTTAGTGGTATTTCTAGAAGTTTCCTTAAAACTCGAGTTCAAGGAAAAGGACACAGTATTTAGTAATGGTGGCCCACTCTGTACTGACTCCCAAGAAGTGTCCAGGGCAAGGCATGACAGACCTTTTCTGTTTCGGGCTGGGTTATTGGTCTCTCCGTTGTCTCAGCTCCACTCAGCTCTGCCCTTTCAGAACAACCACGCTGAGCCAGGCCACATTCAGGCAAAGTGTTCAAGTTGGATGGGACCCACAGGCTTCAAAGTGTGTGGACCCTGATCTAGGGGAGAGGAAGGTATAATTGTTTAAGCCCCCTCCCAACAAATTCCAGAATCCTCTGCTGGGAGTTTGTCCCTTTCTGAGCATCCTACCCACTCCCCTGGGTGGTGACCCCTGGACAGTCACCTGAGCTTGTTTGTCAGTCACCTGCTGACCTCAGTTTATTTAAAATAAAAGAAATGTTGCTAAATAGCCCTAGAGAGCAGGAAAAATGTGATGGAGCCAAATGTGGTGATGCACACACTAATCTCAGCACTTTGGGAGGCCAAGGCAGGGGGATCTCTAGTTCATGCCCAGCCTGGGCAATTTAGCAACCGTGCAAGACCCTGTCTCAAAATAAAAAATGAGAGTACTGGTGATAAAGCTTATTGCAAAGGCCAGGGGTTCAATGCCTAGAACTGAAACAAAACAAAACAAGAACGGAGACCCATGCTAGGACTGAGTGAAGCACAGAGGGGACTCCCAGAGGTAAACAAGGTGGCAGACAAACTGAGTATCATTCTTTGAACAAGAAAAGATCCCAGGATATTTCGGGGAATCCCGAAAGGCTGAGCAGTAGTTCCTAATGTCAGGCAGGTGGAGAAATATAGAGACAAAGGGCGTTTCGCTCCAGCGTGGTTCAGGCTGCTTCCCAGGGTCTCCGCACTCAGTCTGCGGCCGCTGACCTGGCAGGGGGTTTCCCATGGCTCAGAGACGGAATGCGCGGACGGATGTGAGGCCATGACCCAGTACGCGTGGTGCCCTGTGCCAGTAAGCTAGATGAAGTTGCGCACCCGCGTGAACGTTGACACCACCTCCTAGCCCTCCGCGATATCGGGTCCTCTTCAGTCTGACTTCACGCAGTCGGAGGAAGAACGCTGTGAAATGTATGTGTCTCCTCCTCCTGTGCAGTGGCTCATGGCATTTCCAGCCCGGCCTGCACGGCAAGAGTAAAGCCGTTGGGGACGGTCCTGTCTCCACTGCCCGTGCCTATGGAGGCGCAGCCGGCTGGGGCACCGGTGAGTTCTGAGGTAGAATGTGAAGTAGGACAGGTTGGGTTTAGGTCTAAGACCGACCCTGCTGAGAGTTCGATTTGAACTGATTTGTATCTAAGTATCGCTCCAGAAGGGTGCCGGTGAGAACTCTCCCAACAGTGAGGTCCCCACTGCACTGCTCCCCAGAGGGCTGCGGTCCTGTCCTTGTGGTTGCAGGCAGGTTCCCGCGTCCCTGATCTACAGGTCACTGGGGTGACGACCACCTCTCTTCCCCTCTACCCAGTCTTCTTCCTGGTTATGTTCCATTTTGTGACCTTTTACTTACAGTTTTTAAAAGCGAGGTACAAGTGGGAATGGGCAAACACTTGTAATCGTGTATCCTCGAGTTCTGAAGGGAGTCTTTCACCGGGCCCCCTCTCAACACACCCAAGCCAGATTTCCTGGGTCAAAGAGGTCTTGTTTAGGATGCCCTGGAGTCAGATCTGCAGACTGCTCTGGGACTGAGGCAGGGCTAAGGGCCAGAGCCCTCTGCTCCGGGGCCTTCCAGCACCTCCCCTCCCTGTCCTCCTCCCGCCTAGTCTGTGCCTTTCCCGGCCCTCCCCTCCCCACCGCATACACACACTAACCTCTGCCTCATTCTGAATGACCTGCAGTCTTTCTGACCCAGTCTTCTCCATTATCCCAGGACAAATTCAGGAAGGAACCAGTGTACTCAGTGGCATTACCTCTTTGCACAGTCCTTTGCACCAGGCTGCCTTCTGGGGTTCTGGGGAGACTGGACGGGCCACTCTTGGGTCAGGAACCCACTGTGGGCCTGTCAGGGGCCACTGATAAAACAGCCCAGCCCCACTTTCTACAGCGACTTCAACTGGAAGGACGGGACATTTATTTGAAATCAACACCCAAAGGCATCTCCCTCTTGCCCAGTCACTCCTCATCTTCTCCCAGTACAGAAGTCTCTGTGGCAGCTCCTTGTGGGTTCATTTGTATCTTTTATTCTTTGCTTGCATTTAAACTTCCCTAAGCTGTTCCACTTAACAGGAACCCCTTAGGGGCCCATGGCAGAGTAGTCACTATGGCTTGAGTATTTGAGTTCCTCCCAGGTTCATGTTGGGGCCTGATACCTGTTGTGGGGTCCTAAGCGGTGAGGCCAGGGCAGGTGGTTAAGTCTCCAGAACTCTGCCTGTGTGAGAGACGAATGCCATGTGAAGGGGGCTCCAGAGAGCTGCCCAGCCCTGGTCCTCTGCATGCATGCAAGGGAGCAGCTTTTATTCCTTCTCCCTTTCAGCCCTCTGCTGTGTGAAGATGCAAAACAGGAACCCCCTGAGAAGCACAGAGCAGCCCTCACCATGAACAGACTCTACTGGCATCTTGATCTTGGGCTTCCAACTTCCAGAGCTGAGAAATCATTTCTATGGCTTATAAATGGCCCTGTTTACAGATATTTTGTGGTAGCAGCAGACATGGACTAAGGCAGTGGCTCATCCTTGGTGTATGCTGTGGTGGAGGGGGTCTCACCCATAGTGTTGGATGGGTGGTTGATTGATGGGTCCTTCCTTCCTCAGAGGAGTGCCTGGCAAATGACTTGAAATAGCTTGTGATGCAGTTGGTAGGGGCAATGTAATTATTTAGTGGAAAAAGTTTAGATAGATACTTGGAAGCCATGAGTTGATTCTTTTATGTATTATAGGGGATTGAACCCAGAACCTTTACACTGTGCTACATCTCCCCACCCCTTCTTTATTTTTTACTTTGAGATAGCATCTCACTGAGCTTCCCAGATCCGGCTTGAACTTGGAGTCTTCCTGCCTCGGCCTCCCAGAGAACTGGGGTTACAGACGTGTTCCACCATGCCTGGCTCCATCCTGACTATTCACACATGTGATATTATATTGGGTTCTCCAAGTCTCATTTCCCTCCTGTACCACCAGAAGTAGTACTTTCCTTAAGCAGTAGCTATGAAAATTAGATGTAGCTTCATATGCGAAATGCTTTGAAAATTGCACAAGTTTTTAAAGAAAAATTGTTAGGTATTGCAATAGAAAATAATAACTTCGACCGCCTATCTGGCTTGTTCTTTAAAATAGAGAACAACCTTGGCAGAGCCAGGAGTCATGGATTTGGCAGCCAGATGCATCTGGCTGGGGAGTTGTGGTAATGAGGGGAAGCAGAATGCAATTCGCAATAGAAGTGTTACTCTGAAATGATGCATGTTCTTCCTGCAATGTGAGGATAAACTTTTAATCAGAAAAGGAAGAAACACTCTGCAAATTGACTGAGGTGCTGGTCAGAGAGCTCTGCAGCCAGTGTTGGGAAGGTGCTGTGCACGGTGCCACATGGGTTGGCATCTCTGGTTTGCAAATCATTCCTGGTCTTGTTTCTTCTGACAGAGCAAAATCAGTGCACTTGCCTGACCTTCAAAATTGGCTGGCAGTGGAAAACCAGTGGCAGCTAATCTTACGAGAGCCCTGGACACGGGAAACTGGTCAGAAGTTTGTCCCTGTGAAATTGACAAGGTGTGGTACCAAGCAGATGCCCAGAGCCAGCCAGATCTGCCTTAGAACTCTCCTGGCTCCTGGCTCCTCCCCTCCTTTGCCATATCTATGGCAAGGCTGACGTCCTGGGTAGAACTTTTGTTGTGGTTCAGACAGCAGAGAAAACAATTCTCACAAATATTTTTAGTTAGCCTGGATGTTTGTTTTTTCCTACCCTTCCTCTTCCACCAGCCTTCTTTTTCCAGCTTTCCAGAAAGGGTGCCTGTCGCTACTGTCACATGGCAGCCCTGTTTGCTACCAGTGTTAGACGGATGAAAGTGCAATTAATTCAGCCCCTGAACACCTTGTTTGCCTGGTCCCCAGAGCATCACAGTTGGTTGAAGGATTCTTTGGTATTGCCTTCAGGGCTGTCCCATCCAGGCCCCAGGAGAAGCCAGGAGAGAGGCCGGCACCTAGCCATTCATCTGCAGAGACCTGCCCAGGTACACAGCTCCGCAAGGGGTGACATGGGAGCCATGCCCTCCTCTGGGAGTTCTCTGTATGTTACTTTCACCAACATCCTGGGTTCTTGTCTGTAAAGTACAGATCAAACCCTTTCTTTCCACCATGCAGGATGCTATGGTTTGCTTGTCATTTGTCCCTGCCAAAGCTTGGTGGGACACTTCTTCCCTGTGGCAGTGCCTGGAGGTGTGTGGGTCCCAGAGTTGTGGCCCACCAGGGTGGATGAGCGCTGTCTTCCAGGGCTGAGTTCTGCTCTGTGGGACAGAGTTCCTCACTGGGAGAGCAGATCCTCGCAGAGCAAGCCCTGCTTCCTCAGCCTCCTCGGCCTTTCTTGTCACGTGGTCTCTTCCGCTCACCTGCTTCCCCTCTCTTTCTACCATGCCTGGGGAAGCAGTCGCCTCTCACCAGGTGTGGTTGACAGGTCATGAATGCCCCAGCCTGTAGAACCATGAACCAAAGTAAACCACCTTTTTAAATAAATGCCTCAGCCTCAGATATTCTGTTAGAGCCACAGAAAACAGACTAAATTACAGAATGAGTAGCTGCCATCCTGGGATGGTTCCCTCTTCCTCCCCTGACAGCTGATCAGATTAAATAAAGCAAGTTAAGGTGCACACCAAGAGTCACCTGAGAGGGGAAAATAAGCCACAGAGTCCCTGGCAGAAATGGGAGGAGGATGAGTCCCACCCTAGCACGGGGGATGATTAAAAGCCAGATACTGAATTGTTTTGGGGTCTTCAGCTTTGTTACCCCAGTTCATAGGGTCACTCATTCATCCTGCTGCCACCCAGATTTGATGTCCAGAGACACCATGGGAGGCCTCTCCATTCCCCTGTGCACCCCAGTGATGCTGTGGCATTTGTATCACCCGGCTCGGCCGTGAGTGTCCCTCGGCCCTCAGAGACAACGTGGGTGTTGTCTTAGGAACCAAGAGATTTGTGAATTCCTGCGCAACTGGACTGTGTCTTAATTATAGAGCTGGATGCCAAGTCTCTAAAGAAGAGCCTGTGATTTGTAAGGTTCTCAAGGATATTCAGGTGCCATCTAGCAAAGCCAGTCTTGAGAAATACACATTTCTGCACAGCATAGGAAGGTCTGGCAGATAGGGTCTCCCCTTGCTGATCTTCTGAAAGACAGTCTGGGCACCTGTAACAAAGAAAGTTAGGGCATGACTCACTCACACTGTCATCTGCCTGGGAGCTGGATGGTCACTTCCCTAAACTTGGTGTAGCTGAGGTTACAGCCAGGAGGGTGCACTGAGGTGGCAACAGAGATGGAGCAGGGTTAGCTCCAGGATGGGGACTGACAGTACACACAGATGTTAGCTGGTGGCACCTGCAGCACTCAGGGCCCAGCAGTCTGGTCCCCAGGGGAGAAAAGTTCCTATGGAAGGCTTAGTTACTGAGGAATGTGGAGACCAGTTCCATGGGGTGTGGGACACTGATGTCACAGCAGAGTGGTCCCTGAGACCACCTCAATACCCCACTGCTAGCTGCTGGCCTCAGGCCCCCAATCATCTCATCCTGAGAGCTGAGATTGAATGTGGAGTCCAAAATGTGACTGAATCTAAGAGGAGAGGGAGGTAGGGATGGTGAAGTTAGAAACTCTATGGGCCAGCCTATCTTTTCAGCAGCTTCCACTTGTTGTTTTGTTTTGTTTTGCCTGATAGTCTGTGCCTTCACAACTCTCTATTCATGTGAAATTTGGAGCCAGGGAAAGTGTTGTTATGGTAGGAATTTAAATGGGCGTCTAGCAAGGAAAATCAAGGTAGAATGTTCCATGAGATTTACAGGAAGAAGAGAAAGACACCACAAGGCAACTGAGAGGGTGCACCAGCCAGACACTTTGGAAGTGAATCCACTAGGTTTAGGGTACAAATGAGGGCTCCTTATGTTCATGCTCAGGTAACCCCTTGCATCACATTACCCACTCACAAGAGTCCTAGCCTCCTGCAAACCCTGCTTTAGGTATTTCTGGAAGCCCCACAGAGTTGCGCAAACAAGGTTACACCTCCATTGTGTTCATTGACCCCCTCTTGGTCCCAGGGGTACGCCCTGGAGGCTGCGGAACCCTCCCAGTGTCCTGTGGTGTTTCAGTCTTGCACAGAGAAAGGTAAATTGATCAGAAACACACATAGTATACATTTCTTGAAATTCTGTAATGATAGTGGGATAAGTATTTCTAGCACATTCTTTTGTTAAAGTGACTGTCCCATTGCATTGTATGCATAGCTCCTTCTACTACTGTACTGCAAATTACCATCAAGTACGAGATCTTTAGATTTCTACTATATATGGGATGTGTAATATCTTAAGCCTTCAATACTCATTTTTGATGAATGAATGCTACAGAAAGAGAAATTCCAGCAACAACACACATTATGTCATGACCTGACTTGTACAGGCTGAGAGCTGCCTCACTTGGCAGCATCTTCCTGTTGGATGAGGATGCCTTACTGTGAGTCACGCTTCCAGGGGGCCACAGAGTAGAGTGGGTAATGTTCCTTAGACACAAGACTTGCTGTGGGATGTCAGGTTCCAAGTAAAATGCTGATTTGAAAATAATTTGGTTCAGGCCAAATGTTCAGATAGGCAAAGGGAAATAAGTGAGAAAAAGAAAAAATGATTTTAAGAAGGGTTGATCATTTCCTATACAAAATATAGTTTGAGATTGAGGATGCATCTCCGTAACAGAGCCCTTGCCTGGCCTGTATAAAGCTGTGCATTTGAGCACCACCAAAAAGCAAGACAAACCAAACCTAAAATAAAGCAAAAAAGTTTGAAGTTCCATATTTTTAGGTTGGGAAAACTGGAAGAAATAATTTATAGTTACCTGAGAAAACCCTTTCTGAATAGAAGAGGGAAGTCACAGAGTTGCATAGAAATTGAAAGGGTTAATTTGTAACGTGTTTGTTTGTTTGTATATTTGTTTGCCACAGAGGAGAAACAAGGAAAATTTTTGAAGGAATTGTCTTAGTTACTTCCTGGGAGAAAACACTGACACCCAAAGTTAATGGAGAAGAGATTCATTTCAGCTTAGACTTTGTAGAGGTTTCAGTCCGCATTGGCTGGGTCTAAAGGAGGGCAGCATGGCAGAGGGCATCACAGAGGAGAAACAGTTCCTGGTGGAGTAGGCAAGAGGCAGCAAGGAGCAGCAGAAGTAGATGCAGCGAGACTCTCTTCTTTCTGTCCCTTTATATTTCATCTAGGCTATGAGCCTATTTGTTAGTGTCACACACACCCAGGATGGGCCTTCCATTATCCACAGCCAGAACTATGATAAATCAATTAATAGACCAACCCAGTGTAACACACTCTTAATGCTAGTCTCACACTCCCTAAATCCAGCTACCTCTGAAAAGCCCCACCTATGACAGCGTGAAGCTTTGGGGGACATCTAGATAGAAGCCATAGCAGGAAGGAAACAGGGAAGTAAGAAAAAAGTAAGCCAGTCTGTACAGGGAAGACAGAGAAACTGGGTTTTCTTTAAGATTGAGTTTCCGTACCACTTTGTGCCCTGGCCTTCCTATTTAGAGTAATGACAGAAATGGAGCCCTGGCATGGGCTGCTAACATCCTCTTCTGAAGCAGCTGCTTCCCTACATGCATGACTAACAGGGACAGGACACATCCATATTGTTATGGACTCTGCCTCTTTGTCCAGTTGATTGGTCCAAGAGTGGGCACCTAGCAGAGCTGGACACATAAGACCTTTTCTCTGAAATGTTTGGATGGAAAAGCAAAGAGAGTTTGGGTTGTTCCACTGGTGGCAGAAGCCAAGAGAACCTAGGAACTATCACTCTTTGTTTACTGGAGGGGAGAAGTAGGAGGAAAACAGAGTAGGTGTGGAGAGAAAGTACAAGCATTTTGGAGTCCCTGCTTCCATGGAGTTCTGGGGCCCAGCTTCACAGCTTGGTTGCCTAACTTTTCCTCCATTCCCGAAGTGGTAATCCCTTGTTATGAAAGCTGATTTGTTTTAATTTGCATCTCTCAGATGACCATGAATAGATACAAAAAAGATGTGTTTTTGTATACACAATGGAGTATTACTCAGCCATAAAGAAAGATAAGCTTCAGAAATTTGTAGCTAAATGGATGCCACTTGGGACCAAACTCTTAAGTGAAATAAATCAGATACATGTGAGAAACTGAAAGGGTAAATAAGGACCAAAATGTATAATAGATAATATGAAATAGGAAGAAGCTGTTCAAAAGGAAAGGGAAACTGTGAAAGGGGGAGAGAGGAAAAGGGAAAAAATTAATAAAAGAAGGGAGGAATTAAAATTGGGCCCTTTCCTCTCATTTGGAATGGCTAAAAGTTGTCATCACATCAAGTAGTAGCTGACCACTTATGGGTGAGGCACTATGCTACCTACCTATGATGTTTATGGTCAAGAGATTAAAAAATGCTTTTCTAAAAAAAATAAACACTTGTTCTCGAGGTACTCACAGTCTGATAGGAGGTAGAGACACCAATATTTCCAGGCCATTGTGGAAAGGACCAAAAATGAGAGATATTCTGCCATTATTTCAAATAGGAGCAGCACCTTACTTTGCCTTAAATGCATAGTAACTTAGAGATGGTTCCACTGAATCTTGAAAGAACAAATAGGAATTCAGTGTGGGAGGGGCCTGTAAGTTCCAGCAGAGTGGAGAGCATGCACAAGACAGGAGGACAGAGATGTGCTTTTAAATTGGTGTGGCTGGTGCACAGCAAGCATGAGGAGTGGGAGAAATGTAGCTGGAAAGTTCAGGAGGGGTTAGGCACTGGCTTATTGCATTTTCTGCATCTAAACGGAGCACCTGAGACTGGGAAATTCATCATGAGCAGATTTATTCATACAGCTGCAGAGGCCGGGAACTCTTAAGAGCAGGGACCCAGCATTGTGCAGGAGCTTCTTCTTGTATCATTACATGGCAGAGGGCATCGCATGGCATGGTACTGGTGCGTGCTGGTTCCAGGTCTGTCTCCCTGTAATCCATTATGAGGGCCTCTCCTCTGTAACCTCATCTAATCTTAATTACCTTCTCAAGCCCCACCTCTATGAATTTGGGAATTAAATTTCTAGAGCCTGAATTTTGGATGACACATTCAAACTATAGCAGAGGAACTGTATTCCTCTACAAAAATGTAAGCTTCTACAGTAGAAAACATGGAGGATCACTGAATTAATCCAACTCTTTGCAGCTTTTAAGCAATGACCTGTCTTCCCTACAGTCATTATTGTCACCCAGGCTTAAGATCTGAGGCTGGGAGACAAGTCAGGGCATCTTAATGGTCTGAGTGAGGAGATAAGAGTCTGAACCGAGAGCATGCCAGGGCTTCCTGGGAAGAAGTTGACCAATTGGGGTGTTCAGTGGTTCAGGAAAGCTGGCCCATTCAGGGAGGAGGTTGTCAGCCATTCTGCATCATTTTCGGGGAAAAATCATTTCACAAATTTTGATCAGGCCTAATCTTTTTGCCTACAGGCCAGCTATAACATGCTGAAACATAATAACTCCATTTTTGCCTCTAGTCACAGCTAAAACTTCACTAGTCCCATGATGCTGTGACACTCAAGGGCAAGATTACATTAGCTGAAGACTTCCTGGTTCCTTGAGAACCGGTAATAAAGGCAAGATTTTACTTGGGGAGGGACAAATTCCTTATCAGCTTAACTCATCCCACCTGTTATAAGAATGTCTTTGCTCATTTTACTGTCCTAATCAGCATAAGATCCTCATGGACCTACATGGCCATAGGATTACTGCCACCCTCCAAGGCATGTGATACTTCCTTTTATTATAAGATCCTTGTCAATTTAGGATTATTGCTGCCCCCTGAGTCATCTGTTTCTTCCTATGTACCCGATAAATAGTGGAAAGCTCAGGGTGCTTTCGTCTTTGCTGCCCAGAACATCATTGATCAGGCCTAGAACCCAGCCTCCTCTCTCAAGTCTCATTTCCTGTCTTTACTCTTTAATTCACCTTGTGCTGTTGTGACTCACAGGAGACCAGGGCCCACTGCAGGGGTTCTGGTAACGTCCCCTTTCCCTGATTCTACAGAGATCATGGAGACAAAGGATCTCAGCATGGCTGATGCCTGTGTGACCAGGAGGGTGGTGTTTGAAGTTGAGGTGGGGTGAAGTAGGTGGAAGGATGCCCTGGTGAAGATTGGAAGATTATGTGGTCACTTCTGGACTTCCAGAGTCTGAGGGGGGACACAGGAATATTGCCCTAAAGGCTCATGGGAGTGGTGGGAGTTAGCATGTGTACTTGAGGACTGGAGTCTAGTGCAGGGAGGGTTATTGTAAGACCTAAGGCCTTACTATCTTTCTGAGGAGCTCGATTCTACCACTCCAAAGAGCTCCACAGCCACAAGATTCATCCCGGAAGGAACACACCAGACATGTTGGAAAGGGAACAGACCTTTACTAGTCTGGCCAGAGGGTACTCCCAGAGCCAAGCAGCTCAGAGAGGTGCCAGCTCAGGGGTGGAGGTCCTTTTTATAAGGGGATAGGCAGGGTGGGGGTCTACTCAAGATGCTTACAGAATGTCCCAAGGTTTTCAAAACATTCCTTCTGGGCAGACAAAGAGTGAAACAGTCTTTATCTATTTACCCAGAACTACTAAATGTTCACCTGTTAGTTTACATTAATCACAGTTGAGACTAGGATTTAGATTACAAAGTTATGCAGTCTTACATTCCTAAGCAAAGGTAGGGGTGCAACTACAAAGGGGAGTGGTACACAATGGCCTCTGGGGCCATTACTTATCCAACATGAACTCACTTTAGTTCAGTTAGGTCTTACAGTATGATGAGGACAGAGCCAGGTAGCACCAGGGTTTAACGCATAATGGAAAGAAGAAATTGATGTCTTGTGGAGAAACAGAATGCCTGCCTTTTCATAGTTAGGGGTCCACTAATTATCATCTGGAATCATGCTGCAAGAAATTTTTATTTTGCTGGCATTTTCCTGTTTTTATTTTCTATCCTTATATAGCTCATTTAAAGGGTGGAATAAAACAGCTGACACATGTTCCCTAGGTCCGCTGGAGGAGGAAGTAGTCCTGTGTGTGATTAGAGGTCAGAGTTCCCCAGTGCTGGGGTGTCCACTTAGGACCCTCCTCATTAAACCTGCTTCATAAAGCATAGCCAAAGTATCTAATTTAAGAAAGGATAAGGCATGCAAATTAAGACCTGAAAATATGAATGGAATTTGAACCATACTCTGAGTGTCTCTTAAAATGGCACAAGGGAGGAAAAAACCTTAAAGTTGCATATACTTCCCTTCTGCTTTGTATGGCAGGGGCATCTGTTCTCCTGTCACGTGGAATTTTCACCTCCAGGGATGAATCCATTCCTTGGGAGCTCAAGTGCAATATAATACAAAATACACATGGTTCTTGAGATCAGACCTGACCTCAGCTCACCTCTGAAGCCAGAAACAGCCTCCCAGAATGAGAGAAAGCGGGCCAGGAAGGGAAGGTGTGAGGAATATATTGCAGGGGAAGTGGAAAAGTTGATTATATTTAGAAGTGGTGAGCGTTTTTTGACCTATATTGAATCAGTGAATTTTTGCCCATTGCACATCTTAGTTTCGGGATTCCTCCTGCTTAGAGAACCTATTTAAATATGAATCCCAAATAATGTTATACCATGACTGCTGCAGGAACATAATATATCTGGTTATATTAAACAGATCAAATTCTGAGGAGACTAGTCTGAATCAGAGCTATTCTTAGCATGATTTAAGTAAAGGAGATCAATATAGATATTCAAGATGGGAAAATTCTAATAGTTAATAGAAAACTGAAACTCAAGGTCCTGGTAACCTTCAAAGCAGAGCTGATTCAGACCCTCCCGAGAAACCAGTGTCTCAGGGATTGCAGTCAGGGCTGCCAAGGCTGGCCTGCTTCTGTGTCCTCTGAGGTGGGAACCTTTCTCTGCATCTGAAGAGTGTCCTGAGTCTCAGGTACCAGCTCTTTCCACAGGAGGCTTCTTTGGACCCTATGGCCTGTGACCAGATTTATGTAGTGCAGTTATACTCTTTTACTGTTTTAAACAGTTCTTAGCTTTTGTGCTTAGTGTGATACAGGGATGATTTTTTTCCCCTTCTACTTCATTCTGTAATGTAAAAATGACAAGGCAGTCATTGTACTCACAGTTGTAAATTTGTTTAAGATTAAGTTCAACCATTCTGACACTTTAAAAAAATACATTTTGTTGTATGTATTTAAGATATACAACATGATATCATAAAATGCATGTATCATAAAATGGTTACTGCAGTGAAACAAATGAACATAACCATCATCAAAGTTGGTCATTTTCTCCTCATGGCAAAAGCTCTTGTAATCTACTCATTAGCAAAACTCCTGAATTTCTCACTGTGTTGTTAACCATGGGCCTCATAGTGTGAATTAGATCTTTCCAGTTATTTATTCTACATATTTTGTATCTCCCCCACAACTTCAAAACTTTGTATTTCTTTTGTCAGTTGGGCCCTTGTGTTATGTATTTAGAGCCAGCTTCCCACCTCCCAATAAAAAATGAATAATTGGGCTAGGGATTTAGTTCAGTGGTGCCATCGCCTGCCTTGCAAGTGTGAGGTCTTGAGTTCAATCTCTGGTACAAAAAAAAAAAAAAAGAAGAAGAATCATCTATATATTTATCAAAATATCATATAGGTATATTCTGAGTCATCCATTTCAGGTGTCTGCAGAATATCTGTGAAGACAGAGCTGGTCTATCATGGCTCATCCCTGACTGGAGTTCCAGATTCAGGGATGTACTACAAATTTATTTAAATTGTTCTTCATTCAGATGCTGTTGCTATAGACAGCCAATTCCAAATGTTTTCGTTCTTTTTTTAAAATTCACATGACAAAAAAAGAACCATTTTGGGTCATCAAGTTGGTGTACATTCTCAGAGTGGAGCAGTGACCCCCATTCTCTAGTTATAAGATGTTTTGAGACACCCCAAAGAAGCATGCTATTGAAGCAATTGCTCCCCATGCCCAGGCACTGGCAAGACCAGTCTGTGCTGTATTTCTATGGGTTTACTTATTCTAGATACTTTCTATTAAACAGAATCACATGATAGATGACCCTTTGTATCCAGCCTCTCTCACTTAGCATAAAGTTTTCAGGGTTCATCCACATTATATGTCATGCATTAGAACTTGAAGCTTTCCTTTTTGTGACAGAATAGCTTTCTACTGTGTGTATACACAGTTTCTTCATCTGTTCAGTGATCCATGAACATCTGGGTTCTTTCTACTTTGGGCTACTGTGAATAATGCTGCTAGGAACAAGTGTATGTTTGAGTATCTGTTTTAGATTTTTTTTTTGTGCATACCTAAAAGTGAAATTACTAAGCATAATTTTTTGTATAGCTTTCTGAGGAAGTGCCAAGCTTTTTTTTTTTCAAATAGCTGAATCATTTTACATTTCCATCTGCAATTTAAGAGAGTTCTGTTTTTTTATATCTTCACCAGCACTTGTTTCTCTCTCTCTCTCTCTCTCTCTCTCTCTGTCTCTCTGCTTATTTTCTCCTTTCTTTTCTTCAAATATTTTTTGTCTTTCTCCTTGCTTTTTTCTCTTTGTTTTTCCTTTCTTCCTTTCTTCCCACTCTTCCTCCCTTCCTCCATCAGATCCTTGTGGATGTAAAGTTTCTCTTTGCATTACCCTAGTGACTAAATGTTCTTAAATGTTTTTTCATGTATATCTTGGTCATGTATGTGTCTTCTTTGGGGAAATAGCTGTTGAAGTCTTTTACCCACTTGTCAATTAAGTTGTATATTTTTGTTGAGCTATAGGAGTTCTTTATATACAGTTGTACTTTTGTTCACGAATGCTTTTGTTTGCAAATGATTTGTTTTCTGTTAGACTTTGAAATACCTCACTCCAGGCTCTCCTTGAACTGAGGGTTTGTGTTGAAAAGTCTGCTGTGAAAAAAGAAAAGATTGCTGTGATTCTGATGGGCTTTCCTTTGCATGTGATTTGTTTCTTTTCTCTAACTGCTTGTAGTATTTTGTTCTTCTGTTGGGATCATGATTATTATATGTCTAGGTATAATTTTTTTTTTTTGATCATGGCTAGCTGGAGTCCTATATGCCTCACTTATCTGTATGTCAAATTCTTTCCCTCTGTTTGGAAAGTTTTTGTCATTAATTCTGTGAACAATTTTTTATGTCATTTGTAGTTTCTCCTGCTTTTTCATGGATGCCTATCAGTCTTATATTGTTTTTCTTTGCATCATCTAGGAGCTATTGGATTGATTTCTCATGGTTCTTTACTATATTTAAGAGATCTCTCTTTTCATAGTCATTGACCTCTGTCTTTTGTACCTGATATTCTGTCTTTAGATTGGGTCAGTCTGTTGTGTATTTGTTCAGTAGAGTTTTTTTTTTTTTTAATTTTCTGGATATCTATTTGAATCTGTTTCATGGATTCTATTTCTTTCCTACATTGGGCATTCATGGTTTCCATTTCTTTCCTATGCTTGGGCATTCATGGCTTCTATCATGGTCCTGAACTCATGTATTTTTCTTTTTATCTGTTTCTGTTCTAGAGTCTCTGATCATCTTTCATTCTCCTCACCATCTCTGTAGTTATTTGAGAAATTATTTCTGCTTTGAATTTTTCTAGAGCCTCATTGATCTGTTTGGTTACTTCCTGTGCTATGAGTTCAAGGTGTCCAGGTGGTTGATTGTCAGACTTTTCCACTTTGTTTTCCTTAGAATTTGCCTTTGGTGAGCTGGAAGTCTGGGTTTGTACCTTGCTTAAATATTTTCTCATTTGTAATTTTGTCCTTGGTATTGTCCTTGGTTTAATTCCTGGGTTAAGACTTCAGTCTTCCAGATATATCTGGTCTTTAAGTTTTGAGTCTCTACTGACTCACAGACACTCTCATTTTCATAATACCAGAAAGGACAACTGATTAGATCAATCACAACACCTTAGCCCAAGTGATACAATCAGCAACATAATAGCATCAAGCACAGCTTAGAAAATGGCAATGTGTGGTAGTTATTAATCTATCACCTTTAACTGTGTGAATTAAATCAGAATAGAGGACTGGGCCAAGATATGTTTATAGTGAAGCACTGGGGTGATATTGTGGGGGCACCCGTGTGGCTTCACACCTCACTGGTCTGTGTTGCTTCAAGGCCCAGGGAGCAGCGGGTGAAGTAGCAGCCTAGCTTCACACAGCTTAGCACACCTTACTGGTCTGTGCTGTTTGGAGGCCCAGCTGTTTGCAGACGATTTGGTTCACAAACAAAAGTGTTTACCAGCTTTTGTACATGGGGAGGAGGAGATGAGATAAAGTAAAAATAAATAAATAAAAATTTTAAAAAAGCATTTGCCAAAATTTTGGTTTTGTTTGCAAACTCTAACATCAGTTTACAAACGAGACTCTGGCCATTTTCCCCCACATAAACACATACGTGGCCATCTTTTCCAGAATCATGGAAGAAACTAAGTTTGTGAAGAGAGGTATCCCTGTATTCTTGCCTTTTATTACTCCAAATTTTTTATTGCCTCCTTGCATAATGATAATGAAAAATTATTTCTTTTTTCCTTTCTTCCTCCTTTTCTTTCTTATAATGTCAGTAATGGATTTTTGTTATTAGAAGCTAATGGATCTTTACTTTAGAAAAGAAAGATATGAGGGATACAGTTTAAAGTTTTTGTAATTCTACCATCCAGAGATAAGCACTTTTCACATTTTATTTTCTCCTTCTAGTCATTTTTTAAAATATGTAGAATAAATGTGTGTACATACATTAAAAGAATTTTATGTGCCATACTATTTTAAGATTTTAATGCTTTTTTTGATGTGGAGAAATTATATTTATTTGCATGTATTTAATAAGATTATTTTAAAATGACTAATAAGATAATCTTTCTACATGTTTATTAATCATGAGTATTCCTTTTAATGCTTCCAGGTTTTTTTTTTGGTCCACTTTTTTTGTTGGATTTTATAAATAATAATATTTTTTATCAACTATTATAAACTATATATCAAGAATACGAGTCCATTTACTCTCATTTTTTATAAATCTTTTTCAGATTATTATTACCTTTTATTATTTATTAGAGTATTTAAGTCCTAGGAATAGTTTATGTTTTTTTGTTTTGTCATATCTAACTTTATGTTGATTTCTTCCTTTGGTCTTACATTGGTCTTTATCCACCAAAACGTCATATAAATATTTACTTATATTTCCTCTTGTTTATTATTAAAATTTTTATTTCTAGATTCATGTGGAATTTATTATAGTATTTATTGTATGATGAGTGGATCAAACAATTATTTTTCTAAATGGTTAACCAACTTTTCTGATATTATTTATGAGATGAATCATTTACAGTAAATGAATGTACTCTTAAAAACAAGTATTTTGCATAATTTTTTTCTCCCTCTTCCCTTTGGCACTGGAAATTGAACTCAGTGAACCCAGGGTGTGCTGTATCACCAGCTTTTGTGTGTGTTTGTATATGAGTCTCACTAAATTGCCCAAGCTGTCCTTGAACTTGTAATCTTCCTGCCCCAGCCTCACGAGTAGCTGGGGTTATAGGCATGTGCGCCACTGTATCCAGCTTTTGAGTGCTTTTAAAGACTACTTTGAACTTCCTCTTGTGTAGGAAGCTGATCATCTTGGCTTGGTTTACTTGTGTTCCTTTTCTCAGCAAAAGACCTTCCTGATTGAGTGGCCACCTGGCATTCCCCTCACTCAGTGGTGACTTATTCCAAACATTGATATCACTTTTTCAAGGTCTAATTGTTTTGGAAAGAAAGAGGAAAAAAGAATAAAGTGAACTGAAGTTGTGACATGGGAAAAAATGGGTGATGAATTTAGGACAGATTACACTGGTTTCTCCCCTGAAGCATGGTAAGTGCCATAGGATGTAGGTAACAGGTGTGCTGCAGGTGGAAAAGCACAGCAGAAGGGATGTGGAGGATGCTGTGACAAAGAAATGACAGGAGTGGGATTTGCGGCATGCACCTCTGTGTATAGGGCAGGATTTGATGGTCTTGCGGCTGGGTAGGCCCTGCGTCTTTCTTTCTTAGGGTTCCAGTGTGGGCCCCACATCCACCCTGTGGAACCCAAGTAGCAGAGGGGCCTGCAGAAGACATGCGGTACTTTGTGTTCTGGTGTGGAGCTCAGTTGGGAGCCCCCTTGGTGACATCAGGATTGCTAAGTAGTCGCTGTTAGTGTTCACAAAAGAAGGGCTATCAGTTGTTTTCAGGAGATGACAATATTTTACCATCATCTATTATGTTTTCAAATCAATCTTGTGGTAAAATAATTTCTACCACACATCAACTACTAGACATCTGTTTTAAAATAGCAGTGCTGTACTAATTTGGAGGAAGTAGCAGTGTTTCTTGTGGGGTAGAGTTTTACAGAAGTGTGATGGGGGTTACTTTGTTGAATCAGCATTTCTGTTTGGAGATGTCTAACAAGTATTTCAAAACTCAAAATTATCTATGGATGTAGAATACTGAATGTAGCTAAGAAAACTGCAAGATTCCAAAGGAAGACCGAAAGCAAAGGTTTCAGTGAAGAAATGCCTCCCATACGATAGTAGGGTTGAGAATTTTGCTACAGTACCCTGAGTGTGGCTATCTATGACTGACAGTGTTGTGGTCACCATTTGGGACATTTATCAGGCTCTCGGTGATTTCTCCTGCTCTGGGAAGTGCTTCTCCTTCCCAGACCAGAGCAGTGTGCCCTGGCAGCGATTCTGTGCAATGAGACTTCCTCTCTAGCCTTGCCTTCCAGCTGACTGGACCCAGACCACCAACTCACAAGAGAGATTACAATTGCAGATGACAGAGATTTCATCCTCCTTTTGACAGAGGCACTTGCCTGTCATCTGCCTTGAGAAGCAGCAAAGGCTGGCAGTTTGCTGAGGTGGGAGCCAGCAGATGTGTGATGGGGCGCAAAAGGGAGACCAGCACTCCAGTCCCTACCAGAGTCATCACAGTGCTTGAAGCCATGCCTCGCCTTGCCTCCTGCTCAGGCAAACCAGCAACAGATTTCCATCTCAGCCCTGAAGCCCAGCAGAGGCACCTGGATTTGCTCCATCCTTGAGTGCCGGCCTCAAGCAGTGGGTTACTGCAGAGCAGCTGGAACACCTGAGAGACTCAGATGAGGAGCACACAGGACCATGTGGCCTGGAACATGGAGAGCAGACACTTCAGTCACTGTGTGTGAGGAGAACACATGCTCAGCTAAAGGACCCTTCAGGCAGAAGAGACAGAGGAACTGCAGAGTAATAGATGCTCAAGCTGTTACAGTCAGCTAGGGCTGCATAACAAATACTACATTGTGGGCATTTTAAACACCAGAGTGTTTCCAGATCAAGGTGTCAGCAGAAAGGGGTAATTTCTTCTGTGGCTGTTCTCTTAGGCTTGTAGATTTCCATCTTTCCCCCATGTCTTCATATGGTCATTGCTCTGTGCCTGTGTCCTAATCTCTTCTTATTAAAGACACAGGGTTGGATGAGAGCCCACCCTACTGGCCCTATTTTAACATAATTACCTCTTCAGAAGCCTTGTCTGCTGCCTAGTAAATGTACTTCCGAGGAGACACACAGATTGAAGGGTCACAATTCAGCCATCGCAACTCAGGAATGTTCATGGAGAACCCTTGGTTTCAGTCCAAGTCTCACATCCCAGGTGGACAGTGAAAGTGAGGATTCTGTTCTGGAATCCAAGGTGACCTTAGGTTGAAGGCAAGGACTGGAGGAGACTTCTGCCGCCTATCGGTAGCCGAGGTCTCTATAAATCTCTTATCTCAGTGTCTTGTCTTGAAGGAGGACCAGATGGGTTATGTAAGTGTAGGGCTAACAGTTTGTAGACTCCTAAATGACTTAGTGTGCCTCTGTGTAGAGCTGGGCTCCATGGCAGAGTAGACCCAAAGTCAAAGGGAATAAAGGAGATGGTACAAGACGAAGGTTCTGTGTTCTGCTTTTAGTGATCTACATTTGTTATATTTTTGTTTTCATTTTTGTAAAAGCAGCTTTCAAGTCCCTGACTGCTTCAGAGAAAACACAAAATGCTTTCAGTGAGTACCAGGTTAGAGCCTGGGAGTTTGTTCTCTATCCCTATGGAGATTTTTGACTGTGTTCCTTCCAAATACTTGAAAACAGGTCATTGGATTTTTCATTTTGATATGTTTCTTCAGCCTCCTTTTGGCTGTTAGTGTATTCCCAGTGTCCTTATACTTCATGTCCTATCTTGGGAGTTGTATATAACCAGAAGGTACATTGTTGTCAGGGATCATATTGAATTTGCATGTGAGGTTTATAGTGGTTATTCCCTATACTGAAAGAACCGCTCAAGTTATGCACTCACCTGGGAATCACATCAGACAGATTCAGAAAACCCTTGTGATTTCCAGAAGTGAGAGTAGATCCCTCTCACCTCAGTGAAGGGAGATGGTTCCCTTGGGCTTCTCTTCCATAGTCCACATTTGGCTGTTTACAAAGGCGTCAGCTGAGGACAGTCTCTGTAAGACTGCTGGCTGCAGAGTCTTGTGAAAGCATTGCATGGTGCTCATGAGGGCCACTGCCCAACCGGAAGGTCCACCTGCAGGACCACCTGTCACCACCCATTTAGAGTGGGGCCAACTCCCTGTCTCTGGATGTACTACAGTGACCATCCTCTTCAGGTCCTGGGCATCAGCCTAAACCAGTGGTGGTGAACGTATGGCACATGTGCCACACAGCTGGCTGTTTGTTATCATTGAAAGCTCACTGGCAAGGTCCTTTGAGGGGCCCTGCTCCATTCCCCTGCGTCAGAGACCCTAAGTGGGTCTTGGGCTTTCCTGAAGATAAGTTGCTTCTTTGATAAATTCTCAGTTCATCTGGTGGGCTTCTAAATAATTTTTAAATTCTGGATCCATTTTGCTTTATCTGCTCAATTACTGGACTAAGCTTTTGTGTTGTGTCCTCGAAAAGAGGACCCACTGTTGCACAGCTGGTCTGAAGTGGTCCCTCTGCATCAGCCTCCTGAGAGCAGGGAGAACAAGTGAGCATCACTGCACTCCGCTAAGTTTTTAGGGACTGTATTCCCAAGACTGTGGTTAACTTTGCATGAATGTTGTTCACTTCTCCTTGGAGCACGGGTGTGCACTCTTGAGAGCCCATTCTGTGTGCAGTAAGTGCTGGCCTCAATTCTCCGCTTATTGAGTAGTCACAGCAGGACGTCAAGGCGGCCTGATTTTCTTCCCATTACACAGAGCGGCCAGCTGTATCTGAGGTTTGGCTGTGCCGCCCATTTCTTTTGAGTCAGCGTGATAGATGGAGGCCAGGGTGATCCCAGCTCCTGAGCCACAGCAAGGGTTTCGTGAGGAAGCCCCACTGCCACCCTCGCAGTGCATGCTGGGGAAGTGGCTGACTTCCCTTGCTGGGGAAGAGTACTGGGAGAACCGTGAACAGCTCTCCCGGAAGATTGTCTTCATTTTCAAAACACTTCCGTTCCCTGGGTGCCATCTCTTACAGAGCATTGCAGAACCAGGGGTGGGAAGGTGCAGGAGCCCATTCTGTGCAGCAGGTGGCTCTTCTTTTGGCCTCTGTGCTCTGGGCTGCCCATCGCATTTTGCTCCTTAGCCCTTCTGACCGAACCTCCCCGATTTGTTTCCCAATGCTGAGTTCAGGTGGTGAAACTCAGGATCTACGCTAGCCACAGAAAAGATGAGCATGTGCTGAAGTGGTTTCTGTGGGTTGTCACGTACACCAAGCCTGAGGCAACAGAGACCACATAAACACAGGCCACAGACAAACACCTGCTGAGTGCATCCCAAAGCTACTTTCTTTACAAAACCTTTCCTCACACCCCCTCCTCTAGAGGGAGCTGTTCGTCTTTGGGGTTCCCTGTGCATATATGTAGGCTCATCAGAAAGCCACTGGCTATTAGAATGTTACTGTTTTCACCACTAGAATATAAGACCCTTGATGACGGGAAGCCTGTTGCTATATCGTCTTTGGCACTTAGCATAATGATCGGACAATTAGCAAATATTCAATGAGTGAATAAAACCCCCACATGTCTGCTAACACTACATGCATGCACACACCCATACATGCATGCACACCCAGATACATGTGTGCATGTGCTATATGCGTATGTATGCTATGTATTCTGTACCATTGCAGAAGCACAGTACATATTTCAGCCACCTGTAATTCATTGTGGGCGGGTAACTTCATTATTGTAGCACACTAGAGATGTAGAGTGGTAGAAACTTTACTTGAGCTCCATTGATCCCAGACAATCCATGAGAAGTGCTCTTCTGAACACTCTAAATCCCTAATATGACTTTTTAAAAAGTTACTTGTCCATTGCTTAAGCTCTCTGATTGCTTGGATTAAGGACTAATGATAGCTTCCCCCGAGGTAAAACTGATACTCTGAAAAATAAAAATTCCCAACTCTAAAGTCATTTGCAGTGTCTTAAAGTTATCCTTTCCCATCTAAAGCAGTGGCTTGGGAGCTAATGAGGCAGCGCGTCCCGTCTCTCCTCCTGCCTGTGCAATCTAACCCAGCACCTCAGGAAGAAAAATGGGAGAGGAGTTTTGAAATGTCGAAAAAAAAAGCTTCCTCCTGCGCATCTCACTCCAGCTTTTGTCCAGTCCTTTTTGTCCACTGATCAGACACAATGTACACAGCTAGAAGCGGCTTTGGAGGAGGCCAGGTCTGCAGCGCTCTGTGCCAGGTCCGTGCACATTGAATGGGGCCAGGCTGCTGGTGGAGCCAGCACAGGCTGAGGGGCTGTGAGTCTCAAGGTCCCTGCTGGGTCCTGGCACCCCAGGGCCCAGCAGCCTTGGTGAGGGCAGACAGACATAGTCCTAGACCAGGAGAATGAGCTGAAGAAAGTGGCACCAAGGGTGCAGAGTATGAGCTGCAGATGCTTGGTTAGGAATTTTTCCAGAAATATTTACTTGGGATTAATTAGGGAAACAAACAGCTCTATTTTAAAAGTTAGAGAAAAAGATACCTCTTCTGTATGATCTGTACACACACACAGTTTCCTTCCAGGCACAGGGAGTGAGGGTACCTTGGTGAGACAGAGAGCTACAGTAATGATCCAGCTTTGATCAGGGCTCCTTGTTACGGTAGTCCCTCGAAAATGATTTCTAATCAATGAGCACTACCACAGTGTGCAAGGAGTAATTACCGTACATGTGTTTCACTCTGAGCTGCGATTAGAAACAAGATGTGAAATCAGAGGGGCATAAAATGAATAAAGGAAGGGAAAAAAATCGTAAAAAGCAGCTGCAGTGTGCAGGCTGTGGGATAGTTAGCACAGAGGCTTGTCCAGTAGTTTTAGTTTTTTGTTTTTTTGGTACAAGGGATTGAACTTGGGACCTTGCACTTACAAGGCAGGTGCCAGAACCACTGAGCTAAATCCCCAGCCCGCTTGTCCAGTAATGATGTTGGAATTCGCTTGTTCTCTTGGCCAACATCTGGTCCATATTCTGGGCATTGTCTGTGGGATTAGCATTGATGTTAAGGAAACTGGCCACATGCTGCCCTTATAGCCAAAGGCAGGGGAGAGCTTAGAGGTGCTGGAACTTAGAGGTGCTGTGCTGCAGAGGTGGCTTGGAGAGGTACTTTGTCACCACAGGTGGCTGCTCCCAGTTTTCAAGTGTAGACTGCCCAACCATAGCTGAGAAATTCTTTATCCTAAGGTAGACACCAGGATCCTGAAAGAGGGAAGACAAGACTTGGAGTAACTTTAGAAAAGGCAGGAAAACTCGAGGGCAGGCTGGGTCAAGTGTGTGACAGTGAAGACTGCTGGGTCTGTGTAGAACAGAGGAGCATTTGAGGGGCTTTTACTGCACCCAGGCAAGAGTTTCCAGACTCTTGGGACTGACTACTGCATGAATGTGTGTTGACAGGATCACCTGCAGGCCGAGAGGCAGAAATGTTTGCAGCCCGGGAGAGATTTGTCCTAAACACATTTGTCCTAAACACAAAGGGTCCCTCTGCAGTGCCATCACCTCTTGGCACACAGGGCACAGCCACCCTTGGGCATGCCCCTCCCTTTCCTTGAGAGCTACCCATCATGTGCATAGGGTTCTCTTTGCAGTGCTGGCGATGGAGCCCAGGGCCTCCTGCAAGCCAGGCATGTGCTCTACCCCTGAGCTACACCAGCAGCCCTTTTTAACCCCTGTCTCCAGACAGCTGAAAGAAGCCCTCCAGCCAGATCTGTTCACGGCTCCAAAGGTTCGCTCAGCACCTTTTGCCATGTGATTCCCTGGAAGCATTCTTGCCAGGTAATCCCCCCTCCCCGCCTCCCCACTGCTCCCACCCAGGGCCAGGCTCGGAGGCTCCGGGTTTCATCTGCCTGTTCTAAATTCAGCATCACCAGCTGCTTGCTTATCTTCAAATGTTTCTACGGCTTCAGTTTTTCTTCCTAGTCCTATTAGGTAGGATACAGATTTTAAAATCCTTATCCTCCGCACAAGAATTGAGAGAAGCTAGATGAGTAGCATGTTATTATAGCAGCCATTCTTTGTCTGTGTTTACACAGAGGAATGACCGCACACTTGGGATCATTGAGGAGTCATCTAACTGTAATCGAGAAAACAGACTAAGCAGACTCCCACAGGAGACTCCACTCTGGGGATTGTGAAGATGTTTGAGCACAAAATCGTACCTCTTTGAACATCTTCACATTCCAAGCCGAAGTCCAACATGGATAAGAGTACCCTCCCTTCCTTTGAGGATGATAAATTCCTCTTAGGCTCTGTCCAGCAGTATTAGCTGCCTCTGAAACAGCAAATGACAGGCATTCTGCCTCGGGGTGGAATGAGGGCCGGAACAGAGTGCAGTTACCTGCACACAGGCAGCATCAGAGCAGCCAGCGTGTACTCTAAACGCCCACGGAGGAATTAGGCCAAGGCTTGGTGCCGGTGCGTCTTTGTTACTTTGTATTTGTTTGACTAGAGTCTCGAGCAGAACAAATTGAGATGTGCAGCTCATTTAAATATTACCTTGGAAGGGGGAGAGTAAAGAGATGAACAGACCCTAAGGGACGAGGGACGCGAGCACAGCGCCTCCTCTGTCCCCTCACTCAGGCTGGGTTTTACAGATTTGTTGAGGAAAGACAAGAGCAGAAGTTGAAGAGCGAGTTCCCCTCTTGTTCACTGCCACACAGCTGTTTTCCTGCCTCACCATCCTCTGGCATTTCCAGGGGTGTGAGCTATAGCCACAAAAGCGGGTGCAGAAGGAGCCTGCCTGAGAGCTGGGCGTTGGTCCACTGGATACCTACCTTTGTCTTGACAAATGTGTTGCCTGGTGCAGCCAGTTGGCTGCATGCAGTTGACCTGGTGCTTCACCAAACTGGCACAGGCGACAAATTAAAATTAACTACACAGGCCTCGTTTGTTTCTAGAAGCTGTAGAATAAATAAACCAGAGGTGTTTCAACAAAAAAACCTCTCAGCTCTGCCATTTTCAATGCTGTGTGGAAATTGGCTGTCTCATGCCCCATTCAAAGAGTGAGGCCTTTTTGCAGGTTGTTGGAGGCCCCCCCCCAATTTCAGGGAAGTAGGGGACAGGGACAATGCCAGGGACTGCCCTGCTTTCAGGATCCAGCCAGTATTTTTCATGTTTATCTCTGATGGATTGGCTGAATAGGATGATGAATTTTCCAGTAAAATTAAAAGCTGGAACTGATCAGACAGAGAGCAAGGAGGTACAAGGCAAAAATTGTCCCTGTGTGTCCTCCATTATGACTTCTTAATGACATTCTTATTTGTGTGGCCTCTCACTGTTTTGAAACTTATCTTAGCTTCCCCTAATACCCAGGCCCCATGGTTGCAGTGAGAACTAGAGAGGACTGTGCCAGCTGCAGTGGCTGTGTTACCAACAAGCTGGCTGACCTTGGGCAGTCACTTCAACTCTGAGGACCCCTTCCCACCTGTCCAGAAGGAGGCTGGGACTGCTGAGCCTCACCAACCACTCCACCACCGCCAGGTTATGCTCCATGCCTCACAGAACTGGACTTCCTTTAGTGACTTCTCTGCGCCCAAGCAGAGCAGGTGTTTCACAAAGGATTCCCAATAGGCTTTGGGGTGTGAATCTGTTCCCCGCAACTCTTCGGCTCCTCCTAATTACTTGTAATTAATGGCAGCGGAGTAGGGAGGTAGGCGAGGGGAATGAACCCCTCCAGGTCTCCTTTGCTGGTTTGCAGCTCTGACTAGTTTGAGACTTAGAAACAGGGGAGTGAGAACAGTGGCCGATGTACTTTTGGCTGCGTTTTGTTTGCCGTATTCCTCACCTATGGTCAGTAAAGGAGAGAACTGTTTGCTTTTCCCAGGCAACTCTTACTCGAAAGATCGATCTGCCACCTTCCTCCCATGCCAAGCAGTGAGACAGACTTTAGGCCTCTCCCTGCCTCCTCCCTTCCTGTCATGTGTCTTATTCATCTCTATCACTCCAGCATAGTGTTTGATATGCAGCAGATAACCAAAACATTCTCATTGATGGCTTTCCTCCAAAAGCTAGACTGCAAAGATGAAAGGGAAGACATGGAATTAAAACTAGAATTCAGTATCATCAACCATATTCTCAAAATACAGTGGAAAGCTAACGTTCTCAGCTGGAAAGTTCTGGTGATCAAGTACTTAGACTTGTGGAAACTTTAACTTACTCCAAATTCTCCCAAATCACTGCATTCTTCATTCAGAAAGTGGGAAAAGCTAGTCCTTTATACTTCAAACATCATACCTTCAATGCCATAGAACAAATCCAGGGGCAAATAGAAGCACCCTCTTCCCGTAAGGTCAGCCAGGGAAGGATGAGGATTAGATACAGGTGAAATGCAAACATGGGCCTTAAGTTCCCTGGAATAATTGGTGAATGATACCACACACCCATGGCCCAAACAGATTTCTAGACTCCCCCCGTCAGCTGTTTCAGTCAGCACATAATGTAAGGTGAAACCATTGTGTCTGGAGCCGAACTACCTGGGTTTGAATCACAGATCTGCACTCCCATGCTGTTATTTTAATTTCTCTGCCCCTTAATTTCCTGATCTGCAAAATGGTGATAATATTTTCTGTGGTATCCAGATGGTTGTGAGAATTAAGTGAATTAATACACATAAAGTACTGGGCACACTGCCTTCTGGGCTCAAAGTTACATTTCTCATTGCAAACAAATATATATTTGTCTGATTTGTATGTAGTCTGGGAACCCTAGAGTAATTCCAGGCTCCCTTTAAGAACGTCGTGTGCTCTGATTGGGGGTGAGTCCCCCAAGTCAAGCACCATCCCCGAGGTCCCTTAGCAGCCACCCAGCCTCCTCTGTCCACTGCAGACTTCAGAGATGGGGTGGGCCTCCAAGCAGAGCCCACAGTCCCTGCTCCCCTTGGCTGGGAAGACCTCTCTCCAGCTCTCTGTGCGTTCCATGCCCCAGGCCCGTGGGGCTCCCTGGGGGAAGCCTTTGCTTTCCTTACCTGGTGCGCTGTAGGTCAGCCTCTCAGTGTCCTCAATGAGACTCAGAGGTGCTGCCCTCTCCCTGTGGTGCCAGATGCATTCACTACAGGGTCAGGGGTTCGGACCCAGGGTGGCCAGCGCAGTGTCCTCCTGTGGGTCACGCTTTATGATCCCCAGGCTCCGTCACCTTCTTTCCAGTGCCTTATCTTTTGCCTTCTCCTTTTCTTTCTGTCCTGTACCTTCAAATAATTCACATCCAAAGGGTAGATTATCTTTCCCTTTTTTACTGAACCCTCTTTATTTGAAGTACTGTATCATTTAAGTCCACTACTCTTTTCAAAAATTTCCTTTGTAGAAATTTTCAGTTGTATAAAAATATTTATGAGCATGTTCATTGTCCACCCTTCCTCACCAGCAGACGCACTCTGTGGAGATGGGAATTCTGTCCCCGTTGCTTGTGCGCTGCCCCTAGAGCAAAGACAATACCTGGCACTTAGCAGTCACTAAGTAGATTTTTGTTGAATGAATAACTGGTCTATAAAACAACATTGTCCCATGTATTTATAGTATTTGTGCATAAATAGTTAAGACTAGGATTTAGGAGCTCCTTGCTGTTCTCTTTTGATAGACTTATTGCAAAAATTTTAAAAAGAAATCACTGAAGCACACTGTGCCGAGCTTGCCAGAGGGTTAATTTTTGTAATTATGACAGGGCCTGATAGATGTCCTTGAGCTAATGAGTCCTGCAGAGTTACGGCTGCAGTGAGAAGGTACATAGTTAGCATCTGTTTGTTCCCTGTACCTCCCTCATCCATGCTGTATATATATTTCAAGGAACATTTCTTTGGGTGCTGTTTTTTTTCTATTTATGTCTTTGCCATAAAAATATAAATAGATCGTTTGTCTCCGGTATCCTTAAAGTGGCTCGCATCGTTTCACTCTTTTAAAGTTTTACATAACCAAAATTTCTGTTCCCAGTATACACTGTTTGGAAGCTGGGTGGTTGGGAGCACCTGGTCACTTTGAGGCCCCCTTCCTGTGACCCCGGAGGCCATGTGTGCTGGCCACAGGGCTCCAGTTCCAGTCATGCTGCACCATACAGGATGTCTTTACTGCCTGTCCCACTTGACACTAGATCAGGTATCATGCTTAATGTTTAACATACGATAGCTCCTTTAGAGAGGCCAACTCCTGGAGCAAATGCCACAGTTATTGTCATCTTATAGATGAGAAAACATGGCCAGAGAACTGGGGTGACTCGCCCAAAGCCACACCAGTCAACAAAGGTGAGACTCATACCCCGGGCTCTGTCGGGGGTTCTTAGCCTGCGGTCTGACCCACTGGGCTCTAGAAGACAGATCTGCTCTGACGGGGACCCACAGGATGAGCTGTGCCAGCCCTGAGCCACTCCTGAAATGAGAGTGTGACTGTTGATGAGTGAGACCTAAACGATCCCTTCCATTGTCTTTTTGATTAAAAAAAAAAAGACCCCAGACTTCCATGAAGGGGCTTCTTCGATCTCTCGAGTGTGGATTGTTGGGGATGGTTACAGTTGACAGTCACACTATCAGGCAATCAAGAGAAAGCATCACTGTTTAGCCCCTTCAGGTCCTTGTTAAGAGCCCTTTCAAACTAGGTACACTTGGGCCACAGTACGGAATGGGGGAGGTAACAGTGGTCCCTGGAGAGATGCCACCTGTGTTGTGAGGTCCATCAGCCTTTGCTCAGGTTCCAGCCTCAAAGTGGAGCACACTTCTAATAGGCAGCTCCTGCTGGAAGATGGCCTGTGTTCTCCAGACAGGAAGTATGCTCCAGTGGAAAGGGCTGGGACTTAGGATCAGGTCAGGCAAGCTTCAGCCAACTTCTTTCCCTCCCCTGGTTACCCCGGTTTCCTTGCCAATGGGAAGGAAGACTAATAGAGTTTTTTTAACCTCATTGAGTTTATTGGTACATTTTAGGTATACAATACAGTTACATTCATCACTGGGATGTTATACCTTTACATGACAGGTCTTTTTTTTTTTTTACTTCATTGAGTTAATAGACTTTTGATTGAAGATAGCAGATTGAACATTAACCTCAATTGGCTTTAACCTCAGTTGGCTTCGAGGCCCTATCACAGTCACCGTGAAATTTTTATGCTTGAATTAAGGACTAAGTGAAAGCTAGAGGAGACATCAGCAACATCATTTTGGAAGCTGAAAGCTGATGGAGAAGTGGTAGCTACCTCGAGCAAGCCCCAGAAAACTGAAATCCAGGCTGTGGATGGGGAAAAGCGAGAAGCAACCCAACTTTAACATGCAGGCCCCCGCACCCTGCAATGACTGAGGAGTGAGTAGTACCAGCTTCCTCTGAAAGCTGAAATAAGATAGGGTAACACAGGACTGGCAGTTGAGAATTCATTTGAGAAGCAGAAGCCCAGATGTTCTCCCCAATTCTGGGCAGGGAAGGACTGCTTAGTCCAATAAGCTTCCACCTTTGTCTTCGTGGAAGTCTGGAGATTTACTCTGTAGAGAGGGTAAAGCAGGGTAGAGAGAAAGGCAAAGGCCATCGCAGGGCAATGGTGCAGCCATCGGAGGGTGATCTGTGCCAGCTGGAGCCAATCGCGAAGTGCCAGCCGCAACTGTAGGAGGGTGGGAGGGTATTGTCCTCACTGCTTCGGTTTGGTTTCCTGAATATTCACTGTGGGCGGGTCACGCCTGTTAATGAGTCAACCCTAAAGTCGCCCAGTTAGGAAGATGATCATTTTGCAGATGAAGGGATTGATGCACTCAGTGCTGAATAATTTGACCAAAATTATGTAGCTAAAATGGCAAAACTGAGATTTGAACCCAGGCAGTTTGTGCCCAGAACCCCAGATGTGTCTTCCACCTCCCTCTCAGTAAGAGAATCAAAGCCGATGACAGATCAACCCAGTGCTGACAGCCAGGAAAACAGGCTGTACAGGAGGAAGAGGACACCTGTGTGCCATGAGGCTCAGCGGTGAGCTGGACAGCTGTGTCCCGTGGTCTGAAAAGACTCCTCCATCCCTACACCGGAAGACAGGACATGGTGCAGGCTGGTCAGGGCTGGGGTGGGAGGTGGGAAGGTCCAGGTGCATTTCTTCTGGGGAGAAGTACTGTAATATACACAGTACAGGGCTGTGTCACAGCATTCCAGCCAGTGGCAGTCTCCTTGAGGACAATAGTCCCATGACACGATGCTGCCTGGTGAGGTCACAGCCATCTGGGTTTGTGCACGTACACTCTACAGTGATTGTACAGTGACATAATCACCGATGACATATTTCTCAGAACTGTACCTGTCGTCATACCATGCACACTCAAATGCCTAAAAGGAAAAAAATGCACCAAGAAGCAGCAGTAAAAATATCTTATGTAATGATACAGCCAAACCTCCCATAGAATCAGCAAGAAGAACTGAAAACAGATTGCCTTTGGAGAACCAAGTGTGACGGAAGAGGGTGTGGGGGCTGCCATCCTTCGGAATAAGTCCTTAGGCTTATTTGACCCTTCAAATATGTACAAACACAGCCTTGATACCAACAAAAACTACATCTTAGAAAGGAAGAAATACTTGCAATGCTGTTATAAAATAAACCCATTTTATCTTACTGGAAACTCAGTAAATGTTAGTTTTCCTCCTTCCCCTGTCTTTCAAGGACAAGTTCATATCCTATGCAGAAATTAAACCCTGGTTTGGGCTGTGCTGCGTGACTGCCCATCGCTCAGAGTGGCCCCGAGCCCTTCAGCGCTTATATTTGTCAGCTGCTAAGGTCCATGGGAGAAGAGAAAGCAGGGAACTCTGTTGGTGGAGAGCTTTGGCCAGGGTGTGTTAGCATCTGTGGGCCTTACTAGATGTAGAGTAGTGACACAGCAAGGTCTGAGGGCTGAGGATGTGGTTAGAAAGCCCTCTGGTGTAATTGGATGGGCCAGTAAGGGCATCTGACCACATCCTGAGGATGAGGCAGGTGATGCTCCAATCCCATTGGGGGGTGATGTGCGAGCTCCCCCAGACGTAAGAAAGGTGTCTAGGACCCTCAAGATGGCTGTTTAGCACCTCAGACTAGGGTGAGAGACCATTGTCTCAAAAGGTAGATTTGGGGGCTTGTGTATAAAATGGGGAGGGAAAGGAGAGAGAGAGAGAGAGAGAGAGAGAGAGAGAGAGAGAGCGTGCACATATTTATAAAGTATGCCATATGCCATTTGTTCAGTGCAATATGCCACTTTATTTTTATCTCTTCTTACTTCAAAGACAGGGAAAGCCTATTAGTAAATCTAGGCATCTATATGTATTCATCTGCACATATATGTTTACATCAAGTATTTGTGTATTGATAAATTGATTCTAAAATGCTTTTCATTTCTGGCAGAACCTTGCACGTTAGTGAACTTGGATCCTCATATTGAAGCATCCCTTATCATTTTACAGTATATGCTGAGGCCTCTTACCCGAAATGTTCAGAACCGGAAATGTTTGGGACCTTGGAATTTTGGAATATTGGCAGAGAGAGACAGACAGAATGAGACCTGAGTCTAAACACAAATGTTTTTGTGTCATTTACACTTTATGCACAAAGCCTGAAAGTAATTTTATCCATTTTTAAAATTTCATTTGTGTTTTGACTGTAATTCATTACAAGCTGTCAAATGTGGAAATTTCCACTTGTGGCTTCGTGTTTGTTCAGAGAGTTTTGGATTTGGGAGCATTTTAGATTTTTTAATTCAGGAGGTTCATCTTGTACTTCTTCCTATTTTAGGGTAATTGTGAGTTTGGTTTTTAAAAAGAATACATGATTGCTGTCATCTGCTTGATAGTACAAATGATTTTATTTTGCAGGCCCTACCATCCTGTCAAAGTTGAAGAAAAGGCCCTTTACCGAATCACGCCCACTGGTGTTTATTGAAAGCCTGCTACACAGAAGGCTTTGGGGTTCACTGGACACAGTGAAGAGTTTGGCGGACAGCCCTTAGCCTTTATAATGTATCGTAGAAAGGGAAAGCGTAAGAGCTGGGTGACAGCAATGCAGATCTGACAAGAACCACATAAGGGAGACAGGCTTCTCCTGGGGCCAGGGGTGGCGAGAGAACACATCTCATTCCGGGGCTCAGAAAGAGGGAAATGAGTTGCATCCTAGGGATTTGTGCTACTGTAAGCCAAAAGGAAGTGCATCCCCGGCCTCCTTACATCCACCCTTTTGCTCTTCAGTAGCTGTGAGTGTCTAGGATGTGTCAGTCTCTGTGCTGTGACTCTGCCTTGCTTTTTGGGACCCTAGGCATTTCCTGTGTAAGGCACTTGTGACATTAGCCTCAGCAAGGCCAGGCATTTCCTGGCTGTCTTCGGTTTGGCTGGTGTGGGTGCTTCGGTAAATGCAGTACCTTTGGTGCCCCAGGATTCTGAAAGAATTCAGGCATCACTGATGGAGAAATACCACTGAGCTGCAGAGGAGCCCACCCTTAGCCTTTGGCTGTAGAATCCCAGTCAGATGCAGGCCCCTGGGCCTGAGGGGAGCGGCAGGTGCCGGCTCCAAGCCCATCTAGGGTGTGGACCATGGATAGAGGGGTCCTGCCTCAAAGGGCCATGGCGTCCTTGCCTGGACCATCCTGCTGCCCATGCCCACATGCTTCTTCCTGGCCCGGCCGATGTGGGCTCAGATGACCCTTCCCCAGGCTCTCTATTACAGCGTTAGCCAGTAAGAATTTTAGAGAGATTAAAGGAGAATTCTAAAAAGTTTTCCTGGAAATAATGTTAAAAATACTTATCTTGGAAAGAAAGATGTCACCAGACTGGTAAGTCCTTGGCAAATAATGGCTCTGACTGCATTAGTTGCCCTGGAGGTTACAGTACTTCCTTCCCCTTAGCATTGACAGTGTTTGGTAAGAGAAGCAAAACACCAAAAGCTTTTAACTTATTTATCCCAGAGATTGCAGTTTTTTGAGTTTTTGCATGAAATTCATATATGTTATCTAGAAAAATTCAAGGAACTAGAATCTGATGTTCAAACCCTAGACTAGAATCAAGTTTTGTCTTAACCCTGTTCTCTGATACAGCTGCTTTGAGTGCCTATGTGGTAGGCATCCAGCCAGAATAGAAATCCTATGAATGAATGGCCAGCCACATTGTGTGTATCTTGGTGGTCCAGTCATTGTCACCTGATTGGTCTTTGACAGCTGCTTCAATATCACATAGACTTTTTTTTCATTAAGTTTATTGGTACATTGTAGGTGTACAGTTCAGTTACATTCATCATTGGGATCTTTTACCATTACATGATGTATCTTGGTTCACATAGACATCTTACAGAAACTAAATATTACATATGTTACATATGCTTATGTAATACACATATATGGGTATATTACATGTCTATATGCATATTATAGCATCTATGCGTAAACATATAAAGTACGGAATGATGTGTAAAGTTATGTAGGTAATATGTAAGAATCTGGAGATTTCTTTTCAGATGTAATCCCTTTCTCCACTTCTTGTAGGGTGCACATTTTTTAAAAATAGGAAGCGCCATTTATTCTTGTTTGGCCCTGAGCTCCCGCACAGCTCAGAAGACGGCTTCCTGTGTCCTTTAAGGTAGAAGCCTTTCCTCAGTGAGGGCCCAAGAGCTGAAATTCATCTGGACGAACACAGATTAAGGTTTACTCGCCACCATGAAAGCATCTCCCTGTTCCACTCCATTGTGCTGCTCAGATTGCTCAGTCAAATTTAAAACAGGAAATGGCACGGAAGGTCAGATACAGGAAACCATTTAAATAATTGCCCTCCTTTTCTGAGATTGCTGACTTCCATCTAACCCAGGACTCAGAGATTACCACTGCTGGGATGCGGAAAGGTGCAACTCTGACACTGGTCCCGGAGGCCTGTCGTTCTGAGATCCTCTTCCCCAGCTAATGAGGCTGTGGCTTCGGGGGCCTTGTTTTATCAAGGCTCTGTCAGGCTCCCTTCACATTTATCTGTGTGAGGCCTGGACTGCACAACAGATCTGTAAAGCAGAGTACTGAAAGAGGACAGGACCATTTCCAGAACCTGGTGTTAAGTTTGGTAACTCTTAGTTTTCAGTCAGTTTCTGCTCTTCATGAAGAGGCAGTGTCATACCGGGTTGCAGGTCAGTGGTCGCTGCCTAAGCCCAAGTCCTGCTTCTGCAACTTCCTGCCGTGTTGCCATAGAGAAGTTACTTAACTTCAGTCTCTACCTCTGTGAAGGGAGCTATAGTAATAAGAGTAATCCATCCCTCACAGTTGTTATAACAAAAATAAATAAGATATACCAAGAGCACTTAGAACACTGCCTTGCACAAAATAAAACATGTCGGTGGTTGTTATTGTCACTGTGTTATCCTCATTGTCATCATCATCATATCATCATCATCATCATCATCATTATTTGGTGAGAGCAGAGGCATTAACACACCTTTCAATGTTTTTCATCCCCAAGAGTTAAACCAAAAAAACCCCAAAGAACCCGTAGGTGACCATTGAGCTATTCCTGTTGTGCTCCAGGGTTCAGCTGGTTATGAGCATGTCCCAAAGTCTACTTGAGTGTGCCCTGTAGTGTACACCACTGTACCCTGACTGCACCAACTTCAGGTCCTCTCTGCTGTGCACCTGCTGCCTTGAGGCTCGCATATCCCACAACACTGTGTGGTCACACCCATCGGGGCTTTTCCACTGTGTAAAATGGATGGAAGCACACAAGAATCTTCTGTTAAAGAACAGAATTCTTAGTATGAGGTAAGCTTATTAGCCAGATGCATGGCTGGATTTCTGTCATAGAAGTTTTCTAGGAGATAAATTTTAGGAGAAACAAAGCATTTTCCCCCAAGATAAAACCAAGTTATTAGATAATTTTAAATACATTTAAAATTGTTTAATATCCTTTCCATTGACTCTGATAGTAAAAATATTGGATATATGCTCATACTCAATTTCAGGTTTTGCTTATATTTTATTGAATTACTGCCTCTGTGATTGCCAGGTTCCCCAGAGCTAATGTACATTCACCCCATGTTTCACAATTGCTCCCTCTAGGCATTGGAGCCTTCGGAAGACTCCCATGCAGAATGCCCACAGTAGAAGGTCGTCACTCTTCTGTGGTCCTTCTTAGCAATGCCTGAAATGACTAGCGATTGGGAAACTGCTTCTGGGCCCATTGTGGTCAGTATGACTACGCAGGCCCTGGCTGTCTCCAGCTTTGCTCTGCTTGTTCAGGAGATGAAGCATGGATTCATCCCTTGTTATAATTGAGAGAAAGATCTGGTGATCTTCTGGTCCTACAGGTTCATTTTCAGTTCAGAGAGAAGACTCTTGCAGCCAAGAGTAACCCAATTAGTTAGCGTAAGAGCTGGGACCAGACTTTGATTCATTTGGTGCCTAGGGAGGAAGAGAAGAGAAGGCACATTTCCTCTGCACAAGAACAGATTAAATAAAGCCCTGCCATCACTTGAGGAACTCAGAGCTCAGTAAAATGATGGTCAGGTAAGCAGATAATTGCAAAATTGTCTTCCTGTTCCCGGCCCATTGCTCATGTTCCTCCGCTGTGGGTGCAGGTGACAGCAGTACCTGGTAGATACAGACTGTTTCACCTCAGCCATCTGCACAGGCATAAAGGAACCAGTTTTGGTTTTGATGCTCATCATTCCTTTAGTTGTTCATCCATTTCTATGCTTGAGCCCTTCAGGAAAAAGCACATATGAGTACAGTCACTTAAATGCCACATACTAGAGAGGCAGATTGTGGTCTTTACCTTCAAGTGATTTATCATCTAGTGGAAGGAGACAAGCACAGGAAGAATGAGGACAAAGGTGTGTTAAAAGAACTGTGATACAAATATGATCAGGGATGTGGAAGACTCGGTTTCATTCCTGCAGAATCCCCATTGGGGTGTCCTGGATATTTCACATGTGGATTAATGGAGTGAACTGTAAGATGCACCGCATCTGGAAACCTTGCTGTGCTACCTTCCTCGCCTGCCCTCTTCTGCTTTTTACCTCTGAGGCGAGACCATGTGTCTTGCATATGTTACCTCAGAATCGGTACTGCTGCTGGACCTAGTTTTGTCTTGGATACAGCTTAGAGAGTATGCTTTCCCTGGTCCAGTTGGTCCCTTCATCCACCATTCACTCGTTATTTATTCAGCTGAGTGTGCACTGGGTGCTGGGCTCTGCGACAGAGTGGAAAGCAAGGACTTCCCCCGCGAGCTTTTAATCTATGCCAGTGGGAGAACTGACCTTAATGAAATAGCACGTAAGAATGTGAAATGACAGCTGGGAAAAGCGTGGTCGCCGTGGTGCTCTGAGAAGAGGGAGCTGTGGAGTCAAGGCCACGTGAGGCTGTGGGGAGAACACTCCAAGCTGAGAGCAGCCTAAGCCAGGCTCACTTGCTGGAAGAAACTTGGTGCATCAGTGGCCCAAAAAGAAGGGTGGTGGGGCAGGAAGGAGGGAGGATGGCTATGTGGCGAAAGATGTGGGCATGGCCAGACAAGGCCGGGCCTTGTAGGCCAGGGAAGGATTCTCACCCAGCTAGTAGGGAATCCCCTAAATGTGGAAACAAAGGGAGTTTGTCTCTCGTCTTCCTGTAGCCGTGGCATGATACCCAAGGTGATGAGCTCATGAGAGGAAAGCTTTGTTTGGGGTCGCGGCTTAGAGGTTTAGTCCGGGGGCCCCTCTGTGCCACCTCTGTGTCAGTGTCGGGGCAGCACTTCGCAGTGGTGGAAGAAGCGGCTCCTCCCGTGGGAAGCAATGGGAGAGCTGGAGGAAGGGTCCCGGGCCCCACAGCTGCCTTCAAGGCCATCCCCAGCTTCCTGGTGTCCTCCCATGTGGACCTCCCGCTGCTGCCACCGCCTCCCAGCAGCACCACAGCTGTGGTCCACATCTCAATACTGGGGCCTTTGGGGACACTTCCCGAACTACAGCAGACATGCTCTGCGGAGAATGGACTGGCAGGGAAGCAGGGCTCGGGAGAAGGAGGAGGCCGTGCAGAGATGCAACAGCTGATGGTGGCTGGGACTGGGGTTGTAGTGGGGATGGCGCCAAGGCAGCAGATCTTGAGGTGAAGAGAACCTGGAACTTCCAGAACTTGCTCCTTGTCTGAATGTGAGGGCTGAGGGGTGGCGGCTGCCAAGTGATGGAACTGAGGGGCGGCACTGCCACTCATGATGAGAAGGATACACTTGGCTGTGTGTGAAGGACTGGTGGGGATGCTAGATTTACCGGCTGCCTGTGACCTCTCGGGTCTGGCAGGAGACTTGGGCCTGGCGTGGAGATCTGCAGGTGGTCATCATTGCAGGGCCTCTAAAACTAAGGGCACGGAGAAGTTGGAGTGAGAAGTAGGGGTGGGAAAAGCACTCTGAGGCTCAGGAGCCTGCGCTGGTAGTGGCAGGCAGAGGACAGTCACCCCGAACATGGGAGAGCCGAGGAAGTGAGGAACTGGCAATCTGGACTGTCCCCGGTATTCTCACATGTGCAGGAGGTCACTGGATCCCGGGGCGCTGTGCCTACCAGTAGGCTCATCTGTAGCTGCTGCCAGTGGGGCCTGGGTGGAGGTGGTCACTGGGCTGTGACCTGGAAGGGTGCGTCCTGTCCCTAGCTCCTCTCTTCTCTCTGTCCTTTGCCATGTGAGCATTGTCCTCTGTCTCGCCTTTCCTCTGTGCTCTCTGCTTTGGTGCCAGCTAGCTAGGGACTGAAACTGTGAGCCAGTAAGTTGTAGCTGTTGGGATTTTGTCCCAGCCACAAGAAGGTGACTACAACACCAGGGGAGGCGAGTTCTGCAAGCCAGGGGAAACAGGCTTCAGGAAAGCTAGAGCAGCCAGCATATCAAAAACTGCCTGGAGACAGATGAGATGATTGACAGAGAGCCATGTCAGGGCGACTATCATGAAAATATGATCATCCTTGGGGTACAAGGTTAGCATGGGTTAAGGAAAAGGTGGGAGGAGAGGAAATGGAGAGTGTGTAGAATCAACTCAAGAGAAGAAGAGAAACCGGGCACAGCAGTGCACACCTGTCATCCCAGCTGCTGCGGAGGCTGAGGCAGGAGGGTTTATGAGTGTGAGTCCAACCTGGGAACGTAGTGAGACCCCATGGAGAGAAGCGGGTTGGGAGAGGGGGAGAGAACAATGAGGTCATTCTGGAGCCTGAGGAAGATGAGCAGGGGGCCTGGAAAGGAAGGGAGGCTGAACCTGTTGGACGTTGGGGCTGCAGGCTTCCCCTCCAAGTCATTTCTGCTGTCTCTGAGGAGCTCAGCCTGTGTGCAGTGGTAGGGCAGGGCCTTCTCGGGTGCCCAGAGTGTCTCCCGATGATCCAGGCCTTTTCCTGCACTGGGAAAGCATCTTGTAAACTAACCTGTTCAGGAGTCAGTTCCACAGGAGGAAAGCTTTTCTATGGAATGGAAAAGTAGAGAAAAAATGCTTTTATTGTCCTGCTTAGGCTATTTTCCTCAGCTTACCTTTGACATGGTGTTGCCACAGTAGTTTTCTCGGCTTCCTACTGTGAGTTTTCTACCTAAAATATTTTTACATTTACAAAGTTGTTACTGTTCTTTTCCATCTTCTTTTCATCTCTGTCAGCTTTTTTATTACAGACCATACTTTTTATTTGTTACATTCTCCCCATCTTTATGATACATTGCCAACAATATTATTTTTGCCGTTCTGTATGCATATTATTGCTTTAGCTTTGCAGGGACTTCCCCATGAGTAGCAGAACGTTGTTTATGAAACCTGACAATCATCCTGCTAGTACCTGTCTCGGACAGCATGGATGGAGTCACACACATGACCAGCTTCCAGAGCTCCTTGTTGCCCTTGTGCTTGGAAAGCACCGTCTCTGTCTCCCTGGTCAGCAGCCTGGAGGGAGGCTCGCCTCCCACCCTGCTCCTCCATTGGGAGGGGAGCCGGAAGATGTAAACATGGCTGTTAAGACTCCAGGCACCTAAGGAGATAATTCTGAGTAGTTGTTTTGCAGGTCTTTCAGGAGAAACTAGGAGTGTGAATTGGCGTGTGTCATGGTCAGGCAGGGTAGAACCTTAGGTCATAGCTCCTGGATTTGAATGCGGGGCCTGTCACCGCCCTTTGTGATCTGAAGCAGTTGCTAACTTCTTTGTGCCACAGTTTATTTCTTTAGAGAACAGGCGTAATATTCCTCCTATCCTGTGATGATTATAAGGACCAAATGAGTGGATTCATGTCAGACTCTTAGAGCCACACCTGCTGCGTATTAAACACTTCATACATCCTGACTCTTAGACCAGTGTGAATCTGGTGCTAGTGCCTTGGAAGTCTGTCACCTTCTGCTGTCTGCACTCCTTGGCTGCCTCATTTAGGAAACTCTTCATTTTAATCACATATAACAAAAAGTAAGTTGTTCTAAACCTAGTTCTTCACAAAGTCTAAATGAGTATGGTCCACAACAGTAAAGCCTCATAGCATGTGAGCTTCTGTATTACCTGCCACACTATAACAACCAGAATCTGTCCCCTTTGCATTGAAAACTCCTCACACTCCGGACACTGACTGGCACTTTGATTTGGGGAGGATCTTTAGCCAGGTTGGCACACATGAAACACTGTGGTTTTCAGCTGTTTAAAACCATTAGCAGTGGGATAGGGTGCGGAAGTCTGTTTGGATGACAACATGGACAGGCATTACTCACAGCCTGGATCTGAGAAGCCTGCCTGTGGCCCTGGGGGGCCTTGCCTTTGGGCCCCGCAGACACCCTCCTTCAGTGCCCATGTCACTAATGACTGGGAATGTTTTTTCAGGAGATCAGAAGCAGCCCACTAAAGGGAAAGTGGAGAGAACTGGAGCGCTTAATAGTGTGGAGAGGAAGGATGGATGCAAGAAAACCTACAAAAAAGATCAAAGTTGGTGTGGAGGAAGGGTATGGCCTTCCTCCCAGCCCAGACACAGGCTTCTTCCAGTGGCAGAGTGGTAGAGGGGAGTCCTGGCAAAAGAGCAATGAAGAAATGAAGATGTCGTTGAAATGTTGTGAGGAGGGCCAAAGACAGGCGCAGAGTTGAGCTGGACATGGCCCTGCCCCATAAGTCTCCAGGAACGGTTTCTCCAGCTCTAGCTTTGCACCTAAACTGTGGGTTCACTGCAGATGCGAAGGTGGATGGTCAGCACGCTGCCCAAACACGGTGGGCTCATCCTTGTCATCACCTTAAGGCTCTGCTGACAGCCCACAGCCAGGGCCCCTCAGCCCCCCTCAGTCTCTCCTGTCGCCCCCAGTGCCCGACCACCCCCTGCAGTAGAGCTCCCTTGTCCGCGGCACATCTGTGGAAGCATAATCGGAACAAAAATTAACTTGCAGCTTTGGAGTTTGAAAGAAAACTTTTTTTCACTTTAGGAACAGAAATTTTAATGCCTCCTATGTGAATGCACTGTAATTCCCTGAAATGGTTTCATTTCTCTGCTAATTTTGTGCTGAAAATGGGAACTCCGCTGTTCCAGGATGTCACAATGGGGTCAGTGGGGGTGGCCGAGCTCAGCGGACCCTCCCCTCGCGCCCACTGGGAAAATGTCCTCAGGGCCTGCACTGTCCGAAGGTCTCCTGTCAGGGCTCCACGGTGACTTCCTTAGAACATCTATACCCAACGTGGGCTCACCTGGCATGCATGAAAAGAAGCATCTCGAAAGCACAAAGGCAGCTGCTGTGCTATGACTTTAAGCTCTTTGGATAAGTGGACGTTGGTTTATCTTTGGTTCCAGATTCCTCTGAGTAGAACAGGAGATGTTAGGGTGGGATCGTCATGGTCCTCTCTACCTGGAGCACAACCTTAGCCCGCCACTGAGTGGGCACTCATGGGTGCCTGTGGAGCCTCTGGCTGTGACCTCTGTAGCCTCCCGTGGGTCTCATCCAGCAGCTCTGGGCATAGGGACAGAGATTGGAGAGACCTCGTCACTGCTTTCACTAATTCACTGGGATACTTTATTAGGGTGTTGCCAGCTCTTAGCTTACTGCGTCCTGTCATACAGCATGATGCTGTCATTGTTTGTTCGCTCTGCTTTACGGGGACAATTGATGATGCAAGCCTGGAGCCCACAGAACACGGCTACAAGACGAGGATCAGCAGCAGGCTGATCTTCAACATGGGAAGGTTTCCTAGAGGGTTAGCACTCACTTCCTCCCCAGGGCTCAGGATGAGACTGTGGAGGAGGTACAGAGCTGTGGGCGTGTGCCTGAGCTGCTTTCTGTCTGCTTTGTAAGAGGGCAATGGGCTTTGAGGCTCTGTTGCATTCAGCCCTCCCTTGCCCCCGCCTGGATGCGTCTCATTCAGTGGAAGAGAGGAAAGTACTTGATAAACCGTTTACAGAAACCTAAGGAGCTAACTTGCATTGAGCCATCTGGGAAGCCAATGGCAATTGTGTGTCTTTTAACTGTTTCCTTTGATGGTTGTATAGTTTTGCCTTTTTAGCTCTTTCACACAATGGCAGAACTCAAATGGGTGAGTGAAGAGCCAGTCACTAGTGACTACTGGGTGGACATATGATGGTGAGTGAGAGCTCCCTGCTTCCATTCTGAGGCAATTCTGCTCTCCTGTGAGTGGAAGGAGATGCATGACACTGCCAAAGAGGAGCACTTGGAATGATCTGTGGTGTTTGGTGCATTGTCTTCTACTAACCCCACATGCTGGGTACCTCCTTCATGCTCTGCCCTCTACTAAGAATGGTGGGTCATGCTAAGAAGAACACTGCCACTCCTTAGCTAACTTAGAACACTTGTCTCATACTGAAAAGGAGCGCAACCAAGTGTCACCCATTTTTTTAATGTTTGCTTGTTTTGCTGTTTCTACAGCAAAACACGTAACTGTGTGCAGTAAACATTTGCCATTAATAACCACTGCTGGTCCCTGAGTATGCCTTGAGCAGGAAGAGGTAGCCCCCGGATGCCCCCAGGAGTTCACATCAGGAGAGCAGCTGCCTGACTGTGCAAGAACGCATTGAGTCCCATCTTGTAGAACGCCTGGAGCTCTGGGAAATGTGCCACTTACAAGGAGAGAGATGAATACTCAGTGCCTGATAGGTTTGCTATGTACCAGTCATACATAGTGCTAGATACACTGGAGGTGCAAAGACAGAGAAACAGATAATTAAAGTGTGGTTAACATCATAGCAACAAAATCAAAATTTGGAAAAGAGATATCATTTAACATTAACAATGGCTCCTTTAGGTGGGCATGGTGCACATCTGTCAGCCTAGCTACTTGGGAGACTGAGGCAGGAGGATCATGAAATCAAGGTCAGCCCAGACAATTAAGTAGGACCCTGAAGTAGGAAATATAAGGATGCCTAAGGATGTAGCTCAATGATAAAGCAGCCTGGGTCCAATCCCAGTACCACACAAATACACACAAATAACCCCTTCTGGCTATAAAATAGAGTGCTACTCAGCCAGAAAGAACAAGAAACTAGACATTTATAGCTAAATGGATGCACCTTGAGGCCATACTCTTAAGTGAAATAAATAGGACACACTTGAATAAATACCAAATAATTTCTTTGGTGTGAGAAATTGAAAGTGTAAATAAGATTCAAATTGTATAGTTGTAATGTGAAATAGGAGGAAAAGGTTTAAAGGAGTAGAGGAAGTGGGAAGGGTAGGGGAAAGGAAAGAAGGGAAAAGGAAAAAATGGAAACAAGTCTTTGTAAATAGGGAAGGGTAGAGAGTGTGAAGGGAGGGCAGGGGAATGGGGAAAAAATATGAACCAAGACACATCATGTAAAGGTACAAGATCCCAATGACTGTAACTGTATTTTATGCCTAAAAAGTACTGATACTTAATGGAAAAAAAAAAAGGACAACAAAACAACAAAAAACAAACACCCCTTCCAAAAACAGACTATCAGATACCAAATGTAGTGCCACCCAGCTAAATACCTAGAGTCGTGGTCTGCCAGTACTAGACACGTCCTTTAGAACGATCCATCCGTATCTTGTTCTAGTGGTGGGGAAATATATCCAAAGAGTTCAAGGGCCCGGCAGTGTTTAACTAACAGTTCTTTCTTGGCATTGTGTCCAGTGCTCACCTTGACCACAGTAAGTTGGAAAAGACAGCTGCTAGCCATCTAGAATACCCTGGCTGCTGGTACCTGACTGTGTAGCACTGATGCCGACTCATGGCTGCAGTTTGGGTTTGCTGAGCTGCTGTACTTTCCTGCGGTTGCCCTCCTGGTTATTCTGTAGCCCATGCACCCTTAAAGCCCAGCATCAGAGCTCCTCGCCTCACTCTTCCTGCCTGGCTTCTTCAGAAGTCTGCGCGGGCTGACAGCAAACAGCAAGTCTGCAAACAGATGAGAGGTGTGTAAATTTGCTTTCATCCCCCAAGGGATAATGTAGGGTTTCATAGCTTCAGTTCTGTTGAATTTTACTTCTGAATCATGATGACTTACTTATCATGTGATGTTTTCTGTTTTACGCATTTTATGAGCAGCTGCATAAGTGAATGTTTAGTTTATTTTCACTCTTGTAGTGTGGGTCAATCACAGGTGAAATAAATGACACTACCAGTTCCACTGCCTTTGCAGAAGTTTGGCAGACACCATACCCCAATGGGCCATCCAGATGTCCCAGGGACACTGAAGGAGCCAGCAGTTGGTCGATTCAGTCAAACAGCCAGAGAAACCAGAGGGAAAAGGAATTTAATTTGAATTTGAATTGATTTTTAGATGTTTCTCACTGCTCCATTCAAACAAAACATTTAGTCCTTAGGTAGAGACAGCCAAGGCACAAATGGGTGGCTTTGTCAGTGTTGGTGGTGCTGGGGAGCCAGAGTTTCGTGCATGCTAGGCAGACGCTCACCATCGAGCTGCATCCACAGCCCCGGCCTCTTCCAGTGTGATTCCTGGCTTTGCCTCTTTGGTGCTGTGTAGTCTTGAGCCGGTTCCTTAGCTTCTCCGGGCCTCATGTGTCTTCACTAGTAATGATGTTGATACTTACTACAGAGCATATTCAAGAACGCTACACTTTAATGTCAACATATGGCACCTTAGCACAGGACCTGAAAAAACAAATGTTAATTCCGTTCCTCCTGAGAAAGAACAATCCTGCGATGAAAAAATGGAAGCCGTTTCATAGCACTGAGCAGGCTGAGTTACAGTGCCACCAGCGCAGCACCTTCGCTGGTTGGTTCTGCACTTGGCTTCTCCCCTCAGCCTGTCCTGCAGGGAGCAGCACAGAGGAGGTCGCTGTGCACACCTCCTGGCTCTCTGAAGGTCCTGCACATTGCCTCGCTCATTCCCCGCGCAACAAAACCTTTGTAAGTGCACCTTGACTTAGCACGATTATCTTATATGTTTTATATTTTCTTTGGCCTGTTAGTGTGCTTTTCCATCTGTATATGTGATAATTAACTTTATAAGGTCTTATAAGATAAATAAAAGAATCTGATGCTGGAAAAATAACAGGTGGGTGGAAGGAATGGGGAAAAAGAAGGGAGCTGAAGTGTGTTATGACAGGTACCAGTTTCCCACAGTGAATATAATCATGCACGGCAAACATGTACTAATAAAAGTGAAGGAGAAGAAAGGCTTTGAGAAATGCCTTAAAATATGACATGGAGAGAAAGTTGGTGTGCACCAAGGTACAGGTGAATTTCCTCCTGAGAATCTTTTTTTTTTTTTTTTTTGGTACCGGGATCAAACTGGGGTCCTTGTGCTTATGAGGCAGGCGCCGGAAGCATTGAGCTAAATCCCTGGTCCTCCTCTTGAGACTCTTGCAGCTGACCCTTTGTGTTTCCGTTTCTGTTTCCATTTCCTCTGCTCTTTGGGGCGGCCTCAAGGCTGCTGTGGGCATTGCTCTTCTCCTTGGTCTCACAGGTGCTACACCTGCCAGTGCTGACCTGCATGTATTGCTGTGCTAGGAGCGATGTTCTGAGGCTGCTCTGTGAGGCTCTAATTAGGATTAAGGTTCCCAAACCTCCTCTGGTCACCCTTGCTCCAACCCACAGTGAAACTGAACAGCTGCCATGGCAAGCGCCTCATACCCTGGGGCCATGGCTGGCCAAAGGATTCGCATGGGAGTGGGTGAAGGGGAGGAGGAGCCTCTATTAGCTTGGGCACACCGCCTGTGTCATTGTACACCCCATCCTCAGAGCTCTCCCCCTGCTTGCCTGGCTTATGGCTCTGGGAGAGGATGAGGAAGAAGGAGCTCTGGCTGCAGAAAAGTGGCAGTTGGTTGTGTATTTTCAGTCATACTCAAGCATTATCTTGTTGATTTTTTTTTCTCTTTAAAGCTTCTTTAAATCCTTGATAGAACGAGACAAGATATAAACACCTATGTACAAACTAAATGCAGCCTTTAATAATATATGCACCCAAACATGGGGGCTTATGTCCCAAAGGGACATACAGTGCCCTGCTGCTGGCCTAGATGGCTCAGTCATTGGCTGAGGCCAGCTTGGGTTTTTCTGCATACCAACCCAGGTAGACAGACAGACAGACAGATGGAGAGAGAGAGTGAGATCAGGCAGTGCAGCCCCTCTGAACACTGCAGATCATCACAGTGCCCTGGTTCAGGAAATCAGTCACTGTTACTCACAGCCCCAGTTCCCTTCCAGCTTTTAGCTGCTGGAGAGCAGAGAGTGGTCTTGTTGTTCTTCAGGACTTGTAGTATGTGGACCACTGGGGATGGAGAAGAAACGTGTAAAGGACAACAGGATAAATGAGAAATGAAACATTAAAATATCATAATATTTTATAAGAATGGCAATTTTGGACACATTGTTATTACCTGTAGGTGCTTTCAGAAACAATTCTCCTTACCAGATGCTTCTGAGCAAGATCCTGTTTTCCTGGAGAGATAAACGAGATTCCTCATCAGCCTGCACGGCACTGAAGTCTAATTACATTTTTGTAATAAGTACATGTTTTAATTGTTTCCATTTGGCTTATTTTCTCAAGAAGTCTTATCGTCTGATTTACATTATTTGTTTTCTTGGTAGACCCTGTTCTCCTTAGGGTGTAAAGCTTCAACTGAGGCTTTTCATAATTACCACTAATTCTTAATAAAGAGTGAAGCCAGGTAGCCTTACTGAATTCACAGGTACATGGAACGTTTTTATTTTTAGTGTCCTTATTATGCCCACCCAAGACTATACATTCATCAGTCTGCAGTCTCTGCCTGACTATGTAAAAGATTGGAGTGTTCACACATTATAATAAATAATGAGTGTCATCGAACTCATTACAGTAAATCCTTAGGTAATTACTCTCTTCCGTGGCAAGGGGACTTATGGTCGCATAAACTAAAATTATTCCATCTCAAGACAAACCCTGAGGTGGCTGTTAGAGTTAAATGTAATTCATTTGCCGCATGTTTATTATAGTTAAATTTAACTAATTTAGGGTCTGTTGCTGGCCAACAGCTGAGGAGGAGGAGGAAGTTTCAACACCCATGAGTTCCTTGGAAAGGAAAATGAGGCTCTGTGGCCGAGCTCTCAGAACGTGATGTGAGAGTGAGTCCTGCTCGGGCTCTGTCCCTGCTGTCCCGAGTTAGATGCGTTTGGTGGAGAGGGTGGCTGGCCAATGAGCTGCTTGCTAATGAGCTGCTGAGGCGGTGGGTTGATGGGCTGTAGCAATAGGAACTCGCAGTATTAATGTGGGGCGCTGCTCCCCTTCACCTGTTCCTCCTCAGAAACAAAGGAGTGTCTCTCAGCAGTTTCTCTTGGAATTTCCCGAAAAGTCGCAGCCAGCACTGTTACCCCCAAGGTCCTAGTAAAGTGGATGATCTCTCGGCAGAATCTCATGAGCCCACCTTTTGTGTCCCCTTCCTCTCCACATCACAGGGTGGAGTAGAATGTTAGTTCTTCCTAAACCTTCCCTCTTCAGAGAGGGTTTTCTTGGGGAGAGAATGTGAAAGAAGCACTTCCTCAAGGGTCCAAATATGCACTACATCTTTAAAAGCTATTTCCACGGAGTGAACACTTGTTAGGGCAGGATTTTGCCTGGCAAGAGCTCTTCTGAGCTGGATGGTTTGTTCTCCCAAAGACGTTGGGGACGCCCAGGGAGACATCACAGCATACTGAGAAGTGATGGGCTCTGGGCCGTCAGCATTTGTCCATAAGCCAAAGCCACACAGCACTGCAGGCAGATCTTTCCCATTCCAGGAGAGGAAACGCAGTTCTGATCATCAGGAGGGATGTGGGTTGGAGGAAAGTAGTGTCCTACTTTTCTACTCGGGAGCTGTGCGTACTGTTCTAATTGCTCAAGTGGAGGTAACAGTTGGAGAAAGTTCCACAGAGGTTCAGTAAGTGAACCTAGGAGTCAGTAGGTAGCTGTTTGCCATGGATTTGGAAGCAGGAGGCGCCTTCAGCGGGAGGACAAGAGCACATAGAAGACAGCGCTGAAGGCTGTGGGATCTGGAGTGGGTTCATGGTTTCCTTCGCCAAACCCACAGTGTGTAGGCAGCAGGATAGACATAGCCGTCTATGCCCAGGGAGCTCCCTGTCCCCTGCTAGGACAGCTGCTTCCACAGCCCCTGGCCACGTGCCGGCCATTCAGTCCCAAGGTGGCACAGCTTACAGAGGGCAGAGCTTGAGACTCTCAAGCCATAGCTGCTTCACTTTGACTGAGACTCTTCCAAAACCTCCCCTTGTCCATTTTGCTCAAGCTAAATTGGGCCCTGGGAACAGCTTGTGACGTTAGTGGGCAAGCTGAGAAATCAGTATCATACTGTACGGGTGAGGTAATTTTGGCGACAGGTTGACTTTTCCAGAATTCTGGTCTCAAAGTAAAAATTTAGTTGAGGCTGTGAAAATTTGGGGAAAAGCAATAAAGCTTTTCTGTACTTTCCCCTTGTCCCTGCAGACCCGCTTCTCTGAGAAACGGTTTCCGTGAAGCCGAGTCAATGCTTGGTGTGACCCCGGCCTCGGTTGCTCCTGGACCTGTCAGAATGAGGCCGCAGTGGTTCACGACAGAAGCTGAGTGTGGTCACACTGATGATGTTGTGCTCCTCTCAGTCTCTCCCTGGAATTTTCAGATTTTGTATTTTGCCTGTGGAACAGAAATACCTTGGTATCGTGATAGTAGTGGGGTAAGATGGACCACTCTACTCAGCATGTCCCCCTGGATTCTCCTGCTGTGACACAGAATTCCTGGTCACTGATGAGGGGATGGTGTGAGCAATTAATGTAGCCAGAGAGCCTCAAACTGCGCTTCCCGTGAAGGGAACAGACCCTAAAGGGGCTTGGAGGAAAAAGAGCAATTGAAGGATCCCCTGTAGTTCCCATATTGATTATAAATGTTCATATTTCTGTTTCCAAACCAGTTGGTACTGTGAGGGCTGAAGACTTGTCTCTACTTGCTGTGTGTGTGGTGCCTGATGGTATTTCTGGGATCAGCTACAATTGTGGAACTGAGGTGAATGTGTTCTGTGCCAGCCCCTCCTTCCCTGTTTCTGCCTTCAGATTCACCCAGCCAAAGGCAACAATGTTTAGTCCCCGTCCCACAGCAGCTCTGTAACAAGGTCACACAGGTTTCAGCCTGTCCATCCTGGCTAGAGTATACGGAAAAGCCGCAGGAGCTCTGTGTTAACAAGGATGTCATTACAGTGGTTTTGTTTTTAAGATGGGACTGGGTAGCAAAAAAAATCTCTGCTCCCTGGCATTTGTCAGAATTCAGCTAAACTCATGCTAGTTGAACTTGTGCCAGCTCTATGGAAGTGAGGGGCAGACAAAGAAACACCGGGACTGAAACTGAGTTACACAAGATGTTAACTCTGTTTATCCCTGGATGGTAGGAATATGGTCTCCTTTAATTAGTTTGTATTTATTTGAACTTTAATCTTCTTTATGAATTAATCATGTAATTTTTCAGCCCAATCAAATACCAACCAGAATGTTGAAGTGAGACTAAGGTCTGGAGATCTAATCAATGATTTGTGTCTTTTGTATACAAATACTGACTTAGAAAATATTTGCCCAAAGGATATGTCCTCTTTTTTTGTGTCAGTTTAAAAATGATGGTGCACTCTCGTTCAAAAAGAAAAAAACAGGAAACCAGCTGTCACAAAAAAGAGAAATTGTTGCATCTCAATAAATTCACATCATTTGTTTTCCTTTCCTCTAAACTTTATAATGCTAACAGTCCAAATAGCTAACTTTCTTCCTGTCTAGATATTCACAGGGTGTAAAGGGTGTATTTGATGGAAATACTAAGAGGGAAACAAACTGCTTAGTTATTAGTTCTTATTGGCCACCTGTGAAGGAACTGAGGGCTGGCCTCTTGGAGGACATGGACCACATGAATGCAGTAGACTGGAAGTTGAGAATTCTTGTTTCCCATCAGCTATAGATGAAAAGTGATAATTTCATAATTGCCTCCTATGTTTGCAGAATGTTTATGTCATTCAGATACTTTTTGCAGCTGTCCTGTGAATGCCTAATTTCTATTGCCTGGGCCCCAGTTTCTGAAGGGGTGAATGTGGACAGGGAGCAATATTTGCTACCTTTGGATATGTAGGAATGCCTGCAACTTAAATGAGATCAATACTGTTTAGTTCTTCTCGGAGAAGTACTATTTTTTGCCAGTTCCCAACATTATAAAACACTTCCATATTTGAAACTGTGGCATTTTGTACTCAGAAAGATTTTTTTAAAAAAGAAATTGTCTGATCTTGTTCCTTCATTATGCAAATGAAAAAGCACAGGCAAGGGAAGGGCCCAGTGTCACAAGGAGCGGCTAGTAGCAGAGCAGGACAGAGCCCACTTCTCTCTCTCTCTTACTTGTAAAGCGCTTGGGATCTTACCGAAGGTCACACGATCATTTTGAGTAGTTTAAAAAATACTTTTAGGGTTAGCGAGTCTCACACTGTGGTAGGGTACTTGCTTGGCATGCTCAAGGCTTTGGCTTCAGTTCCCGGTAGCACAGCATGCACACAAAAGTATTTTCTAGTTTGCATTGTAGGGGGAAAGAAATAAAAATTATGTGCCTGTCACAATGTAGATGATGAAAAATACTTCGTGAGGAAGATAATTGATAAACTTGTATGTTTTCACCTATTTGTCAATAAATACCTCGGACAGATTCATACATACATACATACATACATACTGACTGGCAATAGCAGGTAGGTTATCAGTCAGCCTAACAGCTGGATTGCCATGTGTCCCCAGTCTATTATTCTGTTCAAAGGAAGAAGCTCCTACAGGAGTGACAGAGTTTTAGGAGGCAGGTTTGGTCAATGAAAATTTTACAGAACTCTTGTGGCGAGAAAGTCACACATACCTGTATCCATGTGGGTTTGTTTGTTTGGGTTTTTTGTTGTTGTTGTTGTTTTGAGACAGGGTCTCACTATGTAGTTGAGAGTGACCTGGAATTTACTATGTAGTCCAGGCTGTTCTCAAACTCAGTGATCCTCCTGCCTTAGCCTCCCAAGTGCTGGGATGCAGGTGTGAGACACCACGCCCGGCCTATATCCACGTGTTTTGACATTGATTTAGTATCATCTTCAGTAACTGTTTAGTCATGAAATGCTTGTGCGTTCTTTGCCATTCCATGTGTGCCAAAGACGGCGTTAAAAAGAGTCCTGTTAAATTAGGATAAATCAGTGTGGCAAGAGTGTCACTTAGTAATTCATACAGAGTGTCTTTGTTTTAGATTCATATTTTTAAGCTTCATTTCATTTTGTAGGAGTAACTTAGAAAAATAAGAGAAGTACAGAATAAGTAGCTGGGAGAGCTGACTTTACCAAAAGAGAGCAAGAGGTTCACAGGTATATAAAATAAACACAGACTAATTCATCAGTTACCTACAGAAAGCACATTGTTTCCATCATATTTTCCAATGGTTAACATATTCAATAGGAAGTTAAATTTTGTTTTATTTTGCATGACATACCGAGCAGCATCTTGTTCATAATCATGGCATATGTTGCACCAAACCTATGGCGAGAATCATTTTTCTCCCCACCCAAGGGAAATTTTACTTTTTTATTGAATGAAGAAAACGTTTAAAGTATAAATTAAAATAAAGGTGACTGCTATTAAATTTGGTTAGAATCATATAAAAATAATAAAACAGCAGTCAACACAAGCTGCCTCAAGTTTATGACCATTTTAATCTAACATGAGGTATGATTAAAAAATACAGTGAGTATTTAAATTTCTAAAAATAATTTATTACAGTAAAAGATGTGTCGCCATTAATCTGTCTCAAAATACTCCCCCTTACTTTGATGAACGCACTTGTTTCACCGTTCTTTGCCACTTTCTGAAGAGGTTCTGGAAGTCCTTTTTTGTGAGTATCTTTAGTTGTGTTGTTGTAGCTGCCTCGATGTCCTGAATCTATTCAAAACCCCTTTCCTTCGGATGGCACTTGCACCTCAGAAATCCAGTCACGAAAGAGGACTCCCAGAGCTGCTTCAGGAAGTGGCAAGAACTGTGGACAAGTGTGTTCCAAGCAAGGGGAAAGTGTTGAGAGGGGGATTAATGGCAGTGTGTCTTTCACTGTAACGCTTCTCATATTTAAACACTGACCATATTGTTTTGATCACACCTTGTACAATCCATTTGAGTTTGCAAGAACCTTTTCTCAATGGCACTTAAAGATGTCAAGTTTAGCTATCAAAGAAAATCCCTTGATTGCAGCATTAGATGAACACAATGGGTTTTCTGCCTTTGCATTGCTGATTTTATTTATTTAGTTCTTCACTTTCTCTTCTACATTCTCTCATTAGGCCCAGCCTTCAATTGGATTTTGTATTTCCTAAATATGGGCATTATATGTATTAGACCAGGTATATATTCAAAATTTCCGATTTATGTAATTTTCCATTTTTAAATGGTGAGACTAGTAGTATATTTTATTGTACATTCCTGTGGTGTCCTAGTTTAGAATCTGGCTTAATTTGCAAGAACATTCAGTAAGCCACAAAACAGAGAGCAGAGCCAGCAGTAAAGACATCTTCAATGTCATATTAAGCTAGCATGTATGCCGCTTGCCCTGTGATAATATATTAAATGATTTCAAATAGGGTTTTATATAGAAAAGTCTCAGAGCAGTTTAAAAATCCTACAGAGTCATATTTCTGAATGTGAAACTTTCATTTTGTTCAATGATCCATTAAAAGCTTCTAAACTTGCGTAGTCTTTTATTCTGTGTATAAAGAGAAAATCTTAGAAGTCAGTTGTAAATGTAGGCCCCATCTTATGACTACAAGAGTCCCTCCCTTGTTCTGGAGATGTCACGTGACATCAGCTGCTTCCTGCAGTCAGTGCGGACAGGCTTGGCCGAATGTGAATGTTATCTCTGTGTTTACTTTGTTCAAAGAAAACTCCATTTGAGAAAACCACAGAGTATACAGTCATTCTTGGAACAACCAAGATATAGCTATTACTGTTGGAAAGAAGTATTTTAGAAATCTACGTCGAATTTAAATATGTGTATATATTTAAAGGGCTCACACATCTCAAGATTGTTCTCAATTTCACAAAATGTTATTTTCTTCATTAGCAGCACTTCAAACATTCTAAATTTTAAATAAGCCAAAGATGATTCATTTGTATATAAGCAAAGATGATTAACTTTTATGTGAATTTGTGAATCAGAACAAATTCCTCAGCATGGAAACCATGTGTCCAGCTCTCTTTTTCCATGGGCAAATGCCTATACATGCTGTGAGTCAAACAAGCTGTAATTAAAAAGGACTGGTCCTTAGGGAATTGTGAAGCTAGTAACACTTGTGTTCTGCTTCCTTTCATTTCCTTCTACCTTCCTTTCAGCAAGTTCTTTCTTCCTGCCTCTCTGCCCTGCAAGGCACAAATGCCCTGCCTCTGCCTTGCCCTTGCACGGTCACAGCTCTTCAGAACTGGGCAGTGGATCAGAGCAGCCAAATGCTATTGGCGAGACTTCTCTGACAAGTGGCACCAAGGGGCTCTGTTCCGAGGCCTTTCTACTAGTGCCCAAGCATGAAGCAAGTCCTTCAGGAGCTGGGTGGGTCCCTTTAGTGAGCTTGCAGTGTTGCTTTCAGAAAATAACTTGGCTTCAGAGAGTGATCCAGGGTCCACAAGGAGAATATGGGTCCGAGTGGTGACACCGAAATTGTGAGAAACAGATGAGTGTGGAAAGCAGAAAGGTAAAACTAAGAGAAAAGGAGTTGGGGGGAACCGAGGAATTGATGTTTCCAAGGTTTTCAGTAAGGAAGAGGAATCCAAGCGGCAGTGGGAAAAGTGAAGAATTCCAGGGAAATATGGAGAAGTTAACAGATCTACTGGTGTGTGAGTTGAAGGAAAGTTTGTGACGTTTGTTCAGATCTTTTTCTCAAAGAAGTCGATCTCTAGAATTTGTTTTTGTGTCCAACCTTTTACACCCACTTCCCTTACCCCAAAACACTGAACTTCCTGGAGATTTCATTCCAGATAAGCTGCTTTTCAGGTGAAAAACAATTTTTTAGGCCCAACAAAGGTACTTGTTTTCTATTGGTTTGTTGGCTTTTGTTATATGTTGTGGTACCAGTCCTTGAACCAGGGCCTTCACAATGAGCTACCTCCCTAACCTCCCACACAATTTTTTTTTTTTTTTTTGAGACATGATCTCCCTAAGTTGCCAGGCTGGGCTTGAATTTGTGATCCTCCCGCCTCAGCCTCCCAAAGTATTGGGATTACAGGCATGCACCACCATGCCTGGCTAAATGTGCCTGCCTTAGTGAACATTTCCATTATGCCTTAACGATCAACATCTTTTGCAGACTTGAGAGAAGCGTGGGAGGGAAATATGAAATCTGACTGCCAGCTCCTACCTTCTGTGAGAGATTACAAGCTTCAGACCCTTGGGCCACCGCAGCTCTCAGAGGCACTGCGATCATATCCAACAAGTCCCTGTTTAGTCGGTTCTGCACCCTGTGCTGCTGCCAGGGGACGCTTCTCGGTTACTAAGTGGTGCCCAAGAGGGAGGGGACCTGCCACCGTGCAGCAGCTGTGTTGTTTCCATTTTCCCTGCCTTGTCACCACCAGGGCTCTGAACACCTCCCCTTGCTGACTCTTCTTGAGTGCCAGAGAAGTGCTCTGCTGGGTGGGACCGAGCCGGGAGGGCCAAGCCTGGTGTGTGGTGCTTCCTGTCTGTGGATTCTGAAGCGAGAATGGCGAAGAATTCACTTTCTCTCTGCAGCCCCTCGCCCTCCAAGGTTCTGCAATGAGCTCTCTAAATGTCATGAGGCCTCCTGGACAGTTTCTGCAGGTGACAGTGTGGGGCTGCCTGCCGCACTCTTTTCCGCTGTCTGTCTCAGGCGCCCCCTGGGTCTGAACCACATCAATTTGTGGTCGGAATAGTAAGCTCAGCCCTGGGAACATCCTGCCAGGGGCCTGTCCTGAGGAAATAGCTCCGCAGCTCTTTTAGCCGGAGAAGGAATGCAGGACGGGCTGTGTGGAACTGACCTTCTGTGAAAGGCCCAAAGCAGAGGTCGGAAGCAAGCCTCTGACTCTCTGATGCTTGCTCAGGGCTCTGCTTCTTAGGGACATCTGTGTGAGACCTTAAGCTGGATCCTCAATGCCTGATGGGGCCACTGTAGTGTGATCCTTGTCACACACACCCTGGCACCATCAGTCTTCTTTGACCCTTTCCAGATACAATCAGGCAGGTCATTGTGCATTTCTAGACATTGCTTGGGGCAGCTTGTGTCCCTGACTCCCCACATCCTAATTCCTGCCTCAGGACCCTGCTCCATTACTGACTCCCCTGGCTGTTGACTTCTCAAAACATGGGTCACTCCAGCCACTCCAGCCCCCGTTTCCCCAGGACCCCCAAGGTGGTGCAGTGGAAATAATGCAAAGGTCCACAATAGAACAATAGGGTAAAAGGGGAAGGAGACGAGAACGTGTTCTAGTCTGTACTTGATACACATTCAGATCTGTATCCCGAGGGAGAGCAGGGCTGAGAACTCAGCTTTCACAGTGGTCACCCTGGCTTGGAGGACTGCAATGATTTTGCTTTCTTAGACTTTCCCATATTTTCCAAGTTATTCTTAATGAATATTTTGCTTGTATACAGCGGGGGAAAGTTACTATAAAAGGAAAACCAAGAACACCGCTCTCCCATGCAGCAGCTTATGAAGCACTTTTACAGGGCAAGATGGGAAAATCCTCAGGACACACAAGTCCTGTCTTCCCCTCAGATTTCAGCTGATCTGTCTGCTAACAAACTGCTGACTGTTTTCTCAAGAGACAGAGGAAATAAAACAGGCTCTGACCGCGCCCTTTATTAGTCTTGTCAGGGCTCTGCTGCTGCTGCTCCTCTCCCCTTCCTCCTGTGGCCCCTGCCCTCCCGCTGGCCCTCTGTGCCTCCTGCTGAAGCCTCGGTCAGTGGTGGAAGCCATCCTTTATAAATAATTCGTGAAGCCGTTTAGAGCCGTCCGGCCGCAGTCTGCAGTCTGGAGTGATGAAGAGTCAGCACTGAGACCGCTCGGTGACAGATGTGAGTTTGCTGCTGCTGAAAGGCTTCTTCCGGGACCACCTTGACTTGTGCTGCTTTTCCTTTCAGTGAACTCCTGGTAGCAAATTCCTAAAGTGGAACAGGGCCTAAGGAAGTCCTAGTTGATCACTTTGATGGAAAGTTACAGAAGCATTAAAGATTATGGGCTGCAGTACCAAAGAGTGTGACAGATGAATGCCTGAGTGTGGCCACAGCAGTGTGACAACAAACATTTGTATCAAAGGAAAAGGACAAAACCTGGGAAACGAAAATGAATTGGATGGCAGATGAAAAATATTTTTTAAAATTTCACCACAAATATCGCCAGACACGGTGTTAGACCTGTACATATTTTTAACACAGGTGTGTGATGGAGTCATTGTTTGCAAGGCAGTGACTACTGTCTGAAGGGTGGACTCAGGTGGCCGTGTGGGTTTCAGCGAGCTGGGTGCACTGTGCTCCCCCAGCCTTGCTTGATAGACTCTTGTCCATGCTGCGACAAAGGCTGAGCCCTGCTACACCCTGGTTTCATTCAGGGGGTCCAGCACACAGGGGCCGGGACAGGGCTCTGGCATGTGGGGGAAGCCAGGCACTGAATAAGGAGATGAGCTCATGTGCTGTGGCTTCAAGCAGTGCTACCTGCAGTGAAGAGAAGTAATGAAGAGCTGGGGGCTGGGGGAATGTACTGTAAGCAGCAGCTTGTTTTAAGGAGTCAGGGGAGACTCCTTGAAACCAGGGACGTGAAGGGAGGAGCAATCTGTGTTAAGTCCAGAGAGAGCTGCTGCAGCAGCATATGCAAAGGCAGCGGAGCAGGAACAAGTGTGGCACATTTGCAGGAGGACTAGAGAGAGGCGAGCAGGGGCTGGGAAGTGCAGGGCTCTGGGTCCCACAGTAAGGGAAGTGCAAGGGCACTTTGAAGGCCAGTGAGCAGGTTTACTCGAGCGGGAAGTGACAGAACGCGCTGCAGAGATGGGCAAACTGAGGGCCAGCTGGTGGCTGTTCCCCTGTTCTTCAGTGCAGGTGAAAGGTAACTACTGTGGCTTGGAATGAGGGGTGAGGAAAAGGGGGGAGTCAGGGTCTTTTTGGGATAGAGCACAGGAAAGCTGATGCTGTTTGGAGTGGTGAGAAATAGCAGGGACCAGGAGAGTGGTGCTGTCATTTTCCGGGATAGAGCAGGAGGAGGTCGTGTTATGCACCGGTGAAATGGTGCCAAGCCAGGTGTGCTGGGTTAGTCAGGAAGCTGCTGCCTGGCACTCCCTGTCTGTCTTCAGGCCTCCAGAGACCGCGGGGAGACTGTCGGTGCGTGGGCACTGGCACTCACGTCCGCCCACCTGTGCTGCCATGGCCCTTTGAGGCATGCAGTACCCTGTGTACAGATGTGTGATGCTGACTCCAGGCAAGGAATGGTGGCGGCGTTGTGCCCCGTGTTCCTATGTGGTGAGCATCGCGTGTGGAACCGGAACCCAGAGCCTCGAAGAGTCATCCTGATGGCTGACTCTATCCATTTGCCAGCCCTGTGCTGGCTGCACACCCTGCCCCTGCCGCGCACCATTCGAGCACACAAGGGAAGCCGGTCGTGTCCTGACCAGACCCCAGTAGTCAGGACACTAAACTCCTCGCCTGGTGCTCTCTGCAGATGCTGCCTGCTGAGGTGCTGCGCCTGTGTACTCATCCCCTCCTTCCTGTGTAAGTGAGTGTGTGCTTTATTTGTTTTTTGGGGGGGTACCGGGGATCGAACTTGGGACCTCCCACTTGTGGGGCAGGCAGCCGCACCGCTGAGCTACATCCCCGGTGCGAGTGTGTGCTTCGCATCCCAGGGACATTCCCTAGTCCGAACCAGCGCTTAAATGAAAAGCTGCGGTCAGCACTGCTCAGCCCTCCCAGGCAGCAGGCTCTTGGCTTCCCTCTGAAGAGTCCCAATCCCTTGCAGTGCAGAGAAATGGAGGGGTGGAATGGATTTTGAAAGCTCAATTTAGGCGCCCAGTCTGAGCCATCCAATATTTTTCCTGGTAACAAGACCTGAATTCTGTTCTACCTGTGAAAGGACTCTTAAGACAAGTTTCTGTGACTCCCAGGACTCCATTTAAACTTCTGAAGTCCTTCAAATTGCCATTTTACCAATGGGGGTACAGGGGGATAATGTGTCTTTCTTCATTGCAATTAAAACAGAAATTAAATAGAACCAGAGAACAGTTGCTGCTTACAATTTCTCTTCTTGACGTGAAGAGACCCAGGACCCTTGACCCCAAACACTGTGAGTCATGGAGGCTTCTGGCTTCCGGCAGCAGCAGCAGCTGGCAGCTGGCAGGGCGACAGTGTGCCCTGGACGCACGGAGGCTGCGAGCCACAGTGCGGCCAGCAGGAGGCGCACAGCCAGCGGGAGGGAGACAGATCCAGGCTGCATGCGGACTTCCAGACAAAGGGAACAGGGACACACCAATCACTAGTTTCTTCATGCCTGCCACTTTTGGGAAGGACTTGTGCCCCTTGTGTGTGTAAGTGGTTTTGTGTTGTCTTCCACAAGCCTGCTTGTGGAACAAGGTTCGGGAGCTCGGACTGTGAGGTTAAGGCGCAGAATAACCAGGCAGACTCCGGGAAGGTTTCGGGACGCTTCCGCTTTATTCAGGAAATGCACAGGCTTATATAGGGAACCATGGGGGAGGAGCACGGGAGGAACATTTAAGGTTTGGTGATATCTTATTAGCCAGACATGGTGGAGTGATTTTTCTTGGACAAAGTGAAGGAGTCATGGACTAGGGGTGGAGGTGTAGCCTGTTGGACCCAGCATCTATGCACTTAGGCTAGTTAGATCCACCTTAGCAAGGTCTCTGAGTTAGCTCAGGAGACAGGAGTGCAGCGCACCTGTCCCAGCCAGGCTTGAACTCCCACAGTTTTGCGTAGAACATTCATGACTGGCAGGCTGGTTAGGGGAGCCAAGACTCCCTCTGCTTCCTGTGAGCCTCTCCTCCGCAGGCCAAAGTATGGGGGTGCTTTGGGTTTAGATGTCCAGTGTCTGGCTTCAAACCTGCCCTGCCAACCCTCCCGGCCTATCCTGAAGTGGCGCCATTGAGAGGAGCAGCAGGACCTGTTGGGGATGAGCTCCTCTGGGGCTCTGGGGCAGTGCAATAGGCAGTTCCACACAGAGGTGACCTGTGTTGCATGATGGCTGTGTAGCAAGGGACACTTCCAGGGGCCTGGCCCACTCTGCCCACGGGCTAGGATGAGCTTGCTCTGAGGAGCAGCATCAGCTAGGGCTGCTCTGAGGCCGAGGAGGGGTTTCCAGTTCCCCTAAGGTGGGCACAGCTATGGGGGTAGAAGCCAAAGCCAAGGGAGAGAGGAGCAAACCAGGTTCTCCCCTGCCCATCCTCTGGGCCTCTCCAGGGCAGGCCTGCAGCCACAGTCTAAAGCTTTCTAGAAGCACCACTGTTGGATGTCGTTCTGTTCTAAGTGTTGGATGAGAAAACCCTCCATACCTTACCAAGAGGAAGGAGACAGTCGCTGTTGAGGCTGTTGTTCAGATGGCAGAACTCAGCACACACTGAGGGATTCCGGTCCCTTCTGTGGCCTTGGGGCCCTGTGTGAATGGGTGACTGGGATGCCTGGGCTGAAGGGACACTGGAGGTGACACGATGGGCCTGATACTTGCTCCTCCCTGGCGCAGCCCGGGTTTGTGGGTCCCCCTCTGTGACCTCCTCAGGCTGTGCCCAGGTGGTCTCAGCCTCCACTGCTGGAGTCAGAGCAAGATGTGCTGTGTGGCTCAGCAAGCAACTGTCCCCGGGCCCTGCTGCCTCTCCTGCCTGTGCAACATTGGGCGATCCTCACCCGCACAGCACACCAGGGCAGGCAGGCACTGCCAAGCAGGTTCATGGCCAACTTTGAGAATGGAATTTTAAAAACATTAGACTGAAATAAAGTAGACAGAAGCTGATGGATTTAAGAATGCACTGATCAGTGGTTAGAAAATTTACTGTTTATTTCTAACATTAGGGGAGAAGTGTAAATTATTTTTATAACATACAAAAAAGCTATAGTAGATACGGACATAAAATATTTTCATGAGTCACTGTCATGTAAGTGTGTAGGGCGTGGTGCATGCTTTACACTCACGTTCTTGTATGCTGATTCTGTATTTGAAACCCGACCTTCAGCCCGAATCCATGAAGCTGTGCCCACACCCACCAGGTCGCTGCCAGCCCTGCTGAGCCTCATGGCTCCTACTGCCCCATCCCCTAGCTCTTTATTTGCTCTCCTTCCCCATTTTTGCAATGAAAATGATGATTCTTACAGATTCTGGTTGGTGGCTACCATGTTTCTCCTCCTCCATCCTAGTATGCGATGCTGGGTCAGGAATTCGCATTCCTTCTGTCCTGTAAAATTAATATGAAGGACAAGTTATTTCTGTGCTCTTTTGACCCACGAACATCCCATCAGTTTACTTTCACACATAGTGAACCCAGCCTGCCATTCATCTTTAATGATCTCGGGAAAGATGATTTTAAACTTAAACAGCCACAGAGACAAACTGTCGAACGCTGTCAGCGGGAGCCGATGAAAGAGAGAAATGCGGTATCTGAAAAGCCACTTGGAAGATGATCTAAATATTTTCTTTTCTTTACAGAAAAACCTCCTTAGATCTGCCCTTTTACCACCACTCCTGGAGCAACTCAGTGATTTATGGGAAGCCCATTGCTTGGCTTTTATGCAGAGAGGGATAGATGAATGCCCGCCGCCCAGTGTGGCTGTTGAGCGGGTTATTAATGGGCGAGGTGGCTAATGTGCTTGCATTGTTCCTGCAGAAGCTTTGTGGTGCTTTGGGGAGTCATTTATCCTCAGCAGTTGCAAGGTAGCCTGTTTCAAACAAACCTAGAGTGGAACTCTAGTTATCTGTTGTGCAGCACACCATCCCAAAGCTGTGTGATGTTGTACGCTGATCTTATTGTGCCCCCCCATCCTTGTCTCTGTCCCATGGTGTTGGTGTCTGGTCCGGCAAGACCCAAAGGCGAAGTCATGTGCAGGCTACGCTGCAATGAGGAACGTCACTCACACGGCTGACAGTCGACACTCGTGGCCACCTGGGACTGGGATGGGGATGGGCTGGGATTGGGGCTGAAGAGCCCATAACCTCTCGATGAGGTCCCTGTGTCTCAGTACAGTGGCTCTGGGCTGTTAGAGCCCTTGTATGTGGTGACCCATGGCTTCCTGGGTGAGCATTTGGAACCGGTACTGGTTTTGTCATCTAGCTTCAGAAGTCACATCACAACTTCTCCACAGCCCTCTGTTGGGAGCATTTATACAATTCCATCCATTCCCCAGGAGGGGGGATAGAGTATGCACCTCTCCAGGGGCGGATTGTCTAAGAGCGTCAGAGGGAGCTTAGGTAGAATGGAAGACACAGTGGCCACCATGTTTCAGAAGGAGATCATGCCACACTCCATGTGGGTTTTCTGCAGGAAGTAAGCAAGGCAGCTTATCCATCTGAAACAAATGAAAATGTGTTCCTAGGTCTACAGCTAAGCCTGTAGTTTTGCTTCTGATTACTGAGACTAAAGAACACCTTGATATGTTAATAATAAGTTAACAATGCATAGTCAATAGCAGTGTTTTCTTTTTTGGTGCCAGGGATTGAACTCAGGACCTTGGCACCACTGAGCTAAATCCCCAGCCCCAGTAGTAGTGTTGTCTAGCTACTTGAAAATTTAAACTCACTCTAAAAGCTACTATCACTTTGAGTCAACTAGATCATCATGTTAGATCTAGGCCAGCATTTTTCCTAAGTACCAGAGATGCTACAGTGATTAAAAGTTACGGGAAAAGTAGACTCCTTTGTAGGAAAAAAAAAAAAAAAACCTTAAAATTTTACTGTATATTCTGTTAAAATAACTGAGTTCTTTAAAATAATTTTTATTTTTCCATTTTCTTGATATAATTATCCATGATAAATAAAATTATATGAGGCTGGTTGTAAATACTTTAATATGCCTTCAACTAAGTGTACATGTGTATTAGTTCCTGTAGTCTAAAGGAATTACCAGTGTGTGAGTTCTCTAACTCCTATGTGAGAAGCAATGGCACATTTTGTACTTTTATGTCTTGTATCAATTCTATTTTTTGCTCCTGAACAGATTCTTTTTTTCATTCTCACAAAAATTAAGGTAAAGACACTACATTGACACAAAAGTTGTGTGCCCATATAACCATCAGTGGCATCTGCCGAGAGCCTTTCTGGTGAGCTCACTCCTCTAAATAATTTTTCAAAACCTCTCTTAGGTACCACAGTGGCCCAAGAACTGTGCTAGGAATTCCTTTTGCATTGCGGGAAGCTAACAGCCTGGGTGCTCACAGCAGCTCCCTGGCCCACCAGGTCTGCGCCAGGCCAGGCGCTGTCATTCCTTGCCTCATCGCTGCCTTCCAGAGAACCAAGATTCACCACAGGGTCATCGCTTCCACTGGCGTGGTTAGGTGAAGATGGGGTTTAAAATCCAAGGAAGCAAAGCCCTCATTCATAGAACACGTCCAACCTGCTGTGTGCTCAGTGGTAACTGTATGATTTTATTTGGTCTTCACAATCATCCTTTAAAGTAGCTTTAGTTATCGCAGTTTTACAGATGAGGAAATTAAAGTGGTGGGAGATGAGTATCTTGTGAAGATCACCTCACCCAATGTGTAAGTAACATAGCCAGTCTCTCCAACTCCTCTTAGCTGCTAAGTCAGAAGTGCTTCTTCCCTTCTTGGAAAGAGAAACCTAATAGGAAACTCAGAAGCTATAAAGCAAAGAGTGAAGAATGTATCTGCATAAAAATTTAAGACTTCTGCTCAACAAAACATACGAAAAGATCGGATCAAGACACAATGAGCAACAAACCGGTGGAAGGGAGAGGAGGAATTAGCACATTGTGACAAAGGCTAATTTTCTTAATAAAACCAAGAACTTATCAGATTCCTAATAAACATAGGAAAGATTGTCCAGTGTCTATCATAATTAAAGAAATACAGATTAATACACAAGTTATACTCTTTCGGCTGTAGGATTGGCAAAGGTTTAAGGTTGGTGATGTGGCTGACCTTCAGATTCTATGGTTTCCACATCTGTGATAAACATGCAGGACTACTCGTCTGCCTGTGGAGGTGCAAATCAGTACATGGCTTCTGGAGGGCACTTGCATGTGATGTATCAAGATTGAAAATACACATATTTTGATTCAAAATGTATCCCACAAACATCTCAATATAGACATTCGAAGATGTGTGTCCTGATGTATTCACTGCACTGGTACATATAATGCCAGAAACTGCTTGGTATAGGACTAATGAAATAAATTATAGAATGTTTACACAATGAATGCTGCTGGTCATCATGAAACATTGTATATGCCAATAAATAGCCGAAGATATAATGAAAGGCTCAAGCTGTACAATATCTTATAGACTATTATCCTGTTTTACATATAGAGTAGCATGTTTTTTGTGCATAGAAAATATTTTTAAAGATACAGTAGAAATTGTCAATAATTATCTCTGCAGCTGAGAACTGGAATTGAGAGTATCATTTACTTCTCAGTTTATATCCATATAATTTTTAAAAATTTACTATGAACATATATTGTGTTTATAGAAGAACACTAGCTTTTAAAAATACAGTGAGAAAGACATTTATTAGGGCCCAATTTGCAAGCAGCAGCCTGTGTAAATGGATTGTCCCATGCTGACAGAATTTACCCAACCATAGAGAACAGATATCAATGATTTAATAAATAATAAAGAATAAAATTTTAGCAAAACTAAGGTCTCTTGGAACTGAGCCTCTCTGGCAGGATGAGTTTTTCAGCCTCACAAAAATAAAAGATTGGGTTTTTTGCTTTAGAGATCTTGTCTAATTGCATGTTATTCTTTCTTTCTTTCTTTTTTCTTTTCTTTTTTTCTTTTTTTTTTTCTGTTTACAGAAGTGACATATTCCTTGTCAAAACTGGGAAAATACAATAAGCTCACTTGGGCTTTCTTTCCAATGGGCTGCAAATTTAGACACGGATGACAATCCCAAGATTATGTGTAATAAGCAAAGCGAGCAGATTGATGGCTGACTTGGTGGTTGATTAAAATAAAAATTTGAAAAAGATTTAAATTGAGTTATATTGAGGTAAAGAACTGATGGCTGGAGCACTGGAAGTGTTATGAGAGTGGAGAGAAGGGAAGCCATGCCTTGAAAAGCGTGTGAATTGCAGCCAAGACACAGTCACATCCCCTAAACCAGCACTGCATAAAACTTCAGAGCTGGAAAGATTTCTAGCTCCTTCATTTTAACAGCAAGAAAACCGAGTCCAGTTTATTCATTAGTTCGATTTTAAAATATCAATTATTCAATGCAATACTCTTTTTACTTCCTGATACTGTACAGTGCAAGAATACTTTTCCCAGGACATTGCTCATTATTCACTAGGGAAACAAGTGTGACTTTCAACAAACTAAGACAAGTCATGAGATAAAACCAGAGTGGAAGATTGGCCTTTGAAGTGGTTTCAGGTCATTATTTTAATACTGTGTTGGCATGGAACCTGTTTTATATTCATTTGCAGGCTTCAAATATCTAATTTCAGGGTGAAATTCAGCTGAGTGACATTTGGGCCCTCTGAACTGTCTTCGGTGTGGTGCAGTGAGAGGTTGAAAGGGATATCAAGCTGAATCCTCAACTTAAAAGCAACACTTATTTTTTTAATTAAAAAAAACAGCTGATGTTATTAGAATGGTAACACGTTTGTGTCATGCCCCTTGGGTAGAACTGTGGATGCAGAAAACAGAGTCTGGATCAGGTCATAGAGCAGAAACGAAAACCAAATAGGAATGGAATCGTCGCTGTGATTCTCCACAGCAGTCAGGGTGCAGGGGAACCAGGGAAGGAAAGAAAACACTGTGGCCAAGAGCAGTTGCTTTGGAAGTGCTCACTGACAAGGACAGTCTCGAGAGCTTGGGAAACCCTTCAGAAATGTGGGCTTTGCCATGTTTCCCTGGTGATCTGAGGAATTAAGGGATCAAAAGGATCAGACTCTCCAAGCAGCACCCTCCTATAAAAGGGGTTCAGGTGCTAGGAGCCTGTCCCATGTACTGGAGTCCTGGGTCCTGCCACAGGTTAGTGTGACTGGGCAGACTGAGCCTCTTGTATTCCAGTCAAGAGTCACCTAGAAATCTCTGTGATTTAACCCATTGCTCACCGGGGTCCCCTGTCGGGGGGTGCCTATGTGTCACCCATGCACGCTGAGCTGGGCTGCGGAGCTCCACTCTCCATCATGCCTGGGACTGAAGGAAGGTATACTACCTGGTCAGAAGCAGCCAGGGGCTTCCCAGCTGCAAAGGGGTGGATGTGGGCAGTGCCCCTGGGCCCACAAGGAGAGGGGAAGAGACCCGAGGGAGGAGGGCAGTGTTTTCCGCAAGGACTAGAAGTCCCGGGCACTGAGGTAACCACACGCTACGCTGCACTCAGATCGCCGGGACTCACCATGTAGCTACATAGGCTGTATGTGTGTCATTTTATAGGGTCTTTGGGTCCAGTAGAGTCTTCTGCAGTGCACCCCATAGCCCCTATGAGGTGGCACTGAACAGTGGGGTGCTCCTTCTCAGGGAGCGCTCCTTACTGGCCTCCTGTCCTTAACCTCCCCTTTACATCTGCTCATGCTGGACAATGCTTCACTCACTGATCTTGGGAAAGCTCGGCTTGGTTCCACCATTCTTCATGCAGAAATCTCGGAGTCTCCCGTTGTCTAAGGTTTTGCTACTGCAACTGGTGCAAGGACTGGGTTCTGTTAAAATGCAGCCTCTCAGACCTACACAAGTACACATCGAAGACTGAAAAGCACATGTCCAAAGCACTGGTTCTTGAATCTGGCAGCACTTTGAAGTACCTGGAAAGCTGTAAAAATTGCTCACAGCTGGGTCTTAGATTTGGACTGGGCTTTGCTCCAAGATCACTTTATTTTATCCCTCTTCTCCTCTTTTCTGTGTTAGAGATCAAACCCAGAGTCTTACTCATGCTAAGCACAGCTCTGACACTGAGCTACCCGCCGACCTCACTGTGTGCGTCTTCTAATGACTGGAGAGGGCTTAGCGCAACCAGCTCTAAACTTTGCCATGAAGATGCCATGAGTGCAAGTCAGAGCCGACGTCTGTTCACTTTCCAAACTGCATTTGGAGTTCGCCTGACTGATTCATCAAGTTTAGGTCTTGGTTCCCCCAGATGGCAGCCCAAGGGTACCGCACATCTTACCGTGGTTCCTTTTGCCTTTTATTCTTTATTGAACATCAAAAATATGGCATAATTGGAAAACTGTGCTTAGTTTTATGTGGTTAACTGAGGGATGTGGACAAAAATAGTAGTGGTCACCTCGCTGTGGCAGTTCACCTCTGGATCAGTGACAGGCATTTGAGAGACATGCGTATTTCAGGATGGACAGAAAGCTCTTGTCCTCTTTGAAACCTTTCCTCCTGGAATGAGGCTGTCTCACACCCTCTGGGCCAGCAGAGCCCATCTTTGTGGAGAGGCCCCTGGGTCACCACAGGATCCACTGTCCTAGGACCCTGTTCTCGGGTATAGCGTTTCCTTTCCCAGTGACTTTCCCTCGCGATTTTATTCAAGCAAACTGTTAGTTTTCAAGGAGACTTCTCTGAGCACAACAAGCAGCGGCTGCCTTTCCACGTGAACTTTAAACAAGAGTCAGGGCGTGAAGAGCTTACCTCGGAGCCCGGAGGGATCCTTGGGATTTGATGGTCTGCAGCAGACAAATGACCCGCTGGTCCGTGCCGGTCACCAGGCGCCAGCCCTAGAAGGCATGGAGCCACAAGCTCTTCGGGATTTCCCGGTCTGCCCCGCAGACCCGGAGAGTCAGGGCCGCCTGCACGCTTATCACCCAGAGGGCTGCTGGTCCAATACTTTCATAGGGGCAGGCGCCTGAGCCACCGTGAGTCACCGCTCCTTCTGGGCTGCCACTGCGTGTTGCTTCTGCACGCGTCCCTGGGGGAAGCACGCAGGTCAGCAGTCAAGCTGTGTGCACACGAGTGTGAATAAGGAGTGCACCAGCCCCTGTGCTGGGCTGCCACCGCAGCTGGGGATGTAGCCTGTGGCAGCACCCTCGGGCAGGGGCAGAGTAGGGGACCCTAAGGAGGGGCGTGGGCCAGGAGCCCGTTCTCTTACCTCGGGGACCCCTTTCAGTGCTGATGTCAGGACTGAACACTCTGGTTTTTCATCATCTCCAATTTCATCCCTAAAAGAACAATGCAGAGAGAGAGAGAGAGAGAGAGAGAGAGAGAGATATTAAAATGAAGTAAATTAAAAGCGGGGAGCGGTTAACTTTGTCAACTCTAAGATAACGTAAGTAAATAAAAAGGCTAATTGAAATTTTCTGTGTTCTGTCAGGAGCTTACATTGTATTTTAATGGGGTTATTCGTGGCATGTGTCTGAGCTGTGGTTTCTCTTCATTACCCATTTGTATTGACACATACGATAAATATTAAAACAGAATTCGGGACCGATAACGTAGGTGGAAAATAGATGGTGAGTTGTCACCTACCGAGTACAGCCATGTGAGTATGTGTGTGTGTTTCTATGTCTTTCCAAGTTTGTAGTGGCTGTTTTTAACCTAATCCATCTTTCTCTGAGTTTTTAAATTGTGCTGTTCTTGATATCACCCCAAATTGGGACTTTGGGATAACTCCCCAAAAGTATCCCCAAAACCAAAACTTTGAAGATAAATGGTATATATCATTTTTTTAAAAAGTTTCATTAAGGGTAAATAAACAAAAACAATGTAAAAATAACACTTTTGCACTCTTCTCTCTGTTAGAAATCACTTTTGCTTTTTAACAAGAGCTCCAAAAAGTGAAGTATTTCAAAATGTCCCTTTAGCAAAGTGTACATTCAGTCATATATGTGGTAACATTTTTCTGCAATGTTTAAAGAAACCCTGGTGGTGGGGTAGGGGCAGCTGTTGCATAGACAATGAAGTCTATTTTCATCACCTCCATTAACTGGAGTGCTCTGACCAGTAGTTTATGAACAAGAATACAGAGAACCCTTCTATTCTTGTTATTTATCTTTCTACAGTGCTATATGTACTTTCTGCTTTAGGAAGTACAGTGGATAAAATGCAGCTTTAATCTTTCTTTGCTAATAGAAATGTTTTTCTAATGGGCTATAATCACAAACATTCTAGATTCGGATGGGGAAGCAAGTCACTAAGTTAATATTGTGGTGATGCTCTCAAAAGTGGAACGGTTCTGGGCTACAGTCTGACTGTCCTGAAGGCATTCATATTAGGCAGTTTGGTTTTACTTAAAAATACTCACTCTGGTGTTATCTCCTTTAAACTCTATATACAGCGACAGCATAAAGCTTGTCTGAGTATACTGGTTGACTTAGTTTTTTTTTTTTTCTTTATTGGTACATTTTAGGTATACAATACAGTTACATTCATCATTGGTATCTTGCACCTTTACATGATGTATCATGGTTCTTATTTTTTCCCCATTCCCCTGACTTAGGCTTTATAGTTAAGATTTTTGTTGAATTTCTTTTGGATTTCCCTTCTGTGCTGTGCACTCCTTTTTCTCAGACATTTTGGGCTGTGGGAGTAGGGTGAGAAGCCCAGGCTGGGTGGCTCAGTCCAGAGAGGGCCAGCCTGACCATCTCTTCTGTACCTCTGGCAGGAGTTGACCTTGGGGCACCAGAAATCTCACACCAAGGGACCTCTCGGGCAGAACTCCTGCACACCCTGGTTTGGTTTATAGACCTCAGCTTCTGTGTTTATTAGTCCCTTCTGTCTCAGAGTCAGATGAGGTTGAAAACTTCCACAAGCAACATTTTTCATGGAAACAAATTATTTTCTTTTAAAATCTCGTTAAATAAAATTCAGATAATTGTCAAAAGCCAACAAAGCCATGGAGCCTTGTGGGTTGCATGTTATGATTCTGGAGAATGGCAGATGTCTCTTAGTCCCCGGGATGAGAGATTTCCATCCTGAATCATGATTCTGAATTAGAGTCAAATATCATCACTCTGTTTTGCACATTTCTGTTGCATGCTAAATATCTGTTAGGAGATGAAAGGTCCCTGCCCTTATGTTGCCTAAGATTCAGTACATTATTATATGAAGCCAGGTTCATAGCCCTGGTAGTCCCTGGTGGGCAAACTAGTGGGTCTGTTGGCAGTTTCATAATTTTAAAGGAAATGTGAGATATCAGTTGTGATTGTTGCAGATGTCCTTCTGTGTCCTTAACAGGTTTATAGCTGATGTATGTATTTTGTCATAATTCTGGTTATGAAAACTGTCATCTTACCCTGTCTAAATCTGATTTCCTGTTTCCCATGACAGCACACCCCATCCCCTGCAAACACCACATGCTAGGTCTTTGGGACCTTTGGGATGGCTCTCTTGGATTTGCCACCTGGTCACATACATCCAGGCCCAATACCGAAAGTCCCTTGAAAGCAGACACCTCCTCTGCTTCCTTTCAAAGCTGATTACAGCAGCTTTAGGATCTTCAGCTCTTGATGTTCTGTTCACCATCTGCCCTGTAGCTTTCCAGCGTTCCTGCCATTGTCTGGAGACCATGTTCAGACAGAGGCTCCTAGTCCTCCCCTCTCAGATCCTCAAAACCTGTCTTACCTTCTGCCTTGTGCACCCAACTTTCCTCTAATCCATGGGCCCTTTTCCTCCACCACCTTCCTTCTCTGGCGGTCCTCCCTCTGGTGGGCCTTGAACCACAATGTGTGGTTCTCCTTTCTGTGGATGGTGGGGAGGGAGTGACATAATAACATGGTCAGATTGTCTTAGTCTGCTCAGCTGCTGTAAAAAAAGTTGTCATCGATTGAGTGGCTTGTAAATAACAGAAATTTATTTCTCACAGTCTAGAGGCTGGGAAGTTCAAAATCAAGGTGTTGGTAGCTTAAGTGTCTGGTGAGGTTCCACTTCTAGTTCATAGATGGCTGGCATTTTGCAGTGTCCTAAAGGGCAGAAGGAGCAAGAGGATCTTTCAGGGGTCTTTTATAAAGACCTGGCCCCATCCATAGTGGCTCTACTCCCATGACCTACTCACCCTCAAAGTCCATCTTCCAGAGTCATCACCTCGGCGTTAGGATTCAGCATATTAACGAGGAGGCGCAAAACACATTCGATCCATTGCAGGGATAAAGAGTCCAAGGTGCCACACATACACTGTAAGGACTGTTTTCATTATTATTCAGCTAACAGGTAGAAGGACGTAATTCTCTATAAATGTATTCTGCCTCATTTACATGCCGCTAAATTGCTAAATTGGCCTTTTTCACCAGTGATTGTATCTTGGGTTCAGAATTATTCACTGAAGTCCAAGAAAAGGGAAAAACCTAGCACTCAAATCAACATGCAAGTGGTGGTAGTTAACAGGCTTCTAATGTGACTGTAAATTATAAGTCTGAAAGTGTGATGATTTTTCAAAAGCAGCAGAAAAAAAATATAAATAGAAGGTGTGGAACAGCTGAAAATTTGATCTTACCTACTCTGGGGAGCCCTTCAGCCCTAGCCCTTGATAATTGTCTGTTAAGGAATTCTGTTAAATAGTTTTCTCATTGTAAGTGGAGATAATAACAAAATTTACCCTCAGGGTTGTGCTGAGGGATAAATAAGTTAAATGTGTGTGGAATGTTCAAGTGCACATTCATGTGCTTCTGTGGTGTTGTAATTATCATCCTTATTGACATGAAGCGCAGTGATCTCTCTATATTGGGTTTTCTAGAACAAATTAAGATAATAGTGCTTTTGATACAAAAGTGATAAATTTCGTCATTAATGGACAGATGAATAAAACTATTGCAATATTTCTCATAGTTTGAGAAGTAGGCCCAAGTTACAGTTCAGCTAAATGAAGGAAATAGCAAATATGAGCTAAAACATGAGATTGCCATTTTTTTAAAGATTCAAGATGGTTAATTATTAGGAAATCCATATGTTTCAATTTAGTATTAAGCTCAGAGGAAAAGCAGTGTAAACTGCTGGCAGAATTCTTCTGCTAAGTGACAGTTGAAGAGGCCACACAGTGTGGGTTTCCTTCCCTACAAAGAGCAACTCGATTGGTAATGCGTTGTATGGTACCTGCCAAAGCACACAGCACATGCCGTTCACGCGGGTGGGTAGATGTCTGGGGAGGCACTCAATAACCTCCCATTCTGTTTATTCCCCAAACCCGAGAGAGTAGGTGGCTTCCATCACTTAAATCATGGTTAGTGGCAGGAGTGGGGTGGATTGGAAGGTGACTGAGGTCATTGCCAACTGTTCCACTGTGTGGCCATGAGAAAGAAGAGACTGTGCTCAGTGCCAGGCTACACTCTGGCAATCCCTAGAGGGAGGTCGACTGCATGTTCCCTCATACCACTGAGGCACTGAAAAGAAAGTGCCACAGTGAGTTGCTCCTTCCCATGCCCTGTGCCACACTTCCCTGTCCTGCTACACCAAGCCTCGTGGCTGTGGAAGGAAGGGTGCTCACATGAGGGACAAGATAGTATTTCCTTGTGACAGTGGCCATGCCAGTGGAAAGCCTCTTCATGAGTCAAGGACAGAGACATAATCCATGTTTTTAATATTCTCATCCTGTCCCTTCAATACCACACTTTCAACATGAAGGGACAATGGCAGAATTTCATCCAAAAGATCCAGGTGAACCACAGTATGCAGTACAAGTAGCTTGATCTCTGCAAGTGCATCTTTCCCCATGTTTCTCTTTGCAAACTTGAGTGAGGATCAGGAAGCATTAAAGGTCAAAGTTACTAATTGCAACCAAATGCTACAATAAAATGTAAAGATAGATGATATAGAAACAAAGGCAATCAAGAGTACAATTATGAATTTACCCACTGCTGTCTTCCTCCTGATTCTTGCTGTGGAGTGGGCTGTTTTCTGCTTGCGCACCTAAGATGGGACTGACTGCAGGCATCCTTACTAGTGAAGAACCTGCTGTGACCCGTGAATTGATCCTCACACCTACGCCATCTAACAAAGCCACTGAACACTTGTCCTTGGGCTAAATGATGGTAATCACTTTCTGTGGCCCAAGTGGACTGTGTCTAAGAGTGAGGTTGCTAGCTCCATGCTGCATACCCTCCTCGGAGTCACTGTGCACCTACACCATCCCCTGATACTTGGCAGCCCCCTGCCAGCCCCAACATACATGGAGGAAATAGAGGCAAGGTAAGCTTGGTGACCTGCCCAAGCCATCAAAGTCATGATGTGCACCATGCCAGGTGGCTGGGTCTTAACCTTCCCATAAGTATGAAAGCCAGAAGTAAGCCACAGAGCCAGCACTCATCCCTGAACAGCACAAATGTCTTGCTGCAAGCTTCTTACTGATGGCAGCCAGAAGTAGAGGTCACTTTACAGATGGCTTCATTTTTGCTATCCAGTGTTTCCTCAACTTTTAAAAAGCCACCAAATAATATCAGCTCTCATGTATGACAGATGGCTTTAAAGTGGTCCTTAGAAGCCAAGAAATGCTGGTCTAGCTAAAAAGTCACGTATTAGTTTAGCTGGGGCTGGTAAATGGTGGGTTCAGAAGAAAACATTTCCCTCCTATTAAAATGGAAGTGCCAGGGATCTCTATCAACTGGGAGTTGCCTCCCCTTCCCCTTCTGCTGTCCTCACTGCCTCCCTCCATGCTTATAGACTCCCCACCTATACCCGCAGGAGTCACTGGGACTCGCATTGGAGGGGCCTGGCTGTGGCTCCTCTGCTCACTGGTGGTCGTGTGTACCTGTCCCCTAGTGGCCCTCTACTGGTGCTCCTGACTCACCCAGGGCTGATTTCTCATCTCTGTCACCCCTGAATGCAGTCTTCCTAGGGGGCCTGCCTTGATTGCTGTCCCTCCTTGCTCCTCCTTAGCCACAAGGACGGCTTCTGGCTGTGTTTCTGAAGAACTTCTTTTGACCTCAGGGGTCTACGTTTGCAGCTGCCTGCTGGATACCCTGGCCTGGATCAGATATGGATCAAGTGGGGCTCATTGCATCCATCCAGCCTCTCTCTCTAAACCTGGGCGCAGGACCACAGTGTCACCTTCTCACTCCCTCCTGCACTGCCCACATTTATCCGCCTTTTCCTCCTTCACCTGATGGTCATCCTAAGGCAAGTTCTGATTACCTCCTGTTTAAGTCACTCCTTCCTCCATTTCCAACTAATATCCCTGAGCCTGTATCTCCAGCTGTCTCCCTAGAGGGAAGAGCTCATACCTCCCTGCAAGAATGCAGAATGCGTCCCCATTTGTCCTACTAGTCTACTGCGTGTCTTGGTCCAGTGTTCCAGGCACTGTTGGTCCCATCATATTCTCGAAGTTATTTCTTTCTCTTTCCCTATTTACACAGTCTCATCTTTACCCATTCATAATGATCCTGCTACCTGCACACCCTCTATGTACCCTACCCTGAGCTCACATTCATCCCCCATTGCCTCCCCAACATCTCTGCTTTTTGAGCACTTGCTCATCTTTCATTGCTCATCCCCAATGCCACCAACAAAACCACCTTTTATTTCTGTCTTTACTTAGTACTGCCTCCCTCCTCTGGACCTGAACTGTACTTTGCAGTTTGCCCCTCCCTGACAATTACTATCTTAGTCTTTTCTATTCAGCTGTGACACATTTATCTTCCTCTCTCTACCAAATGGCAGTTTTCTGAGCCAGGTGCTGTGTTTCTTGGTGGCTCTTATATCCCTCCCACATAGTAGGAGAGTGGTAAGTAGTTCCTGGCATTGCCTGGCCAGTGTTGTCCTCATTGCATCAGGCCTCATCCCATTCTACTGTGGTGATGCTGGCTTAGGGACTTGAGGGCCACTGGGCCTGGCTGCCAGCCTGTACCACTCACCTCGATAGAAGTCCTGACAGCAGCCCAAGGAGGTTCTTTAAAACCTAGCACTATATCGTCTCTTGGGTTTTCCAACCAGGAAGACTATATTAGCTTGCCTTTGAGGCATTTGGCTACTAACTAATAAATCTAGTTGCTAATTGTGGGCCCTATTTTCAATTTTTCTGTTGTTTCTCTTTGTTTATGACAGAGAAATGCATTCAGCAACTCCTTCTATTAATTCTGTTACTACATCTCAGGCCTTGAGATTTGCTAAATGTTGCTGATTGAAACAACCAGAGCAACATTTAGACAAACTGTTTGGATGTGCTGTTGGATGTTCCCCATCTCTCCATCCATTCATGAAGCTCCTGTTGTTTCCATGACTCAGTCAGCAAAGCTGAGTAGATACAACTCAGCTTTCTCTAATGTACCCTGATGAACCAAAATGTCTTGTTTTTATTTTAACAGAGGCACAATCATGTGCACTTGCATGTGCTTGCTTGTTCTTGCCCACTCCTAGTCTCTTCCGTGTTCTTTTCCTGCTTTCTTTTATTAGAGACCTGCTGGATATCATCACCTTGTTGCAATGTTTGCTGAAAGAAATGAATGTGCTCATGTGGTTTCCTGTTGATTCCTATCTGGCGTTAGCAGCATGGGCCAGTCCCAAGCCATGCTGACCATGCAGTGTCACTCATAAAAGTGGCTTCTCATTACCAGTTGTGGAACAGCTAATATTACAATAGTACATGGGTTTGAAAAGCAAATTTGGCATCTGAGAATGAAGTGGCCTCAGAGCCTCCAACAGGCGTCTAAGCATCAGAAAACCTTGGTGTTATTCAGGCCTCCTCACTTAGGAACACCTCCCTTAAAGGGAGGCGTTGATGAATACAACCAGAGTAGAGCTGACCTAGATGATTCCTATAGCCAAGGCCACACCCTTGCTCAGAGCCACCCAGAATACTTGGTGGGAAAGCCAGCAGTAGACCCCGTCTCCTCAGGTGCAGTCCAGGACTGGACAGCGACCACCCCCTGTTATTCAATACTGCCAAACCTAGTGTCCTTGTGTGTGGACTATAAGCCATGACTGCTGTCCCCTGAGAAAAGAGAAAGCATGTGAGAGAACATAGGCCAGCCTACTGTGAAGCTCTGCCTACTAATGGAGCACAGCTGGTTCTCCATCCTTCCATGTGTCCATCGCGGTACACATCTCACAGAGTCCCCATTGGGCCCTCTTCTAGGCTTAGGGGTCTACAGATGAATGAAGCACAGTCTGTTCCCCCAAGGGCCTCACATTCTGAAACAGAAGGAAAGCATTTAGTAAATATTAGGCTGCGGCTGTGGGGGTCCAGGGGAGAAAGGCACTGGCTGTTAATTCCATACTGCCACAATAAGTGTGATGGAATAGTGGGAGCTGCTCACAGGGAGGGTGACATCCCTTAAGGGATGGACAAGAGGTCTCCAGGTGGGACATGTGGAGGGCAGGCTGTGGGGAGAATGCAGTCGCACAGGCCTGTGTGTGAGCTGTGCCTGTAGAGTAGCCAGCAGTCTGCTGGTAAAATGCCCACGTAGAGGGCCTTGTAACTTGCACTGCTGATGATAAACAGTCTGTGTTAGTACCTTTTCTGCCATTAGGACAAAATACCTGACACCCGAAATTTAAAGGAAGAGAGGTTTGTTTGGCTCCTAGTTTCAGAGGATTGTCCATGCGTGGTCACCTGGCTCCAAGGCAGAAACAGCATGGTGAAAGGGCCTGGTGGAAGAAAGTCGCTCAAACCATGGCAGCCGGGAAGCAGAGAGAAAGAAGGGAGGAGCCAGACACCAGAATGCACCCTTCCAGGCCACACCCCGGACCCCTCCCACCAGGCCCCACCTCCTGGCACCTTCCACTGTGAACTCATCTGGGCATTGGTGGACTGATGACTGCTGTGCCCCCTTGTCTCATCACTTTCGCAAAGCCCCACCGCTGACCACGTGAGACTTTCGGGGGAAGCTTTAGATCTAAACCATGGCACAGTCAATGGAAGTAATAATAGATTAATTTTCTTAGAAACTTTCACCCTTTTGATTTGCCCAGGACATAGGATTTCCTTATAGTTTGGGCCTAAATCTGTAGGTACATTGGATTGATTTTTGTCCTCGCTCTTGCTTCCGGCCTGGTTTCATTCTACCAGGCTGTGGAGTCGAGAGGGTTTGGCACCGGGCAGCTGACAGTCCTTTATCAGGAGGCCCCGAGTGGGCCAGTGCGCTTGACCTTGCCCTGTGCTCTCCTGGAGTGTGGGGATTCAAGTGATGACCCAGCAATCATCCTGAAGGCAGTGGAGAGAAGAGAGGTAGACCTGGAGTGTGCAGTGCACCCCACCGAGTTCCCGCTGATCAGACAATGACACTGGCGTGCTGCGCCTGCACCTCAGCTGTCAGAGAGCACTGCTCAACCCTGCTCTGCCTGCCCGGCCTCCCCACGCCAGTGTGGGGCCTGCTCTCAGCATCTCTAGCCTCACCGCCAATTCCGTTCCTTTCCATTATCCACATCTTTCAGCCCAGCCTAAGCAAATGTGTGTGCATGTCTGTCCTCTTGAAACAGCAGGAGAGCCTGAATCGATGAAGCAACCCTAAAAGGCCATAGAAGTCTTGCTTCTGACATGGGGCTACTGAGTTGTGATTTTGTTTAAAACTTTTATCCTCTCTAGCTTTACCTGGGACAAATCCACTAGACAGAGAAGAAGGCGCTGAGTTGTGTTGCAGTGTATGATAGGGTACACGGTGCCCAGTGGTGCCAGTGTTTGGGCTACAAAACATCAGCGTTGGTATTGTATCTGAGCACAGTAACTCAGTGCACAATTCTGTGTTGATCACCAAAGGAGAAGAAGCCAAGGAGATTATAAGAGTAAATTGAAAGATACTGTTCATTTTGGCAAGGGACAAAAATGTGTACTGTCTAGATAAAGCAGTAGAATAAAGTTTATTATTTGCTCGTTCTTTTGTAGGATATACTTGCTCCCCTTACAAATCCGATGGTGGTCTGAAGACATCAACACATAGGAAGACAAATGTATTAACACCGCGTTTCTTTTTCACCAAGTGACAGTCATTCAGCCCCGACCCATGTCAGAGGCACGCACCACGCAGCGTAGTGGTCCAGGCCACCTCGGCAGTCTCGGTGTGTCCTGTGAGGTCCTGTGTGTGAGTGAACATTTTTCCAGTGGGAAGGACGCCCCTGCATAGCATTGCTCTGAGACAGCCTCCACGGGAAGCTTCAGGGTTTGTTTTGCTTTGCTTTACTTTTTCCTGGGATCAAGCGCAGGGCCTTGCACACCAGCAAGCTGTCTTCCACTGAGCCACAGCCCTGGCCCACAGGCCCTTGTTGTGTTTGCACAGGCTGCTGCAGATGTGTGTGTGGCATGCTGGGCCTGTGGCTCTGGGCAGCTCTGTCCCAGGTATGGTGTGGCCCTGCTCCAGAGTGACAGTCCTGGGGAACAGTGCTGAGGAGCGTATGGCTGCTTGTTCTCTCAAGCTGTGAAATTCAGTGCGTTTGCTCGCATCTCCCTGGCTGATTGCCTCATGCAGTTGACACAGTGCAACAAAATAAGAACTGAAATGGGAAAAATAGTGCATTTCCTGGTAGAGAGCTCTGTGTGTGTGTGTGTGTGTGTGTGTGTGTGTGTGTGTGTGTGTCAGAGCTGTGGATTCAGAATACCATTTATAAAATATTTATCATAGCTTCGCTGATTAGGGCCACGTAGAGCCTTTCTTGTCCAAGGCATCCACAGAACTTGGCTAATCTAGGAGGCCATGGCTGGGATACCAGAGTGAGGACTGAGGCGGGTGGTAAGGCAGCGGCCTTTGGGCTGAGCCAGTCTTCTACCACAACCTCCACTGGAGGAGGGGCTGGGAAGGGTCCTCTGTGGGCTTGTCCTTTTTTTAATTTGGTTCCCGGGATCGAACTTGGGACCATGTGCTTGCAAGGCAGGCGGTGGCACCACTGAGCCAGAACGCCAGCCACTTGTCCTTTGTTGTCTCTGCACTGGTGGCCACTGGGCGGGGAGCCAGGCCTCCCTGCAGCCTTCTTCACTGTGGCTCCCCTGGAGCTCTTTACCTCTCACTGCTCCTCCTGAATCTTCCTCTGTAGCCTGAAACCTCAAAGAAAACTACTAAGTTGCCAAAACGGAACCTGTTGCAAATTCCTGGGTAGGGAGCATCATAAAAATTAGAAGGACAAAGGTCACACACAGAAAAAAAAAAAAAAAA
>NW_022900922.1:34040730-34137842 GCF_012274545.1 Fukomys damarensis | reverse complement strand
AAAAAAAAAAAAAAGAAAGAAAACTCAGGCATTGTGTGAGCCCCGGTAGGTATGTATGGCCGGGGAGCCTGCGGGAGCCAGCAAGGACAACATTAGGGTGCAAGGGGCACCATGCATGAGTCACATGCCAAACTCAGTATTCCAAACATGCCGGGCTCCCTTAGCCCACAAGCCTTCTTATTCCCCATTTTATACTTCAGGAAACTGAGACGCAAAGCCCATGCTCACACAGCTAGTAATGGTCAGAGCTAGGAGCTGACCAGAGGTCTCCATATTTAAAGTTTGCACACGTGATCTGGGGTGTTCCACTGCTGTTGTACCCTGCTTCTTCCCTGATGTTCTTTTTCTTATTTTAGACAAGTGTGCCATGGAGGCATTGCTAGAATAGTCCAAGTTCTGCATTCACTACTGCAGGCAATTCAAGAACACTTGCATTACCTCCCAGCAACCCAGGCATCCTGAGCTATCACCTCCCCTTCTTCTCTTTTCCCGAGCCCCTCAACCCTAGGCAGCCACTGGTCTGCTTTCTGTTTCCAAACATTTGCATATCCTGAATATTTCATGTATGAGGAATCACATAATATGTGGTCCCTTGTGACTGATATATTTTACTTAGTGTAGTGCTTTCAAGGTTCACCCATGTTGTGGCATGTATCTACTTTCATTTTTCATGACTGAATAATATTTCACTGTGTATGGGGATCACATGTTATTTACCCATTCCATTTGGTGGACATTTGAGTTGCTTCTACATTTCACCTGTCATGAATAATGCTTCTGTGAATTTTTGTATAAAAGTTTTTCTGGAAACACTTTTTTTTTTCCTCTTGGGCATACACACGGGAGTTGAATTTCTGAATCATTACATAGTAACTCTGTGTTTAACCATTTGAGAAACTACCAAACCATTTTCCAAAGTGGCTGTACCACCGTATGTTCCACCAGAGTATGAAGGTTCAAATTGTTAGGTAAAAGAGCTGAAAAACCAGGACCAGACCAGGACTACAATGAGCCTTTATTATGGGGAGGATCTGCCAGGCTATCTCCTAACAAAGGAAAAGCAGCTGGAGGAACAGGGAACTTCTTTTATAGGAGTGGGGTGGAGTTGAGTGGAGGTAGCATTAAGAGATTGGAGGAGCCTGTGATATCATTAGGAGGGGCTTGTAGCATCACTGGTTACTCGGAGGTGGCAAGTATCAGGTTACTCTTTTGGCATGAAGAGAGGCATGATGGGAAGAAGGCTGTCCTTTGGTAGGAGAAGCTGTATTTGATATGCAGGCTGCTATTCCATATGGCAGCCATCTTAAGGCACAGAGCATTATGGGAAGGAGACTACTGTTTTATGTAGCAGCCATCTTGAGGCAAGGGAAATCTAGCACAAATTTCTCCACATCTTCAACAACACTTGTTGTTATCCACCTTTTTAGTATAGCCATCCTAGTGAGTGTCAGGTGACATCTTATTCTGATTTCTACATTTTTGTGATGACTAATAGTGAATATGTTTCACGTGCTTGTTTTCCTACCTATTCTTTTGGAACTAATCCCAACTTTCACTTCACCTATAAATATTTTTGTGCCTACAACATAAAATAAAACAGCGTAGTAACTTCCCAGCTTTTGAATGATACCACTGTCAGCTGTAATCCAAGTAAGAGGGGCTGGGTCTGACAGATACAGAATACATTTGGAATACCAGGTTCCACAATGACAATTCAGAATGCATGCTGCTTTTCTTCTCCTTAACCAAAACCTCTTTTAATCTAACCAGAAAACATGTGCTCTTCCCCTCCCCAGTTCATAGGCTGAGTAGCTAATGGAAGTTTACACCTGTTCTTACACAGCCCGTAAAATCACAGCCCACGTCTGTGTGGCTTCCTATTTTGGAAGTAAAAAATAAAATTTTTTATGAAGTTCTGGATTTACTAGACTCACGTTAGAATGTTTCCCCAACAGGGAAATTTTACCTAGAGTTTCCCTGCTAAAGCCTAGAGCTGTGGTTGTCACTGATGTGAGCCTAACCGGAAGTTACCTTTCCATGATGAGATAATTCCAGCTTCAGCTTCTGCAGGCTCATTGAACATATCTAATAACTTGCAGTTGTTACACCACAGCTCATTCAAAAATAGTCTATTAAAGGCACGATGCATTTGCTTTTACACAAGACAACTTCCAAATGTGGCTTCCCCTTAGTGGGACACAAAACCATTGTGGAAACTGTCCTAACCACAATGTCTCTTGTCTTAAGAGTCATTTTTAAAACTTGGCTTTTCCTCCTGCTTTTCTATTAAAAACTGGTGTTTGAATGGTAGTTCAGCCTCTGTTTAGCACACAATGCACCTTGGCCACCTGGTATTTGCAATGCACCCAGTAAAAAATAACACTAATCTAAAAAATTAAAGTAGCCACACTGAATGCATTTAAAACTAGTTTTTTATCGCTTCTCGGCCTTTTGGCTAAGATCAAGTGTAGTAAAACTAGCTTTTAAATTTGTATCTTTATCTTTTAAAAAAAATAAAAAGATAGCGGCAGGCAGACTTTCCTGGCGATTCTAAGGGAGGCATCTGGGTTCTGGGCTTATGTATTCTTGCCACTGGGACCCACCCCACAAACATGACTCTCAGCACTTAGGAGCCACTGTTGAGGCTCTGTGCCGTGCCAGAAAATATGCATACAAACAAACAAATAGATTTCCCAGGTGATAGTGGAGATATTTTGTTTTTGGTACCAGGGATTGAACTCAGGACCTTGCGCTTGCAAGGCAGGTGGCAGAACCACTGAGCTAAGTCCCTGGCTCTTAGTGGAGATGTTTTGAAAGAGACAAGTTTCAGCGGGGCAAGAGAGATAGTAAAAGGACTGTTCTATCTTCAGGATGTTCATTCAACATTGATGAAGCACCTGGCAACTGCTAGTACAGTAAAATTCTCCAGCCACTGTTTTCTAGTCCCTTTTGCATTTTTAGTAGTCTTTATACTGTCACATTTACAGTGCCAAGATCTCCTTTGCATTCCTAAAAATTATTGAGGACCCCAGAGGGCTTGTATTAGTGTGCGGTTATGACTACTGATACTGACCATATAAACACTTAAAAAAATCACACTATGAAAGTATTTTAATTCATTTAAACAGAACAATATGGAAGCCAAATATATTAACATAAATAACAATGTTACAGATAATAATAACAGTTTTCATGAAGAGAGACATTGATTTATACTTTTGCGAGTCTCTTTAGTGTCTTCCTTCACTGAAGACAGCTGGCTTGCCATAGCTGCTTCGGTATCCAGTCTGTTTCTCCAGGTTGCTTCAGTTGAAGCACATAAAGAAAACCCAATCTTGGCACAGAAATGTTGTTGGAAAGGGCAGAAGTGACTTAAAGTTTTTATTTTTTAATTGTGGCTATTCTTCCTTGATAGTAACCCAAAACTGGCCAGATAGTTTTTAAATTGCTACACCAGGAAATAAGAAAAAATAATTTTTTGTCTTATCACATTAGAATCTACTAATCCGTCTGTACAATAGCCTTTTACTCACCCATGATCTTGTGGCATCATGCATCTGTCAGTTGGGACTACTGGTCCACTGAATCATGGGATCTGTTCTAAATATCGATGCATTTTCATTATTCAGGAACAAAAGATTGCATTCACATTGCCACCAATCTCATCAGGAATGTCTTAAGTACTGGGAAATATTGGTGGGTTCATATTCTCCAAAATTCACATTTTCTCCTGCAAGCTTGAATTTTGTCACTGGCCAGAAGAGCTGCCATCTCCTAGGGGCAAGTGCACCACGTGGTATTAGAAAACCCACCACTGTGGGTGTCAGGGCCCCTTGGGGGTAGCGATGCTGCCCCACAGAGAAGCAGTTATAGCTGTGCTCGCCTGGAAATCCTTTGCCTTTCAGTGTGCACAAGTGCTGCATCTGTATTTCCCACTTGGTCACACTCAGTACACAAAAGGCCGTGCCCAAGAGCGAGGGTTTAATAAAGGTAATTTGTACTGCTCATAAAGAACTCGAAAAATATTCTTTTGCTGAGATTTATTGGGTGAAATTTAAATTAGTGTTGTTTTCTCTTGCATGTGTGAGGTGGCTAAAAGCATTCACTGTCCGCTGGGATGGACCAGGCCCCAGTACCGTGATCTGAGTTGGTCTACTCTGTGTGTCATCTGCCTGTTGCTTTTGCACCAACAGAACAGCAGTCACCACAGTGAAACAGACAGACAACATTTCATTATTCTGAAAATGTGTTGCCCTCATGAATCCCTGAAGGGGCCTTGGGGCTCCTTGGAGTTGTGCAGGAACTGTGCACCAGGCACACACTTTGACAGCCACAGGACTTTCTTCTCTTAGAAGACAGATAACCAACAAAAAATGTGAGGGATATTACAACCAAAAAAAAAAAAAAAAAAAAAAAAAAAAACAAAAAAAAAGGGAGGGAAAAAAAAAAAAAAAAAAAAAAAAAAAAAAAAAAAAAGCAAGGTAATATGACAGAGGGACTGAAATGATGGGATGGGTAGTGACCTGTTAACTGGAACCTAGAGCAGGTAGCTCAGGCCTGGTTGTAAAGTTGTAAATATAAGTGAAAAAGGAAATCCCAAAAGATACATACAACATGATCATCATGTTATAAAATAAAGAGCAACTTATAAAAATATCATAGTTGTGATAATGCCACAGAAAAAGGAAAGTCGAGGGAATAGTAAATTAATATCAGAATAGTGATCCCCTGGGCCGGGTGTCGTGGTGCACATCTGAAACCCCAGCACTCTGGAAGACTGAGAGGTAGGAGGATTGTGAGTTCAAGCCCATCCTGGGCAACTTTACAAGATCCTTTCTTAAAATAAAAAAAGGGCTGAGGATGGAGTGCAGTGTGAAGGCCTTGGGTTCAATCCTCGTTACCACCAAGATAGATGATAGATAGATAGATAGATAGATAATATTACCTCAGAGAGGAAGCTCTGGAGGATGGCTGGGGTGAAACTCTACAAAGTGATGTAGATCTCTGTGAAAGTTCCAGCTGTGGCGTTTGGTGGTGTTACACAAGTGTGTTGTAACTTATGAGTAGTAAGTGAGTGAATGAATGAATGAGAGTAAGCAGACCATGCATGAGTGACTTACAAGGATATGTTGTGAGCCCCAAATCATGCCTGACCCATATATGTGCTCACAGGGTTTGAAAAGAGGAAAGAGAAGGGGTCAGGATGCAGATGAAGAGAGAGGAAGCAGAGGGGAAATAAATCGCTTTTGTTTTTGTACCTGTTTCATTTTTTCGTGCACCAAATGCCAACTTCCTAGCTTGCTAAGAGTGCGGCTGTCTGTGAAGTATAGCGTTGGGGTAAGGACGCAGGTACTGGGGAAAGCCTGCTTGAGACTTCCTGTGGGACCAACAGCGTGGTCCCGGACGCCTGGCCCTCCTGGCCTTAGAGTCCGTACCTGCAGTGTAGGGTAGTGGCAGCATCCAGGAGGGCTGCTGAGAATGCCCGCGCTCAGTCTCTCAGCTTCTCTGTCCCATTTGCCAAGCAGGTGGAAATCCTGTCTCCCAGGTATACTCCCTGCTTCTAGCCATCTTATTTCTTTCATTATATAACCAGGAAAACCAAGAATGAAGCAGGTTTGTTTTTGTTTTGTTTGTGAAGAAAAGGTTGTCGAAGTTGTTCTGAAGGATGTTTGAATTAAATTCTCTTTGCCTGAGGATGATATTTTTATCTTCGCTGATTGTTCTTTGAACAAGCAGTAAGAAAACAAAATGAAATTGGGAGGCTCCATGCTTTCTTCCTGAAAAGAGGCTTCGAGGCTTTGGGCCAAAATGTGGCTTGAAATGAATTTTAGAAGCAGCCACAGCAGGTGGCTTCTGTTGTGAGGGCCTGCGGGCGGGTAGGTGACAGGCACATTCCCCAGGACAGTGGGACACCTGCAAAGCGGTGGCCATGCTGGGCTGCCCACTGCACTGCGCAGGGGCCTGTGGGAGAAAGAGGACGTGCTGGGAACTGAAGGTTGCCCCAGGGCTACGTGAACAGCAGCTCCCAGCCCATGCTTTACATTTCAGTGCACTCTTCCTCAAGCTGCGTGGTTTCATTCTCTCCAGCAGCGTTAGAAGCTGCCCAATCAGGCGGCCTCAGTGTTTAGAACCTTTTCTAAGGAAGGGGTTGGTACAGGGCTGGCAACCGGCAGAGAACAGAGGTGGAAGCCGCCTGCACCTTCCAAACTCAACAGTGATTCTAGGTCCCATAATGAAGGGAGCTGGCGGGATAGCAGTGAGCAAAACATTTACATGCAGAAGGTGATAGGGCAAGTGTTGTGTTGCTGTAACCATCCCTCACCTCTCTGGTCACCAAGAAAAAGCCATGGAGAGAAAAAGAGGCACAGGTCATGGAGAGGGAGAACTGGGAATCCTCCAGTACTGTGTGGGGCAGGAACATGGCTCATCCTGCAGTGTACTCAGGGCAGCCTGGATGAAAGGAACCCGAGGCCTTGGGGCCCCCACACATGCCTGGGCTTGTGCAGGGATTCATGGAGTTGTAGCACTAACTTCTAAGAGCACAGCCGCAAGGACACAGCACCCTCCCCCTGCACCCACCCTTTAAAGGTTCCTGTGGGCTTCAGGGGTCTTCACAACACTTCAGGGTAGCAGTGGGTGTTGGGTATTGCGGCTTCCAAAGGCTTAGCTCTGTAATACTGTTATATTCAGCACTGCCCTGTGGACACTGTAAGGTGAGGTTGGGCTCTGCATGCTCACGGGCAGAACAGCTGTGCTCCGAGGCAGAACCTCTTTGGGAGTGGTGAGTCGAGTTGCATGTCAGTCTCAAGGGAAGGGGCAGAGTTTAGGGGGCTGGAGAGGAGAAGATGGTTTGAGAACAAGCATCACACTGAGAAATTCACCATGTATGAATGGACAAAACAGGGGACTGGTCCCTGCGTCGAGAGCTGCAAATTAGGACTGGTGTGACTGGAAGAAAGCGGAGTATTCTAACATGACAGAGTGGCCCAAGAGAGTGTTCCTATTTCTTGGATTTCCAGTAAATTTAAATTCTTCTTAAACTTTATATTGTTTTTCCATATTTTAATCGAGGTGTGTTTAGTATAGTAAAAACCAACCTTTTGTGGAAAGTCTTGAGTTGGATAAGCATATATAGCAGCATAATCACTACACAGTGATGTCACCTGGCCATGATATGACGCAGCCACCACCACCCCCCAAAATTAACCCACAGTCAACCCTGCCTCCCACTTTCTGCCTGTAGCATCTACTGATCAATTTTCAGATATCATACTTTGGCCCTTGCCCGGCTGTCATGTAAATAGAATCCTTGGCTGTGTGCCTTTTTCAGCCTGGCTTCTTTCATTTAGCATGAACCTGCAGAGATTCACCCAAGTCATTTAGTCTTCCATAGTTCCTCCCTTTCTCCATTGTGTGAATGAACCCATTTCCCAGTTTGGGGCAGTTAGATTGTTTTAAGTTTGGGGCAAGTATAATTAAGGCTGCTATAAACTTTCCCAGGCAGGTGTTTGTGAAGACATATTTTCATGGCACTTGGATGAATACTCAAGAATGGACTAAATGTCTGGGTGTGGAGTTGCTGGAGGCAGAGAGTAAATGTATATTTGACTTTTTAAAGAACAACAGACTCTTCCCAAAGTTCTTGTACCACTTTACACTCCTTCCAGCAATGTTTGAGAGTCTCCCTTGCTCAGCTGCCAAGCTTTAATTTTGTCACAGTTCTTGTTTCTCTGATTACCTTTTGATTTTTACCTAGCCTAATAGGTACAGGGATAAATTATTGTGGTTTTAATTTGTATCATACTAATGTTAAATGATGTTTAGAGTCTCTTTGTGGGGTTTTTTTTTTTTGCAATCTTTAGTGAATTGTCTGTCCTTTTGTCCATTTTTTAATGGAGTTTTTTTGTTTATTTTTTATTGAATTCTGACTTCTTTATATCCCTAGTTCATCTGGGATAAATAACTTGCAGATATTTCACCCTGTCTGTGGCTTGTCTTCTATCTAAACAGTATCTCTCAATGAGCAAAATTTATCAACTCCAGTGAAGTCCAGTGTATCAGTTTTTCTCTTTCTTGGATCATATATTCAGTCTTATATCCAGAAAATCTTTTCCTAACCCAAGAATAGATTTGCTTCTTAACATTTTCCATTGTAAGTTTTTCACTTGAGTCCAGTTTAAGTAAATTCTTCCTGAGGGTACAAGATATGAATAGGGGGTAGCTTGTTTTTCTATGTTAATATTCAGTTGTTCTAGCACTGCAATGAAGAGACCCTTTCTCCATTCAGTTGTGTTTTCACAGGTGTCACCTGTCATTGCCATGTATGTGTGAGTCTGTGTCTGGATTTTCCATTCTACTTATTTTATCTACGTTCCTGTCTTTTTTCAGTGCTACACTGGCTTGATACTGTTGCTTTGTAGTAAATCTCTGGATCAGGTCGTGAAAGCTCTCCAACTGGCTCTTTTTCAAAATTGTTTCAAGCACTCTCGTTCCTTTGCCTTACCATATAAATTTTAGAATCATTTTGCTGATTTCTACAAAGATTCCTGCTTGGATTTTTATTGAAATTGTGTTGAATCTGATGTCTGGGAAGAATTGACATCATAATACTGAGACTTTCAGTCCATGCCCATGATGTAGCTCACCATTTGTTTACCTCTTCTTTGATTTGTTTCATCAGTGATTGTACTTTCCAGCATATAAGTCTTCTATTTATTTTCCAAGATTTATATTTGACATATTTCATGTGTTGATGCTATTACAAGTATTTCTTGTTTTATTGTTTCTAATTGTTTAGTGATATTTTATAGAAACACAGTTGAATTTTGAATATTGACCTTGTATTTTACAAACTAAGTTCTAGAAACTTTTTATAAATCCATTAGAATTTCCTTAGTTCTTTTTCTTGCTTTATTACATTGGCTAGTACCTCCAGTATTACGTTTATTACCATTTTTCATTAATGCTGCATAGATTTATAATATTGACCATGTTGAGGAAAATCATTCATCAAACATTGTCTGAATAGCTACCAAGTGGAAGGTTTTATTCAAGGCGCTGTGTGGTGTGTAAAGAAAAATGGAATGTTAAACCCACCTCTCAGAATCTTCAGGTCATATGAGGAAGTTAAGATATGCTTCCAAATGAGAACAGTGCCTGGTGGAAAGTACAAGGCTCCTCAGTGCCTTGCAGGCAGGGCCTAAGTGAGTACATCCCTAGAAGGGGCTGCGAGGGAGGCTGACACTCTATGCCCATACTCAGAGGCTCTGTTAGAGCTGCGGGCAGAGTGGAGACAACCTCTGAGTTGTTCTTGGTGGTGCCTGTTGGCTACATGCAGGGGCAAGAGCAAGACCCTAAAGCATTAGTTTTAGCTGTGTGGAATGGAGTCCTCCTGTCCTTCCTTGTACCAAATGTGACCATCCAGGGTCGAGGGAGGTGACATAGTGTTGTTTTCGTCTGCGAACCTGCTCATGGAACAAGGTTCAGGGGCCTGGACTGGGAGGGCAAGGTGCAGAATCTCCATGGAGAGGTTTCTGGAACACTTCTGTTTTATTGAGGAAATGTACAGACTTATATAGGGTAAAGCGGGGGTGAAGCCAGGCTGGCACTATTGGATCGCTATTGGATAGGGTAAGGCAGGACTGGAGCCAGGGTGGAGTCAGGATATTTGACACATTGTTATTGGCCACATGTGTTTTTGGATTGTATGCTTTAGGGGCTGAGGCAAATGGAGTCAGGACTTTAGAGGTTTTTGAGAGGAACAGTTGATCTGTCTAAGGTCAGATCTCTACACGCTCAAGGGGGCAGATTATTCCAGCCCTAATAGGCCTCGGAGTTTTCTCAGGAAAGATGGGTGCGGCAATCCTGACTCAGCCAGACATTAATGTGATCCTCAGCACAGGATGTTGCTTTCAGGGTTCAGAAAAGAGGCAATATGAGCTGAGGGGGAAGAGGAAGCACTGGGAGCAGAAAAGTCAGTAAGACCTGGGAATGGAAAGTAGAGGACAGTCCTCAGCAGTGTAAGATGTGAGGGTTTTGAGGGCTCCTATTGAGTGATTCTGAGCAAGGCCTGTAGCCTGGTCCCCCAGGTTCAAATCCTGGCCACTGCCTATGGGAAGAGCTACATGGCTTCTCTGTGCCTCGGTTTCCACATCTGTAGGGCAGGAATAGTGGTACATCTTGCAGAGATTACATTAGCTGATCCATGTGGTCTTTGAACGGTGCCTGGCAGGTGGGAAGTGCTGTAAACATGTTAGCTGGTATCGATGATCATCATCACCATCATGGTCACTATTTTAAGAACATTAATTGGAAGGAAGGAGGGAGGGTGCATTCCAGTAGCTGGGCACACCAGCCTCGGAGGCTGACTTGGAAAGACGAAGAGCATCGCAGCTCCCCACCACTGTGGCACCTGCTCTGCGCTCTCACACAAATAGAAACTGCCCTTTTTCTTTTCTCTTTAGCACTGTTTTTTAATCTTCACTTGGGATTAATCACACCCTGGAGCCCTTCTTTAGGGTTCTTGTACACAAGCACCTTCAGGGATGATTGCCTACATGTAGACTCTGGGGTGGAATTTCAAGCAGCAGCAGACCCCAGGGCCAGAGGTCAGAGCCACCACCAAGGTGAAGACTGCAGCACCGTGGGGAAATATTTAGTTTATAACACAGTTATAGTTAAAATCGCACCTAAGTGACAGTCAGCATTGTGATAATAGGGACACCTAAGAGGAAGGAACGTAAAGAAATGCAGACAGAGGACACCACTTCTTTCAAGGTGGGGAATTCATGGGTGCATTGGTTGATTTTCCCTTAGTGTTTTTGCAGTTGTTTTAACAAAATGTAAAAAAGAAAAAACATAGGAAGGAATGTGTGCTAAGAAGGCTCCGGCAACCCCTGCCCCAGAGCAGCCAGGGCTTCCACAATGCCGGGCTCCATGGGTGGGGAGCACCAGTGGTTCCAGAACCAGCATGTTCGACAGAGTCAAGTCCCTCTGCCCTCTGTAGCCTGAGGATACCGTCTTCCTTATGGTTAGAAATCCCTACCAGTGGCTCCTATACCTCCAGCTTTCAGAGATAGTAGGCTCCCCTGACCCAGGGTGCTGGGGTGAAATCACAGTCTTACACTGTCACATTCCTGGTCTGTCCTAGTCCCAGATCCACTAAATCTCCCTAAAACAGCACAGTTCATTTCCAGTCTCACCACTGTCAAGTGCAAAGGGTGCGACCTCAGGTATAACACTTGACCTTGTCAGGCATCTCTCTTACCATCTGCAAACTGGAGTAGTGATGTCCCCTCCGCAGGGCTGGGCCTCAGAGAAGAAGCACCCAGGAGGCTGCAGCTGCTGCTGTAGCCGGAGCGGAGGCAGTGTTGCAGGCATTTCAGTTATCGGTAGGTCCAGCTCGCTGCAGCCAGCTCCAGGGAGACCTCCTCAGTGGGGTCAGACCTGCTCCTTCTGCCGGTGCTTTCTCCCCGCCTGGTCTCCTAGAACACTGTGTTCGTGCCTGTTCCCCAGCATCTGCTCCTTTCTCCATAACAGCAGTGTCATTTATATTTGTCATCACTTTCCAGAGATAATGGTGGAATGCTGAGTGGCCAGGATGTAGGCAAAGCCATCAGGGGCTTCTGTTAAGACAAGATCCAAAAGTGCTATCCTGGTGGGTTTCGAATAGCTGTGGAGACTGCACTCACCCTTTCCATGGCCAGACCTCGGCTCTGCAAACAAAGCCCCACTCCGCACTCTGTTGCCTTATTCTGTTGTCTGTCCTCCTGCAGAGGCACTATCGGTCTACTGTGCGTACTCCTTACATATTAATAAGTGCTCCCAATTAATTAGGCCCAGATTTAGTGCTTCTGAGGAGCCCACAGGCTGAGGAACCACAGGATCTTATTTCCAGACACATTTCCCTCCAGGGTATTGCGACAGCCCAGGAAGATGCATCACGCCTCTTTCACATCCGGCCATGACCTTGTGTCCTCAGACCTTGGAAGTGTAACACACAGGATGCCGAAAGTGACTTCTCAATGAGCTTCCTGTCTGAAGGCAAAGGCCAATTTGCTGTGTGGCTGGGAGGGCCGAGAAGTGACTGAAGCTGTCAGAGGGGATGTGATGGGGGTGAGAGGTGGCTTGGAGCTCAACTCACCATGGGCGCTTGATGGATGCTAAATAATTGAAGGAATAAAGGAGAGAAGGAGAAATGTTCCACTGATGAACCTGAGAGGAACGGAGGGAGTCTGGGAACATTTGCAAATTGGTCATTAATGTTGCATCCTCGGGGTTGCCTCCTTTGTTCATTTCAAAAGGTGGCAGGAGTTTCCAATTCACAGGGATGTGATTTCGTGTGAAACTGAAATGGAGGAGTTATGTCAGGCCTGCAATTCTATCCAATGATTTCAGTGCATTTCAAAATAATCTAACAGCTGGGAATGGCCTGGCATAGCTTGCCAGTGCTCTTAAAAGGGACTCAGTGCCTTTGCTCGGTGACATTTGGAGGGCAGTTATGGATTCTGGGGCATTACATCTTTATTGGGTTTTTTGTTTGTATATTTTTGTTTTTGTTTTTGCTTTGGCTTCATCTGTTTTTGAAGTGAGGTTGGCAAAAGTTAAAATGACTGTGTATTCATGATGCAGAAGGGGCGAGGAGATACAGGGAATAATTCTCCTTGTCTAAAAAGAATTTCTTCCTCAAAATGATTTTTGCTGTTGGCAAAGCTGAGGACACACTTGCATGATTCTCTGCCTGCCGTGACAGGAAAAACACATTGTGTGCTGTGGCTAGCTGTAACTGGCAACGAAATGGTTTAAATCACAAAGAGAGGCTCCCTGTACACAGCTCACTGTATGTGAGGAGAGCCTTACTCAAGGAAGAACTGGAGGCTTGGTTTAGAGGGCTGGAAACGGCAGGCCCCAGGGTTGGGTTTCCTCAGAAAACAGCGGGGAACAGGCCTCACGTGAGCTGTGCTTTCCGGGGAGGTTTTCTGCTGTTGCCTGGGCCTCTTTCTGGTTTCCCTGCCCCTAGGGATTGCCATGCTGTGCCAATGCTGCCCCCGCCAGATCCCTGCCCCAGCTCACCGCTTCTTCCTATGACTCTAAACCTAGAGGCTGGCACTCCCATGACACTGGTGTGCCCGGCAGCCTGCCAGGCCATGTGCTCCCCAGAATGCTGCGTTCAGCGCCGGTGGCTCTGGGCAGCTGTGTTGCTCACTCCTGCTGCAGACAGCTGTTATTTCCATTTCTCACAACTTAACTGCAAAGGGCACTTAAGCAAAGCGGGCATTTAGTCCCAGGCAGAATCAATCTTCCTGATGGAGGAAAGGAGCCAGACCTGGACAGCTGGTCTTTGGCACTGGTTCTGAGTGTGTTGCCACTTCCTCTGCAGGTGAGTGCTCTGAGTCCTGTGTGCTAACGAATGAACCCAGTTGGTCCCCAGGGCGCTGGGTGGGCTATGGACTATCACAGCCCTGCTGCAGATGGGGCACCCAACCAAGCAGTCACCCCAGGGTCGGAGCAGGACCTCCACAGGATGGTGGCTGTGGACCCTGGAGAGGATCATCTGGGTACGCATTAGGGCAGAAGGGAGCAGACGGAGTCTCAGAAGCCGGAAACTTGTTCAGGAGGGGCACCATGCAGCCGGCAAGATGTATTTTTCAAAGGTGGGGTTTGCTCAGATTAGTTTTCTCTTGGGCAATTTTCAGGCTGTTTCATAACACTTTGTCCTCCTCTGTATTCATAGTTCTGCTTTTCTTGGCCTCTCTTTCTTTCCTTGTGAGGGCTGGACAAACCACTTACCCACCAGCACCTGTGCCCTCATTTTTTGTAAGGCACAGACTTCCTTGATTTGCTTTTGACTTTGTGAGCCTTCTTGTGAAGCACAGGTTCTCAAATACAAAGTGGCTCCCTGTACTCCTTCACTTTCCCTCCAAGCACTAGCCTGTTTCCAAGGTTGATTCCTGGGTCCTCGAAAGCAGGGATTCCCAGCCTCAGCACAGCCAACAGGTTGGACCAGGTCAGCCTTTATGTGGGACCCTGCTGTGCACAGTAGAGTGTTCAGCAGCACCTCTGACTTCTACCCACAGATGCCAGGAACAGCACTGTTTCTCCTCTGGTTATGACAGCCTGAGATGCCTCTAGACCACCAGATGTCCCCTGGAGACTCAAAAATGTCCTTTGGTTGAAAAACCACTGGCCCACCATGCCAAGGCAGCCCACCCTGTTTAAACATATTCCAAGCTACATATGTGGGTCATTCTTAGTTATCAGACTATTATGTGTTCATTTTTTGGCACTGTGACAACATATCTGAGTTTAAAGGAGGAGAGGTTCATTTTGGCTCATGGTTTCAGAGATCTCAGTCCATGGTCACTTCACCCCATTGCTTTAGGCTTGTGGTGGCACAGGGCATCCTGAAGCCAGGGGCATGGTAGGGGAGAATGCCCACCTCATGGTAGCTAGGAAACAAAGAGTATAGGATGGGCATCCCAATGTCTCCTCCAAAAGCATGCTCCTAGTGACTTAGCTCTCTCCAATTAGGTCCCACCTCTTAAAACTTCTACCCCATTCCAACAGAGTCACGGGCTGAGGACCAAGCCTACAACACAAGGACTTTTAGGTTGACATTCTAATTGCAATCTCTAGCATGTTATTTCTTCATTTATTCATCTATCTATTTACTCACTGATCTATCCATCTGTTTTATGCAGCAAACTAGCCAAGCACAGGACGATGAATTGCCTTGGAGCTAGACACACTCAAATGTAAAGTCTGGCTACATGAGTAACGGACCTTACTTTCCCATCCATATAGGAGACAGTAGGGGTGACCTAGTGGGAAGCAGAGCAGGGTTGTGATTAGACTGGCCTTTGCAGATGTGATAGTGGTTGGAGAAAGGAAAGATGGACGGCACAGATTCCAAATAGAAAGTGAAGATCGGGAGCTGCAGCAGAGGCTGAACTGTGACAGGTTTGGAGGACTATGTGGGGTGAGGTGGAAGTTTGAGAGAGCGGACTTGATAAGAGTTAGTTAGATACAGAGGCCAGAGAGGGCAGAGAGTCTGAGATGACCCCAAGGCTTTGAGGGTATCCATGGGACTGGGAAAAGATGATTGGTAAATGAGTATTGGAACCTGGGAGAGGAACAGGTAGAGAGGAGAGAACCCAGTGTGCACTGGGAAGGTCTGAGCCCTGTGAACTTGTAGTCATTGGAGGTGCTTGCTCAGCGGGTGCTAGAAAAGGCTCATGGGAGAGGGCAGTGCAGTTTTCTCTGCAGAGGAGGTGATCATTTTTAACCACGTGTGTGGACAAAGCAAAGGGACAAATGAGGAAAGTGCCAAAGATATACCCCAGGAGCACCCAGATCTAGGTAAGGGGATCACATGGGGATGAGAGGTGACCATATAGGATGGAAGAGCAGATTCCAAGCCCAAAAAGCAGCAGTCCGGAGTGACTGGGATTCCTTGGGGAGCTCAGAGCCATGGGAGGGGAGAGAAAGGAGGTCCAAGAGGAAGCAGGGTCAGCTGTGCCCTCAAAGGTCTGCATGGGTGAAAGGGGGAAATAACTCTTATGAGTTACTGGCAGCCTTTAGATTCATAGTCAGAGGGAAATGGTACTAATGGAGCACCATGTCCTAGGGATTAAGGTGAGAGGTTCAACACAGGTAGAGACATAGGACACTACCCTCTGAGTGTGTGTGTGTGTTTTAAGGAATGTGAGCTTTTTTCAGAGAGGGATGAGAGATTGAAAAAGGAGTTAATTACTGAGGAAATGGGATGAGATCCAAGGCACTCAATGTTGTGGGGGAAGATACTTGGAAGGAAGATGGATGATGCTTCTTTTGAGACCAAAGAGTAGGAAGCAAGGATGGAAAAGAAAAGGGAAGAACTGTTTTGGTGAGAAGGAAGATGACTTCCCTTGACCGCAGTCCTCAAGTTGTATGTTCACAAAGGAGGTCACAACGAAGACTTTGTTCAGCTAGAGCTGGAGCTTTTGGGAAACGAAGTTTCTAGCAAATATGTCATAGGGCAGTAATTTGTTATCATCAGTAAATACGTCTGAGCACAGGGACAGGAAAAGAATTAAGCTTTCTTCTAAAAGCTTCCACTCAAAATGACAAGAATATTCATCACAAAGGACAGATTGTACAAGAGTTGGCAGTCTTTCAGAGGACATGAGCTAGGTCTTCACTTACTCACTCTTGTTAAATGGGTCTCTTGTTAGCAGTAATCTTACCTTCTCTAATCATTGTGAATCAGTAACAATAATTGCTTGCTCCATCGTGTGCTCATCATGTATCAGGCTCTGCTCTCCCAGGTTTAGAGGGATTGACTCTGTTAAAACTCTCAGCCCAATACGGGTGTTTCACAGTAAGGAGACGGAGGCACAGCAAGGCTGAGTAATGGGGCCAGTGTCACACAGATGTGATACAAGTGGGACATGGCCACTGGCCACTGGCCCTGAAAACTTCAGCACTAAGGACAGCTCCTCACAAGCGTAGGGACATCTGAGGTGGGGAGAGGGAGAGACACTGTGCCACCCACGTGGGCTGATGGCTCTCAGGAATTAGCTTGTCTGGTGTGATAGCTGAGAAGGTGGGTTTTCAAAGGTTCATGGAGAAATTGGGTAAATGGGGCTGGTTTTATGCGATCAAACTCAGGGGCTACCACCCGAAGGAAGATAAACTCCCTTCTTCCATCCTGCCTTCCTCTTTTCCCTCCTTTTTTTCCTTCTCTCCCATCCTCCCCATCTCTCTCCATAGAGCCCTCAAGTCTTGCTTCCTCTATAGGGGCTATCCTGGTCCTTTCTACACTTGGGCCATGAGCTCCTGCCTTGCATTAGGAGCCACCAGCCCTGAACATCACACGTTGGCACACACAGGAATGTGCTTTTAATGATAAGTTTTGCTCTGTCACCTTTGATCTCCTAAGCGTCCCTCAGCAAGTGGTGTCCTGATGTCATGGGGCAGGAGCTGGGGCTGATTGTGTCCTCAGAGCTCAGAGTTCCTTTGCAGTGAAATTCTGTCCTCAGCCTGCAGAGCGTTCAGGTGCCCACATACCATTTGATCTCTGTCTGTCTTTTCCAACATCTTTTCCTATTAAAAATTAAAGAGCATAAAAATAGGGCCCTCGATCCTTCTGAGGACTGCAGCATTTGTTAGCTGAGGCTTGAATGCTTTCCCTCATCAGGGTCCCACTGTGATTTACCTCACCATGTCTCACCTGCGACTTTATCCCAGGCCCCAGTCCTGGCCTGGCCACCTCAGCCTTTGCGTCCTCATTGGCTCACCTACTCTGAGATTCCATCAGCTTCATCCAGGAGACATGGTTTTAAAGCTGCCCTTACCCTCAGGGTTCCAGAGTCTCTGTGAGCTCTGTCCTTTCTCACCCCTTGGGCTTGAGTTTTGTTTTGCTTCTTATGAGTATGTCCTTCCCATTGCATCTCAAGTCACTTGAATACAACAGACATTGCCTGGCCCCTGTGATGTGCCAGCTACCATGCTGGATGCTTGGGACACAAAAACCAGTCAGCTGTGTCAGCCCAGAGAAGGAGACCCCATGAACAGAGAGGGGTTCATGCCAGATGGTACAGTATGTGAGGATCCAGAGCTTGAAGCTCAGGAGAAGCCTGCAGTGAGCTGGTGCGGTGTTTGCTGTCCTTATTCTTGTCATCCTCCCCATTGGGCCATGCCCATGGTGTTCAGAAAGGATTCATAATTAGAGTGCCGGAGACCAAATGACTGCAGGGTCACTGAGAGATGCCAGGAAGCAGGGGAGAAGAGCAGACGTTCCTGGTGAGGAGGGAGGAAATTGGGACACACGGCGAGGCAGGCAGTGTGTGCTTGGCGCACTGAGCCTCCCTCACCCAGATGCATGGGCTTCCCCGCCCCATCACCAGCCACTCATGGCCCCTGCCTTCCTGGGAGCCTCCTCATTGTTTATCCTTCTTTTTTCTTCAGAAATAGGGCCGTTTCATATATTTTTAAATTTTAATCAAGAATATTTTGAAGCCTGTCGTCCATTCACTTTCCCTTTGATTTACTTCATGGCCATGAGTTCCCAAGCTGTTCCCTTGTGCCAGGCACTGTGCTAGGCTCTGAAAAACACCACCACCACCAAGGCAACCCTGGTCTTTCCCTACCCATCCAGCAGGAAGAGGAGGAATTCATGGGTACAAGGCACCCAGCCTGACCCTCCCTCCACACCACCCCCCATAGTAAGACAGGTAATGTGAAGCTTAAGGGCTTGGCTTCTCTTTTCCGAGGATGAGGTTTTGTGTGATTTTAACTTATTTGCAGATAATTAACCTCAGGGTCCAAAAATCCTCCCCTTCTGCCTCTGCATAGATTGAAATCAGAGTTTTGAAGAGAGGCAATTGCTGTATAGAATTAAAAGCTTCTTGATGAATGCTGCCATCGTGACATGGGGAGGAAATTACAGTTGCATTTTCTGCTATGTAATTAAAAACCAGAAAAGCAAAGACAAATGAAATACCACAGTGAAAATAGGATTTGGTTTTCAGCAGAGGAAATTGGAGTCCTGTTGGTCACTTGTGGAGTGGGTCTTGAATCATTTCCGGTTTCAGCAGGGGAATGCAATACCATGGCCCAGGAAAGGGAAGTTTTTTACTCTAAATAAAATTGTAAATGAGTCTTTCCAGAGTTCCAAAAGTATTTCCTATACCCAAGCGGGCTCTTACCTGCTTTATTTTCCCTCTTCCCCACTGTCATGCCCTGATCTTTGGTAGTCACAAGGATTGTCCCATCTTTACCACTTTGCCCAAGAACCTATAAGGACCAGTAGCCCAGACTGGTCTCATTGTCAAGACCATGGTTTCTGTGATGAACACCCCATCTAATTTTTCTTCAGTTATGAAATCAAGCGAGAGCACCCACTGCTGCTCTACACCGATGGATCACGAAGGCAGGAAGGCTGCTGGCTGTGAAGCTGGAGCTCTGACTGCTGATCACAGTCTGCTCTTTTCTGGGCAACCCTGTGATATGGGCCTCTCTGAACTTCATTTTCTACACGTACTAAATAGGGATTGGCATAGCCTCTCCACTGGACTTATTGTAAGTAAGTGAATGTCCGTAAGAAATGCCGGCTGGTATTTATAGTCACCATTGCTGTCATAGACACAGTCACTGCATTCCAGAAAGCTAAATGGGCATGACCACTACAGGACTTGGGTTAGCAAAACCCACCATAAACAGTGGCCACCACTCCTGGCCAGGTTCCAGTGCAGACTTGTATGTAACAAGTAATAGAAAGTTAGGCCCATGTCATTTGCACTAGGATTCCGGAGATGTATCCTGCAGCAGATGTGTCCTGGAGGCCTGCCACACCTGTCACCTCAGCCCTCAGCCTCCTCCCAGCAAAGGACCTGAGCCTGAAACTCTGGAATACGCGCGTCTCCTATACATGGCATAGATAGTGCATCAAACAGCCTCATAAAGGGCTCCAAGTATGGGGGTGAGGGACGCGGGCCTGGGGTTCATTTCTGCTTTGCCGTGAGACATACATGATGGAGGGTGTCTGGGAAAGCCATGCCTCTGTGGATGCATCTTCCGTGCCCTGGGGTCTGACCCACATGATTAAATCCCTCTCCTTAGAAGGTCCATGAGGAATTGGTGCTGTAGGGAGTAGCCACAGCTTCCTTCATAGGATGGGGGTTCAACTCCAGGTGGAGCCTGAGTTAACATATGAGGCCCTGAGCTCCACCCACATCACTGCCCACAAAAACATAGCACATAGGGTGTCCAGAGAACATTGTAACTGCCCTGTGGGAATTATCTGATTTAATCTTCATAGTAACCCTTCAACTTTGAAATTCTATGAAGTACGTCTTCTATATAGGGAATGGATATGAATGGGGATGGGTTACCAGAGCCAGGAGGGTCTTCTATAAAGGAGAGGGAAAGATGGATGGCAGACAGTCAGGCAGGAAACTGCACCTATCTGTAATACAGTACGCTTTGTCTAAGGGCAGATCATTCTCCTCCACTCGTTACCTATAAAAAGACCAACTCAATAAACTAAGCAGGCGTCTAGAAGACGTGGTCCACACCCTTCTAAGACACATCATCAGGATTGCAGATTGTGTAAAAAGTTAAAAATGTCTATTTTCAGGGTTGTCTCAGGATGTTTTACCATTTTACCCTGGCTGTTTATGATAGAATTACTAGCTCTCTGTCTACGAATGATTCAGGGAGGTTTACTCACTTAATCAAAGTCACAATGGACTCTGACTGTCACCTGATGTCTCCATCAGTTCCTTCCGTGATCCTGTGCTTGATCCCGTCAGTGGACCTGACCGAGGGGCTTTTGGTTAGACAGCTCCAGGCCTGCGGAGCTGCAGGAGCTCTGCTGCCTCTTGCTCTCAGGTTCCAAACCTCACAGGTCCCCACTGCCCCATATAGGAAGATACAAAGTAAAGCGTGGCCTGTAATTGGCCCGTGTGGTGGTGACCATGGTAACAACCCGCTCCACCCGGCCCTTTGCTTCCAGGAACCATTCTCTTTACATACCACATCCCTTATCCAAAATGCTTGAGACTATACATGCTTTGGGGACTTTTTTTTTGTTTGTTTTTGTTTTTTGTATTTTGGAGTATTGATGTACACATAATGAATCATCTTGGGGATAGGACCCAAACTGAAACACAAAATTCATGTGTTTTTTGTGTACTTCCACATAGCCTGAAAGTCATTTTATACAATATTCTTAATAGTTTTATGCATGAAACAAAGTTTGTATACAGTGAATCATCATACTTGTGGTTTCTCGACAACAGTGAAAAAACCCCCCAGATTTTGGAGCACTTTGGATCTCAGTGTTTTGGATTGAGATGACACCCTGTAATGTAGTCTGAAAAGCCGTCGCATAGCTCTGTCACTGCTGCTATTTGTGAAGACAGTGAGGAGTGGCGACTTCCTCAACTTTCACATGCACTGTTTGGCCTTTGTGTCTGCCCCAGCCTGTGGGACATGCCTGTGGGCCCTGCCCTGCGTGTGACACCATGCTCCGTGCGCTCTCGTGTTGGCTCCAGAAGTTGCAGGAAGGTGGGTGTCCAGATGGCTGTTGGTATTTTCTTTTTGTAGGAAACTGTTCTTGAGAAAGTTGGGAAGCTGGTGTGGCCCTGTAGGAAAGGAAGGAGGGTGTATCTGTGGCTGCTGCTGAACTACCCCAGAGGGGCTCGCCCAGCACACAGCTCCTCCACAGACCATGCTCAGGAATCAGGGCCAGCAGCCTGGTGGACAGATCGCCTCTGGCCTCTCACAGTGTCACGCCAACATGTCAGCTGGGGCAGCGGCCATTTGAGGACCCCCAAGGGCTGAGCACTCGCCTGAGAGCCCCTGACTGGCTGGCAGGGAGGGCTCTGCTGTTCACCATCTGCCCTCCCTGCAGGGCAGGGGAGCAGCTGACTTCCCCGGGTGGCAAAGGACCCTCGAGAGAGAGGGCAGGGCAGACACCACAGTGCCTTTTAGTCTGGCCTGGAGGTCACGCACCATCCCTTTTCTGTGATCTGTGGACCATGTACACCAGTCCTGGTGTGGTGCGGAAAAACACAAGGCAGGAACAGTGATGGGTGGATCTTTGAGGGCCTCATCAGAGGCTGGTTAGTATAGCTGCCTTCATCTCCAGACTGTTTGTCTGCTGACACGGTCCTCCTCTCCACCCTCTTTCTTCTCTTACCTCTCTTTCCTTCTCTTCCTCTGCCTCTCTCCTCCCTACTTGTTGCCTCTGAAAAGACCCAGCAGGGTCCACTGCCTTTTATAAGATTCAGTCCACATTAACTGAATGTCCACCTGTTATTTTGTGGATTAAAGTGCAAAAAAGCTCTACAGATAATATTTGTTGATTAAAAAAAAAAACTCTAGGAACATCCATCTCCAGCTTAATATCAAGGAATTTTTAGAAAGCTATTTGTACCCCTGCTATTTATTGTGGAAAGTGCTACAGATCTTTAAATAGACTCGCATGAATTCCACTCATTTATAAATTTGAAACCATCTTAGATGCTAGAGCACTTCTTTTTAATCCATAACGGTGAGTTGTCTAAGAGAGATGGTTACATACCTAGCAGATAATGCACTGCTTCAGCTGCTGGATATGAGAGCAGGTGCATTCCATCTCCTCGGCCATGCCTGCCCCCACCTTCCCAGTAGTACAAGAGGCTCTGCGCTCCCTCCCTCCACACCGAGCCAGATGATTATGCATGAAGGCATTGACTTAAACTTGTTCTACTCTCACTTTGCCTGATGAATGAAAGCGGGAAAGGAAATCAAATGTCACAGGTCACAGACATAATAAGCAGCTACACAATTGAGCTTACACGAGGGGAGATTGCACAGTTCCTTGTCACAGAAGTAAAACTGAACAGCCAACACTTCACACACACATTCAGAACCACTCGAAGAGATCCTGAGCAGTGGAGGAAGCAAGAACTAGAATTTGCCCCAGAAGCAAGATCCTGTGCGAAGGGGAGCGAGCCTTCTCCCCGTTCTAGAATGGAGTGCATGGAGGGTGGCACCCATTGGCTGACTTAACCCTCGGGTGTCACTTCCTTCTCCTTGGCTGAGAGGTGGCCAGGAGACCAGATTTGGGCAGCAAGACTGAACAGGAGTTTCTGGGTGAGGTTTCCCGAAGGCTTTTTTCTTGGTTCACCCCTTTGCCCTTCCCACAGCACTGCCGTGGGGCCTGAGCAGTGCTGTCCTGCAGCCAAACCAGCCCAAGGGTCGGTGGGACAGAAGGGACATGGGTTACATCCCGAAGCCCCACTGACAGCTGCCCATGTGCTTCCAGGGGTGCTGAGTGCGTTTAAAGCAGGTCTGTCTTTTTGCTGTTGACAGCAGCTGAACTTGTCAGGACCAACACCATGTGCCAGAGCTCTGGAGAGAGAGAATATGTTGTTCTATTGCAGATTGTAAAATAAGTGGGACCCTAAACATCTACAAACAGAGCAGGCTCCCTGGATGCAAAGGACTACTTTCTAAAGTGAGGTCGGTGAATGAGAGGACCAGATATGCCCACGGATGAATGACACCAGGAATGCATCATTATTTCTTAGAAGTAAATCAGCAAGGAGAGCAGAGTTTTTCCTGTTTCCCGGATACACAGTGATCCCTGTGATGAGAAGGATTGTTTTATTGCCAGGAACTTCTAACTTTTATAAAAGCTTAAAGTAGTTTTTTTATCATTATTTCTGCAAAGTGTTTTTATTAAAGGAAACACCATATGGTAACAGCAAAAAGAGTTGGTTATAAGTCACGAAGCTAGTCACAGATTTCTTTCCAACAGTTAAATTCAAAATACTTATTGCAGACCCTACATTTAAGGGAAAAAAAAAAAGATGTTAAGTTTGAAGACTCCTGAAAGCACAGATCTTTCATCAAAGAATTGTGCACTTGTCATTGTTATTGTTGTTTTCACTTCATGGAACACAAAACAAAATCTTGCAAGACTAAGAGTTATATTCAAAATATTTAACAACCGTAGGGCCTGGGCGACAGTCTCAGAACAGCTGTTTGCCACCCTAGTGGCCTTACTGGGAAGGGCTTGCTCACCCTGCCTCTGAAGTCCCCACTCCATCTCCCCACCCCTGCCTCTGGCACCCCCTACTCTACCTTCCACCGGGATGATTTTGTGGTTTTAGGTTCAAGGAATCGCACTGCAGGTGACTTTGGAGATGCGTGTCTTGGACTCAGCATAAGGTCCTTGAGACCCTCCAAAGATGTGCCATGCATCAGAGAAACGAGAATTCTAACTCTCTGCTCAGTATTCCAACTTCAACAAAGTAGGGTTCTTCAGGAGGAAGACTATCATTAAAACCAAATAAATGAAAAATTTCTTAGGGACGAGAGAGGAAACCCAAACTCTCCTGTTGTGAAAGACACACAGTAGCCCTAACAACTGCTGTGTGCAGACTTACTGGAGCTTAGCGGTCCTGGAAAGTCACTGCCAATGTGCTGCTCCCACAACCACTGCTCTGTTTATGTAGCTTCTGCTGCTATTTCCCCTCCAATTAGAAAAGGCCCTGCGTAAGCCAAAAGGTATAAAAATGAAAGTAAACTGCTCTTTGGGGTTCTCAAGGCAGTAGAAGTCCCCTTGCTGAGCTGCCCACAATAAAAGCTACTTTTGCTCCTAACTCTGTTCTGTTTGGTACCCACGTTTTCACACTCAGGGGGAGGCTCTTGGGCCCTGGCTCAGTGGCAAATGTCTACCAGACACACATGCCTGTCTCAGGCTAATGCTGACCACCTCTCCTCTTATCACAGACTCTGGAGCATTTAGCCAAAACAAATGTGAGTCTTAGATCTTCCGCAGATCTTAGGTAGTCTTTGCTTTGGACCTAGAAGGGGAGTGAGTACTGCCCAGTACTTTGGTCCAGGCAGGAGTTCCCCCTACATGGCCACTGGTTCGCATAGTATTCCCAAGCAGTGGCCAGAGAGGGGAGCTTGGCCTAGATTTCTCTCTGTCTCACTGTCTCTTCTCCTTGGGGCCTATGTCTCAGCCCTCTGGTAAATGCATTTCATGCTTCCTTTTATTTACTCCTATCAACAGCTCTACATGTGGATACTTAGTGACCCCATTTCACCAGAGAAGCAATTATGACCTAGAAGAATTAACCCCTCCAAGATCAGATACCAGAGCCAGGACTGAATCCAAGGTTTCAAGGCCCCCAGAGGCTATGCTTTTAGCCACCACATTATTTTAGTCCAAAGTGGAAAACGGAACAAAGCCCCTGGATACGTAGGCATCGGTGCCCTGTGTTCTGGGGTCCTGGAGGTCTAGAGCATCCCCACGTCTTGGGTAAGAGCCCTTCAAAACCTTTTAATGTAAGGCAGGATGAAATATATATGTGAACATTTAAGCTATTGCTCACAAGTGAGGGGACTGGGATTGGGTATGTAAGCATTTGCCCAGCACGTACAGGCCCTGGACTCAGCTCCCAGCACTGAAAGGAGAGGGAGAAGAGGGAGAGGGAGAGGGAGAGGAGAAAATGTTAGAGATAAGACTTTTAGAATCCTTGCTAGTTTTGTGAAATATCTGTGACCTTGGAGGTCTCTTGAATTCTTCCCCAGGAGATAAGTGGTAGAGATCTGATAAGACTGTGACAGCAGAAGACTGCTGGTATCTTTAATCAGAATAAGGGACTGAGTGAGTTACATGGCTACAGGATGAATCAGAACATCATCATCATCATCATCATCATCATCATCATCATCATCACCATTTGTTATTTTTCTCCCCTGCTTCTTATCCATTGGTGTTTGTGAAACAGCTAAATTCTTCTGCTTGGATGAAGCAACCCTGCTGAGAAGTGTGCAGAGCTCCCACCTGAAAGGGTGGTGGAGCTCCCAGGAGAGGTGCCTTATGGCCCGGCTTCTCACTCTGCCCCAGCAGGAGTGGGCAGCATTGCCGGGCTCCACATGGACACAGAGGGGCTCTCTTGGTGAGCTGCCTGCTCTCCCAATTAAGCAAAGGCCACATCACCTGAGAAACAGAGGTGAGAGCAGAACCTGGTACCTCATCCCACGAGAAACCTCCCGAGAGACATTCGTGCTCCAAGTTCCAGGCTGCATTTCCTTTCTGGCCTTGGTCTTTTCTAGGCAGTGAGTGCCCTGGACAGCGTCGGAGTTGGATCACAGCCCTTCATGGCACCTGCTCCTTATCTGAGCCTGACTGGGATGCCCATTCACTACTGGGTTAAGAAGAAGGAAACTCGCTCACTTCTTGCCATGCAGCTTTTCAGCTGGGTCCTCCAGGGCCGCTCAGAAAGTGCCTGTTCTCCCTCCCTACCCACCTCAGAGTCCTGAAGAAGGGAATGGTGCACCTGTCCCTCATTTGGCCGAAGTCAGTGTAAGTTGGAGGAGAAGGACTGGATCTCATTTGCAACTTGTGTTCTTCCTCTGGGCTCTGTGGGTTGGGCCCAGGATTGGACAGCGACCATGGCTTACCATGCAGTGGCCTCAGGCTCCTGGATGCTGTGGTAACATCGAGAATTCCTGTCTGCATGGTCCCACACGCTCCACCTGTGCTCCCAGGTCTCCTGGTGATTCTCCCATGCTAGGTGCAGCATTGGGATGCCAGACAGCCGGGGTGGTGGGCAGCATCTTTCCAAGGTCATGGTTCAGCTCACATCATCACCAGCACCTGAACTGTACCTTTTCCCCAAGAAGGTGACTGGTCTGTGACCCTGTGCTCCACCCTAACAGCCAGGGCCTGCAACAGCCTCCTGCCAGGCCTGCCCAGCAGCTTCTGTCATACTGCCAGCATCTCCCTGTTCAGCAGGTGACTCGGATGCTTCCTAGCTCTCTGGCTCTGAATTCAGCCTCAATCACCATCTACTTATTTTGTTTGAAACAGAAAGCTTCTGTGCAGGTCTGAGTCTTTCAATTCTGAGATGAGTGGTTATCCTGCTGTCAGCCTTCCATGCAAAGCCTCCTTGAAATTCTTCTCTGGCTTTGCTCACTCCCAAATCCTTCCCTCATGTTGATACCAAGATGCTCACTTGCAGTAGGGCTTGGGATGTTTCCTGGTGTCTCGTCTCCCACAGACCCAGTTTGGGGGGCAGCTTTCACTGTCCCCTAACTGATTAAATGTCACCTTTCCTCCCATCTCTGTCATTTTTATCCTTTCTTGTTCTCCTTTGCAGACTATGCTTATCCCTTTGGTTTTAAGCAAAGTTTTTGTTTTTTTTTTAAAATCCTGCCACTCTGCTGAACTTATTAGTTCTAAGATTCTTCTGGTGTGTCTTTGAACATTCTGTATAAGAGGTCACACAGAATGAGAAAAAAAAAACCTACTAGGTAGTTCTTGGAGATAGGACTAATATCTGGCATATATAAAGAACCCCCAAAAGTAGATACCCTAAAATAAAAGCCCCAATCAGAAATGGGCAAATGAGATGAGTAGACACTTTTTAGAAGAAGTGCAGATGGCCAATAAGTACATGAAAAAAGTGTTCATGCAAATTAAATGCAGAAATGCAAATTAAAACAACACCAAGATTCCATCTCCCCACAGAAAGAATGGCCATGATCAAAGACTGGAAAAACAACAAGCACTGGTGAGGATGTGGGGGAAAAGGAACCCTACTTCATTGCTGGTAGGAATGTAAACTAGCATGACCACTATGAAAATCAGTGTGGAGACTCCTCAAAAACTAAAAATAGAAATTCCACTTGACCCAGCTGTACCTCCACTAGGTTCTTCCCAAAACGAGTTGAAGACATCATATTACAGTGATGCATGCACACCCATGTTTATAGCAGCCCAACTCAATGGCTAAATCATGGAAGCAGCCTCCTAATACTAAGTGAAATTTATCAGATACCAATGGTAAATATTACACGTTTTCCTTAGTATAAAACATCCAAAACATAAATAAAGAGCAAAATAAAAAAGAGGTGAAAGAGAAACTAGAAGGAAAAGTGGAAACAAAGCTTTTGTAAATAAAGAGGGAAAGAGGGGTCGGGGGGATGGGAAAAAGGAGAAGCAGGATAATTGTGTACAGGTACAAAATCCCTGTGATGAACGTTATCTTTATGTGTATCTAAAATGAACCAATAAATGTTTTACTTAAAACAAACAAAAACAAAACATATGGTAAGAAACAGGGAGATAGACTCTGGAGATAGGAAGGGGACCAAGGGAAGGAGGGAGGAAGGTGGGAAATAAAAATGATCAAGATGCAATATGTGTATGACCAGTTCCCCAAGGAAAATGTAATTTCCATATATATTACACACACAAAAATAAAACTTTTTCTAAAAACTAAATAATCATAGTTCTTACAAAAGAACACAGTTAAGTCTAAAGGATTAGGTAGGGAGAGGGATGACAATTCTCAGAAACTCCAATGGGTTGTTTGTACTAAGTATATTTTATTTGTTTCCACTATGTGTAGCATGTGCTAAGTACTGATTTCAGTGGAGGATTTTGTTAATGAAGTTTGCTTTTCCTCTGAGGCTTTCTCTGGTAGAATTTTTTTCACTCTCAGTAGTTGATTGGTCTTTCTTACCCTGCAATACCTCTCCCACCCACCACATGCACTTCCCCTGCTTTTTTTGATTGTCTGCAAATAGCAGGATATGTCTTAGGGTATTACATTTCAGAAACAGGAATCAGATGACACTGTTCTAAACAGGTAAACTTCCGATCCCGTAGGAGTTACTTAAAATAGAAAGAAAAGTCTTTGAAGGAATATAAAAAGAAAGGCAGGTGTGCACAGCCCAGCTCAGAATGGGGTCACAGTGCTTCTGAGAGAATTTGATGCTTTTGCCTCCCGATGTGCACATGTGCTGAGGTGAGGAAGGCGGTGTATATGATAGGTCCCCTTTACCCAGGGGCCATGCGTTTGCAGATGTCCCTGAAATCATGGAGAGTGCCAGACCCTGTGTATACCTACTATTTGTTCCCATGCATGTGTATTGATGAGAAAGTTTAATTTATAAATCAACCACAGTAAGATATAAACAACAATAATAAAAGAGAACAAGTATAACAATATATGTAATAAGATTGGTCTAAAACTTATGAGTCTATTCTGGAATTTTCCATCTACTATTTTCAGGCCTTGGTTGAAAATTTCAGGAAGTGGGAAAGGATGACTACTTCATAAAGATCAGGGGGCAGGGCAGGATCTGTGGGTCTGAAACATCAAAATCAATATCAGTTCTCACTGCCTGATAGGTTTCATGTATTTATTTGAGTTTTGAAAATTTCTTCCAACTATAATATTAACCCTTCCTGAGAGCCTTGACTCAAGTCTATTAGGGATTCAATATCTTATTAGATGAGAACTTGAGCCCCATTTAAGCCTTTCACCATTCTCATCTCTAAAATTCCCTTGATGGAGCGGGGCATGGTGGTACATACCTATAATCCCAGCACTGTGGGAGGCTGAGGCAGGAGAATCAGATGTGTGAGCCCTGCCTGGGCAATTTAGCAACTTATTATGAGTTTGTCTATAACTAAAAAACAAAAAGTCCTGAAATTTAGTTCAGTGTGGCCTGGGTTACTGGCAAATAAATTTATTTTAAAATGAAATAATGCTCCCTTGATGAACTTAAGCTGGTGGCTTTTGTCTCTCAAATTGTCACAGTGGAAACCATGGAGACCTTTCTTCTACCTTTGCCCTAAGTCTGGCACCCTTTTGTTGTGGGGACATTGGCTACAAGCCCTGCAGGGCAGCCAATCTAGCTGAAATCTTACGTTCCCTTTCTCTGGGCAGCTGAAAGGGCATAACATTTGTACTGATTTACAGACTCACTTCATCATCAGTGCTCCAAGTTCTGCTGTCTCTTTGCAACTGCACAGAGCAGCGTAAGTATTAGGAGGGGAAAGCTGTGCTTCATAGCAGCCTTAGGAAGTTTCCTGCTAGCGCGTGTTCAGTAATAAGCCTGGCTTAGAACAAGACCTTGTTCCTCCTGATGCAGTTGTTGAAGGCTCACAGGGCACCAAAGGTGTTTGCATGTTAAGGCCGCTCCATATGAGAGATAGTTGTGCACAGATACCATAGAGACCTGGAAAGCACAGTCACTGAAAACATGCTGAGTTCAAAGGCAGCTGTTTCATTCTGCCTTAGCTTTCCGGCACTATAAAAAATACCCAAGATGATCCACTTAGAAAGACAGAAGGTGTGTTTTGGCTCACTGTCCATGGCTGTTGGCTTTTTGCATTTAGGATTAGAAAAGGCATCGTATCCTGGTGGGGAGCCCATGATGAGGCAGAGCTTTTCTTTCACCCTATGTTTGAACCAAAAGAGAGGAGACTCGCATCCCACAATCCCTTGAAGGACACCCCTATAACTGAACACCTCTCTCTTCACCCCACCTCTTAGAGTTCCCTCAGTCCCCCCAACAGGACACCAAGGCTGGTCATTGAGATGACACCCGTGGATCTTTGGAAGACATTAAAATCCAAATTGTCGCAGCTCTCCTTGGAAGTTTTTATCTTATCAACAGGTGTTTAATGAATATAGGTTATTTACACTTACACAGTCTCCACTTACTGGTTGCTAATTACTGGGGAATTGTTATGTAGATGTAACACTTGCCTTCCGCCCTGGCCAAGTGGTCCTCAGGCTGACATCTTGGGGCCCTGGCCCACTCTTCTCCCAGGCCCAAGCCAATCAGCGCACTACATTTCCCATGTGACCAGGCTGGCTTAGGCTGGGTGAGAAGGTCCTGTGCATTCTCCACCCCAAGAGCACGCAGGGAGGGTGCTTTCCCATGTGGGGGAAGTGGGGCCTATGGCTGGAGATCTGGGCTTAGTGCTTCCATCCACGGAGAGCAGAGCCGGAAAAGAGGCAGAGGGTAGAGCTGAGCACAGTGTGGGGCAGCCCCTGCCTGCGCTCCCTTGCAGGCGCAGGTCTGAGCCAACATTGCCCTGCATTCTTTGAGGCCCCTGGGAGTGGGAACCTCCTGCCCAGCTGACAGTGCCGTAGCCCTCATGCCCATTAGCATGCTGGCAAAGTGTCTTATCACACGGTCCTCTGAGATGGGGCTGTCATCATCTCCAATCATGGGTGGGGGGGCAGGGGCTCTGGGGCCCCTCGTATCCCCACCGTATCCCCAGGTGTTGGAATTCGGAAGCTGCAGAGCTGAGATGCAAGCCCAGGTCTGTCTGATTTCTGCACCTGCCTCCTGCCCAGCTCCCAAGTCCAGCCCAGCTCACTGTGGGGAGGGCAGTCACGGTCCAGGGAGACAGGAGGAAGCACACGGATGCTCTTCCTTTGAGTCCAGGTGCATGAGGGTCAGAGCACAGGGCAGGTTGCTCAGGGCCTCTGCTATGTGCCCCAAGCTCCCAAGTAGCCCTGTGGTTGGCACACAGCCATTGAAACTGCAAAGGAGACAGCACATTTAGTCCACAGGGTGTGGTGGTGCATAGTGTAACCCAGGAGGCTGTCAGGAGGGTGGCGAGTTTGAGACCAGCCTGCATTATATACACCAAAATTCTGTCTCAAAAATAGGAGAACATGAAATAAGATAAGTTTTAGCCCTTTGTGTTGCCAAATAGAACACACACAGAGAAAAATGCATCCAATATAAATACACAATATAGTGGACAATTGTAAAAGTAATGCCCCAGTCAAGACCCATATGGATTTGGGAATTTCAGGTCATGTCAAAGGAAATGGTCATGAGTACCCCCTGCAGTTCTTCTCAGCTGGTCACCTTCACCGGGGTCAGCGTATCTGGACACCATGCCACTGGGAACATTCCCAAGTACCCCTACAGTGCTGCCCTAGAGCAGTGCCACTGAAAACACCAAACTGATTCCGAGGCAGGCCCGTGGCAGTGACGAGACTATGATTAGCCCTGTTCTACTTTCTGGCTCTTGCGATGCCAAATTCTTGGGGAAAGTGGGCTCTAAAGAGATTTCCTGGAAGTCCAGAGTCAGAGGGGATTCGGAGCCCTGGGGTGAATGGGCCGCTGCCCTCAGCCCTGCTCCTGCCACTCGTCCAGGCTTTTAGGAGCCGGGTGGAAGTGGCCATGTTCCCCATCTGGGCCTGTGCCTTCAGCTTTTTATTTTTCACAGATCTCCCACATGGGTAAATACCAGTTTCTGCTTGTATCTCCTGTACGTGACCATGAGCGCTTTTCAAAGGCAAGAGAATGAAAAGGTATGTTTGAAGACAGCACAGGATGTCCGCTGTGTCAAAGACCCAAGTAAATGAATCCCTGGACCTTTAGAGCCACACTGTACACCAGAGCGAGCCTTCTGAGAGCTCTGGGGAGAACAGAGTGTGAGGCCTGTGTTGGGGGAGGAGCCCCACCCGGCGTGCTGTCCGCCGGCCCCACTCCAATTCCTGCCTTATCCTTTCTTCAGGGTCTTCAGTTTAAAAGACAAAAAGTACCTTGCAGCCCAGAGGACTCTGTTCATTATTTTAATTACTAAAATAATCTGTTTGATACCTTACATTCCCAGGCAGCCAGCACATAATTATCTTTTTACACTGCTGAGACCGGCCGGAAGCCAGGCAGTGTTCTGCTTGGAGCAGTCAGAGGCTGCCCTTGTGAAAAAAAGACTGGGGCCTGATGGCCATGTGGTCTTTAGATGGTTCCTGGAAGAGGAGACTTAAAAGTGTGTGCATGTGTGTGTGTGTGTGTGTGTGTGTGTGTGTGTGTGTGTGTGCGTGCACTCTTATGCTTGTATGTATGTTCAGCATTAATGGTGTCCATTTTGTGTGTTTGGCACTGACAGATTCTCGTCTACTTGCCAAGTTTTATGTGCATGCCCAGTGCAATCCACATGTGGCTTTCTGTCATTGACATCCTACCACTCAGGATGCCCAGCCAAATAGCCTGGCAGAGTGTTTAGTGCTTCCAAGCCAGCCTTCTCAAGCAGCGCCTCCTTAGGTCTGGGCTTCACCGAGGAGGTGCCAGCCTGTGGCCAGCAGGGGAGATCAGAAGCTGGATCGGGGAAGCTGGACAAATAGTAGGGTCAAGGGCGGAGATATGAAATCTTATGCATATTGTGCCCTCGGTCCTCACAAGAGTGGCTGTCACTTAGGTGTGAGCAGTATCCATATCAGTTTGTATTTATTAACCCTGTTTTCCACACTCAGAGATGGTAGTGGTGCATAAAACTGGAGAGAAAACACTGTGCCCATTTTACCAAATTGTGACTATTCTCTCTGGGAATTGTGCAACCAGTAATAAGACCAAGCACCAACTTAGCAACAAAAGACTTTCATTCTTGGCCAACTGGCATTTGGACTCACAAATAAAACTTTACCCACTGGCGTTCCAGGGGTTGAAAACATAGGGTGAAAGGAGGGAAGAGGGTGAATCAGCTTATCAAGTGGAGGAATATTCACATATCTTCTGGGAAAAGTTAGAGATTTTATGGGAATTTGGGCACCACCTCTTTTTGCCCCTTCTATGGCTCTTTCTGGTGATTCTCAAAACAGTGGCCTTTGCATACATCCATGAGAAGTGGTCAGATTTAGAGTGCTCGAAGTCAGAACCTGTGGGACTAGACACGGATTGAGATGTGGCACCAAATGGGAGGGAATAACACAAGGGTATGAGTACCAGATGGCAGGGATGGATCGTGGGCACCATCTTAGAGACTGGATGCCACCACGGGTGGGGTCACCTACCAGGGTCCCCTGCAGCAAGACTCAGAGAAGCTACACCACTGGCTACCACCACATGTACAGTCTCGAGGCAGGATGGAGTCAGCAGACAGATGTCTATCAGCCTTCTCTTTGTTGCTAAATAATCCTTTCTCACTGACTGCCAAAACATATCAACTCTTATTTAGATTCCTAAGATGCCTCTCTTTTAATTATTGAATTTAGAGATTAATTGGTTTTCAAATCTATATCCAATGCCCCATTTTTTCTACTTCGTGCCTTAAATTTATTGTGCTTCATTGTGGATCATTCTTAAGATTAAGAGCTTACCTAAAATGATTCTAACAAATAATATTTAAATCTACTTTCGAGCTAACTCACCCCTGGTCTCAGGAACACTCCCATCACCACCCTGGATCTTAGATGGTCTTCCTGCACCGACCCTGCTGGGAGAGCCAGAGTCTTTGCCTCCTGAGACTCTGCCCCTTCCCTCCCATACTTTCCTGTTGACATCTGGACCTCTCTCTTTTGTAGTTGGCTGAGGAAGAAAACACCTTCCATTTTGAGCAAAGGCTACAAACCAACTGTCTCAGGGACCCATATCTAGTGGAAAAGATTCATTCCTGACATGGCAAAATGAGAGGTTATGGCTCAACTACAGCCTGTAGCTGTGTGGTACAAAGGGCATAGCCAGCATCAGTGTAGAAAATATAAAGAGAAAATAAAGACCATTTTCCTCCTCAAGAATGGGTATTGGTTCCCAGTGCCGGCTAGATGCTGTGCTGTATCACTTTGTCTTAATACAGTGCTGGAGGCCCAGACAGCATGAGCAAGGTGTTCAGGGACATACTAGTCCTCAACAGAGTCTGGGACAGTAACCAAAAATAAATCACCTCTCACCAGCCAGTCCTGAATGCTTTTCCTTCCCTCACTCGGCAAACACAAGTGAGGTACTGCCTGTAGGCAAACACCAGGATCCTCCACGCTTTGCTTTCTGGTCTACATATGCTTACCCTAGAACAGTAACAGACTGAGTTCATTGATATCTTGAGGTCGACCATAACTACTGGCATCCAATACATGACATCCCTCTTCCTTCACCCTTACAGATGCAGTTGAGAAATAGACATTGGATGCAGACAGGTGAAGATCAGGACACAGCCGTATTTCTGACATGGCCAAATGAGAGGATGTGGCTCATTGTACAGCCGGTTGAGCTCCTAACTTGCCCTCCCTAGAGTCTGTCTGCCTCCTTTCTTGATACAGGGATGGACCTGCATCCAGAGAGCTGTCCTCCCCATCCCAGAGCTTTCGCCTGGGTGCAGCTACTCACAAGCTGCTAGCGGCCTCCCTCCCCTGTATCGGGGAAGACTTGAGAGGAGATAACAGCAAATACCTAGGGCCACCACCACCTGACCCAGCTGGCTGAGCAGGTCAGCTCTTGGGAGGCAAGGGTCCTGGGCCTGGGGTGAGTTTGTACTTTGCAGTCTTCCACGAGGTGAGGAAGTCTGTCCTTACAATCCCTGCTGTTCAGAATTGGTAGGGCTGGGAGTTGGAGGCCCAGACCAGTGAGCATCTGTCACAATGCAGTGTCTTGTCAGTGTTAGCAGAGAGCATTGAGAGGGGAGCAAGGGACTCTCGTTTTCAATCAGAAAAGACAAAATGAGCAGGAATTAGGGAAATGGAGTGGGAATGAGGTAGAAGGAAGGAAGAATGGTGTCCCCAGCAGCCCTGAACATGACCTGTAAGAGTGATGACTGGGAGACCCTCTCTCAGTATACAGACCCAGCCCCATGCCAGACACACAGCTTGGTAAGTACAGCACAAACTGGACTTAGCCCCTGCCTGGTGTCTCAGTCAGACAGGACTGCAGTGGGCCAGAAAGTGAGAGGCGCTGGAGAGAGCAAAATGGACATACAGGAAGCTTGGAGAGTCAGAGGTCACAGTGATTCCTAGAGATGGGGGCTCTCAGGGAACATCTAGATACAAATCATAACAATGACTATTAATACATTATCTTTCAGTCTTTCGCACACCTCATCTAAAGGCATCTTTTTTGGTGAACCCATTCTTTTTTAGGATTTCTAAGTTTTTCCTCACTACCACTTTGGAATTGCTTTGCTAGGCCCCCAGGTAAGTCAACCTGGAATGCTTTGCTTCATTTGCCTTGCTTGGAGAAGATTCTTAATAACATAATAACATAAATAACATAAATAACATAAATAACATAAATTATTACATATTTTGAGAAATCATAGAAATTAAACCTTCTGTTGTCATTCTAGGAAAGAAAGCCAACAGGGCCAATCAGTTGATTCAGACCAATACACTTGGACTTCCCGTCCAACTTCTAGTTTATTAGGTAAATCGTGTTTGCCAGCTTGGGGGCCAGATGCTGCTTTCCTGCCCAATTGATAATTGATAAAATACTGAAAAATATAGCAAATTCCCAGTGAGCAATAGACAACTTTTTCTTACTGAGCAAAAAGCAAGCTCAACAGTGAGCTGTTACATCAATTGCCTTTAATTCTATCCTCACCAGCACTTGTTCTGTGAGAAACCCTTTAAAAATAGTAAGTCATGGATCCTTCCTAAGCTTCTAGAGTTGGGTATCTCCCCGCACATCCAACTCCAGATAGTGAGGCAGAAGAACAAATACTTGTCCTCTGCACCCCTCCAGCTCTGTGGCAGGCCTAGTGGCAGCACCCCAGCTCGCAGAGCGTGACAGGGCCTCCCCAAGGACTCTTGTTTCCCACACCATGTTCTACGGCTCTGATCCCAGTGACCTTGTCCATGACACACACTGTCATTGCTCATTTGTGATAAGCCATTGATAGCATGAAAAAGAACCCTGAACTTCTCCCATTTAGGAAGTATTTCTTGCTCCCTGGTTTGTGCTACAGTACTCCACGCAATGGTTCTTTTGTAATGACACAATGATACATTTCTCTACTTGCCACCTTGGTATTCTCCAGTCAGCTTCATCCTGCCCTCTTCGAGGCTCCCCTGGATATACCAAGTGCCCAGCGGTGCCCAGGATCATGCTGGGAGGAGCCAGCTCTCTCAACATCACCCTTGTGATGTGGGAAGATCCTGAAAAGTGAAAGCTTAGTGATTTATGCCCAACACTTAAGCTTCTTCTCTCTGCTCTCCTCCTCTAAGATGTCATAACCAATACATCAGGGCACCCAGTTCTCTGTGCAGAGTTAGAGCTAAATCATGGGACATATTTAATTAAATTCAAATGGCAAAATAAGGTTGTGGTGGATGCTTTCTAATTGTAGCCTGTTAGATTTTAATTACTCGTCATAAATTGTGAAAGCCAATCTGCGGTGTGTCTGCACACCCCTGTTCTTCTTAATCACAAAGAAACGTTCTCAGCTGCTGACAGGATGGGCCTCACCATCAGCACAGAGTGATTTGATCTTACACCGGCAGTGACTCAGCAGCTTGCTGAGTCCAATTAGCAGCTTTGCAGCTGCTTATTCAGAACCAGCTATAGCAGAGTTGGCTTGGGACACCTCAGACAGCCAGCTCTCCCAGGCCATGATCTGCTTGTTTGTTATCAATAATGATCATGGCCAGGGAGGAACAGAGCAGACCTCAAGTTCCATGGTGAGTTAGAAAGGTGTTCTTCCCCGGATGCCACCTTTTTTGTCTCTCCTTACCGGAAATTGACACATAAGCACTTTGGGATTCGCAGGACTGAGCAGGCAGAGAGCTTAGCAGTTGATAAAGGAATGAGGCCAAGATGTTAGGCATCTGCTCAGGGTGACACAGCTGGTTAGAGAGAAGGCTCCATCATGGGAGTCCCAGCCCTCCCAACACACAGACACTGCTGTTTTCTGTGCCCCTGTGCCTCTCACCCAGAGCCATTACAGGAAGGGAGAGCATGATTCCTAGAGAGGCCCCTGCAGACCTGCCCCACCTAGCAGGGAGAGGCAGGCAGGACACAAGACCTCTGTGGCTGTTTCTTGATTGTTACTAATGCAGTGTGGTTTAGATCTAAAATGTCCCCCAAAAGTCTCATGTGTTCATGCTGGGGCTTTCAGAAGACACCTGCATCACAAGGCACTGACCTCATCAGTGGACCAGTCAGTTGGGTGGGCTCTGAGGTTGGAGAAGGTCTGTCTTGCTCTTCTTCCCTCTCACTCGCTTCCTGGCTTCTGTGGGGTGAGCAGTTTTCCTCCATCAGGCGCTCCCACAAGGCCGCTGCTCCCTTGGAGCCAGCCAAACAAGGAAGAATCCTGTGAATTCTTGAGCCAAAATAAGCCTCTCATCCTTTACGTTGTGTACATCAGGAATTTGGTCCCCATGATGAAAAGCTGACTGATGGAGCTGGAGAAGTAGGTGAGATGGCCGTGTGAAGTGCAACGGACCGTAGGGACTCCGTGTGACACACCTGAAAGCCCTTCAGTCTTGATTTGGGAAAAGAGGTAGAAGGAAAGAGAAGGAAGCAGAATGTTGTATGAAAATGTTACGAATGAAGTCATCTCTGCAAACTGTGAAAAGAGGTGATGGCCAGAGGGGCACTACTTTGGACATCACAATATTTGGTTGACAACAAAGAGAAAGGGGCCCTCTGTGACATTTTTGCTTGAGTGTCCAGAATGTATATGCAAGCCTGTGCTCTGGCTGTGGAGCTCTGCTTAGTGTCTGGCCAAAAGATACTCATTTCTTCTGTGGCAGCTTTCTTCTTAGACACTCACTGTGTTTTGGGAATCGGTGTCTTTGTTATCAAAATAGACCTTTGTCGCACCTAGAGGCTGAGGTGAGTGAGTCTTTTACAGAGCTGTAGAAGTGACTGGCTGTAGCTCAGAGCTCTCAGTAATCCAGCCTTTTCTTTGCCACCCTGTACCTCTCCATGCCACATGCATCTGCATTTCCTGGCTGTGTCCTCTCTGTTGAAGAAAGAGCAACAGACAGACTGTCCTATCTATCATCTCTCTTCTCTGTGGCTAGATGTTACTGCAGAGAGTGATTTACAAAAGCAAAGCCAACCAGGACATATCTTCCAAGTCTAGCCGCAAAATTCATAAGAATTGCCAGCCGTGCCCTGTAGCAACGCCCTCTCAAACAGCAGCAGTCAGGTTGAACTTGCCATAGCTGTGCAGACAGGGGACTTGCTTAGATACCCTGAGCTTGGAGGTGCTTGCAGCCGGGACAGTCTGTACAGTGTTTGGCACGTGGCTCCCAAACTTTAGGTAGCATCAGTGCTCTATTTTTTCTCTCCAAGTAAATCCATGGATTTACTTAATTTAATGGAAAGTCAGGCATTGTTCATTGTTAGTGTTTCATCCTGTGACAAAATACAAGAAAAAAACTACATAAAAGAAGAAAGATCTATTGTGGTTCATGGTTTGGAGGGATCAGTTTTGTTTTTTCTGAGTCTGTGGCAAGGCGGCATGGTGGGCAGCATGTCGTAGAGAAGAGTGACTCAGCTCATGGTGGCCAGGAAGCAAAGAGAGATGGAGGAAGGAGTCCCCTCAAGGGCACAACTTCTAGTGACCTACTTCCTCCCATAGGCTGTATTTCCTAAAGGGTCCACTCTTTCCCCAGTAGCCCAATGAGCTATGAATCTATGAGTGGATTAATCCATTGATCGGTCAGAGCCTTTGTGGTCCAGTCACCCCTAATGGCCTCAACTATGAACAATGCTGCTTTGGGGACCAAGCCTTCCATACATGAGCTTTTAGGGACATTTCAGAGCCAACCTGTAATGCTCATTAAAATAATGAATTAACAAAGTATATAATGCGTATAATTACTTTAATAACCATTCCCTTTGAGTATTTCATAGCAGGTACTGTGTTAGAATCTTCACCCATACAGCCTTGTGCTCTATAATGATGTCTTGGTCAATGATGGGCCAATATTTAAAGGTGGTCCCATAGAATTGTGTCACCCAGCGACACCATCACCGTTCTAGTTTGTGTAAGTGCACTCTGAGGTTTACACAGTGACAGCACTGCCTGAGGACATGTTTCTCAGGATGTATGCCCGTGTTATGCAATGCATGGCTTTATTTCATATGTTTTATTAGTCCTATTTAAAAGTGTCAAAGCCAAGGCTTACAGGATCCATTAACCTGCCACAGCAATGTCCTCTGGTATGGCTGAGAGCAGGTCTTTGTGGCCCAAGGCTGCATCACTCCACAGGGTTCTGTGGGAAGCTGGGGACTGATGGTAATGACTTTCCAGAGCTGCTTATACCGACTTAGAGCAGTACTGGCAATACCGCCTAAGATGGAGGTCAGTCCTGGAAAGCGAGACACCTGAAACCACAGCGTCCGGACAATCTTGTGGGAGAAGCAAGCGAGCTCCCACTGGGACGTGCTGTCCACGGTGATGTTACTGTTGCTGACTTCTCAGCTCTCCTTCTTTTGTAAGGTTAATTTTCTTCTTCCTGAAACACAGTTTTCATAAATCTCCCGCTGAAAGTGCATCAGTCATAAACTCTCACTTGACCTCACTTCAACTGAAATTATTTTAATTTCACCGGTATTCCAGAAGGACAGCCAAACTGGATGTAATCTACAGTGACTTGGTGGGGGGTTTCATGCCATCACCACGTAGCCTTTTTGTAACTTGTATAAAGTCTGTATTTTTGTCTTTGCTCTATAGGTTCTGATTTTGCTCTCTCATTATTCACAGGTCATCTCTTCCCCTTAGGATTTCTGCAGTTTTATTACCATGTGTCTAATGCATCTTAAAAAAAAATTCAGGGTTTATTGTCCTTCCTTATCCAAACAACTTTATTAATCCTAGAAACTTCTCTGCTCTTATCTCTTCAGATATTGTCACTCTTTGTGCTCTCTATATTTTTCTAATGCTCATATTCTATCTTTTTATCTCTTAACTCCTCATATTTTTCACTTCTGTGTTTTTTTTCTCCTGCATTCTGAGCAGTCTCTTGATCTGCCTTCCAGTTTACTAATCTTCCATTCAGCTGTGTCTTCTGTTAGTTAACCCTCCCACTCATTTTTAAATTACAACTATCGTATTATTACTGTACATTTCTTCACAGGTCATTGATATGAGCTCTTCTTTTTTCATAATGTCATTTCATGTGGTTGCTTTATGCCTTTAAGCATTTTAAACATGCTTAACTTTTTATCATTTTCTTTTAGATTATTCCAGTATCTGAAGTCTTTGGAGCACTAGTGTTTCTGTCTCCCATGTCTAATGACTCCAGCATATAATGGGTTGTGTTCTGTAATTCAGAGACTTGAGGTTGTGTTGTTTGGAGTATTTCTGAGGTGAGACCTGGGGACCAGCCTCTCCCTTGGCAATTTCTGCCAGGCATCCAGGGTTAGCACCTCTGGGGACCAACTTTACCTTCATCTTTCAGTAGACTTACTTGAATTTTCAGAATAGGATCCTTCTTTGTTTTCCCAGAATCCAGAAAGAGGCAAGGTTTTTTTCACCTATCTGTGCTGTGGATGTTGTTTTGGTGGTGGTGATCATCATCATCATCATCATTGCCTTCCTCTTCCTCTTCTTCCTCCTCCTCCTCCTCCTTCTTCTCCTTTTCCTCCTCCTCTTCTTTTCTGCTTCTTCCTCTTCCTCTTCTTCTTTTCCCCCTACCCCCCCACTTCCCTCTTCCTCTTCCTCTTCTTTTTTTCTCCACTGTTAGGATAAAGAAGGAGACGGCTCCGGAGGTTTCTAGTTTGGGCAGCAAGTTCAGCTCCAGCCTCTTGCCCCAGGTGGGCAAAGCCTTCTCCTCTTCTAGGGTGGATACTAATATCTGAACTCCAGGCTGCAATGCCTGGCGTGGCCGTTCCCTCCGGCAGCTGACACATTGGGTGCTTACTACTGCACTTCATGTTCTTCACCTCTATACCTGGAGATTTTCCCCTAGCTGTCTTCTTGTCGCCTTTGCTACCTACTTTTTAAAAAGTCCTTGTTCTTGTATGTTATTCTGTACGTGTAGCTTTGTGTAGCAGTCAGACCTTTAGTTTGTCTTATTCTGCTATCAGTTCCTCTCATTATGAACTAGTTCTCAAGCCCAGGACAGATTGTGGCAGGCAGAGACAGGTGTGCTCTCTGATCACTTGTCCCAGCAATCGGTCCAAAATGCACTCTGCCCGCCCCATACTCATTCCTCCACCCAGTAAAACGTCATCATGAGTTGAAGTATCTGTAAGACCAGGACCGCATCAGTAGTTCTCCACTCGTAACAGTGTGTCACGGTGCCCGAGTGCCCACAACACAGGCATCTGGACACGTGGCCTCTGAAAGTAACCCACAGGCATTATTATTGAATTTCACCAAAACGTTTATAATGGACAAAGCTCAAGTGGAGAAAATTGATTATGTTTCTCTCCAGAGTACCAGAAAGGTATGCCTGAAATCTTTTTTTTTTTTCCTTGAAGTAGGAAAACAGTACTTCTTTTCACTGACTTTGAAAATGGACAACTGCAACTCAATAATATTTTGCGATTGTTTACTGACCCTGACTTTTACATTATTAGTGCTTTTTTCTCAGTTGCTACCAATACTTAGCTCACATGACTTCAGTGTTTCCTAACTGAGGGAGTAGTTAGGAATAAATGGGATTACTTCTGTTTTATTGAGACCTAGAGAGGTCCATAGATTTTCCAAGTAGCAAAGATACCCAGACCAACAAAAGACCCAGCCCAGCCCCTCTTGTCCCAAGCAAAATTGTTTTGTTTTTATTTTTGTTTTTAATGGAATCACATTTTTAAACTATTTCCTCAATTTTCATCAAGGAAACAGCCCTATAGAACCTCATAGTGCTTTGAAACAGGGACAGACTCGAGACATTGGCCACCAACATCAGACAGTGCCCGTCCCCCAAAATTAAGTACATGGCTGTGGAGGCCACCACTCCTCAGTTGGGATCTCATCTCTCACATAGTTCGAGGGGGACTTTGGGAAAGTCATTTTGGACCTCCGTGAGCAATAATTTTCTCAGGTGAAAAGTAGGCCAAATGATCCCCAGTATGATTGGAATAAAGTAAGAGTTCAGTGAAATAGTGTGTGTGGATTCAGCGTGGTGCCTCAGTAAACAATCTGTAAATCCCAGCCATCCTGAGCCATGCCGTTCCCTGGGCGAAGCCTGATCCAGGAAACTCTTGGACTGTCGTGCGGAGTATGCGGCACTTCCATAAGGCCTTACGGTGCTTTCCCTTTTGTTCATCTGAACCCAGGAATTGATTGCATTTCTTCTGCTTTAGTCATGAGTCCTAAACCAAGTTGGTATTTTCAACAGTTCAGCTCACCACCTACGGATCTGTGTCCTGTGTTTTCTAGTTCTGGCTTCCTTTGTCAACCTTATATTTCCCTCCTTCTGGCTTTTTTCTTCTTTATATTTTCTGTTCTTTATAAGGATAAAGTGATATAAATGAAAATACCTAGCACTTAATATAGTAGTAGTTTTAAAATATTTTTAAATTTTTTCTTTCATTTTGCTCCCTATACTTTCTCTGCTAAGTATTACTTCTTACTGAACGTCCCCTTTTATGACAAAAGCATAGTCACACTCTAGGAGCATCCTGGAGTCTAACTCATGAATAGCTCTTGCTGGGCTCACCCTGTTGTAGGGAGTTGATGGTGGCTGTAGTGGACAGGCACAAGCTGAGCAGAGTGGGTAAGGACAAACCAGTGGCCTTCGCTAAGCCACTCATCTCACCAGGCCTGTTCTTTGCTCTGGAAAAGGCAGTGACAGACTGTCCTCCCCTCAGGAGGTAAAAGCAACCCCATCAGAAATGTGGCCCCAGCTGGAATATGGCTACAAGGTAATGAGTGCAAACATTCCAGAAACTTCTGAATTCAGTTAAACTCCTCACCTCCAGATGATAGATGCTCATGGCCACCTAAGTGTGTCCAGGTCTCAAAAACTGTTTGGAACTCTTTTTTTTTCAAGAATTTTTATAGGGCCAATATTAAGCCAGGTTAGGAAATATATCTAACTACTTCACAGTTATACTCTTTTAATATATGAAATATCATGCAGCTAGGATATTTTTCCTTACCAATTTTAGCACGAAATGTTGTTTGACCATTTACAAAAACAAAGTTTCTCTTTTATCTAATAAAGTTAAGGAGTCATTTATAATTATAAAGTGCTTTAAAAACCTGTTAAGTCTCAGTACCACTGAGACAGTTGTGGTCTGCACTGCCTAGAAAACAGGAAAACCAAGGCTTGCACTATGCCCCTTACCTCAGACACACTCTACGACAAGGTGCAGGGGTCGGGCTGCCCCTGTCCTCTCTGTCTGGCTGCCTCTTCACTCTACAGGAGCAAAGATTTCTCCTTCAGAAGTACAGGAACTCCAATCATATCCTAAGACCGTTGTACTAGAATTTGTAAAGCCTAAGATGAGTTCAAGTGAATCATTGCCTCCATAAGCTTGGCTTTCTTCCATGGGAGGAGTTGGATTGGTGTTCAAACTGCCCACATATGAGCTTAAGAGATTCTGAGGAGCTTCTGGGAGGAAGCTGCCATGGGTGGAGGTGGAGGCCAGGTGGTGGGACGCTGATGCCCACTTAACTAGAGCAGCTTTGCTTTGAGTTCTGCAGTACTCTTTGTGTTGTTCAGGAGGTACGTCTTGGAAGGAGGTTGTGTGGAAGACACATTGGCATTCTTTCACTTTATTAAAACAGAAAGACTAAACCCGGAGACTCTCAATTAGTATTGCTTACAGTAGCAAACCTAGGTTCACACCAGCTTCCCCTGTGCAACATGCAAAACTGTTCGCTGTGGACAAGAAAAGCAAGACCTAGAGAAGGTAAGGGATCTGACCAACACCCTATAGCTCAGAGGAACGATTAGATCCCAGGCCCATTGTAGCTATGTGTCTTGTGCAAGCAATACTGCCTGCCTCCTCCTCACCTTCTATCGCCTACTTGGTGCCTGTTCTCCTTCAGGTCTCAGCTCACTGATACTTTCATAAGAAACCTTCTCTGACCTTTAAGTTAATGGCCCTTTTATGTAGCCTCATGGCACCATGTACCTTTTCTCCATAACCTTTAGTGCTGTTGTAAATTACATTTCTTTCTAATTCTTTGATTAATACATACCTCTTGTTTTATACTAAGAGCTCCACAAGGGCCAGGTCATGTATAGTTTGTTTTGATTTGTTTTACTCCACTTTTAGGTCCCTGGTAGCTAGCAGAATAGGTAATTTAGAGTGAGTGTTTACTATTCATTTGGTGAATGAATTTGTTAATGAATTGGATGGATGGATGGATGGAAAAGGATGGATGGGGTGGGTGGATGGGGTGAGTGGATGGGGTGGATGGATGGATGGAAGGATGGATGGTTGGGTGGATGGATGACTCTGGAAACAGTGATGCTGAACATGATATGTGCTACCTCCATGGTCCCTTCCCATTCTAACTGCCGTTGGTCCTGGCATTTCCTATCCAAGGCATCATGCTGTTTTGCTGCTGATAGAGAATTGAGGTGTTTGAAAGACTGTCATGGTAGAAAGAGAGAGAGAGAGAGAGAGAGAGAGAGAGAGAGAGAGAGAGAGAGACAGAGACAGAGACAGAGAGAGAGGCAGAGAGAGAAGTGAATGCAGGTCTGACAAACTTGGGACACATTTGTCATCTCAGTGTAGAACCCCTTCTCTGCCCACACTATAGAAGCCTGGAATAGGTTGCCTCAGAAGTAATCTAGCACAAGTGTTGTATAAAAGAACTCAAACATGGATTAGAAGATCTCCAGGGCCCTTATTTTAGATTTGATGATTTCATAAAATGTATTATCTATATGATAGTATTTATCAAGACATCACTCCTATATTCTAGCTGAGAATATAACAGAGGAAGAACACCGACAGCCAAATCCCTATTGTGGCCCCACCCCCTGCCATGCACGATTTGTCAAGACATGACACTATTAGCAAGACCCAGAGAGTCAATTAAGGTACTTGCCAAATACCAGTGTCATCGTTATGTATATAAAGTTCCCTTTGCTAATGTGAAATTCTGTGTTTTACTTAATTAATTTTGTTGGTACCTTTAAGGTATACAGTGTAATAACTTTCATCATTGGAAATTTGCACCTTTACATAATCCATCTTGGTTCTTATTTTTCCCCATTCCCCTGCCCTCCCTTCAACCCCTCCACCCCTCCCTAGCTACAAAGACTTTAGTGTTTCCAGTTTTTCTTTTTCTCATGTTAATTCCATTCCCACCTTTCTTTTCCCCTACTCCTCCCACTTCCCCTTCCCCTTTGCCCCTTTTCTTCCTACTTCACATTTTCTGTTACTCCTTTTAGTCCTCCTTTACATGAACATGAAATTATTTTAAAAGTAACTAACCCTGAGTCTTAGCCTATTCCACCAGTAGTCACTGCAGAAATGGCAGCTGTCCCGCCTCACACCATCCTGGGTACGTCCACTCCTGAGCCATGGAGTTGAGGACAGATGACCATGCACTTTCTGGATGGGCAGCTGCTAGCACCCGATGGCAACATGGCAGAGAGCAGCAGCTCCGCAGCCCTCTGTTGTTTGGGGAGATGAGAACTGAAGTTAGCAAGGCCCAGCCTCTTTGTGCAGCGAAACTGCTTAGAGTAACGTCCTTCACCTTTCAGAGGATTCCTACAAGGACCTGGTCTTGGATCCAGTTGTTTGGGGCTGGTTGTTTAATAATGGATTTTTTGGCTGAGGTTTCTTATCCAAAAATATCAGGCAGTCCTCTGTGACCCCCTCCACTAGGCCACCTCCTGCCACCATATCTGGACCCTCTGTCCACGCAAACCACTGGTGTGAACCAGCCACCTCTCTGTGAGCTTTTCCTTCTGCTCACAGTTCCTTCTGCCTCTGTTCCTTCTTTCTTTGCAGAAATAGCCTTTCCTCCTTTTCCACATATCTGTGAGCCGGATTCTTGCCTGGTCCTTCTAACCCCAGTTCAAATGGCATCCACTTGTGAAACTGTTCTGATCTGCCGTGAGCAGGGTAACCAACCTCTGCACATGCCACAGCAAAGCCAGCTTGGTCCTGTGCATGTATGCACCTTCCCTCCCCTGAGAACAGGTCCTGGGGGCTTTTAGACCTGGAACGTGCATTGAGCCACTCTCTGTTTAAATGAAAGGGAGAGATACGCAGGGGCTGCTCCTGCTGCCTGTATCCCTTGGGGTTTTTGTCAGCCAGAGTGTGTACTTTGCCCTTCATGTGTCCGAACCCTACTTGTACCAGAAGATCTAGATTTATTTATTTATTCATTTTCCTCATTGAGTTTATTGGTACATTTTAGGTATACAGTACAGTTACATTCATTATTGGGATCTTGTACCTTTACATGACAGGTCTTGGTTCTCATTTTTTTCCCCTTGTCCCTCAGAAGATCTAGATTTAATCTCATCTCCTCTGTAGTCTGCTCTGACCTCTGACTTGCTTTGGGTTTTTGCCACTTATATAACATTCAGCATTAATAGCTTCTTCCTGATGCCTATCTTTTCAGGTCTTCAATTCTAAGTAGACATTGATAGCCTTGTGCCACTTAATCACAGGGCCACGTTCTGAGAAGTAAATTGTCAGGCACCTTTGTCATTGTGCACACATTGTAAACAGTGATTGCACAAACTAAGGTGGCCATGACGTCAGTGGGTGATATTATCTTCTGGGGCCGCTCTTGTGTTGTAGCCCATCGCCATCATCAGAGTAATCTTCCTTGCTGTCACTTTGGGACACTCTTTTTTCTCACTCCACCACTGTGTCATGCACAGGCCAGCCACTCCATGAATATTCATGTGTTGATCAAGTGATCTGTATGCCTGAGTGTATCTCCTGCAGTACCTGCCTCAGCAGAGAATAAATAATTTCTGATCAGTTGGCTGCCCAGAATGGATGATTCCTGGTCAGTTGACCAAGTTGGGAACATAATTCTTCCCCTGCCACACATCTGCCATTCTGTATCCTGACTCATCCACTGAAGCATCCACAGGCTTGGGAAGCCGCCTCGTAATGCAGTTAAAGTTAGCTCTGTTGACTTTGGCTCTGCAACTCTGAGCCAGAGAGAAAAATAAAAGCTCTTCTAAACTTTCCACACAACTGAAAAGCACAGAGCTTTGGAAATCTGTGAAAAAGGAAACATTACTTCAGGTTTGTTAGAAATGTAAGAGAATCATTTGGAAGGCAGTGGAACGATTGAAAAGAATCTGTTGACTATGACCAGACGCTGCTATTGCACTATGGGGATGGGATGGGGAGGTAAAGTCATTTTCATAAAACTCAGTGCTCCTTAGTGCCCAATGTATGGGACCATGCGGCTGTTTCATTGGGGAGGACAGAAACCTTGGCACCTGTCTGTGCACAGAATGATCTGGTGTTTGCATTGTCTTTAGTTTTTAATATAGTTTGAGTTCCTTACTTCTATTCCATTAATAGTCAAATAGATTACTTGGGCCAACCCTCCTCTTTGTGTCCTATGTGTGGCAAAATATAAACACCATGAAATTTGCCACATTCGCCCTTTTTAAGCACTTTTAATCCTCAGTGGCACTGAGAGTGTTCACATTGTTGTCCAGCCATCACCACCATCCCACTGCAAAACTTTCTCATCTCCTCAAATTAAATATCTGTCTGCACTGAGCAGTTCCACACCCCTCACCCCCACTCCAGCCCAACCCATGGCATTCCCCATTCTGCTTCCTGTCTCTGTGAGATTGACCACTTCTAGGCACAATGTGAGTGGCATTATTCAGTATTTGTCCTTGAGTTTCATCTACTTTGTTGCACATGCTGCAAAAAATGATTTGTCTGTAAAGACCGGAAAGTTGAAGTTCAGATCATCGTCTGCAGCCATTCAGTTCTTGCAGTGTGGGCCAATGTGGAGGCATTTAGAGCCTTTAGCTACATAAATAATGGTACCAGCTACTAACTGTAAGCCAGAACTTCATGAAAACTTTACATATTCTTTTCATTCCATCTTTTCCAAAGCCCTCTGAGTTTATTACCTGTATTGTAGAGTGAGCACCCAGATCAGAGACTAAGAACCGGCCTCAGATCCTGTAGCTGTGGAGTAGTACTCAGGCAGACCGACGAAGATTCCCCCCGCAGCACTTACACACAGACAGGTCCACCCTGTGGAGAGCGGGACAGGAGCTCCCTCCTCCTGTGGAGCGTGGCAGGAGATGCGAACTCAGAGAACCAGAAGTTCCAGGGAGTGATGGGAATGAAACCTGGAGTGCTTTGAAACCTCCCGAGGCCCTGGCGAGTGTTTGAAGTTAGAAAGCGCTTCTGGTCTGCAGAACATGTGTCTCTGAGAATCGCTTGTGTGAAGGGGAGCCGGCCTGGCAAGGAGTGGCCCAGCTACAGTCTCTCTCCCTGCCCGGCACTCCCTCCACGGAGGCCCAGACTGGAGTCGTTTTTCCCAAGGCTCTGACTGTAGGAGAAGCCATCTGGACTGGTTTCTTGTGACTGACTCCAAGGAACTGAAATCCGTCCAGAAGAAAATTGCAACAGTGAAAAGCAACTGTGAGGCTCACTCTCTGTGAAGGCAGGAGGGGAGCTCAGCACGACCCTGGGAAGGCGGGTCCCAGACACAGCGTCCTGAGCAGGAGACAGAGCCTCGAAGTTGCAGTGCTATGTGGATGGGATGGAAAGGAAGGGAGCTGGTGGAGAGGACCGGGCTTGTGCAGTGTCCGCTGGAGCCCTGGAGTCCACTGGCTGCAGGGTGGCCCTCTGGATCCACCTGCCAATGCCCCACCTCCCCCGCAGAAGCAGCTGGCTTCTTTGACCACTCCCCGCAAGACAGCACCTTGGCCTTGGCCTTGGCTTCAGCTCCTCCCCTGCATCCGGCTCACCTCTGGCCTCTGAGCTCATTCTTGGGATGCTGGGGCCCAAAGGAGCTGCAGAGCCAGTGTGATACAGACATGCACCGGACCAGGACCCCTGCACCCTACTTCCTCTTTCCTCATGTGCACCCACACTGCCGTCTTTCTCAGGAAACTCCAGAGCTGGGCTTTTCTGTTAACAACCATATTAACCTAAGTGAGATGGAACCTCATTATAGTTTTGATTTGCATTTCCTGGGTGGCTAGTGATTTTGAGCATTTTTAAATGTTAATCCAAAGGAAAATAAAACAATTATTTAAAGAAAAAAGAAAATCCCAGAGTAGTTCACTAGGAAAAGGGATAAAAGAGTTATCAGACTCTAAGTGTCATCATCCAAGTTTCATTTTCTTCTCTTCCCTTTTGGCTTTTTTAAATTGGGAAAGTAACGGGGGAGAAAATAATTGACTTAGTTTCCAGATCGCTTATTAAATTGTACACAACTCTGCACAATGAGTCATTGCTCTCCCCGTGTTTGCAGCAAAAGCTAACAAACAGTCCATGCTCTGTCGGAAGGAAGCTCGAGTCACGCTTGGACCAAGGTTAGGGTCCAAACCTAGAAAAACAGGCTAAAAGAAAGAATAAAAATGCAACAGCTGGGAATATAGCTGAGTGCAAAGGCCCTGGGTTGAATTTCTAGTCAGAAATATTAATTAATACATTAAAAGAAAAAAAGCACAAAAAATATAACCCCCTCAACCAGCAAAGTTTTATTCTTTTCTCCAGGAAGCCTTGTGGATAAAGAAGGATGGATAAACCAGCAGGTACAGTGGCCCCTTCTTATCAGAAGTTGTGCTTTTTTTGGCTTTGGTTATATGAGGTCAACCTCTGTCCATAAATATTAAGTGTGAAATTCCAGACATGAATAGTTCACAGGTTTTAAATTACTCATGATTCTGACAGGCGTGATGCGATCTCAAGCCCCCCCCCCACCGCTGTGTCATAGTCAGGTGCGAAGTATCCTTTGTCCAGTGTATCCATGGTGTGGACACTACCTGTCCGTTCATCACTTAGTAGCCTTCTCAGTCCTCAGGTTGCCTCTGTGGTGCCACAGTGCTTGTGTTCAGGTAACCCTTGTTTTATTCCATAGTGGTACCAGAGCTCAAGAATTTGTTATAATTGTCCTGTTTATTATTGTTACTCTCTCACTGTGCCTAATTTATGAATCAGACTTCATAATAGGTATATATGTATAGTAAAAGTGTAGAATTTAAGATTTGCTACTGTCATTGTGGCATCCACTCACTGGGGGTCTTGGATTGTGTCCCCCACAGAAGAGGGGATGACTGTCTGGAACGTCTACCTGGGTACCGCAGGTTCTCTATCAAGGCCCCCCGACTTCCCTCACTCAGTCCTCACAAACCCTAGGGACCCTGGGAAGTTGTTGGCCTCTGCTGCAGATGAAGCCACCAAGGCACAAAAGGTCACACAAACTGCTCCGCATCTGACAGGCAGCAAAGGTCCGCGCTCTTTCTCCGCACCTTGCTCTGTGGGCTCCGCGTTCTGAGGAGTGGCCCCAGCGGCACAGCCTCCCCACCCGGTGCCTCTTGTCTGCGCCCGGCCCTCACGCCCCAGGCAGTGCCCTGAATGGGCCCCGGCCCTGCCTCACGGTGTCCGCTGCAGGCTCCAGACCGCCGCCACGGGCCAGCAGCACTCGGGTGAGAGGGAGCCGGGAGCTCTGTGAGCCTGCAATGGGACGCCCCCGACAGCCCTTCCCCCTGCTGAGTGATCCCCGCAAATGGCCGCTGCGGCCTCTCTGCGCGCGTGCGTGGTCTATTCTGGGAGTGTGGAGCTCGCCGTCCAAGAACATGAAGTAACTGTTCTGCACAGATGGAGAAGCAGACTACTGTGGGTGCTGCAGGGGCCGGGCTGGGGCTGGACAGAGAAGGGCTTTATTTCCAGTTTACAGCCCGTCTGGTTGCCAGGGTGAGCTGAGAGCTTGTGTCAGGGAGGCGTCCCTCCTCCCCTTCCCTCCCTCGCCAGCACTCTGCCCTGTGCCCCTGCCACCCCGTGGGCTCAGGGGCCTCATCCTCAGAGAGCCCTCGCTCTCTCATTTTGCCCCAGGAACAGTGACAGTCTGAATAGTACTTTTGGTAATCGTTCATTTTGTCACTTAGGAAGAAAAACGAGAAGGAACTGGGAAAGGATCCCTTTTATTTTTGTTTTGTTTCAAAACGTTTGTCGCTCAGCTCTTTAAAATGTAGATGAAAATTGCTATTGGTGCTTCAGTGTACGTATTTATGGGACCCAGCATGGGGTTGCACTGTAATCAGAGCGGGACACCAAGCACATCCGTTACCTCAGACATTTGTCATTCAGAACCTTCACTGAGCAGTGTTAAAACAGTCACTTCAGTATTGTGGACCGTAATCGCCCTGCTGTGCAACCAGACCCCAGAAATGCTTCCTCGTGTTGGACTGTAACTCAGTGCTGGTGTCCAGTTCCACCTCCCTCCTATCATCCGCCTCTGGCCACCATTCCTCCTGTACGATCAGCTTCTTAGATTCCATATATAACTTAGAACCTGTGATATCTACTTCTCAGTGCCTGGCTTGTTTAATTTAACATATGTCCTCCACATTCATCCATGTTGAACAATGACAGAATTTATCTTTTTCAAGGCAGAATATTATTCCCAGGCTGTGCATGTGTGTGTGTGTGTGTGTGTGTGTGTGTGTGTGTGTGTGTGTGTTTGAATCAATACATCCAATTGTCATTTATCCACCGGTGGGCACTCAGGCGACTCTTATGTCTTGGCTGTTGTGAGCAGTGAATGTGGGAATGCAGGTGTCTCTTTGACTCACTGATACCATTTCCTTGGACATATGCCCAGGAGTGAGATTGCTGGGCCCTGTGTAAGCAGTTACAACTTTGATGGTCCTTTCTGATGCGGACTGGACTGTTCTCAGCACCCGTGTGTCCTGTCTTTGTTCTAAAGTTCTAGTTTGGGAGGGGGGCCCACCCCAGGGACCCTCCTGCTGGCTCACTCTGCTGTCCCGCTGCGCACGCGGGTGGCCTCCATCACCCTGCTGCCAGTCTGTGCTTGAGCATGGGGATCGGGCAAGATGGTGGATGGGGAAGGCACCATGGAGCAGGGAACAGAATCCAAAAGCAAGTAAGTGCCAGGAAAAGCACAGTCACGCCTGTTTCCTGAGCCAGACCTCCTCACAGGGAAGCAGAGGAAGAGGCTCCCGGCACAGTGCTCCCAGGGTTTGGGCAGACAGGGTGGACAGGTGTGGCCGTCACTGGCCAGCATTCTCCTTGCAGAAGGGAGGCCCCTTCATAAGCAAGATGACCCATTTCTCCTGTGGCTGCTGCAGTGTCTGGCACTGTACTGGGCACACAGCACCGTGTCAGTGCCTGACAAACACCTGAGGGGACTCAGGTCTCAGGTGCCACTTTCCCCCCTCCACCAGCCTCGACAGCGAGAGGGAAGGTGGGAGGGGCTGCAGAGAGCACCATGGCCAGGTACCGGGAGCCCAAGAACAATGGCGACAGTCAGGTCTTCCCACACCTGAAGCTACTTGTTCAATGCCGTGGCGTGACCTGCCCATGACCATGTGGCCTGTCCCTGGCCAGCTCAGATGGGGATGATGTCCCCGAGGGAACCACCTGGGATCTGCTTGATCTGCCCCATCTCTGAAAGAAGAAAGGAAGAGATGCCATAAATACTATAGGCAGGAGGCCGGAAAAGAGAAATTCCTGTGGCTCTGAAGTTGAACAAGTCTCTTGTGACACAGAAGAATATTAAGCACCCAGAGGGGTCGTATCGGATCCTCAACCACTTGGCCGTAAGAGGAAGCTTGGAGTGGGGCCAGGCTTGCTGGCCAGCTCTGGTGCTCCGGTCTCTCTGATTAGATCAACAGGCATGTGCTTAGTGACTGCCCTATGGGCAGTGGGCCCTGCTGCTGTCTCCGCACTTCTCAGAATGACCCAGCTCTTCCTGGGATCTGGGTCACCTCTGGAAAGCGGAGGCTGACATCATGCATGTGACACGCATGGTCCTTGTGGCATGATCACCCATGTGCTTCCCATGACCTGCAGGGTGCCAGGAGTGTGCCTTATGAACAGGGTATTTTCTGTGCCCTGGGTGAGATGGAGGCAGGTTGGCACTGGGGCCTATCCTGTCCTCCCATCATTGTCACCTGGGAGCCTGCCATGCCTCCTGGCTGCTGAGTGAAGCTCTCTAGGGCTTGGCCAGGAAAATGGGTCTGTTGAAAGTGTCCTTCCCAGGGAACATGGAGGCACCGGGCCCAGCAGGGTACAGCAGTTGTGATCATTGGAGCTAATGTTACCCTCATGGTCGTCACTGTCCCTGAGGCATCGCAGGGCTACCTCCATAGTGGTGTGGGGGGCCGGCTCCCAGCTCAGTGCTCCGTGCAGTCGGTGGATGGTCTGGCCCCGGCAGCCTTCCCAGATCCCACAGTGCAGGCACGTCTGTCACTTACCCCCTGCCTTCTGTCCCCTCTCCAGGACACACAGGACCAGCCACTGTTACCGCATCACCTACCGCCACATGGAGCGGACGCTCTCCCAGAGGGAGGTCGGACACATCCACCAGGACATCCAGGCCGCAGTGGTGCAGCAGCTGGGAGTGGAGGGCCGCTTTTGACGTCACCATGCAGCCCCGGGGCTGCAGAAAGAAGAAAAGATGCTCTTCGTGAGCTGCAGCGTCAGGCGTCTTCTGCTCAATGGGGACTTGAGAAGATAAGGGTCACTCCCGAGGGAGTGTCTACATGCATTCGCCTTTGATTTGGGGACAGGGAAGAGAACAGGACAAGTGCTCCCTTTCTTCCCTTCTAGACACGCTTTACCCTTAGCTCTTAGCGTGGTTAATTGGTCCCTGGGATCCATTAAGCACCAGCATGATTTTGTGCCTGACAGGTTCTTCCCCTCGGGTAAGGACACAGCTCATGGTGGCCAAGGTGCTCGCTGTTTCATGATTCCCGGGTGCTGTGTTTACAGAGATGCAGGGTTCATGGCAGCCCTGGCAGAGCAGGTCTACCAGCACCCTTTCCTCAGCAGCTCAGATGATCATTAGCATCTTTTGGCAATAAAGTGTTTTTTAACTGCGGCGTGTAGGTGATTTTTTAGATATGATGCTGTTGCGTACTTAACAGACTACAGTGTAGCATGAAAACATAAGCTCAGAAACCACAGTATTCACGTGGCTTGCTTCGTGGTGGCATTCACTGTACCACAGTGGCCTGGAACCCAACTAGTGGTACCTCCAAGATGTGCCTGTGCAGGGAGCCTTTGGAACCAGCTCCGTGTCTTCTGCCCTTTTCTTCTTTGTTCTGCAAAGAGCAGGCTTCAAAGAGGACACCAGGGCTTCCCTTGAATGTGAAGGGAGCCACACCCCTGAGCAAGGCTGTACATGTATTAGCTGTACATAAACTGTGGCCGAGAGTCAAGTTCAGGCCACAGAACTTGGCCCGGCTGCTTCTGGCCTGCTGCAGAGGAAAGAAAGGCGTGAGGCCTGCCCAGGTCTGAGAGGGTGCAGATGGCCAGGTCCTCCCCGTCCTCCCATTTCTGTTCCCAGCAGGAGGCCTCTGCTCTGAGAAGGCGACCTTTAAGGAAGAATATGGGGCTTTGATGCCCCCCCTTTCCATCCGGCACTTTGTAGTCTGCCTTCTTCACTCATGACCAGTTTTAATAATCAGATTCACTCCCTGGTAAGAGGCTGGAGGCTGATGAAGGCTTATGAGTGCTGGGATAAATATTTGATGAGCAGTAGCCATTATTAGCAAGCACTCAGGGAGCGAGCAGTGTTTTCCAGAGGGAAGGAATGGCTTTAATAGCATCTTATTGTGCCCTTGGATTTCCAAGGGAATTCGAGAGGCCACATGCCAAGCCTGGAACCAAAGCCCTGTCCAGAGTCTTGGGGCACTGGCACGATCCCTCCAGTGGGTGGATCTGTGTGGGACACACAGTGGGACCGGTCATTGCTTCCTTAGAGTCCTTCACCAGCATCCACAGCATTCGTGCCCAATCCCAGGCTGCATTTCCGGATGACGCCTTCATCCCCATGGCCAGTGAGGCATTCCTTATTATTCTCTCATGCAACAAGGTAGGTGGGCACCACCCCAAGGCCCCCAGCTTGAGCAAATATCTGTCAGATACAGGATTTCTGCCAGCCTGATCGTCGTGTCTGGGACAGGCTGACACTCAGGAGGTTCCCCAGCGGCCTTTCTCAAATACTCCCCTGCAAAATCTGTGGGAGGCCATCAACTGTTCCCCCAAATTTCCCCAGGGAGGAGACAGGTCTGTAGAAATCGCGGGACTTTGCGATGTGGATCTGTGCCCCTCTGCTGCTTGCCAGGCCTCTGTGCTATGCCTGTGAGAACTCAGCCCCTGAGGGTCTCTGCCTGCCCCTGGCATCTGTCCCACTGCCTGGGAGCCCAGAGCATGTCCAACTCTCCGTGATTTCCTTTGATTTTCACAGGGAAATAAACAGTAAGGAGGAAAAGGAGAGGTAAAGTGATCCCCCGTGTGAGCGACCACTCTACAGCTCAGGACCCACACCAGCTCAGCCCCGGGGCCCCCATTCCCTCCTTGTCAGTGGAGTGTGAGAGTTGGTCATAGACCGGCCCAAGAGCTGCCTGGGTATTAGTATGGCACACTTTGGGGTGTGTCTGGGTGCATGGCGGGGCAGGACCTTGGGGACTTATCATAGCCCTGACCCTTTCTTCTCTGGCTCTTCCCCCATGCTCTGCTTTGCAGTCACCGTGAGGTGAGCAACTTTGTCAGCCACGCCCTTCCACCAGCTGACCAGGGACTGAGACTGTGAGCTGGGTCAAACCCCTCCGCCTTTCACTTGGGGGTGTCTGGTATTTTGTCCCAGCAGTGGGAGAGCTGCCTGGTCCAGGGATTCTGACAGTGCCTGCTTCAGAGCTTTGTGAGGACTGTGAGGCATGGAGGGCACTACATGGGCACAGACCTGGCACCCAAGGAGCCATTGGTAAGGGATTCACTCTGAGCTCTGAGATTTCTGGTTATTATTCAGGGAACAAATGAGGAACCCATGACCTGTCAGGACCAGAACAGACCCCGAGGGCATCCACACCTCCTTCTAACCTCATGTCCAAGGGATAAAATGGCCAACTGGGGACACGGTCAGGTAAAGGTTGTAGAGCCAGGCCAAGAACTTGGATCTCCAGAGGGCTGTCCTAGCTCCACATCACAGCAGACATCCTGAACATGTCCCTGTGTGGATGGCCACCTAGAGCAGCACCACTGCAAAGGGGGCAGGAATGGTCCACAAGGCAGTGGCCCCACTCAGAGAGATGGCCAGGCTGTGCTGGGAGTCCTAAAGTGTGACTGAGTTGTGACCCGGTGTCATGCAGAAAAAAGAGCCCAGCACCCCATTGCCTGGCCCCTCAGGGTGCAGCGGCCTGTGAGGGTTTTCCTCGGCTCGAGGAACGTCTACAAGCCCACATCCTGAGCTGGAGATCCTGCACACACCCCCATCTCTCTGACAGGCCATTCCCGGGTCACGAGAGATAGTCAGGATTTCTGGTGACATCTGTGACAAGTAGAAGAGTGGTTCTCAAACACTCATGCACATCTCTGCCCTTTGACGGTGGCCTCTGTGCTTCCCGAGGATTCCACACTCGGGGACCAAAGGAGTGGAAAGAATGGAAGGGACAGAGCCGCAGCAGGCTCCTGCTCTGCGGTGAACAGAGGTTGTGTGTGGCTCTGTGAGGGGCATCACTGTGCCCCTTAGCTGTTACGAATCACTGCGTCCCAAGTGAACCCAGGGAAAGGAAATCCAGGATAATCTGAGTAACAGCTTCAGTCACTTTTTCTGCACTTTCACAGCCAGACAGGACTGTCCCCTCCTTCTGCCCTCTGTCCTCCCTCCCCTTTCCGTGCTGCCTGCTCAGCCTGGCTGCTCTAATTCCCACCTAGGCAGTGGAGTTAGACCTGATCGCTGGCTCACCTCGCCCAGCAGATGACTATCCCTGGCTGGGGCGGCAAGCCAGACTCCTGTCAGCAAGCATTAATCACCCCAGGACCCAGCGGGCACAGGCCATGGGGCCTCTTAGTAGCACAGGAGGAGGAGAAGCTCAGGAGTTGGCCACAGAGAGCCCAGGGGAAGAGGAGCAGTGCAGCTCTTGCCAGGCCCACTGTGCTCTGGGCTTCTAGCCTGGCCGCACTCTGGTGGCCTTGTGGCCTCACCTGTGCTGGGCTCTCCACGAAACTCAGACCCTGGCTGGGCCAGGGGCGGTGGACATCTGAGTTCTGCCTTATGTGGGACTGGGTCTTAGCAGGATCACATGAACATGTTTTCAGGACAGGGGTGGACTGTCTCCAAGTTGCGAAGCTCATAGACTTTGAAGCCGGGCAGACACAGGTTCAGTTGTGCAGGGCACCTCCACATCGGTAGGACGCGGGGCCGGGCGGTCATAAGTGTGGATGACATCGCATGTGCCGAAGCTTCTAGCACTGGGCCTGACGAGGGGGAAGTGAAGAGGAGAAAAGAAATCTAGGTGTAGCTTCCCAAAGGACCATGCTCTCCATGGAGGGGACTGTGGGCCAGGAAGCTTCTAGAAAACTGTGGCACTTGCAGGTACCCCAGAAAATCTGACCTGGAAGGGCTGAGAGGCCGTTTTGTCCTGCAGCCCTATTTTAGCAATGAACCACTGAGGCACAGTGAAGGGAAACTGCCTGCTAATGTTGGGATGATTCCATCCAAACACCCCAGCCTAATTTAAACAATGATCTCGCAGAAGATGCCTAGAGGAACCAGGGCTAGCTCTGGGGTTCTACACTGTCACTGTGATCCCAGGCCATTCCCCTTTTTCTGTTCTGTCACCTGTATGTTGGCCATATCTTCTTCCTCTCTTGGTTGCAAAAGGGCTGAAGGAGCATCAAGCTGTATGTCCTCAGACCACAACCTCCAAAAGCTGGAAAGAAAAAAGCAGCAAAGTCATAGTTTCTCTTCACAAATTTATCCTGGGGAAACCATTTCTCATCCTTCCCTTTCAGTCCCTTTGGCGGTGACCTAGGGACCAATGAGCCGAAGACACCAGTATTCATGACATGATGCTGATGATTCCTGTAGCATGTTTACTCACTGCCAGGGCTTTCCTTCAAGTGTTTTAAGCTCTTTACAAACATTAATTTATTTATGGCAGAGGAGGGGCTGGTTCACATGCACACACACACAAACCCACAGAGCCTTACTCTGCTGGGACCAGGAACCAAAATGCTAAGCCCTTTGCCACTTTTCCAAGCTAAATGTCAAGAAAGCAATTACACAAGAACCGAAGGCTCGGAGGCCTGGGCCAGACAGTCCGGGGGGTGGGGGTGGGGAGGCTGTGGTGGCTCTGGATGGCAGGGCCCGGGTGTTAGGAAGAGAGGTGAGAGAAGGCGCCCCCACTGCTCCCATACCAGGCTACCTGAGGTCCGAGCTGTGCCCGCAGACCCAGGACCAGATCTGAGTCCGGCCCCACTGTGTCCCAGGCCGGATTTGTTCACCGGCTTCCCAATCTGACAACCAAGGAGTTCCACAGGATTTTTCTCCCCAAGGACCCTGAGTTTGAGAGCATTTTCATCTTCCAGACAGCTGCATCTGTCACAGAATAACTTCTCCACTTCCCCATTCTAAAAAATATTCACAGATATGCATAACTGCCAGCTGGAGTCCCTGAGCAGTAGAGAGCCCTCTTTACCACCCTGGGACAGGGGATTTAATTTTTGCCCAAAGCAAGAAACCTGACACTGAGTAGCCTGGGCAGCTAGCCCATGAGAAGGTGGAGGTCTTTGTTATTCCTTGTGAAATGGTCAGAACAGCTCTCAGGCCCTGTCACCCATCCACAGAGTTCCCCACCTCCAGGGACCCCTTTGGGAACCACCACAATGCATCAAGCAGGACCTGGATGTGGTGGGAATCTGTGTTGTAGTCTCGCCAATGGACTGCTAAAGGTTCACAGCTGGGGTCAAGCCATTTGCAGCCAGAAGCCTTGGAAACTATTTGATTGCCAGTGCCTTGGTTTCCCCAGCAGTAACAGAGGACTGAAAAATTAGGGTACTTCACTGCAGAGGGCAGAAACAAACTCTGTTCATATCAAGCAGAAAATAATGTATTAGAAGGATGCTGGGAGAAACTGCAGCATTCCTTCAGTAAGTTAAACAGAATGACCCCAGGACCAGCAGTCCCACTCCTCCGTGTGTCTGTCTCCCCATTGAGCTAAAAACAGGGTCCAAACGAGAACCTGGACATGAGTGTTCCCACTGGGTCTCTTTGTTGGTTATAAAAGCAAGAAATCCACAGATGAATGGATTAACAGCCCGAGGTCTGTACCCACGATGGACTGATGAGCTGCCCTAGAGAGAGGTACACACTACAACTCAGATGAACATCTCGCTAATTGAAGAGGACGGGTGCCTGAGTGATGGCTCCATTTGTGTGAAATATGCAAAGCAGGAACACTGATAAGATATTGATTTGGGTTCGCCAGGCACTGTGGGGGAAGGGAGGGATGGAAAGGGACTTGTTCCTGGGCACTGGGATAGAGGAGATACCTAGCCACTAGACTGTGCCCTTGAGAACGACTAGAAGGGTAAATTTTATGTTGCACATCTTTTACCATGGTCATTTTAAAAAAATGTAGATGAGGCTGCTAATAATAAAAAGGGCCTCGGAAGAGGACTGGACGCGGCCCCCAGGGGCTCTGATGCCTCCTCTGGTCACCACAGGTCCTGGGGCTGTAAGAGCTCAGGGAAGATGCGTCCCAGGAGGGAGGCTGGGCCAAATCCTGCCCCGTGATGCCAGGCAGGGATGCAGGGAGTCCCTGGCATCGTAATCTTTCACCGTGTAATCTTTCAGGTTCTGCCCCTGCTGAAAGCGGAGGTGGCAGCGAGGTGGTTTAGAGTGACCAGCAGGAAGGAGAGGCCAGCTCTAAACTGCCTGGCGATCGGCCCCTGCTATGTGCAATGCAGCATATGGGTCAGCGCTGCTCTTCAGGGTCCCAGCCACGGCTGCGTTTTCCACCTGTGCGCACCCTGACACCCCCATGACACAAGCCTGCTACTCAGAGGCAACTGCACTCTCGTTTTCCCAATCTGGGGTTTTTGAAACTTTGAACAAAATGACAGTTAGCAGCTGGTCATTTGTCTGGCGGACACTGACCCTTGCATCCGGCTCTCAGCCATCGGTTTTGCGGCTCAACATGAGGGTCTGGCTGGTGTCCTAGGGAAGTGAAATCACAGTGCGAAGGTGACCAGGAGGGTGGGTGCTGTGGGGACCCGGTCTGCACTTCAGGCTTGGCGACTGAGCCCTTGGCCCAAAGGCAAAAAACAGCACATGCTCCAGGAAGCCCAGCCCTGACCCCAGAGCAGTGCTTCTAACGGAAACGGAAGTGAAAGGGCTGGGTGGGGTCAACAGTAAGGTTTCTTTTTTTAAAGCTTTATGTTGATGCAATTATTAACAGTCAGAAAAGTTGAAAAATAGCACAAGAATCTCCCATTCACCTTTACTCAGACTCATGCATTAACATTTTATCCCATTTAATTTGCGATACTCTCCCCCTCCCTCCTTTGTCTCTGTGCCATTTTACCTTAAAACACCCTCGAGTTCATTTCCTAAGAACAAGAAAACCGATGTAGATAACCTCAGTATATTTATTAAAATTTAATAATAATAGAAAATGATTCTCTAATCCTCAGTCCACATTTAAAGTTCATCCTAGGTCCAATTAATGTCCACAATAGCTACTTGGGGTTTTCAAGATGCCAATGGATCTCTAGTTCCATGCTGCTTGATGTCACCTTCTGCAAAGTCCTGCCTGTGCTTTCTGGTCCCTGCTCCATCCTTTCAGTGCTTCGGTAGCTCCTTCCCCAGAGTCCCCTGGACCAGCCCTGTGCAGGACAGCTCATTGCGTCTGCACTTGTAGGGGCTCTGACACACAGGCCAGGGCTGCCTTCCCACCTGCTCTGCCCTGCCATCCCGTGCCTGTCCATCCCCGGTCACCGGGTCACCTGGGACTCCCTCTCCCATCCCCCTCCCAGCCCTCAAGGCAGTGTGACTTCCTAAGTCCCCTTCCACACCAGCCCTATGGAAGCCAGAGAAGATCTCATTCCACACAAACCTAGAGCTCCTCTAGCTTCCGCCTTTGCTTCTCCACTTCTGGTGCCCTCAAAGAGTCCTTTAAAAAGTGTTTTGTTTTGAGTGAGGCAGGTTGTACTCACCTGTAATTGCAGCACTAGAGAGACTGAGGCAGAGGATCCATAATTTGAGCCCATCTTGGGCAACTTAGCAAGACCTTGTCTCAAAAAAGTATCTACTTTTTGGTCCACACACACAAATACCCCTGTTTATCCCCCATTCCGTACTCTGTGCTATCAGTCTAAATAGAACAAATGACCCCAATCATGAGTTTTATTTTCAGTTGGATACATCTGATTCAATTATTTGTTTATCTGACTTAATCATTTCATAATCTCTTCTTTGAATTCTTTTTGGGACTTAATAGAAATAATGAAAAGTTCACTGAAATGAACCAAACGCCATATGCTTAAACCTATGCATATGTGAGCCAGTGATTCACTAGCACACAGATATACACAAGAGGAAACCTAGTGGAAACATGCCAGCTTGTATTTTCTGAAGCAGTGCTTCAATATTTGACATTGCTTGGTAATATCCTGGAAAAGCAGCCTACCTGCTTTGGCTGATGTGTTGCTTTGCTGGGGTTATAGTCTGGGCGACTCAGCCTCAGATTCATTTCCTCCCAGCCTTGGAGATGGCAAGTCCGAGACCAAGGTGTGCACGGCTGGGTTGTTCTGATCCTCGGTCCACATCGGGGAGATGGCCATCCTCATCCTGTGTCCTCCCTCCCCCGAGGGCTAGGGCTTCCCTGAGTGAGATCTGAGGAAGGGAATTCAGCCATCCTGGACAGGCAGCCTCATCAGCTTCTGACCTTAGTACATGTCCTGACTCTAAGAGAGAAGGCAGGAAACCCACCCTTCCTGCATGTTTTTGTTCCACTGGGCTCACCAGCTGATTGCATGGTCCCTGTTCCCATTGAGGGCAGTACTGCCCCTCCCAGTCCACTGAATTGTGTGCCAGCCTCCTTTCAGGATGCCCAGTCCTCCTAATCCAAAGCAAAACCATCTGGGTCTCCTTTTCAGCACAAGAAGAATGGGCTCAGTGCCTCCTGGCCCCCTGAGAATAAATCATACTCTGCCAGCTATCTAAGATCCCCTTAATCCAGTCAAATGGATGCCTAGACTCACCACTGTGAATCCTAATCCTGTTTGAGGGATCCACTCTGGTGATCCAATCACCTCCCAGGGCCCCAGCCTCTAATGCCATTGCCTTGTGGGGTAGGCTTTCAGCCTGTTGGCTTTTGGAGGGTCAGACGTGCTCAATCCGTGGGGCTGCCTGTGCTCATAGCTATTAGACAGTTACCAGTCCAAAGTAACTTGAAGAAGTGAGTGACAGCAGAGCCACACATCCCCAGCTCACCGACCCCTCTTTGAGAAACACTGGACAGATGAGCTCTGCCATCGCTTTGGGCCCTAATGTGCCATGATTTCCTGAGCCCATGGTGCTGAAAGAGGAGGGCCTGACCATCACAGCAAGGATAAGGGGGTCCCTGGGAAACACTTCCGGGAGATAAAGAGGTTGCAGGGAGGGAGCATTAAAAATAAAATAAATAATTAGCATTTTGCCTAAGGAAACAAAAACAAAATGGGTGCAGAAAGAAGAGTAGGTTTATAGTTCTGGTAAAAAGAGATCCTTCTTCAAATTTGAAAAAGTTCAACTTCTAATCTTTGTTGACTCACCTGACCCTAATCCCAAGCAAACGAACAAACACCTTGGGAAGAGAACTGTTGAAATGCAATGCTGCACCACAGAATGATGTTTTGGCCAGTGATAGACCACATAACCCACGATGGTCCTGTAAGACTACAATGGAGCTGAGAAGTGTGCATCACTTAGTATTTCTACTTCATCTTTTCTATGTTTAGATGTGAAGAGATGCACAAACACTGCTGTGTTCCAGTTCGCAGTAGAGTCACAAGCTGTACAGGTTGGTAGCTCAGGAGTGTAGGCTGTACCATACAGCCTAGACCCACGCTAGTCTCTCCAGTCTCGGTCTGCATAACTACCTTGTGCGGTGCCCACACAACACAGAATTGCCTAACAATGCAGTCATCAGGAAGTGGTGCATGGCTTGGCTTATACCTGAAAAAGCTAAGGATGTTGGTCATTTTATTAGTTACCAAAGCAAAAGGTACTGGCCTAAATGTACCTGCCTAGTACAATAGCTACCATTACTTCGTGCCTTCCGTTTTAGCTCTTTGTCCTATAGTTATTTTTTATACTCCTATAGGTGTTGGTCTACTTTCCATTACTGTGACAAATAGCTCAGAAAAATCAGTGTAATAATAGAAAAAATTTATCCTATCTCACAGTTTTGGAGGTTTGGGTCCACGGTTGGATAGTCCATTGCATTTGGGCTTGTGGTAAGGCAGAACATCATGGCAGAAGCATATAGTGGACTAAACTGCTTAACCTGCAGTGGCCAGAAAGCAAAGAAACAGAGGAAGGGTTGGGATCCTAATACTGTGCCCCTTCAAGGCCCTGCCCCCAATGACTTCACTTCCTCCTTGTAGGCCCCACCCCTAAAGGTTCTAGATCTCCCACTGGCAGTCCAGGCTGGGGACCAGACCTGCAACACATGAGCCTCTGGGGACAATTAGCTAGACCACAGCACTGTCTGTATAATTCTGTATTCTTGTAAGGCTTAAGATTGAAAGATGTGGCCCTATTGTCAGTTACAGTTGTTGACTGTATAATAATCGATTGCCTAGACATACCACAGTTTACATAAGCATGCTTCATTTTTTATTTAAGTTGCTATCTGTCATAGAATAAAAACACTGCATGAAGTGAACATCCTCATGCATACAGCTTTTCTTATCTTGTGGATTAGTTTGTTTGGGCTAGATTCCCAGGTGGAAATTTCAGAGTCAAGGGGTGCTGTTTTATTTTATTTTAAAAAATGTTTATGATGATCTAAGCAGAGATTTGAGCATAAAACAGGACGAAAGAGGCAGCTGTGCAACAGACACTAATGAGCCAATTTAAAAATCCTGAAGGAGAAGCAGGGACTGTCTCCCCAGCCTGTGTCGCCTTCGGAACAAGGGGTATTGGTGCTTGTCTTTCTGAGCTTTTCCTGATGCCTCCGGGCAAAGCTGCGGAGAACTGAGCCATGAGAACAGTGCTGGGCTCAGATCCAGGGGCCGCAGCCGCTCCGCCCCTGACAGACAGGAGTCACCAGGCAGGTGGCATCATCTGCCCCTGCTCCTGATGAACAGTCTTGAAGCTGAGGACCTCAGGGTGGCTGGCTGGATAGAATTAGCACAAAACAGGGAGAAAAGAGACAGTGACTTTGAAAGACAGTCTACCTGTTAACCTCAGGAATCAGCACAACCCAGAGAACATTCTGGTCCTTTCCTTTTCTGGGCCTGACTTAATGGTTTGATCTTTTCTCTGTGCTGCATTTATTTTCATTTTTACTTTAATAAAATAGAACCACCCATGTGTGCCATTGCGTCTAATTACATGCAGGCTGTGGGGCATCCAGTGCCCCCGCTGTGTGAGCTCATGGTCCCCGCTGGGTGATGCGCTGAGGCAGCAGAGGGCGATTGCCACTGTCACGTAGAGACTGGGAACAGTAGGCTCATACTCACCACTGACTCCAGGGCCCGCTCCACCGCTGCCAGGCTCTAGACTGTGGTGAGACTTCCAGGACCTAGGAGCGTGTCACCCCCAGCTGTTCACAGAAAGCTCTCTCAGGAGAGCTTCATTTACTGGTTTCCACACCTCTTCTGGCTTTTCTCAGTTTCATGGAGCCTGGGAACTGGACTCCTAGGTAGGCCGCTGCCACTTACTGGGACCTTGCAAGACCAGACTTTCAGGTGCTGCTGCTTCCTACCAGGTACGTTGTCTCTATTTGCAGCCACAACCCAGTAGCAGCCTTCAGCTCTGGGCTAACCAGACAGAACAGCAGAACTTAGCAATCGATGATAGGTAGCAAGTGGGACCCACAGCCCACAAACTGGGCATGCAAAAACACATACCTTTTCACATTTTCTAGAATGCACTTTCTAACTTTGAACTTCATTCGAGCAGGTTAAAAACAACATTGTGTTGGTTCGGGGATTTCTCCCTTTCCCCAGGGTTGGTCTAGAAGTACTGGGCTGAACAAAGTACTGTTGCTGATTAGTTATCAGTACACCTGGAATGCTCCTGAGATGCCCTTGGTTGGTGCCTGGCCATTCCTGTGCACACCATGGACAAAAAAATTCCGCGGTGTCTGCCTGTAATCTTATCAGCCTGGGCACTTCATATGGCTGTATCCTTCCTGGAGTCAATCACCTCTAAGAGACATGCCTGAGTTTGGGGATGCCAGAAATGGTGGGGGCTTTTCTTTTAAATCTGTTATGTTAGTTAGCTTTCTGTAACTGTAACAAATACCTAAGATAAATAGACTTAAAGATGGGAAAGGTTTACTTGGCTCACAGTTTTGGTGGTTTCTGTCCATGGTCAGTCGGCCCGTTGCTTTTGGGTTGGTGAGAAGGCAGCACATCATGGTGAGGGTGTCTGATGGAGGAAGCTGCTCACCTGATAGTGTCCAGGGATGGAAAGAGAGAAAGGAGACACAGGAAGGGACTAGGGTCCAAATATCCGCCTGAAGGGCGTTCCCCCTGGTGACGTAGTTTCCTTGCACCTGGGCCACCTCTTGACAGTTGCCCCACTCCCCAGCGGCATCACAGGCTGAGGACCAAGCTTTTACACGTGGGTCCTGGGGGACACTTAACCACACCACAGCACCTGTGAAATTTCTTCTCTTTTGTTTCTTCCAGGTGCTCTAAAAATTCCCCCTTTCCCGGTATTTCCCAATCTTACAAAATAAAGAAGCCAGAAGTGAGTTACACAGTTACTTAGTTTGTAGACTTCAGTGCACACCTACTCTCATTTTCCTTCCCTCCCTTTCTTCTTCTCTTCTTCCTCCACCTCTTCCTCTTCCACTTCTCCTTCTTCTCCTTCCCCCATTAATATCTTAAAATAGCACTCCGTCAAATTGCCCCCTTGCAAATCCTCTTGTCCCCATAAAGAAGTTTTTTCTCAACCACGTGTTCCATCATCTCAGCAAGATGGAGCCTGTGTCTGTCCCACACTGAATTCCCTGGTCCTAATAATCTCTACACAGAGGGCAACACCTGACCCTGTAGGTGGCATTTTCTCCAGCTGCCCTGGGGGTGAAGAGGTGAACACGCACACTGGGTGGACTGTGGTTACCCAGCAGATGACCAAAGCTCGGTTAAGGGGCAGGGGCAGTTCTGGCTACCTGGCCCTGACCTAGATGAGGGAAAGGCTGGCATTCTGCCCATAGCTGCCCTCTTCCTGTGTTCTATATATGAACAAAAGTAAACTGAGGCATGAAGCTTGGATTGGAGGGTGTCTCCAAAGCAGAGGGACCCAAGGAAGACTGGGGTTGGGGCATGGAACAGGTGGTTGGGGTTGGTGAGGCTGCCCATCCTTAATGTGATTTGAGGCACTTTGAGGATTTTCCTGGCTCTTGGAAAAGGCCACCTGCCACTGTGATGGCAGATCTCTATGCTAAAGTTTTAATCCAAACCAGCAGTGTTTAGGTGTTAAAGCACATCATGGCCAGGTTGAGCTTATCCCAGGAAGACAGAGGTGCTTTAGCAGGAGAAATCAGTAGAAGAATCATCTTAAAAGGTGAAAAACAGGACCAAGGGTATTCACAGCAGCATTCCACAGGTAAACAAACATTTTAAATGTTCACTAGTAGAACAGTGGATGACCAGCCTTGATACAGTCTTACGAGAGCATACCTGTGCTATATTTTCATTAACATGCATGACTCAAAAATATGATGGATGCAGTAAGAAAAAGCAAGTTGTGAGAGAGTGCATATGTCAAGATTCAATGCTAATGAGCATGAAACACAAAATACTGTTTTATACATTGTGTGGAGTTGCAAGCTTATGTATGATGCTACAATGAAGAGTGCGGTGATCACAACCTAACTGCATGGTTGTGTTGATGTGTTTGTTGGGATGCGCACCCACAGAGTGTCACTCATATTGGTGGTGTTTCATTCCTTCCATTAGGTGGTGGGTGCGTGGTAGTTCATTGGATTATTATATATATAGTGCACGCCTTAAATATTTCACAATACTTTCAAATAAATAGTGAGCTAGTGGTGGGAGGAAAAACAAAAAGAGAAGGCAATAAGAGAATATTATCTGGAATTTATTTTTGATCTATGAAGATGAATGAGGTAAGAATCTTGGTAGAAAGGAAAATGTCAGGATTCGTAGTTCTGGGACTATAAACACATTTTGGGAACAATCTTTTTAAAATCCCCAAAAATACCTAGAAAGAGTTACATTCACAGAGGATCTCATTTACATTCCTAATATCCAAGTCTAAGTAAAATCCAGGCAGCCAGAGCCACTGAGGTGTCGCCTGAAGATGTCCCTACCAGGCTCAAGTTTTACCAGGTCCCTTTAGAAAATGGAAGTGGGTGCTATGGCTTAGGTGTGGTTTGTCCCCAAGTTCATGTCCTGGAGCTTGGTCCTCAATACACAGTGCCAAGAGAGAGCTGGGGGCCTCTCGGGGGTAGGATAGTAGTTGGTGGTTAGTTCCTGGGTGCCTCTTCTGTCGGAGGACTGGGTGCAGGATCAGGGATCCTGCTGGAGAGGCGGGAGGGGATGCAGACATGGTTCACAGCAGCCCCTGCATCTTGCCCTTTCTCTGTGCCTCACTCTGCACAGGACAAATCAGGTTGCCCTTGGCCATGAGGGCCAATCTGAGCAAGATGCTGCCAGAGCCCCCTCAAGAGCCTTTTACTGTCCTTGTTCTGGGACCGGGTCAGTAACTGCAGGAGTGGACTGCAGAGTGAAGGATGATCTTGCAAAGTCCTCTTCCTTGTGTGTTCTCTTGCTCTTGCTCCACATGATCACACCAGAAAGCCCTCACCAGACCCCAGAGCCATGTTCTCAGACCTCCCAGCTTCGGGAACCATGAGCCAAATGAACCTGTATTGTTTATAAACTACCGGACTGGGGCATTCTGTTAGAGCAGCAGAGTGGCTCAGGTGGCTTCCTGTGTCCTCAAGGTTGCTGTAGCATCCAAGATGCCTCTACTCTAGCCCTGCAATTCTGGACTTGTACCATGGAGCCACAGGAGAGGGAGGAGGTGCCCCTCATGCTAGTGCCTGCTGAGCTCTCACCTGCACCTGGAGGCCTGGCCCTCACCTGAGCACAGGAAGTGGGGCCCCTGCCTTCTTGACAAATCCAGACTCCTTCCGTCATGCTCACCTCTTGTCTTTAGACAGACAGGTAGATGGACAAACAGACAGATCAAATGAATGGGTGTGAAAACAGTTTCATTCACTCTTCCTTTCCACATATTCATTTATAATCATTATAAGAACAGAGTAAAGGGAAAATGCACAGAGCCTCTACCACTCTTGTTACCTCAGGAAAATTTATTAACTTTCTAGCTTTTCCCTCTCACTTGCTTAAAAACACACATTTTTAACCCACTAGATGATGTATATAAAGTGCCCAGCATATGTTAGATTCCCCTAAATTATAGTTACGATGTTGGTACTGCTTATATTCCCACCCCAGGAATACATAGATGGATTGACCAAAACTGCTCTAAGGAAACTGTTAGTCACCTCTCCGTGGCTGGGACAAAATACCCAAGAAAACAGCTTAAAGGAGAAAGGTTTATTTTGGCTCATGGTTTAAGAGGATTCAGTCCATGGTCAGCTGATGCCATTATTGTTATTATTGTGGTCCAGCAGAGCATCGTGGTGGTAGGGATGCTGACTTTCTAGTGGCCAGGAAATGGTATGCATGTAAATGAGAGAGGGAGAGAGGGAGAGAGGGAGAGGGAGAAGGAGAGGGAGAGGGGGAGAAAGCAAAAGAGAGAGAGAGAGAGAGAGAGAGACAGAGGGGCTTACTTCCTCCAATTGGGTCCTAACTCCTACACCTGGCAACTGTCCATTCAATTATGAATCTATCAACAGATTAATCCACAGAGGAGGATCGAGTCACCTTGCGTAAGACCCCATGTCTGAACACTGCTGCATTAGGAACTAAGCCTTTGACATGTGAGCTTTGGGGGGACATTCCATATGCAAACCATAAGTGAAACATACATTTCGCTAAGTCTATGTCTTTCCCCTCCAGATGTCACAGGAACAGGTGTGTCTTGGAGAGATGCATGGAGCTGTCCATAGTAAGGCACTCCAGGAGCTGCCATGGACTTGCCCTACAGTGCAGTCATGTTCTCAACCCAGGGTGGGTGCTGTGATGACCTTGCTCAGGAGTGGCTAGGCCTCTTGTCTACCCAGTTCAGCATAACCAATTTAGAGACCTCTAGCTTCTCAGTGGTATCACCAGCTCTTCCCACCCATGGAGAGCTGGCAGGCAGGAAAGACAGGAGAAGAGCAAGCGATTGTCCGTAGTCATGTGCTCCCAGACAGTGAATGTGGTGAAGCTGCTGCAGAAAGAGGAGATAAGCATGTCAGGGAGATGCTTGAACTGTGCTTGGAAGCCCAGAGCACAGAGATGGAAGGCAGTGAGGACTCCAAATGAGCAAATGTTTGGGAATGAGGGTGCCAGAACAAAACTGCCTGCGCGGTTGTCCCGGTCCCTGTTCTGCTCAAGTCACACATGTGCTAAGAGGCTTTTGGCTCTGTGCAACTGGTAGACATCGGCTGACAGATTTGGGATCTGATAAGAGGCTGTAGATTTAATTCGTTTGTGCAATGTCAGAGATGAATTTTAACAGTTAAAATTGGGAAGGAAAAACTATAAAAAAGAAAGCTCTAGAACTTTGCCAGCATTGCAACACTGGCTGTTTCTTGTGAAGGATTTCTTGAAACTGTCAAGTGCTGGAGCTGGGGGAGCATATTTTTAATGGGCTTTGCTGTCAGGTGCCTTCTGGGGGAGCCGAGAGATGCACACAGAGCAGAAGCAAAGGGAAGTGTCCGTGGACGTGGCTGGTCCTTGAGAGCTATGAGCATCACTCTCTTTGAGGGCCCTCTTTCCTCCTGTGTGCACAGTCATCCTCCTGGGAAAGCTGGGAACTTCCCCATTTGAAGCCTCCATCCTGAGGGCACCATGGATCCACCCACAAAACTGAGAATGATGATAATGGTTAATAATTGTCCTTTGCAAAAAGAAGCTGCAAATCGAAGCTCCCTGACTCCAGGAACTATGATGTGAAATTTAAAACAATTTAAGTTTACCTACCTAAGGGTGTGTTATTTTGGAAGTCAGGCAAGCCAAGAGGATAAAGACATCTGTGAAGTGAGGGGGGGTGCCCAGCAGCCTCTATAACCAGCCTGCTACCCTCTGTGTGTCTTGATTTCTCTAGGTGTCAGTCACTTCTCCATTACTGTGACAAAATGTGTGAGATAATCAGCCTAAACAATGAAAGGTCTGTTTTGGTGCATGGGTTCAGAGGTTTCGGTCCATAGTCAGATGACCCTGTTGCTTTGGACCTGCTGTGGCACAGTGCATCATGGTGAAAGTGTGTGGTAGAGAAAGCCATTCACCTGGTGGCAGCCAGGAAACAGACAGAGTGACAAGAAGGGGCCAGGTTTCCAATCTCCCTTCAGGGCCACACCCCCAGTGACCTCACTTCCTTCCACTAGGCCCCACCTCTTAAAGGTCCCACCACCTCCTGATAGCATCACCAGCTGGGAACGAAACCTTGAACATAGGGGCCATTGGAGGGTGCTCCAGATCCAAACTATATCACTCTCCAAGTTGTCTCTGGTTCAATACAGATTCTTTTTCCCTCCAAGGAGCCACTAGGAAATATGACAGGAAACACAATTCCTTATATTCAGAAAGCTTTATACATTTTCAAGGTGTTTCCATAACACCCTGTCTGGCCTTCATTGCCTTCCAGGATGCTAGCCAGCCCAGAACATTTGCACTACCCGGGAGATGAAGTGAAGACCACAGGGTTGTAAGTGGAAGGTCTCTGACCTTAGAGCTGGAACCTTTCCATTGTGCCCCAGTGGTCTCCCTCTAAGTGAGAAGCCCAGGTTCCCTCCCAGGAATGAGAATCAGTCCCAGCCCAAGTCATGCCCAGTGCATCCGCCAGCACTGGTGACATCTCCGGATGTGGGTGAGAGCTCCCTGTGTCATGGGACCCCTCCCTGCTCTGTGAACTCAGGGCCTGTCCCCTTGAGTCCTGTATGCAGACCACTTTAGACATGTCCTGCACAGAATGGACACATCACAATGACCAGTCCCCTCTCATCTTTGCAGGAGGAACCTCCTATTCTAACACTGCTATGGGAAAGAGCACTTGGTGCTCTTTTAGGAACAGTTTGGACCTGAGAAATGCAAGGCCTCATTCTTAGGGGACACTTGAAGTCTTGAAATTGTACCCAAAAGTGTGTCTTTCCCAAGAACTAAAGCACCCCAAACCATGTTGAGGAGGGAGGCTTAAAGGTGGAGGCTTTAGTATGGACTTTTCACGGAGTTTTGACCTTTGTTCTTAGGGACGACCAAGTACTGGTTGGTGGCCATGGCTGGGGGGGACCCCACATTCCAGCCTCTGTCCCAGGCAGTGTGGACACCAGCTAGGGTTTGGTTGCAAGAGTAAAGACGTGGCCTCCTCCCGCACTCTGGTGGAGAGAAAGGCTACAGCAATCCCCTGAAGAGCCACCCCTAAAACACCTGTGTGGGAAGTGTCCCCTTCTCAGGCTGGTGCCCCACTTTCCCCTTTGCTCTATTGTGTCCTTTCAAACTTGCTCCCAGGAAGAGGCACAGTGAAGCTCTTCTGGACGCATAGCTCCTCACATTGTATAAGTTACTCCCAGGAGCACGAGCCAGTGAACACCAGGGAGGAAATGCCAGGCAGAAAGACTTCTAGGACACATGGGTCTGGGAAGGGCTCCTTTGCAGTGGGGGACTCCCAACAGTTTGGGAGTCCTGTTCCATTCAAAAGTCTCTACTGGAGCTGGTCAGTGTGGGCCTGGAAGTGAAAGTTGACTGGAAGGAGAATTTTATGTCAACACTTCCCTCAATGACACTGTTGCCACCACACCAACCAGTAGCAGACTTAATTATGTGATTTTTGTCAATATAGACATGATTAGAATCTTTGGAAAATGCATCTCTCCGGTCTTACAAATTGGAAGCTCAATACTGTGAATCATGTGGAGGGACCCTTAATCATGTTAAATTATGCAACTGCTTGAGGAGGGACCTGGCTATAATACGTGCCTGTAATTTATTTATATTTTGGGTTTCTCACAAGACAAATCATACAGTATTTAAGCTTGTGTATGATTTATTTCACTTAACATTGTGGTCTCAAGGTGCATCCACTTTCCTAAAAATGACTTGTTTATCCTTTTTTTTAGCAAAGTAATGCTCCACTGTGTTTAAATACCACATTTTTTTTTAGCTATTCCCCTGCTTATAGACATGTAGGCCACTTCCAAGATTTAGCTATTATGAACTGTGCTGCCACAAACATGAGTGTGAACGGATCACTATAACATGATGTCTTTAACTCTTTGGGGAAGAGTCCTAGAAGGGAACAGCTGGGTAAAACAGAATTGAAATTTGAAGGGTTATGAAGGCCACATGCTGAGCCATTACTTTCAATAGATGAGAGGGGATGATATATGGCTGTCTGATGTGATGAGCAATTTTTAGGGGTGTCTCGTAAGGGAGGAGTCTAGATGACATTAGGCCTTTCCTACTCCCACCCCTCCCCTCTGTTTGAGGCCTCCCTCTCCTCTCTTTAGCTCCATGATCTTCCTGGCTCTGCATACCCCATTTCTACCTGCCCCATCCTCCACCCCAGGCTACCTCTGAAGGACAGATGTCTTCATCAGGAAGCAGCTACTCTCAGATGGTAGGAATCACATCCAAATACCTCAGATGTCCTCAAGGTTAAAGCAGACATCTTCTTTGGTCAGACCTTGTGCATGTGGGTTCATCACCATTTCCCCTGCCCTGGAGCATCTTGGATCCTCCAAATTCAAACCCCAAGAGAAAAGCAAGTGACAGAGTAGCAGAACAGGCAATGCCTTACATGTAGATGCCTGTGGGATGGGAGCTTTGCCCTATAGTGGGAGCAGATGACAGAGGGAAAGTGTGAGTAGAACAAGAGACTCTTTCTCCTACATGTCCTCCTCCCCTTGCCTGACCTTATCTCTTCTCTACCTTTCATTGAATGGAAATCTCAAGAGAGTCATGCCCATGGGTACCAAGCACATTCACATGGCAAAGAAATCACCAGCCACACATCTCCAGAACTTCTTCATCTCCAAAAATGGAATTCTGCATCCATCCAACCATAACTCCCCATATTTTCCTCCTCCAGCTCCTGGGAGCCACCATCCTATTTTTGGTATGTGATAACTCACAGTTTCTCATACAAATGGAATCATATGCATTTGTCTTTTTCTTACTGGATGATTTCATTTTCCTAATGCCCTCAAGTTTAATCCTTGTCACATGTATCACATGTTCCTTCCTTTTACAAGCTGAACAATATCTGTATATCATCTGATCTGTTCTCTCTCTCTCTCTCTCTCTCTCTCTCTCTCACACACATACACACACACACACACACACACACAAACACTCACACATGCATGTGCATCTTGTTCATCCATTCATCTTTCAGTGGCCAAAGTGGCTTCCATTTTTTGACTATTGTAAATAATGCTGGATTATTCACCCACTACAGCTGGGTATACAGCCAAAGTAATTGAATTCAGTATGCTGAAGAAATATTTGCCCACCATATTTATTGCAGCACTATTCACAATAGCCAAGATATGGAGTCAAGATAAATGCCTATCAATCAGTGAATGGTTGAAGCAAATGATATATGTATAAGTTATGTGTGTGTGTGTGTGTGTGTGTGTGTGTTTGTGCATGTATGTACAGTGGGTGTCTCAGTCACCTTCCTTATTGCTGGAACAAAATACTCAACACCTGCCACTTAAAGAAGGCCCAAAACAGGTTCCCAGATGGCCCTTTTTGAGCAGGGTGCCCTGGGGTCTCTCTTCTCAAAGTCTTTCATTTTTCATGTTTGAATTCTTGAGCCAACAAAGGGTGAGGTTTTGCTGATTCCTCTGATGTCCTCAAGGCATCTTTTCTATGATCCTAATACAAAGCACTTAGCATCTTTTTAATACTAATCTTTTCAGCACCAAGCTTTCCTGATCTAAAATTTTACAAGTCCCAACTTTACATTAATTTCCTTTCTAGGGAAGATGAAAATTATTAAAATTACTTGCTAATTCCATTTATTCTTGATTCTCAACATAGATGTGACTGAGAAGCTGCAGTAGTACCCAGGCCACAGCCTGAATATTGGGCTGCTTTGAAATTTCCTCTACAATATTAGTAAGTCTGACACCCTTAATGTATGTCTCCCACAAAGTCTCAGGACATAAGCAAATGGTAGACAAATTCTCTGCCACAGAGTAACACACATGGCCTGGAGTCCAATGTTTCTAACTGAATCCTCCTGAACCTGATCTTTAGTGTCTGCACTTTTATCAGGTTCTGGTCTCCTGAACTCCGACCAGAATTTCCCATCAAGCTTGGCTTGTAGCATTCTACGACTGCTTCAGCTGGCATTTCAAAACCTTTTTAAACTCCTCCCACAAACTAGTTCCAAATCACATGGTCAAGTATAGTCTTGGCAAACACCCTATTCCAGGTACCGTAATTCAATTAACTCCCCCAAACCCCACATGTGAACAAACGAGGCTTCTGAAGGACATCTAGGTACAAACCATAACAATAGAATACTATTCAGTCTTAAAAAGGAGGAAATCCTTTCATTTATGACTATGTGAATGAGCCTGGAGGACATTATATAAGTTAAATAAGCCAGGTTAAAAAACAAAAGACATATGTCACATCTCTCATTTATATATAGAACACAGAAAATCAAACTCAAAGAAACAGATACTAGATTGGTGGTACAAGAGGCACAAGCTAATGCTGCAAGGGGTAGGAGTAAGGAAGATGTTGATCAAAAGATAAAAATCAGTTAAAAGCAGTAACTCCAAGAGAGCTACTGTGCAACGTGATGACTAGAGTTAATAACAATCTACTGTGTACTTGAAGATTGTTCAGTCAATTTTAAGTGTTCTCACTGCAGAAATAAAGTGTGTGCAGTAATGCATATGTTGATTAGCTTGATTTAGCCATTCCATAATGTATATATATCAAAACATTATGCTATGCACCATAAATATATACAAATCTTATTTGCTGGTGTTTTTTAAATGTAAATGTTATTTCATCTAGACAAAAACAAGAAATATAAGAGAATGAACTGGCACCAGGACCACCACCTCCACTGTGTGCCCAAGCATGATGGGCAAGGCTGGACATGTGTGTGTGTGTGTGTGTGTGTGTGTGTGTGTGTGTGTGTGTGTAGCTCCTCTCAGCCTCCCTCCTGCCAAGCAGGGAGGCAGTGACTCCTTTTAATGATCAAGGAGCCAGGCTCATTCAAAACCCCAAGCCCCCTATCCTCACAGGACCCCATCAAAGGGCACCCAGAAAGGGCATCAAGGCCTGAGCAGAGCTGACATCCCTGGGGAAGGCCTGCTCGACCTTGAGGAAAACAAGACAGGCCCTGGAAGAGATGTCCCTTGGGAAAACAAACCACAGAGAAAGCTGCCCTTCTTGCTTTGGGACTGCCAAAAACTTCAAACCAGAGAAATGAAGCAGGAGGACTGGAAGCTGCTCTCTGACAGGACAACACGAATTTGGCAAGGGGTGGATCAGGCCGAGTGTTATCTGCGGTGATGAAACGCAGCAGCCGGTGGTCATGAAATATTTATGAATGGGAGTGGATGCTGCATTCTGCAGTGCAGCACAGGGGAAAGCTAAGTTTCAGGAACACCGTGATAGCAAAACCCTCCATTAATTATTGGAAGCAAGCTGGAACGCCAGTTCCTATGGCAACGGGGTCCCCAGTGGATTTTGTGCTTTTTTTTAAAGCTGCTCCCATTTACCGTGGTACATTGCATTTGTTTTCCACTGGAGTTTTGTGCTTGTCCTTTGCAAATGAATTCATCCTGTCCTCACAGCGGCTGGAACTGGGACCCAGGAAAGCTCGCAGGTTATGCAACTTGGAGATAAATGCTCTGTAAGGACATGGGTGGCTACTGCGAACACCTCCACTGGGGGTGTGGAGGGCTGGGCGGGAGGACTGAAGGGACAGCTAGAAAGCTGGGTAATGAAGGGGCTGTTTCAGCCCCCCATTCGTGGCCTTGGCAATCCAGGCTCACCCTGGGGAAGAGCCCTTGGGCCAGGTCCGTCCCTTGGGTATTGAGCCTGCTGCAGCCACAGAGGAGTCTGACTCTTTCATGTGAAGCTCAGGCTCAGTCCTGTGGGGCAGAGATGTGGGGAGGAACTGCAGCCTGGTTTCCGGGGAACAGGCCGCACCCCCCGAGGAGCATCATAGCCTCCTGCACTGTGAGCTAATTCTCCGCCATTGACTGCCACCCCCTCCAGGCTCGGAGTGGAGCTTTGTTTGGGGGGCTTTAAATGCAGTTAGTTGCCCCTGGATTGCCTGGCTGCTGGGACCACTATTCCAGGGAAGCATCCCATACCCCAGGACAGGCTCAGAGGCCCTCTGGGCCCAGTTTGGGGAACTCGGCGGCGGTATCCTCTGTCTTGCCGTGCCGATGGGCAAATGGCTCTGGTAACTCAGGGCCCACAGCCTGCTGCTCACACTGGAGAAGGAGAGCCCGAGAGTCCATGTGTCCTCTCTCAGGCCTGCAGCTTGTGGCTGAGGACACCCTGTCTCCTCGGTGCCCTCACAAGTAATGTGGGGGCCCTGCTAGATAGCACAAGATGGAGTCAGTCTTGGGGGTCAGACTGGAGGGGTCTCCAACCCCCAGGGCTGGGCCATCCCCCAAACAAATTCCTGCTGCTCCGGAAGTACTTTTCTGGCTCTGCTGAGCTTTCTGAGTTGTCGGGGACTCACAAGCAGCATTTGTGAGTAGGACTTGGAGGATATCAGAGAAGGATTACGCAGAATTGTGTGTGCAAATTTCTGCGTGTGCAATTCCACCCATAGTGTCAGGAACATGGCTCCTCCGTGCGGGACCCATTCAACTCCAGGGAGAGGATGTGAACTGGAGCATTAGACTTCATCGTCGGGACAGAGCTGCAAACCCCAGGGCACTTCTTTACCGACGTAGCTCAAGGAGGGACAGAGGACACACACAAGCAGGCACAGTGACCAGACATGTCCCTTGTGCCACTCACTGCCACACCTTTGTGGTCATCACCTCTTCAGCTCTGTGCCGAAGGATCATCTCCCTCGCTTCATGGGGAGTCAGCAGTGGTTAGAAGAGGATGTCACTTCCCAGGCTGGGTGGCTTCTGAGAGGCAGAGCTGGGCCCCGAACGTGGGAAGGGGAACAGGGAGTGTGCAGAGGAGCTGCTTGGGGTGGGGCACGAGCCTGGATGTGACTGCTCCTAACCCTACAAGTGGCCTCAGGAGCTGGGTCAGGCCTGCATGGAGTGATGGCCTCTCTGCCACTCCACACCCGGCCCCTGATTCTCCATGCCTGGTGTCCATGGAGAGGACGGTGATCTCAGCTCCAAGAGCGCACTGGGCACTATGTGGCTATTGTGTGACCAGTACAGCTGCTGTGAGAGTGTCTGGGGAGCCCAGCAATTGCCACAGCCCTCCAAGGTGCCCATGCCTACCTCACGCTCGAGGGTGGCCAGCTGAGCACCTCAGCACCCTCCTCAGCACCAGGGTGCTGACGCAGCAGTCAATACATCCTTTAGGGTGGCTCGTCCTTGTGGTCCTTCCCTGGTGCCTCCTCCTCTCCTGCAAAACACAGTACCACTAGGCACTCCTGAAACCACAATCTGAAACTATCAAGGATTCCAGAATCCTCTAACTCCAGGGAAGCCAGCCTGGAAAGGTGCACACACATGTCAGAGACAGACACAGAGAGAATCAAGAGGCCTGACTTGCTCAGCTGTGTGACTTTGGGCAAGTCACTTACCCTCTCTGGGCTTGATTCCTCATTGATTATAAGGGGGTTCCAGTTGCTCCACACTCTTGTCAACGCTTACCATTTTATGTGGTTTTAAATTTACAATTCTGATGGGAATCTATTTGTGTTAGATTATAGTTTTAACTTGCATTTGCCTGATGACTAATAAGATTGACTGGGGATGTAGCTCAGTGGCACTGTCTTTCAAGCCCAAGGTCCTGAGTTCAATCCCCAGTACAAAAAAAAAAAAAAAAAAAAAAAAAAAAAAAAAAAAGACAAACTGAGTATGGCCTCTTGCTTTTCTTTGACTCTGTCTCTGTCTGTTACACACACATACACACACACACACACACACACACACACACACATGCATGCACATACCATTTCAGGCTGGCTTCTTTGGAGTTAGAGGATTCAGGAAGCCCCAGATTTCAGGATTGCCTAGTGGTGCTGTGTTTTTCAGGAGAGGAGGAGGCGCTAAGGAAGGACCACAAGGACGAGCCACAAAGGTGGACCCTTCTGCTACTGCAGAAAAACACTTCCTCTTTGACTGAGATACTAACCAATAAGTTGTTGCTGCTGTGGTTATTACATTTTATTATATTAGAGCAAGCTAACTTCTAAATGTAAAAGCTCAGTGGATTAATAAAAATTTATTTCTCATTAACAGTCAAGTGTAGATGACTCTGATCAGGTAGTTCTCTTAATGGCCAAGGATCCCACCCTTCCATTTTGTGGTGACATTGCCTTCAACAGATGGTCTTTAATGTTCCTGAAGGAAAGGTATGGCTGCCTTAACTTGGCTTGGAAGCAATACTTTGTTAAGAACTATAATCAATCTAGATAGATCCAAGAGGCCTGGAATAGACAACTTTATCTTGTGGCCAGCTAGTGGTGTGGTGAGCATCATGCTAGTCTTTGCCACATGATTTCTGTTTTGTTGCTATTATCATTAATATTATGTGATGTAAAGGCAATCATTTCCCTAGAGGAACTATGGCCCTTAACAGTTCATTGATGCTTACCGCCATAACCCCAGGGGATTGTTTCTGGGATATAATAAATCTTAAATGATGGTTTGAGCTATTTCAGGAACAGACAATATCTACCATTAATGAGCATGGTGAACTGTAGTGACTTCTGGCTTTTCCACATTCTTTAGCTTGGTGTTGGACATAGCAGGGGCTGGCTCAGAAACTCAAAGTTGCTCGTAGCAGATATTCTATTTGACCTCCTTGAGTCCCCTTCCTATCTTCATGCCCCGTGGTTCCCAGTTCACTTGTTCTACCAGTATCCAGAATTCATGCCTCTTTGGTACAGGGTTGCCTTCATGCTTCGGAAAGATGCTTTGCTTATGTATACAGACTGTAGTAAGCATATGGAAAAATACATCCCACTGAGGCAGGGCTTGTAGCCTTTTATTACTATAACAATATACCTGGTGCAGGTATTTATGAAGAAAGGTTTATTCAGTTTACAATTTGGAGCTGCAAAGCCATAGCACCAGTAATAGCTGAGCTCTGGTGAGGACTTCATGGAAGATGGCAGGAACACATGACAGAGGGAGGAGTTGCATTGTCACAGAGTAGCCAGAGAGCCTGGGTTCCTACAATCCCTTATAAAGCCATACCTCCAATTGACCTAAGCAACTCCTGCCAGGTCCTGCCTCTCACAGGCCCCCTCCCTGCACTGCCACACCTAGAACCAAGCCTTCAACACATAAACCTTTGAGGGACTAACTCAAGCTGTATGCAAGCCATAGCAGCCATAACTAATGACAATGCTTAGCCAATGGGTAGAGAGCTCTTGGTCTCCACACTCCCCTGTGGCACGAGCCAGTCCCCCTGCCAGCATGGGGCTTTCTTGACTTTGCACCCTTCCTTGGCTTCCTTCTCCTTCTGTCCTGCTTCCTTATTCCCCTTCAGGGGACACTGCCCAGTAGATGACTTTCTCATGAATCCTCACCTCAAAGTCACCTCTCAACAAACCCTGAGATGGGAATTATATAAAGGAATGAGAATTTCAAAGACCCCAGTCCCTGTTGAACCAAATAGCTGAGAGAGGTCTTTGGGTCCATTATTATTCTCCTCTCACCATAGTTATTACATTCACACATCAAAATGCCATGAAAACAGACTTTGGTACTGTGTGGAGTCCCCAAGCAGCATGGGGACTGAAAGGGATCCCCAGGAGCTCATCATCCCACGTCCAGGGCTCAAAGAGTTCCAAGAGCCTGGCCAGCCAGGGCATTGGGAATGGAATTTAAATCTGAGGAGAGGGTCAAGCCTTCAGCCGGGTGGGACTTGCTTTTCCCTACAGGATATTTATATTGTGAACTTGGGGAATTTGGGTTATAGAATATGAATTTCTGAAGATTCTTGCTGAGATTACACACTGTCACAGATAAGGTCGCTCTGCTGTGTGTGGACCACATGGAAAGCCATTCCTTTCTCTTTTATCCCAATAGATAGTGGGTTTGTTTAGTTCTGGCCTGATTTCACTGAGACTGGAGCAGTGAGCACAAGAATGTCCTCAGTGTAGGTTCATATGAGGCACAGTGTGGTTTGTACCAGGCTCCATCTCAAGCCACTTTGGGGGTGACTGTGGCCTTCATCACTTTGGTGAACCCCATAAGGTACTCGCCAGAGCCCCATCAGTAAGGACTTGCTGTCCCAGCAGTGGGAAGGACTGCTGGCACCTAGTGTTGGCATGGGCTACAGAGAGAGCGGCCTTACGATGGCATGCATTCTACAGGGAGCTCAAATATAGTGACTGATTGACCTGCAGCAGGAAGATGCAGGCATCTCGGGCCAACTTGGAACCACTCTGAGGATCGCCCCCGAGCAACCACATCCCATCACCGTGGGATCAATCAAAAGGATCCTGAGCCTGGGCTCAGTTTCCTTTTCTGCCAAACTCTTCCCCCATTACACAGGTGGTAGCTGCTTAATCAGCATTCCCCATTCCAAGAAACCCACTTCAGAATGTGCTATCAAGGGCACCCCATAGACCATCATCACATTTCCTCCCTTGACAGCTACGACTTGACAGCTGCTCCTGAAGGCAGCAAGGCTGAAGGCAGAGTGGCCACTTCTGTGTTAGACTCACCTCTCCTCCTGTTCTCAGGCTTTCTGGGGAAACATCTGGTCCTGGACGGGGAGATGAGAAAGCCTCCGAGACACCATGGGAGGATGATGCAGTGTCCAGGGCCACTTCATCTCAATGCACACAAGGGACAGAGGCCTTTGCTATCTGTGCAGGCATCCAGCCTCAGTGCTACTCCCTGGTGCCCAGCCCTCAGTGATTGCTCCCTCTGCCTTCCCCTCACACGGAGACCCTTATTAAGTCCTAGATTCAGCATTCAAAGTACATTTGTAACTCATCTATGCCTCTCCCCTTCCTCCGCCTCCACCCTAGGCAAAGCCACAGCTGTCTCTTTTCTGGACTACACACAGCGTGCCTCTTTGCAATTCAAGCTCCACACCATGGCCAGAATGACTCTTTACATAATTATATTTTTCACCGCTATGATCTCTCACAGGTTCTTTTCATCACTTGATATATAGATACCTCTCTGATCTCCCCAAGATACTAAACATACAGATTTTCAATTTCTTTAGGCTGTTAGCTCAGTTTCCTCAGTAGTAAGTTCTTTCTATTGAGTGTTGAGGCCCATTTTTGAGTTGTGAGCTTTGATGCTCTTTTCCCAGATTGAGCAGCCCCAGATATCTGATGGATTTAGAGTTTGTGTAAATCTCTGTATTTTCCATTTGTTGTGAAAATACAGCTGAGTTTCAGGACAGTTCTTGGGGTTGGGCCAAAGCTGTGGCCTCCAGAGCACCTGGCACCAGGGAGAGGGCTCACTGTCCCATCTTCCTGAGCTCCTGCCCATTCTTCTTGAGTGTTGTTAGCTGGCCAGGGCCCTGACCTGTCCCTGTTCTAGCTTTGACACTGCAAGGCCCCATCAAGAGGCAGGAGCATCCTTGCCTGGCCCGGAAGTCCTTCTGAACTGTGCAGACTGTGGACCGTCCTCAAGTAGTAAATATTTGTTTATGGTTGACCTTGCCTGCTTTACAAGGCAGAGGCCAGATCTGTCTGGGCCATCACTGGGTACTCAATTCTCCATGCTTATTTCAAGAAATACTTCTTGAACAATGTTGCTCTTGTTTCCACAGCAGACTGCATCTAAAGAAAGAATTCCTAGCTAAACACGGTTGGAAAACAGCTGCAAGAGAGGAGGACAACCCAGCAAATGAGTAGAGGGCCCTGTGCTTCTCCTTAGACCTGGGGTGGAGGTGCGTGCAGGGTTTTTGTGCACGGTCCCTCTGGGAGGAGGCTGCAGCATTGCTGCCTCCTGGGCTCCCTCTGGAGCCCAACGTCCCCTCCTGACAGCCGGAGTTCATTTCCCCTGGACTCCGTCTGTTGCCAGCCGTGTGCTGCCGGCAGAGAGGTGGCGCCTGTGGAAGCTGCAGGAGGGACTTTGGAGGAGCCTCACCTCGGTGCTGGGTCCTGGAGTGGGGGGGCTCTGTGGGAAGGTGGCAGGAGGAAGGATGGGGGGCTTGGGGCTGCTTCACTTTTAAGTCATCCCAGGAGCCCATCAACATGCCTGGGTCATGTGCACCCATGCCACCCTTCCTCGGATGGGACGACAGCTGCAGTAGGTAAGGGCCCTTGCAGGAAAGAGGGTGCTGCCGCCCTAAGGGAATAGGGGGCTTTAGAGATTGCAGCTGACCCCTCCTGTCTTACAGGCGAGGGAACTGGGCCAGAGCAGAGGACACAGGCCCAAGGTCACACATGTGGGCAGCGACAAGGGCAGCAGAGATGTCCCAGGCACTGGGGTGCACCAACCCTTCCTCGTCTCTCTTCACCTTGCTCTGCTCCATCTTGTCCCTAAGCCTCTTCTTCTTACCTTGCCAGCCCTATGCCAGAGCAGGGGGACACCTGTGGGTGTGTCAACCCTCACCCCTGCCCACCACCATGGGGCTTGCACAGGCCACTTGGGGCTAGAGTCTCGCTGGCCTCTTCTCTTGTGGCTGTCACCTGACCGATGTTTTCTCTGTGGTCAAGCAGAGTTGGGAGCTACGGAGTGGAGACCAGGGATGGCCTTTGACCAGGGTGTGCACTGCCCAGCTCTCTGAGTCTCTCCTGGGACGCTGGGCCTTCACTGAGCTCTGTGAGCCCAAAGGCCTCATTCCCAGAGCCCAGGCTGTGTCCTGGGCTGCGAGCTAGTGGGTTCCACTTGGCAAGAATTGTCTTTACCCTTTCCTGCCCCACTCCCTGATGCTAATCCCCGCCCCTTTCATCTCCAGAGCAAGATCATCACCCTAGCGGAGTTGGCTGCACCCTGTTGTCCCCTCCCTGAGACAGACTCTGTCTCCAGCACCAGCCCTGCTGGCCTCAGGAAGTCACCATACTTGGCTGTCAGGGTCTGACCGCCTGGGTCCCGCATAGGTGCAAAGCAGAGGGTGAAAGGCAGAGCTGGTTCCCCTGGGGCAAGCAGTGCAACCTTCACCCCCATCGCCCAGACCCGTTTGGCCCCAAGGGTGACCTCCGTCTCCCAGCAACCAGAGACTGGCACGGGCAGGTATGTGCAAGGCCTTTGGAGGCCTTTGGAGCTTTGCTGGCGGCTGGAGACCTCAGGTTGACCTGTTCTTTAGAGAGTGGCCCGCGGACTCCATGATGAGCTGAGTTGGGAGACGCCACCCCCTGCAAACATCCAAGCACTCTGGAAAACTAGAGGCGCTGAGCGACCCTGGAATAAGAAACATGAGCTGGAAAACGGTAAAATCAAACATCCACAGCCGGGAGAGGAGGGTCTCTCCGCCGACCCCAAAGTTCCGCAGCTGCCTGGGCGAAAAGGCGGGGGGATAGTGTCCCCGTCTGCCTTGGCTTCAGGGCTGTCTCCTTCCCAGTCCTCACCGCCGGCTCCTTGCTCCAGCGCCGCGCTTCGGGGGCCGGACTCTCCCGCCCATCTGGGCGCCCATCCCTCCCTCCCCTTGGATTTTGTTTACGTCTGTTTGCGGTTTCTAGAAAACTAATAAATAGTTAGGGCCAGAGCGCGAGCTGACCAATGGGGCGGCAGGCTGGAGCATTACAGCATCGGCGAGGCCGCCCATTGGCTGCTTGGCCCTGAGGAGGTGGGCGCCCCCCTCCCGCGCTCCTGCCTGCCAGCGGACGCCCTTGGCCCTGGCCCTGGCCGGGCTTCTCAGTCTGCAACCCTGCGGCCCGGCTTTGCAGTGGTCGCCGCAGACCTTTGCCAGGCACGCCCGGGTGCCATCTGCATTTGTTCCCACCGTGGGCGAAGGTGCCGGTAGGCTGTGTTGAGAGGATTAGTCTGTGCTTCCTAGTCAGCCGGGTTCCGCGCGAGGAGCCTTCCCTCCCCACATCTAAGATGCTTTCCTGTCCCTCTCGGCATCTGGAGTAAATGCTGTACTGTGCCACCTCTGTGACCCTTTCTCCTGTTACATAAATCACGATTTTTAGGTGGGCTCGTGGCTTCTGGAGTGAGGAGCACGTTCCCAGTTCCCTCGGGGGTCCACGTTCAACTTCCAGAAAGGGCTTTAAACAGGGGAGGGCACGTGAATATGTGTGTGTGCTCCTTCGTGTCCTGTCTCCTGCTGGCTAGAATGGAGATGTGATTGATATCTGGAGCTCCAGCAGCCAGATTGGCATATGAGGTAGTACACTAAGGATTGTTGCCCAGAGCCAGCAGGTGGGGAGAGATCAGAGGGGGTCAGCAATGGTCTGGATCTTCTGGGCCTGCTTTGAATCTTGTCTCTTGATTTGTGATTCTGGACAAGTCTCTCCCAGTGTCTCATCACTGACCACCTGCACCGTGACCAGTCCCTGGGCCTTCTGTTCTGCCCAAGTTTCAGCACTCTCTGTGACAACAGGGTCCCTAGATCTGCCAGGCAGAGCTTGATGACAAACCAAGTTCAATAGTAAATGTGGAAGGGCCTCCTGCAGTGCTTGCCTTGGAGTGGGGAGTCCGTAAATATTAGGGTGTTCTGTGTCAGAAAACCTCACCTCTTATTACTCCCTGTCCCTTCCTCATTAAATAAAACAGCGGCAGCAGCAGTAACAGCAACCACAAAACACTCTCCAAAGTACTTTGAACCATTTTCGGCTGCGGCTGCTGGAACATCTGCCTCCCTGTTAGTGAAGAACATCATGCTCCTCCCGTGTCAGCTCTGCACCTTGGGGAAAGCTGTGCTTGCCTTCAGTAGCGTGTTTCTGTCCCTCGGTGTCTTATTCTGAAGGCTTTGCTGCTGTGCTCATTTCAGGGAACCCCAGAATGAGGCCCTGGCGTCTCACCCTGCTCCACTAGGTGCCACCGCTGCAGGCGAGAAATAGAGCTGTGTCTAACTCCTCGTGGCCTGGCAGGGGCCTCCAGCACCCAAATGAGAGCAGCGCTCTATCTATAAAGCTGCGATCTCCTGCACGAGTGAGAGCTCCTTTCTGGAGAAGCCTGTGCTTTTTCTGGCTTCCCAGGGAAATGCTCAAATCTCACTGCTGCCTGGGAATGACCCTCCATCCGTGGCCATGTAACAGCTGTCTTGTGAGGAAATGCAGGTTGAATATTTCTTCTTACAAACATCAGTGGCATCCCATGAGCTTCTCGCTTTGTGAGCCTTCGTGAGACAGAGGCTGAAGTTCTTGTCCTGCATGGGCTGCTTCCTGCCCACTGATAGAGTCCTGAGCCATTTTCTGTGTGAACCTCAGTGCGACATGGTAATGATGAAGATGCTAATGATGATTGTAAAATGCACAGCAGCTCCCATTTATTGCCCTGTTTGGCTTGTAGGACTTGGCAGATCACCAACGCCTCTCTTTTGCTCTCCTTACACTTACTCAGTGCCAGGGACCAGGCAAAGAGCTTGGCTTGCCTTGTCACACTTCACTTTCCCAACAGTCTCCCAGACAGGCACTATTGCCGTCCCCACTTTATAAGTAGGAAGCTGGAGTTCAAAGTCTCGAAGAACTCGACAAGACTGTACCACCTGCAGTGGCAGAACCAGACCTTGTAGCAACGTCTGTCTGCAGAAAGCTGGCTCTTCTAACTCACCCACTGCTGTGTCCTCCCCACACCTGTGACTGCGCTATAGGGACCAACTTTGTCAACTGCTCCCTGCCACATCCAGTCTCAGTAGGCTGCCTAGGGTTCTGCCCACAGTGGCTTCCCTGGTGGTGCATGGGCAGTGGGTGGAAGGCAGTGAGGCTGGTTCTGCAGCTCTGCTCACTGTGAGAACTGTGCTGGGAGCAGGGTTGTCTATTGATTGATTGAAATTGGATTTGTTGACACAAACTGCCAGCATTTCACAGTGATGAAAGAATTGCCCACCGGCCTCATAACAAGCAGAGATTTCCCTGAGGGCCACCAGAGCCGCCAGCATGGTTCTTTTGTGAAGAGAAGAAAGCAATTAGGAGAACAAGTAAGGTTATTAGGTCTTATTGCTTCCCTCAGCTCCTGTGCACACGGCGTTCTGCATGGCATGGGATTTCGGGCTCACAGTCCTACGTGCTGTGGATTTTGTTTGTGCCACTTTCACTGTGTAAAGCCAGTCGGGGGACCAACATAGCTCATGTACACTGGCTCCAAAGCATATGGCGAATGCATACACAGATTTGGGTCACCAAAAGAAACCAGCAGGTGGAACCAGCTTTAGTAGACTTTAAAAATAACAACATCATCGGGTATAAATATGAATTCACAAGTGCATGAGTCGTTCGCATCTCTCTCCCACCCTCGTGCTTTCTCCATTCCTTTTCATATTGTGTCACATTAAAAATATTCCAACCCCTGTGGTTTAAAAGATAGGCTTGAGTAAGACAGCCGGCTGTACACATCTGCAGGCAAGGGCAAGAGAGGAGCGGGACTTGCTTTGCTGACATGCATTGCTCAGCAGCCACGTCCTGCAGTGTGGAGTATGTGCAGCGTGGGGGCAGGGGTGTGACGGGAGAGGTGACAGACTATCAGGAGCAATGCCACCTTATGCTGTACAAATGTTATCATTTTATTGTGCTAAAATATACACGATTCAGAATGAACATGGTAACCATTTTTGCCTGTACAGTTTGGGGGCACTGAGTACATTTGATGTGCCAACTTCACTACCATCTCCAGGAGTTTTCATCTTCTCAGCGGAAGCACCAATGCCACGCTGCCCCTCCTGCAGCCCCCAGCAAGCACCGTGCTCCTTCCTGGTCAATACATTCAGCTCTGCCAGGTCCCTCCTGGGGGGAGTCACACACTAACTGTCCTTTGTGACTAGCTTATTTCACTTAGCACAGTATCCTCGAAGTGCCCCTGTGCTGTGGCCGTGTCAGATCCCCCTGTCCTTTAAAGTTTGACTGATATTTCCCAGTGCATCCACACACTTCGTCTCTCATCACGCGTCAGCGCATTGCTTCTGTCCTTTTGCTGTTGTGAATAATGACGCTGTGAATCCGGGCGTATAATAAGTACTTGAGAACCTGCTTATGGTTCTTTTGGGTGTAAACCCAGAAGCAGGATTGCTGGGCCGTGGGGAATTCCAGATGGTTAGAACCCACCATCTCCATTTCCACGGCAGCTACATCACATTACCATTTTATATCCCCCAGCAATGTGCACGTGTTCCGATTTTTCCACACTCTCTGCTCTACTTGTTACTTTCTGCATATATCTATATACCTGTATTTATATCTCGTTTACATTTTTATTTTATCAGTACATGTTTGTAATATGTGGAGTTTACATTTGTCTTAGGGAGTAGGCGCATGTACATAACACATAGTAATTCTTTTTTATTCCCATTCCCTTTCCCCTCCCCACCCACATCCCTCCCTGTCTCCCGATTGCCTTTCCCTAGTTTTGGTGTTATTATTTTTAGTTCACGCTTATGACATATAATGTTTACATGCATTGTGGGTACTTGGTACATGTACATGACCCATTCCAAGTCCTTTTTACTTTCCTTTTCCATCCCCGTGAAAAAGAATGGCAATCAATAAGAAATCAAATAGGCACAAATGCTGGTGTGACTGCAGGGAAAAGGCACCCTTCTACATTATTGGTGGGAATGTAAACTAGTACAACCACTATGGAAATCAGTAGAGAGATTCCTCAAAGACCTAAAGATGGAAATTCCATTTGCTCAGCTATATCCCTTTTACATATCTTCCCAAAAGGGCTAAGGACATCATATTACAGCAATACATGCAAACCACTGTTCGTAACAGCACAGTTCATGACAGCTAAATCTCAGAAGCAGCCTATATGGCCATCAGCAGCTAAATGGTTAAAGAAAATATGGCATCTATGCACAATTGAGTACTACTCTGGTATAAAGAAGGATAAATGTGAGACATTTACAGAAAAATGCATGTACCTGGAAAATAAAATGTTAAGTTAAATAAATCAGATTCACAAATCTAAATACCATATGGTATCTCTCACTTGAGTAAATCTAAGTATAAATAAAGAGCAAAACAAAGGATTTTTGGAAGGAAACAGGGAGATACATATTTCTATCTGTCTGTCTGTCTGTATATCTACCTATCTATCCAAAATAGCTACCTGAATAGGTGTGGAGTGGTATCTCATTTTAGCGTGGATTTTCATTTTCCTTTTTATAAATGATGTAGATCATCCGTTTGTTTGCTGTTGATCATTTATATATCTTCTTTGGAGAATTATAATCAAGTTCTTTGTGTCTTTTTAACTGAATTGTTTGTTGTTGTGTTACTTTATTTTAATTTGTACAATGAATGGCACTAGAGTTATGGATATACCCCTGGTTATAGAAACAATAGTTAGAAATATTTGGGAACTTGCTCCCATTTTCTGTTGTGTGTGTGTGTGTGTGTGTGTGTGTGTGCTCGCGCGCACACGTGTATGTATGTAAATCTGTTTGGGGAACCATTTAGCAAGGTGAACAAGAGGCAGTCCATGCCCCCATGGAGCTTCCACTTACAGCCACATTGTCCAAGTTGACAGACCCTAGCATATGTGAGCAGTCAGCTCTTGGAGTGCGGCCCGTCTAGATGAGAAGTGCCTAATATCATGTACATGCCTTAGTCTTTCAGGAATGACTTTTCAAATTGATTACATGTTAAAATCATAGTATTCTAGACATCTTGGGTTAGGAAAAATAGATTCTTGAATTTAATTTCACCTGTTTCTTTTTAGCTCTTAAAATATATCTGTCTTAAAATGTAAAATTATATACATGGAACCAATTATATTTCTACTGAAGAGCATTGTTCTACAGGGAGATACAGACAATAGATCAATAAGCAAATAAATAGGCTTGGTGCTGTCATGATCAATAGGATGGTCTCTGAGAAGCAGCTCTTTGAGACTTTGGAGGAGTAGCAGGAAAGCAGCTGGGGTGGCTGAGCAGGGGACAGTGGCTGAGGGAAGCTGGCAGCAGCAGAGTTGGTCTCTGAGCACCTCTCAGGCTGAGATTCCCAAGAGTCCCCAGGCATTGGCCATTAACTGGGTACAGGAAGTAAGAAATGAATGGGAACCCAGCCACAGAGGTCTCACAAGGCCCTGAGCCAGTGTGGCTTGGGGAATTGTTAGGTGTTCTTAGGCTGTCTAGATTGGAATGGAGATGGGAACTGTGATGAATTCCAAATTCTTGTTCTGCTAAACTAAATTATTACCAGAAAATTCAAATGGAATTTCTGGTTAGTCAGTTACCCAAAAGTATCATGCTGTGATGACATAATTCACCTATGGATAAAGCTTCTGAGATCCAGATAAAGCTCTGGATCTCAGAAACAAGGCTGGGGCTGAAAACACAAAGGTTAAAGGCATCTTAAAGGAGACCCTGGAACCCATACACATAGTTACAGATCTGAGGTCATGAGAAGTAGGAAGGGAATGATAATTGATGTGCTCTGGCATGAGTCCTGGCTTTGCCACTCCCTACCTTTCTGTTCTTCCTCACCTGTGTGGATTGGCGATGGCCATGGATTCTTTGAGGTTGTTCTTATTCCCTTTCCTTGAATGTCCTGTGATTACTTCAACTAGGAGAGTAGAGAGGAAGTGATGCTTTTCCAGGTTCTGATTGAGACCTAAGAGGAATGGCAGCTTCTGTCTCATTTTCTTGGAGCCCTGAGCTACTGTATTGGAAGTTCTCCTCTCCTGCATCCACCATGTTGTGAGGGAGCCCACACATAGAGTGGCCGGATGAAAACAGAGTTACCTAAATGACCTCCAGCCATTCAAGACTTTCCAGCTCAGGTCCCAGGATATCTTGGGACAGAGAAAGCTGTTTTCCCTCGTCCAGGCCCACAAAATGGTGAAGTATAAGAATAACTAATTTTGGTAGCAGTGTGTTATTCAGCAATAGAAAAATTATTGTTGATAGTATGACATGGATTGCTAAACCCAGTTTCAGGTACTGGCTAGGTACTAACTCAGTATTCTGTTTCATTCCTTTCAGATGACTTATACAGTAAAGTCAAAACCTGTGTCTTGTCTTAGTTCAGTCTTATGAGATGACATAGAATAAACTGAAAAACTGAAGTCCTATTTCATATCTGTTCTTTTCAATGTATGGAAATAGCTACCACAAGATCATAGGCTATCTTTGTTGAGCTAAGATGCATGCTATTCTGTGAGTACATCTGGTTCAAGTCACATTGAGAACTCTATCTCAAAGTTCTCTTTTGGGTGTGTCACCCTCTGAGGGCCACCCCAGATGATGTGGTAAACATCACACTGGTCATTACAAGTGCGTCTGTGCCCTTTGTCTGGGCACACGACACCACTGACTGACTGCTCTGGCCTCAGGGATACACACTGCAGACTTCCAGGCTTCTGTTATTTGGTCATTTTCTATCCTTCCCAGTATAATATCATAGATTTCATCCATTATCTTGTCCTTCTTCTTCCCCAAACCATTTATCAACATGCTGGGGAAAGATACAGTGATGATAGAACCAATAGAGAGCTCACTAGCTGTTGACGTTTGCTCATTAATAGGCCCTGCTGTGTATGTTTGTTCAACCAGTTATGTGTGAATCACACAACACTCTGTCATCCAGCCCACAGTTTTTTCCATCTGTTAATGGGAATATTCCACTTAGTCCTTTAGCATATATTATCTGTTTTGTTTTGTTACCGTAGCTGGTATGTTTGCCTGTGTCAGGTGCCACTGTGGGCAAGGGCCAGACCCCGCTGTCTTGTGGGCCTTCATGCTGAACATGTTGGGTGCACTCACAGAGGAGCTCTTTTGGCCACACACTCAACCTATGTGTCTGTTACCTGGTTTCCACCTGTTCTCACCCTGTAGCATATTTTTGTTCGTAATTATAGGGTATGTGGGAAAAAACTAAATTTAAATCCTTATTTTAAATGAATTGACTATATTTAATCTCGCTTGAATGCTTAACAGTTGGACTATAGAAAAGGTATACAAGGCAGGTAAGAGCAGTTGAGAAGGTTTGCTGCAGGCTCCTCCAAAGGTGAGTGGTGCTGTTGAGACAGTGGAAGGTTCAGCTTCCTGGTGCTGAAGTCAAACTGCTGTGCTGAGCAATAAGGGGCAATGTGTGGTGAGGGTTCGGGAATCAGGACTCTTTCACGTGGTGAGGGGATGTACAATGGTCTCGTCGCTATGGAAAATGCTATGGGGGCTCCTCACAAAGTTTAAAAGTGAACCCACACCATGGCCCAGCCTCCACATCTGAGTGTACTGTTTCACTCATTTTCTTGAAGCCCTGAGCCACTGTGTAAGAAGTTCTGTCCTGCGTCTGCCACGTTGTGAGGAAGCCCACACATAGAGTGGCGGGATGGAAAACAGAGTTACCTAAATGGCCTCCAGCCATTCAAGACTTTCCAGCTCAGGTCCCAGGATATCTTGGGATGGAGACAGCTGTTTTTCCTTGTCACTCAGCCATCTTCCTCTGCATCACTCCCAAGGAACTGAAATCAGCGTGTTGAGGGGACATCGACACTCCTGTGTCCATCGCGGCACAACTCACAAGAGCCAAGCTGCAGGCCAACCCGCTGCTCCATTGAGAGGTGAAAGGACAAAGAAAATGTTTTTCCCCTTTCACAGCTTTCCCATCAGTCAGGTGAAATATTCACAAATTAGTATCACTTAAAAATGTTTTACTGGTACCTGTTGGTGAAACACAGTGGATGCATTCGTCTCTGGGTGTCGGTACACGTACACATCACCTTTAGGCAATCCTGCCACTGAGGAGATGCTGCCCATGAGGACACTGGGCTGTGGGAAGTAAGCTGGACCCAGAAGACCAACTACTGCACGATTCCACTCACAGGAGGCCCACAAAGGAGTGGAGGTCACAGAAGCAGAGACATGCTCAGCTGCTGTGAAGCTTCATTCACAAGAGGGGCTGGTTGTAGAGATCTGCTGTATAGTAGACAGCTCATAGTCAAGAATACTGTATTGTGCACTTAAAAAGTCAAGGGGTTAAATTTCATGTCAAGGGTTCTTAGAACAAACAAACTAAAACAAAACCAAACTCAAGGAAACTCAACAAACTAAAACCAAACTTAAGGAAACCTTGTGGTGACGGTTTCACGGGTGTCTGTGTGTCCAAGCTGCACCGCCAGCCTGTACATATTAAACCCATGCAGCTTATTGCTTAGCAATTATTCCTCAGTAAAGCTGTTGCCTAAAAAGTGAAAAAGTAATGATCAGACCAGGCGAACTTGGTAAGTCCACAGGAGCTCAGCAGGAAACGTTTGTTAACGTGCTGTTTGGCCTGCTAGACGGGGCAGTCACAGAAGGATTATTTGGGCCAAATTACAGAACACACGATTTCAGAGGATATAAATCTTTATATGTTAATTTTGCTCTATTTCAATTTCTTGGCTTATTTATGATCAATTAAGTGAATTTTTAAATTTATGTTTTGTCTGATCAAATCAATATTCACAGGGGCAGTATTCTAATAGTGGCTGAGATTCTGGACGAGACTACTTACATTGAATGATACCACAGTCATTAGCTGGGGAGGGAAGTTAACAGCATGCTGTCTTATTTTTGTAATACTTGACATGAACATGTGTTGTTTGTTGGAAGGGATGCTTTAGTGGCCTTGTAGCATGCTTATAGTAGCACCTGGCTTTAGGCCTTGCCAGTTAAGTAACAGCTATTACTGCTGTTTTAACTACTCAGGTGATATTTTCTTGGGGCTCTAAATAATAAAATTCTGAAATTGTATGTTCTTAAATTGACTAGTTGTCATGCAAGTTTAAGAAATATACATTGAAACAAATAGATTGACCAGAAAACCCTACCTGAAGAAAAAACTCGAGACTCTTTTAGGACATGCCACAAACCTTCAACTAACAAAAGGCAAAGTCACTGAAGGTTGCAGATTTGATTGCCTGTATTGTTTGTGCAAGTAACTCTTAAATTTTAAAGTATCATCTGGGTGGAAGTTAAACACATGGACAACTTCTCTACTTCTCTTTCCACCAGTGAGGTTCAGAAACTAGAGTTTAAAACAAAATTCATAAGTTAAAACCATTTTTTAACTGATACATTCCATCGTGCATATTCATAATATACCATTGCTGCTTTGTTACATTATATAATGTTTAAAACAGAGTCAACTTATTCTTCATAGTTACCATTTCTTTATGCAAAAGACATTCAGAATCATCTCTCTAGCTTTGAAATATATACACAGTGCACTATTCTTATTGGCACAGGGTAATAGTGCACCAGAATGGCCTAACTATGACTTAGTAACCGTCACTTGCCCTTCTCCCATCTCTCCCGCTCCCAGTTTCCCTGACTTCTTGCCCTGACCATTCTATTCTCAAGTGCAATGTGATTAATATTTTTAGATTCCACACATGAATGAGAATACAGTGCAGCGCTTGTCTTCCTGTGCCTGGCTCTGATTCCATCCATGTTGGTGGAAACAACAGAACTTCATCCTTTTTGTGGCTGAATAGTATCCCACTTTGTTTATGCTCTGCCTTTTCTTCATCCATTCAGAAGTGGATGAACATGGGGGTTGATTCCATCTCTTGCCACCAGTTGACAGTGCTGCAACGGACGTGGGAATGTGGATGTCCTTCAACCCGCTGACTTCCTTCCCTTTGGATGTACATTCAGGAGTGGCTTGCTGGACTGTGCAATAGGTTCTGTTTTCATTTGCTGGTGAATTGCTGTCCTGTTTGCCCTGATGAGTGCATTAATTTACATTCTCGCCAGCGGTGTGCAAGTGTTGCCTTTCTCCACATCCTGACCAGCATTTTGCTTTTGGCTAACAGTCAGTCTTACTAGAGTGAGGTAATAGCTCATGTAGCTTTGATTTGCATTTTCCTGGTGATTAATGATTTTAAGCTTTTTTTTCCATGTACTTGTTGATCACTGAATATATAACTTGGAAAATGTCTATATAGATCTACTGCTCATTTTAAAGTTGGATTATTTGTGAGATTTTCACTACTGAGTTATCTGAGCTCCTTCTATGTTTTGGTTATTAACCCTTTGTTCAATGTTTAGCTTGCACAGATTTTCTTGCATTCTGTAAGTTGCCTCTTCACTTTGTTGTTTGCTTCCTTGGCTGTACAGAAGCTTTTTAGTTTGGTGTAATCCCATGTGTCTGGTTTAACTTTTGTTTTCTGTGCTTTTGGGATTGTCTCCTTACCCATGCCAATGTTTGGAAGCATTTCCTTTGTGTTTTCTTCTAGTAGTTTCATAATTTTAGGCCTTGCATCTAATTGACTTTCAATCACTTTTGAGGCATTTTTGACTGGTAAGAAATAGGGGTCTAGTTTCATTTTTGTACATGGATGCCCAATTCTCCCAGCGTTACTTATTGAAAAGTCTGTCCTTTCCCCAATGCATGTTCTTTAGCATCATTATCAAGGATAAATTATCTCTGGAGGTGTTGATCTTTAATCTCAAACTCATTCCATTGATATATGGCATTTATGTGCCAGCACCATGCTGTTTTAATTACTATATCTTTGGAGTATGCTTGAAGAAACAAAAACTGTATTCTTAATGAGCATTGCTGATAAATTTTAGCCCCTTTTCCCTTACCACTTTCTCTCTATCCTTCTTACATTTACTCTTTTTTTCCCATCCACCCACCTATCCATTCATCCATCCATCTATCTGTATTATCTATCATTGTAATTCCCTTCTGAAGTTTATGAAATCCAGAAGCTAAGCAGATCAGATATTTGCTCATCCCTAACAATGGCAAGAAAGAGGTAGACATGTGATTTAAACATGGTCACTGGATCTTCACATCACACACTTGAAATTTGGAATTAAAATAATGAGGACATAGGGGAAATTTAATGTTTACAGCTGTGGTGCCAGGAACAGTAATAGAGGAGCCCTAAGTGGCCAATTGCTAGACATGAGCTACGTTAGATTCCCTCAGTCATGCTTACTTTTCAACTGTAGCATTCCAATCTTTGCTTCTCCCAGTTCTCTCTTCTCACAAAAATGAGGGTCTTGAGTTTTGTTATAATCAATTATGCTTTTCCTGAGAGTTTTATCATATATACATGTATCTTCAAATAACAAATAGTCTACGTTTTTGTGTCTGTATACATTATTTAGCCCCCTATTTTTTTCACTCCACATTTCTCTTTGGAGAGTAATATTCGAGTGTGTGTGCTTTAGTTTCTAAATTTTCATGGCTGTATAGTATTTCATAGATACACACCACATATGTGTCTATTTGACGACTGTGTCGAGGGATGATTGACATGTTAAAAGTTGTACTTAGGTAATGTTCACATCTTGGTGAACTTAGAAATAATCATATGTGAAACCATCACCACTCTCAAGGCTGTTATGTCTAGAAATTCCTGGTCACTTTCTGTATTATTACTGTTGTTATTGTGGTTGTTCATCACAATATGTTTATTCATTTTTTGTTGGTCAACATTTGATGTTGATATTTACCACTGATGGACTTTATGTTTTGCTATTGTAATTCTACTACAGAGATTTCTAAATGTATGTTTGGTGTAAATGAAAAAGGTGTGTGTATGATATTCCTGAGACTGGCATGGCTGAGCCATAGAGTAAGCATATGTTTAACCTTATTAGAGAATGCTGTGTTTCTAAAGTCTTTATAACAACTCACACAACTACCAGAAGTTACTGAGAAAGTTTAAAAATATTTACCTGACAGTTTTTAAATCTTTTGTCATGTTTACTCCTAGAAGCTTTATTTTTCAAGTTGCTTTTATGAATTATAATTTTAAATTTGGCATTGGTTTAATCATTAATTGCTGGTATATAGATATGCATTTGACTTTTGTATATTTACTAACTTCAAATTCATTTGGGTTTTCTGAGGTAAACATTATCTGAAAATAATGTATTGTTTTATAATTTGTAGACTTATACCTTTTTTTTCTTTTTCTTATCTTATTGCATAACATAGGTATATATTTTACCTTCAGTAAAATTTTCACTGGTGATGGCACTGATGAGTACTTTTGTTTTATTTTATTTTAAAGAAATTGTGTTTAATATTTCACCATTTAATATGATGCATGCTATATATTTTTATACATTTAAAAATAAATTCAAGAAAACTTTCTATTTCCACTTTGCTAAGAGCGCTTTTAAGAATCATGAAGAATGTCTTGCTAATTAACTTCTAACTGCCCTAGAAGGTTCAAAGGATATTCTGGATTCCCTCCTTTTTCTTTTCTTCCTGAAGCCTGGAATGTTAATCCCACAATTAGCTGTTAAGCTAATATTCACACTCTTGTGCTGATTCATTCCAGTTGTGAAGTTCACCCATCAAGGCCTCATTAAGTGCTACAGAGTGCTATGTACTCAGGAATCACTAAAGTCTACTGAGTGAGCTGTGAAGAATACAGGCAAGTAATAGAGATTTCCCCTCAGCACTTCCCATTTCCTACAGGGCTGGAAATCACTCTGCAGCGACAAGGAGCCAGAGTAGGAGGAGCCAGCCAAGGCTCTACAATGACCCTGAGATCACAGGAAGTAGAATCACTGCCCCATGGTGAGGACTCTAGCAAACACCAAAGAATAATCCCAGTAGACCAGGAGTCCAAGTAAAACTTAGAAACATCAGCAGTTCAGGCCAGAAAATTCATCAGGACCATTTAGTTGAAAGTGATGTGCTGCTTTTTTTTTTTTTTTTTTTTTTATTGGCT
>NW_022900922.1:33959941-34040031 GCF_012274545.1 Fukomys damarensis | reverse complement strand
TTTTTTTTTTTTTTTAAATGGCCATCTAGTCAAGAGTGGAAAGGTTCCCCAGAACACCCTGACCACAATTTGTGGCTTTGTTAGAAGTCTGTTTCTGAAATGAAGGTGAACTTTCCTTCCTGGTGGTCTTTTCCCAATAATGTTACTATGCTCTGTGCAGCCACCAAAGATCCTCTCCCACTCACTCTAGTGCTGGCTCTCCAATGACAAAAGGCAGGTGTTATGTCTCCCTGCGTCAGCTCCAGTCAGACTCATTGCTCTCTGAGAATTCCGTCCTGACTACTCACCATTCTGGTTTCTCCTGGACACACTGCTTCCATTGCCTTCTCTTCTCAAAGTTAGTGCTAAAGTCATGAAGCCCCATGAGTGAGCCCATCAGTGGTCAGTGACTGGGGACACGTGAGCCTTTCCCTCCTTCTCACTGTCACCCGTTCCCCCCGCCTTTCTCATCTTCATTTTCTGAAACCATTCCCACTTTCCTCTTTCAAAACCTGGGCTTCTTGGAGAGAGGTGTGTAGGTGTCATTATGAGGGGAGGTGGCCCAGAAGAATGCACATCTGCCCCAACGCTCAAGATAACAGTTCTGTATGTTGCTAAGACATTTAGAAAGCTTTCTCAATACTTTTTTAAAAAGACACTGTTGACGAGATAACTTTATACAGTCAGTACAAGAATGGGTTTCTTTTTGTTGTAGTGTTCATCACTGCTTGTGAAATGGAAATGTTAAATATGTGTAATGTCAAAGTGTGATGCTGCAGCAGCTGTGGGGCCTGGGATGAATGAATTTGCCAATCCTCCAGTTCTTCTTCAGTTCACTGAGTTTCCTCTTCAACTCTAGAAGGAGCATGATAGGAATGACCATTCACAAATCTACCTCATGGTGGGTCTGCTGGGCCTTCGTCATGTGACCTGCTATTCAAATAAATGCAGGACTTTGTTGTCATTGTGAATGTGACACTGGTGGAGAGTAAGAGTATATTGTCAAAATAGCAAAATCCAAATCACATATATATTGATTTTGTACTCTTAAACTGTTCTGGCTGTTTTACCTAAAATGGTTAGATCCAGAAGGCTGTAGAAATCATTAAGACTCTAGGAACAACATGGTTAAGAATGCTGCTGCTGCTCATCAAATATAGTCACATTATTGCCCACTTGGGGCACATATATAATTTCCTATCTGGAAGGAACTATTGTTTTCATCACTTATTCTATTAGTTGTTCATGCCCTGTGTCAGTCTGTTTCTTGTTGCTATAATGGAATACCCGAGGCAGGATCCTTTGCCAAGGAAGTTTATTTAATGTATGCTTCTGAAGCCCAAAAACCAAAGATTGGGCTGGTATCTCTACCAGATCCAGGTGAAGGCCTCATGATGAATATGACATGGTGGACAGTGAAAAGGGCACACAGAGGCAGAGGAGCAATACACCAAGGGGGACCTCGCTTGACTGGATCCCACTGTTGCAGTGACCAGGCAGTCATATGTGAGAACTCACTCACTATTGCAAGAATGAACCACATCCTGCCCTAAAGGAGGCATTAATCCCCTAGGATTCTTAAAGGTTCCACCCTCAACACCCACTTCCATAATAGCAATACAATTTCAACTTGAGCTTTGGAGGAGATAATGCATGATAAAACCTAATGTTTCCTAGATGAGGACACTAAGACGTGACAGCCCAGCCAAGCATGTGTACACTGCAGACCACAGAGCCCCTGTGCCCTGCCCTCCACCCACTGAAGCTCAGGCTCTGCTTCTGAGGTCCCAGGTCCCTACTTTAATTGATTTTTGGCCCCTGCCACCTCTGTTATGGGGTTCTCTGCTTCAACCTATTTTCTTCTGTCTGTACAAGAAAAAGAAAAGGTACAAAATAGCCAGGAAAGGCAGTTAATTACTAATATGGGTGAGTCTCTCAAATCCTTTGAGAGTCATAAATAATGTAAATAATCCCCTCCTATTTTATGCCAAGAGAATTTTTGGTGGTAAACAGTGGGATTACATATATACATATATCTATGTTTTCCACCCAAAATTGTATGCAATTAGCATTTGGAAGAGTGCAATTATAGCCTGGCTGGGCTTTTTTTGTAGGTGCTAAAATTGATTTCTTGGCTGAATTATTTTGCAACAGACTTAAACCACTAATTGTACACCTAAATGAAATTGAGTGTGAACAAGTCGAATAACTTTTATTTTACCTTGGATAATAATTTATTGATGCAGATAAAACTCCTTAATTAAATCTGGCATAGCCAGGCCTGTTGAGGCTCCACATAAAGGCATTCTGTCACCCAGCTTTAGTGATTGTTTTAATTTTAGAAGAATGCTCAGCTATTCTTAGAGAGAACTGTGTATCTATTAAGGCCTGTGGAGCTAGTGAGTTGTTTCAGTTCAGTGCCCCTTCGAATCCCAGTTGGATTAAGGGTAGATCATTTTGTAAGGAGTGCTTCTCATTTATAATTATAATTAAATACATGCAAAATGGAAACTTGCATTAGTATTCTTGAAAATAGCTTCTTAATTGAGAAACTTCCAAAGCCCCTCAAAAAGAGAAGAAATGAATTAAAAAGCACACTTTTGTCTTGATCAATACATCACTTTGATTTTGATCTGTATTTGATAAAAATCCATTTATATAAGTGTATTGGTTTCTTAGGCTGCTATAATCACAGTGTCACAAACCAGGTGGCTTAGACTGCAGACGATGTGTTGTCTCATTGTGCTGGAGGCTGGAAGTTCAAGACCAAGACTTTGGCAGGGCCATGCTCCCTCTGAACTGTAGGATCCTCCCCGCCCCTCTCCCTTCTTGGCTTGCAGATGCATAACTCCAGCCTCTGCCTCTGTTGTCATTTGGCCATTTCCCTGTGTCTCTTGTCTGCATGCAGCTATCTGAAGGGACATCAGTCATGTATTAGGGCCCACCCTACTCTAGCAGGGCCTCATCTTAATTGAATCATATATTTTCAATAAGCCTATCTCCAAATAAAGTCAAATTAGGAGGTAGTGGTGATTAAGACTTCAACATGCAGTATTTGGGGGGTGGGAGATACATGATTCAGCCCCCAACAATAAGAAAAATTACTGAAGCAGACAAATTTAATTCGCAGCATGCTGCAAATAATCACTTCATATCTTCTCAGTCCCTTTTAATTCCTATTAATTTTGGGCCTGATCCAATATAAAAACTATTAACTACCTAAGCAATTTAAAATGATGGCACCACCATGCCATTTCCACTGATGCACGAGGACCAAGCTCCTACTGGGTGACACCCAGCAATGTTTGCTTGTGTCAAAGCAGTGCAGTGTCAAATGTCTTGTGCTCTGATGTCCTTCTTGGGGCATTTTAATGAAGTGGAGGTGTTCTGTCTGCTACTGATATTGAGTGGAGACATTTCTAGGACAAAGAGGATGGTTTAGCACAGGTTTTCAAACTATGGTTCATGAAACCCTTGAAGTCACATGCAGTGGTGGCTTGTATTCATGGGGGACAAGAGCTCCACGTCTCCCAGTGGATGACTGGAACCAAGCATAGAACTGGACCCTTGTGTACCATGTGTTTTCTAATACATACATACCTACGATTAAGCTTACCTACATGCAGTAAAAGATTAGCAATAATAGCTAGTAATAAAATAGAATAATTTAAACAATGCACTGTAATACAAGCTAATATGCTCTCTCTTAAAATATTTTATTGTATTGTACTCACCCTTCTAGTGATGATGTGAGAGGGGATGCAATGAAGTGAGGTAAATGATGATGTTGAGGCAAATGCTGTGTCACAATGACACAGCCTTAAGCTATTGGGGAACCATGACAACTGATCTAGTAACCAGGACGACCACTAAGTAACTAACAGTCAGGTAGTATATACACCATGGAAACACTGGACAAAGGAACAATCACATCCTTAGCACAAGATTTCATCATGCTGCTCAAAATGGCATGAAATTTAAACATTATGAGTTGTTTCTGGAATTTTCCAGTTAATATTTTTGTACCATAATTGACCATGGATAACTGAAGCTATGACAGTGAAACTGTGGACAACTGCTAAGGGGATTACTGTGTGTGTGTGTCTCTTGAAAGTATGGCCAGCAGTAGATATGATTAATATGTGCAAGTTCCCTCCTTCTAAACATGAAAAAGTACATATTCTGTTCTTTGTTTCTTCAGTACCAAATATTTATTAGGCTATTAATTTACTCCTACTCTTGATTCTCTGCCTTGTACTAGAATATCTTCCACTGGAGATTGCCTTCAGAATGTTTTTGTGACTCAGTTACCTCTTCCTATGCAGGTACATGATTCCTTGCAGCGTGTGTGTGCATGTATGTGTGCATTGCTCTCTTGAAACCCTCTCGTGGTTTCCCATCTGTCCCAGGATCAAAGCCAACATCCTTGCATGGTTAACTCTGTGCCTTTCTTACTGTGTCAGTCAGCTTTCTGTTACCGTGACAAAATATCTGGGATAATAAATGTATAAAACAGAAGGATTTATTTTGGCTCAGTTTCAGAGGCTCCAATCCATGGTCGTGTGGCACCACACTGCTGGGCCCATGGGAGCACAGTGTCGTGGTGGGAACACAGAGAAGAGGTGGCTCTGCACCACCTAGCAGCTAGGAAGTAGAAGAGAAGAAGGAGCCCAGTATCCCCTTGGATGGCACACCCTCAGAGACCTAACTTCCTTCCACTAAGCCTCATCTCTTCAGAGTTCTACTAGCCCCCAACAGTGTGCTAGGCTAACAACCAAGGCTTTAGCACAAGGGCTTTGGGGGACCCTTACCCAAGCCATAGCATTGACCCTGCCCTTTAATTCCATCTCCTTGTTCACCCTGTTGCAGCCATACTGCTTGCTTCCTGTCATTCTTAAACATGCTAGGCACACTTCTGTGTGGAGCCCGGGTCCTGGTCATTCCTCCTGCTGAAAATCTTCCCTGTGTGGCTTATTGCACACATCTTTGGAATCCTGGTCTGGAGTCTCCTCTCTTTACTCTTCCAGACACTCTTGGTTCCTCTGACCTTGCTTAGCTCCCCAGGAGATCCACAGAATTTACCATGTCACAATATAACATATGATGCACTTAGTTCTTACATACTCACTTATTTCTTTCCTTTGCAAGATCATAAACTCCATGGAGACAGGATCATTTCTTGTTCACGGATGTACAGAGCCTGACCATAATCCATACTCAATAAATCATTATTTAACATATTTTGATGATGTGAAAGCAATGTGAGGATGAAAAAAAGAGAACCTGAACCAGCTCTTAGACTCTCTTCCTCTAGGCTATTAGTGTTTACAAGCTGTAATTAAATGTGTATGTGAGTATCAATAAATCCATGCATTCTCAATGGATCTCTTTCCAAATTACACATTAAGCAATTCTGTGCCACTTTGCCTAATTGTGATGGCTTTGGTACTAGATGGAAATAGCTTTGCCTCCTCTTTCCACATTACCTGCTCATACGGTGCTGGACAAACGGCTATACCTCTTTGAGCCTCAGCTTCCTCTTTATAAATTCGGGGTGACACTTCCTGTCATATAGAGTTAAATGGAATAAAACATGTAAACTCTTCTGCATTGATTGCGGAGTACATATTGCGCTATAGGTGCTGTCATGGATATTGGGGACAATGCACTTTCATAGGGATTTACTGAGTGATAGTGTGCTGGTGAAAGGGGACAGGGGACCATACCATACAAACAGTCAGAAGTCCTGTGTCCGCAGAGCTTGCATGTTAAAGGAGGGAGATACATGGATAGTAAGCAAGGTAAGATAACTAAATATTCCATGAATTCTATGGTGGGATTAATGCTCTGTGTCAGCTTGACTGGGCTAAGGGATTCCCAGATATCTAGGATAACGTTATTTCGGGTGTGTGTGTCTCTGAGGATGTTTCTGGAAGAGATTAACATCTGAATTGGTAAGCTGAATAAAGGTCTATCTTCACCAGTGTGGGTGGGTACTGCCTAATTCTCTGAGTGCCTGGGTGGGTGGGAAGAAAGGTAGAGGATGTGGACACTTTCTACCAGCTCTTGAGCTGGGACATCCATCTTCTCCTCCCCTTGGACATATGAGCTTCTGGAGCCTAAGCCCTAGGACTCTGGGGCTTACTTGACCCATCAGGCAGTGGCCTCAGACTGGAACTAAGTGTTTGCTCCCCTGTTTCTCAGGTCTTGAGACTTAGACTGAATTCCAAGGTCAGTTTTCCTGCCTTCCCAGCTTGCATGTGGCACAGCCTAGGACTTCCTGGTCTCTGTGACCACATGAGCCAGTTCCTATAATATGCTTTGATAGATCCTTAGATATCCTTTGATAGATTTTTCTTTGGGAAAAATCCAGAGGGGGAAAGAGACTAGAAGAGACAGTGCTCCTCTTTTTCACCACCTGCATCTTGACACTGGTGGTGGAATTACTTTGTGCCCTCTGTGAACACATGTGCCAGCCACTTCTCCACTCTGTGTGAGATGCCACCTGGCTCTCTATGGATTGTGAATACTGTTGTCATCGATGCTGATGCCGCTGAGAAAGATATCTGGACCCGACGCCACTCTCAGCCTGAGTCTCATCTGTCAAGTCTCTGGCCGATGACTCAGTTTACCCCAGTGACTCACAATTCACACTTCTGTACAGAAGGGCAAGGGTTCCAGTTGGTCCATATTACACAGCAGCTATTTTTCTTCTATTTTACAGGCAGTGATAAAGGCTGGATATTCAGAATAGCAGAAAACTGTTCTAATGCCTATTTCTAAATCTGCACAATTCGGAAATTCAGCAAATCTAGTTCCATAGTGTATAAAATGCTCATTTTATGACTGCTGTAGGACTACAGACTTTCTAGAAAAGGAAAGAAACCCATTATCTGCCCTAATAGATGTTATAGGAAGTTTCTACTAAATATTATATAAAACAAACTTAAAACAATTCTCTGTGCTGAGTTTAGGATTCAGTCTATGGCTCCCAAAAGAAAAAAAAAATGATAATGGAGAGAGAAATATTTACCAAACCCAAAAGTAGTAGTCATTTATTTAGTCATTAACTGCAAGACTGACAATGTTAGAATTGTGGTGCTAAAGAAATTCGTTTCCTGAACATATAAATATCATCATGCACATCATTTAAAGTTTTCATTTGAACTGTTCATCTTAAAAAAGAGAAGGATTAAATAATCCAAACTCTAATAGACTTTCATTTCAGGTAGATGGGAAAATTTTCCTGAGCAGAAAGAGCACGGCGAATGGCCTCTGTGTGCTAGAAGTATGAGACCCTCTCACCGAAAGGAAGGTTGAATGTTCCTAAGAGGATGATCTCTCCAAAGCAGCTGCCACCTGAAACGTCCTTCTCACTTCTCCGTGGGCATCCTTGTCCTCCTCTTCCCTTCGTCTATGGTGGAGGTCAGCTGTCACAACCTCCAGATTTGGCAGCTGTCCCTGAATGAGCCCAGCACACTCACCTACCTGTGAGCACTGACAGCGTGACTACACATACTTTCTTATTTTCCCACATGTGCGTCTTGCTTCCCCTACCAAAGCAGAGCCGTCCTCAACAGCAAGATGGAGTCGCTTTTCCATTTGGCATCCACGGTCATACTTGGTACCATGTTGGGCACTGTGTTAGCCTGGTCTAGTAATCTGGAGTGAATATAAAACTAAAATATACTCCTAGAATATTTTACCACTACAACATTTCCATGTGTCCTTGAGGCACAGCTCCCCCCACCCTTCTTGGAAATAAAATGAGGGCTTCTCAATGTTTATGATCTTTTTTCTAAAGCTATAAGTTATGAAGTAGCTGTAATCATCATCATTAAAACGGAGAAGACTGTTAAAAAGGAAAACTTAGAAGATCCTATACTGACACACAGGATTGGGATGATGGTGAGGGGAATCGAGTCTAAATGATTTGTTTCATTGCAAGTGGGCATAGTTGTATATGCCTGGGTCCAAGCTACTCAGGAGAGTGAGGCAGGATGATCCCTTGAGCACAGTAGTTCAAAGCCAACCTGGGTGAATCATCCGCAAACATCACAGAGGATACTCACACAAATGAGGACAATAGCTCGGGCAAGATGATCTTATGGGACCACTGCCCGATACACAGCCCATCACCGACCAGCACAGCCTTATGCAGGGCATGACAGTACAAGCAAAAGAAAAATCATTAATAACCCTATTTCAAAGGTAAGCGCTATTCGCATTTCAGCTGACCTTCAGGTTTTTTTCGTGTGTGTGTTTCTTGACATATGTATTCTCCTTTCCAAAAATAGAATCTTTTGAACACTGTTTGTTAAGGTTATTGCTCCTTAGAAATACATTCTGAAGATGTTCTCAGATCATCACACTTTCTCCTGCCTGTCCATCAGAAGGGCTGACTGGTTGACTTCTGCCTTTTCATCACACCCTGTATTCACTAAGGTTGGAAACCCTGCTGCCTTCACAATACAGCTAGAAGTTGGCAGCCACGTCCACCCTGGGCTAAGGGACTGCTACCCGGATTGGGCATATCCTGAGAACTTCCTCACCAGTGTCCTCTTAAAACCATCCTCACCTCCGAATGCCCGAGGCAGACTCTGTTCATCTCAGTCTCCTGTGTCGGTCGCTACACGTGGTGAAGTCTTTGCTCTACAATGCACAAGACGCTAGCTATCTGGCTGCCCCTCACCTGTTTTCCTTTCCCCTTGCTCATTCTGTGTCCCCTTGCTGTTTCTTCATGCTGTCTCAGTCTTGTAGTCTCTTCTCTCTAGAACAGTCTCCCCAGAAAGCTGCCGTTTGCACCCTCGCTCCCTTCAGATTTTTGTAACATCTTTTGTCAAAATTAAAAGTGAGACCAGTTCAACCTGATGAGTTTACTTGAAGAAGAAAAAGGTTCTCGAACTGGGGCAGGCTGTTGATGGTTCCAAGAGCTCCCACTCAGCCACACATGCAGAATATATTTATAGCTAGAGAAAATTGAGCAAAGTGTAGAGACAGCCTGATTGGCTGCAGTCATCATTTGCATTATGTGGGCACGGCCTGCTCTCTTGGTGATTGGCTGAAGCCTGACTACCGTGAACAGCTGACACTCAGTTTCTTGGCTACAATATTATACCTTTACATTGCAATTTGTTTACATGTCGAGCAAAAGTACTCTTCACTGTGCAAGGAAACTTCTTTGGACCAAACTTTATCATCCAGGTACAAAGAAAGGTTTAGGCCAAACTTTTTTACTTTTAACACTTCGCAATGAGCCCTTGCCCAAATATCCTAATAGTTTTCCACTCCTCCCCACACCCACTTTCCCCACATTTTCCATCTTTCTGTCCAGCTATGTTTTTCTCTGTAGTCAAGTATCACCTCCAATGGACCACAGGATTTACTTTTATGAAAAATGTATTGTGTTTGTTTCCTTTCCTCCCCGAAGTGAGTGAGCCTCATAAGAGCAGGATTTCTGTCTGTTTAGTTCACCGCATTTCTTTCATTTCTCTCACAGTGCCCAGCACAGAGGAGGTGCTTGATAATACTCACTAAATGGAGGAACACAATGCCACTTCTGGGTAGATCATGGCATATTTAACCGGCCTTCGTGGCTATGTGTAATTTTTCCTTGTTTTTACAGATCATGCTGTAGTGAACTCCCATCCATCCACTAAGAAGTTTTGTGCCTGCACAACTATTTCTTTAGAACAAATTCTCAGAATAGGGCACGCATTTTTAAGGCTTTCAATACATAGTGCCAGTTTACTTTCCAAAATGCTCACATCAAGATATTTCTCACACCAGCTCTTTAGGCAGCAACTATTTCCCCCTGCCCATGTCAGTGTTGAGTGTCAGAAATTTCTGCAAGTGTGGATCGCCTGTCTAAATAGCTATTTACCAGGAAATACAATTAGGAGTCTAAGTACTCCTGACACTGAGTGTCAAAGGAACTCATCAAACTAAATCCTCCCAAGGAGACTGGGACACCAGAGAGTAAATGAACAGCATGCTAGAAAAGGTGAGCCATCAGGGAAAGGGTGATCCTGAGCCCACCACACCTGGGATGGAGCATTACTACCCCTCTCCAGTGCTCGCTCGGTGGGACAACCATGACCTTGTCTTTACATAGTCTTTTTATTGGTCAACATATACTTCTGTTTTGTGCAAATCTCCATGCTCTTCCTTGTTTGGACCACATGCATGCTGGCTCCTGCCTTCAAGGCACTAGTGAGAGACAGAAGACAAGCCAGGAGATATCCAGGGGCAGCGGTGAGCAATGCCAGAAAAGGGATCAAATGGGAAGAGCTGCCGTGGGCTGGTGTGTGTGGTGGAGTGTTTGGGAGAGAAACAGAGAGATGATAATGGCTTCCCTGGGATCTCAGCTGGGGCCAGGGCTGGGAAGCCTACAGTGGCATCTCTGGGTGTGTGCAGCATGGTAGCTCGGGGCAGGGGATTTCCTACATGGTGGCTTGAGGGTTAAGGTGCTAATTGTGAGAGTTCAGCAAAGAAAGTGGAAGCAGCCTTCTTTCCTGAGCCAGCTTTGGAAGCCATGCAATCTCAAGCACACCCACATTTGGTGGGAGGGGACATAAGGTGACCTGCCTCTCCGTGGGAAGAGCCTCAAAGAAGTTGCAGCCATTCTTTGTCATAAACTTGATATTTTAGAGCAGTTCCTGGTTCCCAGCAAGATTGAACAGAAGACACAGCAATGTGCCTTCTATCCCCCAGCCCCACACATGCCCTGCCTCCCCCATTGTCAGCCAAGTGGTCACTTGCTGTGCCCGATGTCCCTCCTGGATTCATCACTGTCACCCAGAGTCCGTGGTTTACATTTGGGTTCACTCTTGGTGTGGCATGTTCTGTGGATTTAGATGAATGTATAACAACTTGCATCCAACAGCAAGTTGCCAGAGTAGTTTCACTGCTCTCAAAATCCTCTGTCCGCCTATTTATTCCTTTGTCACTTCATTCATTCCTGACCTTTTCACTTTCTCCAAAGTTTTGTCTTAACTGGAATGTCATGCAGCTGGACTCATATAGCATGCAGCTTTTCCTATTTACTCCTTTACCTGGTATCATGCAGTTAAGAGTCTCCCATGTCTTCTCATGGACTGAAAGCTGTTTTCTCTCTGGTACTGAGAAATCTTACACTATTTGGCTGTACCAATTCATCCATTCTCCTCCTGAAGGACATCTTGGTTGCTTCCAAGTTTGGCAATTATGAATGGAGCTTCTGTAAACACTCATGGTAGATTTTTGTGCTAATCTAAGTTTCTAACTTTGGTTTGGGTCTATACCGATAAGCATGATTGCCGGATTGTATAGTAAGATGTTTCATTGAAAAAAAAAAAAAACTACTACTGTTTTCCAAAGCTGAATAACATTTTGCATTCCCAACAGCAGCAAAAGGTGCTTGCAGTTATGTTTTAAAGCTGTCACACTTCACAAAGAATTTGCAGCTGGAAAAGAATCTTGAACAGACGAGCGAGCTTCATAAGTGGAAGGAAAGCGGGGAGCAATCAAGGTCTGGAATCCTGTTCTGGGCCCACTTACTGGAGCATCAGTGCACCTCTGGGGCACCACTGCTTGGAAGAACCAGGCAGAACCATTGGGGGTTTCTTTCTTTACCCTGGGGTATGGTTGGTAGCGAGAGGTATCATCTTTGTCCCTTGCTCCTGGAGGTGGCCTCTAAACTTTACAATTTCCTTAAAACAAAGTGATGGGAGTGAGTACACCTGACCCTCTAGGCTCCTGTGGTCACTTCCAGGGGTCTCAGGCCAAGGAGGGGGGTGTTGGAGGTAAAGTTCATCCACCTGTCCATTCACTCAGTGCATCACAAATACATAATGAGGTCCCAGAACCAAAAAGCTGCTTTCCTAGTTGGCAATATTGTCTGTGTATTTGGCGGGTGGTACTGGAGGTGGAATCCAGGGCTTTTGGCTAGACCCCATTTGAAAAATATTTTCATACTGGTTCTTGGTAAGTCACCAAGTTACCCAGGCTGTGTTTGAACTTGTGATCCTCCTGCCTCAGCCTCCAGAGTACTGGGATTACAAGCGTGTCCCGCTGCACCTGGCAGGCTGTGTGCATTGTCACATGTGGATGCTCAGAGGGCAGCGTCCCCTAAGGACATCAGAAGCTTCATGTATGGAACCCTCCTAGAGCCAGCTCAGTGCGAGTCTTCCCCTGCCTGGCTCTAATCCTTTCCTTGTAATAAACCGTAGTTGTGGGTATATGAGTGGACAGAGCATTCTATAAATCCTTCCAGCTTGTGGTCAAAGCTGGAGGTGGCTTTCGAGACCCCTGGACTTGTAGGTAGCATCAGAAACAAGGGTAACCTTGGGCCTGCTCCTTCAGACCTTGCAATGTGACGAGCGCCCGGTGCCTCCTTGAAATGACAGCCAAATGGTTCTTTATTTCGGTCGCTCCACTGTCATCCTGAGAAATAGCTGCTGTCGTCGTGGTTCATTGCAGATACTGAGGAATGTCTTGGAGGAAGCAGCAGAGTTCATCTCACCAGTTACATCTAGGAGTTCACACCACATTGTAATGTAAATTGCAGGTATGCCAGGTACCTGGACGTGTGCACGCAAGTGTGCAGCCTGCCTTCCTTTCTTAAGAAAGGTCATTTCCCACCACATGGCAAGGTCGTCTTGCTTCTCATCGGGTGCTTGCTCTGGGCTTGAGATTAAACAAATCCTTGACATTAGCAAAGGGCCTGACAAGCATTTAGTATTAATGAACTCCTGGAAGTCTCTGGGGAGAAGGTCAGGGCTCTTGGGAACTGACAAATGGATTGTGTTAGCAAGCTGGTACCAATGCCATCCTGGGCCTTCGTACTGGGCCAAGGTTTGGATGCAAATGTGGACATGGGCACAATACCTCATGAGTGTTTGCCTCGTTCCTTTCATATTCAGTGCCAGTTTCACTCTAGGCTTTCCCAGTTCTAGGCTTTTCCCAACTTGGTAAGTGAATTTGTGCAGACTTTTCCCTCCTGTGAGGCCCGCTAGTATCTCTCGCTGATTTAGTAAGGAACCTGCTTCAACTGGAAATACATTCTTGTTAGCTTTTTAATATTTACCTTATTGTTATTTTATGTTTTACATGTACATCGTTACTCTGCTCACTGGAGGGCTGAGTTTAATTTCTCTTCTCTGCTCCTTCCCTTTTCATCCCATATTCCGCTAACGAGATGTAGGCTGGAAGTGTAGACAGGGAAGCAGGAAGCATCTTTCTGTAGATCACAAGGCATCTAAATTTGAAATGCCCGTTGGGCATGAAAAGAATTGGTATTCTTCAATGCTATCCTTACCCCGTGTTGTGCTCTTGCCTTTATTAATATGCTTAGAATTGGCTATAGAGTTCAAACCCTAATCCCTGTTGCCTTGCAGTAGCTCTTTTTACAGGGGACTCCGTCTCATCCATTAGGTTGGGCAGGGCTCTCCTTTTTTGCCACTTTCTTCTTGGCTCTGACTAATGGCTCACATGGTACGTATTATCATGTTTCACTAACATCTAGTTCTCTTCTAATTTCATATAACAGTTCTCCATTGCCTTGAATTTAGGTGTGGTTAGGTGAGGAATTTTGAACAGCATGAGAGAAGTCATGTGTGACCTTTCTAGGATAGGAACTTGACTCATTGGCCCTCCTTACCCCATAACAGGGGCCCTGAAGCCTCATATAAAAATGGCACTGCCACAAGATGGAACAGAGTAGCCTTATAAAACTTCTCACTCCCTCCAGATTAGGCATGTTGCATGAGGGAGAAATATCCTTCCAGTGTGTACAGACTCTGAGATTTGTTAGTGTTCGCTACTATATCATTACCTAGCTTGTGACTTGTCAAACTACAGCCCATGTGCTAGATCTGGCCATCCACTTGCTTTTGTAAATAAAGTTTTATTGGAATACAGCCATGCCCAGTCACTCACATGTTGTCTACAATGGCTTCCACACACTGCAGTGACAGCAATGAATAGTTATGACAGATGCCAGATCTCCTGAAAAGCAGAAAATTGTAGTATTTGGCCCTGTGGGCAGAAGATTTGCTGGTGTCTGCCTATCCTGATACACTCAATGCAAACTTTCTGAATTATTAAACTGACACTAAAGGAGGTGGAAGGCCAAAGCTGATTCTAAAATAATATCAGGTTATTTTGCTGATAATCAGTGCAGCTTAAATGGCAAGCATGAGTGCCGGTTATTTGTCAGACTCAGGTAAGGAAGCATTTTGTCTGTGGGCCCCAAGAGCTCAGGGATGAGAAGACACTGCTGTCCTTTGTCAGCTTGGGAAGTAAGGACCCAAGGTGGGAAAGAGTCTGTGATAAGAGATTCTGTGCATGCACAGAGGGATTTCTTGCCACTGTCTCTGTTAAAATTCACTCATCAAGCACATTCTGGGCTACTGTCATTAAACACATCCCATCTGAATAGATGCACAGGGAAATAATTAGGCAGTGACAATGCAGCAGGGCAGTAGTTAGGGTCATAGTGGTGCAGGGTGCCAGATTCTCTGAGATGAAAGCCAGGGACAGGCTAAGAATTCACTGATTGACCTCCTGGAGGACTGGGAAGTTTCTTCCCTAGGGAGAAAGCCCTTAACAGTCACTCCTGGCCTTAGATTTGCACAGCAGGTCCCAGCCCCTTGCTTCAGACAGTGTCTCTGCTTCCTCTTCTCACACCCAAAAGAACTGTGCCTGGGCTCTTTCCATCTGATCCTCCCCTGACAGGCAGCCTGGAAGGAAGTGTCCCAATGGTCACAGCAGCCCAACCAGAACTCCCGAATCTCTTTTGGGCTCTGGCATCAAGAGGAAGGGACTGGTGGCACTGGAGGTGATAGTACAGGAGTGGATACACACTCGTGGAAGTGGTGGTGAAGGAGGACACTGTAGTCTGCACATTTGCATTGTCTGCCTTCCCCACATTAGTGCTTCCAACAAATTGATTGGGTACCCAGTTTGAGCCATCATCTGATTTCAAGTTTGGTTACCTAGGAAACAGAGGGCACACTGCTGGGACAGGCAGCCCGTGTTCTGTGCTGACCAAAGCTATTAAAGCCCATCAAGCTGGCCTTCGAGAAGCACTGAACATGGACAGTTTCAACTTCCAGCCAGGTGCTTATTTATTTATTTCAGTGCCTCAGCAGCAAAATGAGTTATTGAACCACTTAGACTATTGATTGGGTGGCTTTTCCCCCGCATTTCTTGGATGCCTGAAACCCCTGCAGAGCTGGTGGCTGCCCAGAGGCCCTTTGTTGATGGTGTGTCCACAGCAGGAAAGCCAGGCAGCATTAATCCTCCATCATGCAGGTCCTGGGGCCTGGGCTGTGGTCAAGCATGGCGCCCTATGCTGGTTCTTACTAAGTCTTTAAACAAGTAAGGGAAGATATAGAGCCGGGGATTTGGCTAAGTGGTTCTGCCTCCTGCCTCACAAGTGCAAGGGTGTGAGTTCAATCCCCAGTACCAAAAGAAAGAAAGGAAGAAAGACAGACAGACAGACAGACGTGGGCCTTCTCACAGAAAAAGACACGCCTGCACAGAACTCTGTGCACAATTTAATGGAGGAGTGAGATGCCCGAACTACATACATTTGCTTTAAATTAATCGTGCTTGGAATAAATGCCCTCATTTTGAAAAATGTGATTGAACTTCAGATACACCCAAGACTTCCACTGACCCAAAGGACCAAAGGGAAATGATTTTGCATTTGTGCCTCCTGGAGGCCTTCGCAGACCTGGTGCCATCAAAAGTCAGCTTGAAAAGTGGTGTCCCCCATTTCCATCTGGCAGTAGCCAACAGGGGAACCGCGAGGGGGGCCTACAAGTACATCCAGGGGTTAGGGAGGAAGAAGCAGTCCAGTGTGATATGCTTCCTTCTGAGGGTCCACTCCACAGGGCTGCCCAGCCCACCTCGCCAGATAAAGTGTACAGACTGGGTGGGACATAAGGCCGAACAAGGTCATGTCCTACACAGGACTGCTGTGTGCTGAGGTGGCCACAAACTCCCAGATCCTACGGGTGTGACTCATGGCGGGCCTATCCGTCCTGGTATTAACCAGCCGAGGTTTGCAAGAAGCTCAGTCTGTGTCTGGGGAAAGAGCTGGGTGCCACCGTGGGTGCTCTGAGAGTTCTGAGTTCCTACTGGATTGGCAAAGATTCCACATACAAATCCTGGGAGGTCGCCCTCTTTGACCCATTCCACAAAGCCATTAGAAGAAATCCTGACACCAGCAGGCCCCCACACCAGTCTCTAAGCACAGGGAGATGCATGGGCTGACACCTGCGGACTGCAAGAGCCATGGCCTTGGAAAGGCCACAGCTTCTACCACACTGTTGGTGGTTCTCACCCTGCAGCTTGGAGGAGGTGCAGTGCTCTCCGGATCCACTTAATGCAGCTGATATAAGTGATGTTTGTACAAATTATAATGTAGTAAACAATGTAGGACAAAAAATACAGAGATGGGATCATGGTCAGCCTGCTGTCCAATTTTGTATAGCTTGCGAACTAAGAATGGTTTTTACCTTTTTATGTGTAAATGTAAACAACATGATTAGCCTCTTGTGGGAAATGGTTGCTCAAAAAGTGAGGACATTGCTTTTTGGCCCTCAAAAAGCCTAAAATATTTCCTCTCTGGCCTTGTACACCTACCACTGTGCTGTGGAACCTGCCCTCCTCTCTCCTTCCCTCCCTCCATCTCCTCCTCCTTCCCTCCCCACCAGGAACTCAGACTCCTTCAATCTGGATCAGTTCTGGAAACTGAGCAAAGTATTGTTGGTCAGGGTACTGTTCAGCCTTTGGCTCTTTCATATCGGATTTCCTTGCACAGATGGGATGATACCCTTCCTGGCTGCCCATCTTTTTGCTGCTAAGGCACCATACTTTCTGAATTCCTCCCCAGATTCCTTCTGGGTCAAGCTCTCCCTCTGACCTTGCCACTCTTGTAATAATTGACTTGGCTGGGCTTCTGAGGGTGCTGGGAAATGGGGTTGGTTCCTGTGGGTCTTCTTGTCCTCTCTTGAGCTGAGTTCTGTGTTAGCATCTGCAAAGCCACCCCTGAGGTCATCAGTGACACTGGTGCCCCTCTGACCACCTCATTTCTTAATGCTTAGAAAACAGCGTATGCCCTGGATCTCCTTGGAGACTGCATTCTTCTGCAGGGATTCCCTGCTGTCTAGAATATATTTATTTGAGGGTGCACATTCATCTGAGCCTTACATCCTTCCTGCCACCAGAAGCCACTGAGACTCTGGCTTCCTTACCCGACTTAGAATAGCTATCATTTCCACATTTTATTTGGAGCCATCCTGGCAGTGTGTTCACACTACCTTCTGGGGCTCTCACCAGCTGTTCCATCCTGGACTCAGGGGATAAGATCTCCTTCACTTAACCTCACATTCTGTCCCCCAGCCTAGCCCCAAAACCCATCCCCTGCATGCTTTTCCCATCTTGGGGCTTTAGTTGGCTGAATCCTGTGACATTTTGGGATACAGTTGCTTTCCTCCTTCTCAGGCCCAGCGTATCCCTAGATGTGTTATGTTATGAGTTAAACTCAAGAAATATTATGGAACTTATGGCCAGAAGGGGAGGTGGATTGAATCCCTGGTGTGATGCTTTGTCTGGGGGAGGCCTCTGCACCCTCTTCAAGCAAGGGAGCTGATGGACTGTCCACTTCCCTGGCTCAGAGAGGCTGGCAGCATCCACCCAGGGTTACCATTGCATATGTCAGAGTCCTGTACTTCCCAAGCTGGACCTTGGTCTTGCTGCAGGAGGCCTGCTGGGTTAAAAGTATAACCAATTCTAAAGATTAGCTGGTCCTGAGATTAAGTTCTTTGTCTGACTTTAAACGTTCTCTGCCCTCCTGTTACAGGAGATGCAAATTCCCTCATAGACTTCTAAGAAGGACTTCTGGCTTTCTGACCTAGAAATTTCGGGTTTTAATCACTGGTTGATTGTAATCACCTTCAATTATCTTTTTTTCAGAAGTCAATCAACTTTAGCAGTTGTTACCCAATTCTGTTGTCCTTATAGTAGTGATTTCCCTTGAATTTCTCAAATGCCTGACAAATTGCATAGCCAATACATTCCCTACCAATGGTGTGCCATCTGCTCCTGCCACCAGTAGAAGTTCTAATAATTGCACTTCTATCTCTTCTTCCAGGAGCTGTCTGGACTCCACTTCCCACCAGAGAGGAATTATCATCAATCTGGTGGCAGGTGGTCCAGCTCCAGTGTCCCATATTAGTGTCTGCTTTCTTGGACCATGCCTGTCACATGTTGAGTTCCCTGGGAAGCAGCCCCTGAGATAGAGACAACTGTACAGGATGTTTATGAGGGAGAATTCTGGAGAGCTAAGCATGAGGGAGAAAGAAAAATGAAACAGAACAATGTAGAGGAAGAAGTCAAACTATGATATAACCCATCCAAGGCTTAGGGGATCCCTCAGTGAGCTGCAAGACTGAATCTCCAAATATCTATTCTCTTCATTTTCTCCCAGATCTTTGTAGATCTCGGGCATGTGTACCGATTAGTCTCTTACTGAGACACAAAAGAAATGATGTTAACCTTCTGCCATTGTACCATGAAAGCTTGTAACTTGCTCTTTTGATTTTTTTTTTATAGAGATTTACAGCTAAGATTGCCTTGAGTCTCAGAAAAGACTTTGAACTTAGACTCTTGAGCAATACTGGATCTGTTAAGACTTTGGGAACTGTGGGAGATGGAGTAAATGCATTTTACATTGCGAGATGGGTATGAACCTTTTGGACCCAGAGGAAGAATGCTATAATTTGGATTTTCAATGTTTCCCAAAGACTCATGGGTTGAAGGCTTCATCACCAGCCTGTGGTGTTACTTGACGGTGTTAGAACCTTTAAGGGGTTGAGCCTAGTGACAGGAAGTTAGGTTATTGGGGTGTATTGAAGGGAATAATGGGAGACCGGGCTCTTACTGTTTCTCTCTCACCTAGCTGCCATGAGGTGAGCAGCCTCCTTTAACATGTGCTTCCTCATAACGTGCTGCCTTGCTACAGGTCCAAAAGCAATAGGGCCAACTGATGATGGACTGAAACATCAGTCACCATGAGCCAAAATCAACCTTTTCTCCATTAAAATTAATTATGTTAGGGATTGTGGCATAGTGATGGGAAGCTAACAGAAACAAACCCACTTAGACACAAGCATTGGCCTGACTCTGCTTGCAATACCATTTCCTTATCACAATTCACAAGCTACATTTTCCTGACATCAAATAATTTCTAAAATTTTACCAGTTAACTTCTCTGGCTGCTTCTCTGGAGCAGAGGTGAGCAAATGACCTTACTATATGTACATGTACATAGATGTTGGTGTCTGTGCCTGCCGTGGTATGGAGCAGTTTGTCCTCAGGGCTCGTGTGCTCAAGGCTTGGTCCCAGTGTGGAGGTGCTGATAGGTGGTGGGTGTTCAGGAGGTGGGACCTCATGGGAGGTGAGGTAGCCATAGGGACAGCACATCTTATGAGTGGACTGATGTTGTCTTCAGGGAGCTCTAGCTCCTATAGTACTAGATTAGAACCTGGAGAATGGGTTGTTAGAAAGCAAGGCCACTTATCCTACTTACATTTACCCTTCTGCAGGTGGCCAGGTCTACTTTTTCACCATGTTGTGACAGAGTCATATCTATGATGTTTGGATCCGCTAGCCACCAGAATCATGCAGCAGGTAAATCTCTTTCATTATAATAAAACCTAGTCTTTGCTGTTTTGTTAGAGCTACAGAAAATGCACTAAGACAATGACCATTTCTACATCTACATTGATAAGTATGTATATTATTAAAGTCTATTTTAAATAAGAGATGGGACAGGCTCCAAAGTCTATTGGAAGTCCCCTGTAGCTTATAATATTAATGTTATAATTCATAATTTATTAATTATTAATTTCAGAGGGTCACGCCTCTGAAAAGAACCAGAGGAGTGTGATTTATGCTAGGGCAGTGAATAGACCATTACCAGGGAGTCATCTATGTATTTTTATCTCTGGTACTTGTATATAATACAGTCCTGTTGTTCTCTGAGAGTCTAACAGTGCTACACTTTGTAAATCATGTTTCTTTCCCAGAAATCAAAAGACCATAAATTCTCCAGCCACACTTGCTTTATATACCATCATTTAATATATTCTCCAGTGCTGTACTTTGATTTCAAATTGAGTAGCGGATCAAATAAATCAGGCTAAGTACAATGGGTTCTGATTGAAGGTAAAGATTCACTACTGTTGTGTTACACAATGATTTTATCTTCTTTAAATATATTAAGGTTAGGAAGCTAACAATTATATTTTTTCTATATCCCACCAGGTTTAGAACAGAATGGGGTCTGTTCTAAACACTTAGTAAGTCCATTTAATAAAGCATATGTTGCTCAGGACTCTTGCTGCTGAGCAGCATCTACCCTGGATTATTTTCATAGCCTCTTGCCCGCTGTTTAAACCTCTTCAAATACTTCATAAAATGCTACTACAGTCTGCCCTCTATCTGCAGGTTCTATATCCATAAATTCAACCAACAATGGGTAGAAAATATTGACAAAGAATTGTGTCTGCACTGAACATGTAGTCTTTCTTCTTGCCGCTTTCCTAAATGGCACAGTATAACAACTATTTACAGAGCATCTACATTGTCTTAGGTATTATAAGTCATCTAAAGATGACTGAAAGTTTGTGGTAGGATGGAAATAGGTTTTATATCTGTGCCATTTTACAGAAGGGACCTGAGCAGCCACAGACTTGGTTTCCATAGCAGTCTTGGAACCAGTTGCCAAAGGACAGCTGTACTTACCCACACTTTCCTGATGTCTTTTAAGAACTACTCAGCTTACTTCTTCTGTACAGAAACTCTCTTTGCCACCCAAGCAACAGTGCTGGTCCTAATGCACCATTTTTCTGTTGAATGGCCCTGTGGCTTCTGGAAAATAAAGACACAAGTATCTCTATTTCTGCAAGCAGCACCTTCCTCCCTTAGTTCTCAGTGTACTAGCCTTTAGAAAGCACCGAGCCTTCTCCTTCACGCATTCTTGAGAACCCCCAAGCAAAGCAAACTCCACTTTGAGTATGGCAGCATGGATTGCCTCCAGATCCGAAGGATGGACTTCACTGTAGTTTGGAGATGGGGTTGCTGGCAGAGGGTGGTCTGAAATGCCTGTCACAGATTAATAATTGGCATGCTGGGTCCACTCCAAGGTCTGCTGCTGGTCTCCATGTAGGGATTCTTGTTTGTTTTTCTTGGGCTCCTTTATATTGCCCCATTATTTAGATTTCTTTGTGAGCCCCTAGAGGAATGGGTTGTGCTTTGTGAAGTGTCCTGAGGGATTCTCAGTAAAAGCTGTATGTCATATAGAAAGAGTTCTGTTCAAAGGACAAATGGTTTCTATTGGTGAATGACAACAATCTCTCTCTCTCACACACAGACACACACACACACACACACACACACAAACAAATGGGTTTGGTTTGTGATGGTGCATAAAGTGAGCAAGAGTCTGGTGAATGGAATTCCCTGAAACATGCTAACCAGATCCCTTTCTCCTGGGAAATGCCATCACTTGGTGCCCTGGGTATAACGTGGAGAGCTTTGTTCTGCAGATGGGACCATCTGGGGCCCAGTCCCCTCCTCACAAGCTTTTGTGCACTTCAGAGCTGGACAGCTAAGTGCTGTGCCTCATCCTCCCCCCTGCTGAATGGGCCTGGGGTGCGAATTAAGTTCTCCTAGTTAGAGACTGTCTTATGTACCTATTGCTACTTAACAGAGTCCTCCAAACCTCAGCAACTTAAAACAGAAAGTATTTATTTTCCCTCCTAGTTCTGGGGTCAGCTCAGCTGGGTGCTGTAGCTCAGGTCCTCCCTGGAGGCTGTACCAGCTGCAGGGGCTGCCTCCATCTCTGAAGTTGTTGGCAGGAAGCCTCAGCTCCTCACCCTGTGGGCTTCACCACAGGGCCACCCATATGTCCTCAAGATGGGGCCACTGGGTTCTCCAAAACAAAATGCCTGAGAAAGAGAAGGAAGGTACATAACAAGGGTGAAGGCACAATGTCTTCAGAACCCCTATCTTATGTGTGACAAGCATGTCTGCTGCATCCTGTTGCTCACACAGGGAATCCCTAGTGCCATGCAGGAAGAGGATATGCAAAGCTGTAGATAGCAGGAGGTAGGGGTCATTGGGGGCTATCTTGAAGGTTGCCTGCCCCCCCACCTTATACACAGGCACGCACACACACACAGAACCATTTTCTTGCTTGCATGGCAACTTCTGCTGATAAATTGGCAGGAATCTGCTGCAGCTTGTCTGGCCTGCCTTCATGGTGTTCAGAGGCTTTCTGGGGACTGCGGTGGCTCAGCTCAGCACTGTTGGGTCCCCACATCTGCTAGGGACAGTGCTGCCTTCCTGAGTTTTGCATCTTGGCTCAGGCCATGTGCTTTTCAACTCAGCAATTCCAACACTAGCTCCTGGACAGGTGCTAAGAACCCTTCCTTCAGCCCTCTGTATCTCTGGGCTCTGCATCTGTGGGTTCAACCAATTGCAATTGAAAAATATTTGTTTGAAAATTTGCATCTGTACCGAACATGTGGAAACCATTCTCTTGTCATTATTCCCTAAACTATGTGGAAGCCTTTTACATAGCCTGAGCACTGTGTTAAGTGTGACAAGTAATTTAGACATGATTTGACATACTCAGGAGGACGTGGGCAGGTTGTGTGCAAATAGTATGCCACTTTATGTATGGGGCTTCAGTGTCCCTGGGTTTGGTTTCCTGTGAGGCCAGTCCTCCTGGTCCTCCTTTTCCTCCTGGTCCAGTCCATCATGGATAGAGAAGGACAACTGGATTCACTTCCCTTTCCTCAGAAATAGCAGCAATGACTCTTTCAAGTGGACCTGACACTGGACCATGACTGATATACATGTGTTGGCCCTGTACATAATGGCAAGCATTGAGTAACACACGACGTTCACTCATCAAATCTTACAGATGAGAAAACTGGGATATGGGGAAATTAAAGTGAACCGTCTACCCTCACACAGGCAATGAACAGCAGAGATAAATCTCAGAGCCCATATTCTTTTTTGTATTGGCTTACAAACAACAGAAATTTATTCCTTGGAGTTCTGAAGCTTACAATTTCAATATCAAGGTGCTGGCAAATTTGGTGCCCAGTGAGAGTCTGTTTCCTGGTTCACAGGTGGCTCCTACAAGCTGTGTCATCCCCTGGCATAGGGGCAAAAGAGTGTCCTCAGGCTCCTTTCATTTTATAATACACTTAAAAGTGATATGTAGTAATTGTACATATTTAAGGTGGTACAGTGTGACATTGTAGTGCGTGTGTAATATCAGACCAAGGTATCCGGCTTGGTGTATTTATCATTTCTTTGTGTTGGGAACATTTAAAATCTTTTCTATTGGCTACTTTGAAGCACATAATTACTTGTGGTCGACTGTGCTTAACCTACTGTGCTACAGAACATTAGAAGTTATTCCTCCAAGCCCAGCTGCACCCCTGACTCCACTAACTGTCCCATCTGCATCTCTCTTCCCGCACATCCTTTCCGGGCTCAGAGTCCACGGCACACAGGGACCACTCGGGAGGTCGGGTCTGCTGTGATCCTTCCTTATAAGAATGGCATTGGATAAAAGGACTTTGATGTCGGTTCAAGAGGCTGATGAAGTCTTGGATTTCTGCATAGCATCATCTTTTATTTTTATAAGACACCTGACCGCTAATAATTCACTGTCAAAGGCCTCCAGCTCCAGGCAAAATACAGCACCAGGGTAACAACCAAGACCAGTGAGTAGAGGCCAAGAAAGCATCTTCTCTAATTTCCCCTACTGATACCTGAATGAGTGCCCTAGTATCAGGGAATATCATTTTACTAGTTATTTAAAAATTTACCCAAGACCCAGTTTTGTCCAGAGATTAACAAGACTGGCTCCTACTCCATTCTAAATATTACTGTCATAGCTATAGAGCAATGACAGTAAAGCCCCAATGAAGCCCACTTGCTTACTTTCTCTAGATTCAAGTTTTGACCTATGAATCCATTCAGTGAGTTTTACCTGAGCTTATATTATGCTCTGCACACTCAGCATGACAAATGGTGGTGAGAGAGGTCTCTGATACAGCCACCAGCAGGGCCATGGGCCATGAGCGCAGCAGTGGGAGACAGACAGGGATGAGCCACTTACAGATAACAGTTGGGTCAAGGTCCAGTATAAAGGTCACTTCCCAGGAATGGAATACAGGGTTTATTATGGAGGCATTGAACTTATTTTGAGAAATCCCAATGGAAAAAAAGAAGTCCAGTGATGACTGTTTTGTTTCTGTTTCTGTTTCTGTTTTTATAAACAAAGTTGAGTATGCCATTAAGACAAAGAAGAGAAAGAAGATAACTCTCTTAGCCAAACTGGCATATTGTGCAGGAATTCTTACAGGAATAGATGCTTGCAGAAAAGATATCCCCTTACTGTCTCCATCCTGAAAATAGGGACAGAGACTGAGAGGGGGGATACATCTGGTTGATCATGAGATTGGAATTTAAATCAGACTCCACAGCCTGAGCTCTCGATGTCAGGGGGTACAGTTGGCTTTCCTTGTCTCCAAGTTCTAGAACTGGAGACTCAACCAGTTAAGGATTGGGAATATTTGAAAAAAATAGTTGCAGCTGTATCAAGCATATGCAGACTTTTTCTTGACATTTTTTCCCTAGACCATACAGTACAGTGATGATTCACACAGTATTTACATTGAATTAGGAATTACTTAGAGATAATATGAAGCAATAGGAGGAAGTGTGTAGGCTATACACAGATATGATGCCATTTTAGTGGGGGACTTGAGCATATGAAGATTTTGGTAACTGAGAGGTGTCCTGGAACCCATCTCTGATGGGCACAAAGACAACTGTCCTGACTAGTTGGTCCAGGTTGCCCAAGGTAATTGTTCACAACACTGATCATCCCTGTGCTTGCCCTAACTTGAACTAATACATGCATCTGTATTGGTCCTAGCCCCAGCCTCAGCTTCAAGGAGCTTGGGAGAGCCACAATGTCTTTTAGCATCTGCTATTAAATTTTTCCTAGACGAAAGATATCATGATAATTTTTCTCTGACTATTTAGCTTTTCCCATAATTATGCAGTTTAATTAAACCAGCAACCCACAGAATTCACTCAGCTGAGACTGATAACTGAGACTGATGTTTTTTAGTCTTGAATTTTTCTACATCAAGCTAATTTATGCCCACCTACAACGTATTGTTTCCACTTGTAAAATTGGATTAAAAAGAAATCCCACTCTATTTCTTACTCCTTGTGTGAATTTTCAAACTCTTGGGTGTATCTGAATCTTTGGCAGCTTTCCAGTCAATGAGATGCAATACATGGTCCCTTAACGGAGGAATGGCTTCATTTATCTAATGGTTTCAGGAAATTCAGTACTTGGTCTGCTGGCTCCAAGGCAGAAACCTCATGGCAGAAGGACCTGGCAGAGCAAAGCTGCTCAGTTCATGGCAGCCAGGAAGCAGAACAAAGTAGCAGAAGTACAGAAAAAGGGGAAATGTCACGTCTCCATCATCCAACTCAGGTATACCCCGTAGCATGCCTTACCAATCTAACAGGCATTTCTTAACCCAAGAAGTTGACAAATCAGGATTAATGGCTATAGTCTTCAAGGGAGATTCCTGGGCTCTGGGACAGAGTTGGTGTGTCTTTGAGTTGGTGTCTTTGAGAAAGGCACACAGTGAATGAACCCCCAAGCCTGATGTGTGAAGGGGTGGTCCCCAGGGTGGTGATATTGAGAGATGGAGGAACCTTAGAAGGTGAGGCACAGGGAAGGCAGACAGGCCATTAGGCCTTGATGGGATACTGCAACTCTGCCACTCCTCTTTCTCTCTTTGCATCCTAGAACCAACAAGTGAATAGGTCTGCGCATGGACTGACACCTCTGCAACCATGAGCTGAAATAAACCTTTACTCCTTTTAAGTTATTTTTCTCAGGTATTTTGTCACAGTAATGGAAAGATGACTACCACTGATAGAAAAATAAGATACCAACTGTCTTTGCTGCATCATACATGCTCAGTAAATAGTAGTCAGTATAAAACATCACATGACTGAAAGAAGTGCAATTTGTGTTCTGCCCACTGCAGCAGAATAGGAAGTTTTCTTTCATACATCCTCTGAGGCAGCTATTTTATAGCCGTTTTTCTGGGGAACCAAGTCTTGGAAATGCTAAGGGGAACTCAGGCAAGGTCTCATGACCAGTAACTGTGCTTCAGTATGGTAATAAATCAAGTAGGAGAGCTACACAATCTTACCAGCATTTAAGTTCTCAACCACCAGTATCCCCTTAACTCTCCTACTTATTTGTTTTAATTGCTTTGAAGTTAAGTATCAAAAAATAGCACAATGCTTCCTGGGCAACAGTTGTTTTACTCTATATAGCTGCAACCCAATACTCTGGGTTTAGTGAAGTAAATGAATGTCTCAACCAAGATTTCCTCCAAGATCTGATTAGTTTTTTAAGAAATCCCATTTTGGGACTGACACCTCAGTCTGCCTCTGGAATGTCAGTATAGCATGAGGCAGAATGAACTCTCGCTGTAACTAAGGTTATCTGTTGCCTCCATGTGAGCAGATAGCTTGCTTCCTACTGCTTCTCTCTTCTGAAGTAGTTCAGGTTTTCAGTCCCACTCCTGTTTAAATTGGCAACCAAAAGCTTTTATGTCTGGTTGATCTTCAAGAGTTTGAAAGCTTTTACTTTTCTATGTGGTTTTCACTAAAAAACAATTAAATTAGGGCAATTATTGTTATGAATCCTTAAAGTATGATGTAGCTTCTGCTTGCCCTGTCCCCTTAAACTGTCAGACTGTGTCCTGTTTTCTCTTGGCATTCTACGATTATGTCTTCAAATTGCTTATTTCTTTCTTGTAGCACCTAGCACAAACTCAATATTTTTGAGCACGAGAAGAAAACTAAAATAGTTCTCCATTAAACTTTTTATTGATCAAAATTTGAATTTTAATTATCTGAAATGCTGATATTTTGTTACTTAAAATTCAAAGGTGTAGAGACAGATAATCATGTGAGGATATAGTATATACTGATTGAAATTAAGATAGGCTTCTTAAGCTGTGTTATGACTCAAAGAATTTGCTAATTAACCAAAAGTTTTATGTGGCTTTGATTCTGTAGTGCCTGATCTTCCTTTCCACTGAAAGTTCAGACCCAAATAAAGAGTAAAATTAAAGTGTCTGGCAGCGATTCAATGAATCTGTAATGAACACCTATACTCTTGGTCCCTGTCAACTGCATGAATATTGGAAAAGCAGATGTAACTATTAAAATGAAACAGAACGTCCTAGTTCTCAGCATTTTGCCATACAGAAAGCTACTACTGTTAGCTTGAATCACCACCATCATCATCACCTTTATTGCAACCACCTCCATGACCATCATCGCTGCCTCCACATCACCACCACCACCGCTGCCACCTCTGTCATCCTGCTTCCAGAATCTTGGTCCCTAAAGCAGTGTTATAAGCCATCATGGTACAGTGACTTCATTTATGAGTTCAGTGCCTATTACTTGAGAAAAGAGGCTATCTATTATTCAGCAGGAAAGTGGGCTCCTGGTGAAATAGCACAATCTAAGAACTTGAATGTATCTGTTTTTGTAAATGAAATGTTAAGATGAATGGGAATGGAAATCCTGTGTAAATGAGGATCTGAATTTCACAAACCTCTTGGAAATGTTGCTGACGTTACCCGTTATCCTTATAGACAAGAAGGGAAATATATGTCAGTCATTATAGTTGCAAGTTTGTCTCCAGGGTTGTGCTTGGGAGTGGTGTCCTGTTGAAATGTTTTCTCAAACTTTGAATGAACATGGTTACCAATTGTACAGGTAAAATGAGACATGCTGGATGAGAAAAGTTAGCTATTAAAGATCTCAAGACCTTGAATATTGAAATGTAATTCATAAAATAGTACTTGAAGGAGACAAATATTACATTTTGCCTCTTGGGTACAGATCCCAAAATGCACAAACATAAACATGTTCACGAAATATTTTATGGTTTTAGAGTAAAGTTCACCAGGCTTGACGATAGGATCTTGCTGAAAAGTAAATAGAAATCACTCTGGAAAACAGTTTGAAATTTTTCTTAAAAATTAAACATGCAGCTACCATATTTCCCAGTAACTGTACATGTAGGCCTTCGCCCTAGAAAAATGGATACATGTTTACTAATCACCTAAGCTAGAAACAATCCAGATGCTTTTCAAAAGATGGTTGGTTGAATAAACTGACACATCTTATCCCATGGACTATTGCTTAGCAATAAAAATGGTCAAAGTTATTGATACAATTTGGATGAAGCTCTAGAGAATTATGATGAGTGAAAAAGCCTATCAGAAAGGTGCCTACTATATATAATTCCATTTATATAACATTCTTGAAATCACAAAATTATAAGGAGAACAGATTATTGGTTACTAAAGATGGGTGGGAAAAAATAGGAAGAATCATAAAAGGGCAACGTGAGGTACCCTTGTGCTCATAGAAAAGCCCTGTTTGTTGACTGCATCGATGTTAATATCCTGGTTGTGATATTGTACTATAGTTTTGCAAGTTGATACTCCTGGAATGGACTAGGTTAAGAATACATAGGATCTCCTTGTATCATTGCAATTGCATATGAACCTACAATTACTTCAAAATAGAGAGCCAAATTGATACATACACAAATGGAGTTATTCTTTACCATACTGACTTCCACAAGTCATGTAGATGTGGACTACCTTGGTTGGTCAGCGAAGAAGAGATGTGATTATCTTCCATTCTGTGCTGGACAGACAACATCTGAATATCATGTGAGAATCACATTTATAGACAGACACTGAGAAATGCAGTGAATCTGGAAAACAGTTGACAGCAAGCAAAAACAGTTGAAAATTCTGTCAAATGAAGAAAGATTGAGGGAGTTGTGCTATTTAGGTTGGAGATGAAATAACTCAGGTGGCACACAAGAATTGGCTGCAAAATCTGAAGGACTGTTGTTCTGATGACTGATTTGACTTCTTTCTTCCAGGAGGTTGAACAACAATGTGTAGAAGTTGTGTCAAAATATAAAAGTGGCTTCACATAAGACAGGACAGCACACAGGTTTCCTGTTACAGGAAAGATGAACCTCTCCTATGAAGAAATAATCATTTTGGCTTATGTTTTTGTCTTCCGTAAGTTTGGCTTTCGTGAGTCAGGTTCCTTGAGCCCATTCAGCTCAAATACAATGAGAGAGTGAAATTGTGGACCTGTTGAGTTGAGAATCAGTTCTTGAGCACTGGAGAGCTCATGATGTCACTGATGCCCCAGGAATCTGAGCTTGGTGATAAGGATCTAAGTCTTACCACCTGCATCTCATTTGCCAAACATCGCTTCAGACATATCAGCGGATCCTCTCAGGACTAGAAAGTTTGATTGAATTGGCATACATTTTTAGTCGAATAAGACCACCTTCTAAAACTCACCCAAGAAGAAATCTGAGTTGTGAAACACCATGTGTAGCATCAAGTACCCTCAGCGAAGGGAAGGAAGCCATGTTGTGTTCCTAAGAGGCTTCCTACCAGCTGCATGAGCTACACCTGTGTGTCTTTAGTCATCTCCCACCTATTTGTATTTAAGTTGAAAAAGCCCACAGCTGTCCTCTTCCACTGACCTGCAGGAGTCAATTTGCTTAGCTCTGACCTAAAGAGTCAGAGTCAGGCTTCTCTTTTGTGACATCTTCCATGACACGTGACACCCTTATTTCCTCTTTGCCCCATGAGGGCCCTTCTCTGTAGAGGGAAGAAGAGTAGGTAAGTAATTCACCCACCTTGCAGACTGACAGTGAGACATGTAAGTAAACAGGAATATAGTTGCCTTTCTGTCTTGAAACAATTTCCCCCACTTTGTTGCTGGTGAATCATGCAGGATTGGCTCCTACATCAGAATGCCAGGACTGATAACTCTCATTGAGAGTTTGGGGATCCTGTGAGCTCTGTTTTGCACCTTTTAATCAGTTTTTATATTCCCCTTTCTCTGTTTCTATTAAAAATAAAAGCCTGTAAATGCAACTTTATTACTAAATTTTTTAATAAAAGTGAATTTATGTAATCTAGGGAAGATTTCCTTTTTTTCCGAATGCTCTTGCCATTTTCCCTTGACAAAGGAGCACTTTCCTGGTAACTTTCACAGGCAGTCAAAATTGCCCATTATTTTCCTTGACAGTCTGGTCACTGAGGATGTTAGAAACTCATTTGATGATTCAGATCGGAGACACCAACAGTTTCCCAGCAGCATAAAGCACAGCTCTTGATCCCGACACATTTTATTCATCAGGCATTAATGGAGTCCAGGTATAAGCAGAAGTCTGTGCTAATTCCCACATGGTAGCAATTTCTGTCATTAGCTACAGATTTAGGTAATATTTTCCTCTAATGCTAGGGAGGCCCTGAACTACCTTGGCTGGCTTTGTAAGTTTCAGAAAGCCAAACAGAATATAGGGAAGGTAAGCACATTTTTTGATTGTGATTTAGGTCCCATATTTGTTGATTTTGAGTTAATCAAAAAGGTGAGGCTGAGTTAGTCAGCTGAATATTCTGGAAAACGAGACCAACTTCCTGGAAGTGAGAGGCTTTCCTTACAGGTTGGTGAAGTAGGTGGCTGTGTTGAGAAGCCCATGTGCCTGCGAACTCTGGGAGACCTCTAGGAATGGTGGGTGCCCTGTTGGACGTGAGAGTGGTCTCCAGGTGAATGCCAGCGCAAAAGCTCGGACATTGGTCATGCAGCCACAAGGAAACCAGTTCTGCCCCCAATCCCGGTGATCTGGAAGTGGATTGTTCACCAGTTGAGCTCCAGATGAAACTGCTGCTCACTGACTCCTTGATCACAACCATGTGGGAACCTGAGCAGAAAACCCAGCTTAGCCAGGCCCAGGCTCCTACCCTATGGATACAGTGAGATAATTAATGTGTGTTCTATGAGGCTTCCAAGATGGTGGCAATGTGCTCTGTAGTGGTAGATAATTCTCATGAGAACTGTGGCTTTGAATTCCCAGCTCCTGTCATGTAGATGGCTGGGTCCCTCTTTGGAACTGTCCTCAAGCAAAGCTGGCCACCCCCCCCACTTCATGTCTCCTTCTTGAGGACAGCCAGAGGCCAGTGAGTGGCCCTTGGGGGACAGGAAGGGGTGAAAGGCATTGCCTGCATGCTGTAAGCAGGGATGGGTCTGAAAGATTGGCTGGAGCTGTCCATGGAATTGGCTGTGGCTTTTTTGTGACTGGAAGTTCAGTCCCGCCCTCTGCCTAACTCTATTTTCTTTATTCTCTTTGTTTTTTGTTTTTTTCTTTTTATTGAGGTTATTGGTACAATCTAGGTATACAATACAATTACATTCATCATTGGGATTCTGTACCTTTACATATTAGGTCTTGATTCTCATTTTTCCCCTTGTCCCTGTCCTCCCTTCACCCCCTCCTCCCCCCCCATTTACAAACACTTTATTTCCATTTTTTCAGTTTCCCATATATTTTTCCTCTCCCTTATTACCTTTCCCCCACCCTTCCCACTTTCCTTACACCTTTAGCCCTTTACTTCCTATTTCACATTTGCCTTTGTTTTGATCTTGAGACCACAACAAGTGGTGTAAACCTCTCCCTCAGATCTGTTCCCAGGGAAACTCACCTAAAACACCTGCAACTGCTTTCATCAATACGTCACACATTGTCAGGTGGAGCCCTCTAAAGCCTGAAGCCTGAAGGAAAAGACAACCAAAAGACAAATAGGTGCTGGTGACCTTCTTTTAATTTGCTATGTTTTATAAACACAGATTTCCCCATTATTTTTCAATAACCTTTCAGAGAATCCTTTAAAATTTAGCATAAATCACTGAGATGATCTCCAGAGATGATCAAAGTTCATGCTTTTTATTTTACAGAATGGAAAATGGAGTCCTGCTCTGTGTGTGTGTGTGTGTGTGTGTGTGTGTGTGTGTGTTCTAGATGGTTGTCCTGCTAATTCATTCATGCCATCAACAGATTTTTTTTTCAGCACTGGAGCTGGCTTCTTTGTTGGCTGTGTAAAATGTGCAGGCTGATACAGCCTGTAGCTTCCTGATGTGACATCATCAGAGGCTGTACAGGGCTACCTGGGAGACTATCAGGACCAGAGACCACTCACTACCTCTCACTGTGGTTCTACCCCATGTCCACTCTCTTAGTACCTGTTGCTCCTCTCCTGGGGAAGTTGCATAACCCTAACTCAGACTTGCTACGGACCGTAGGGCAGCAAACACTGGATTTCACGAGGAGATACAGGTTCTCTGAAAGGTGGGAGCAGGTTCGGCGATGACAGTCAGACAAAAGCACTCAACACCGAGGTGAAGTTTGCAAATGCTGCTGCAATTTTATTTCTAACTCTAGGTGTTTATATACTAGTTTCAAGGGCACACCTCAAGAGTGATTTCAGGCACAGGCAGGCATGAGAAAGATAGACAATAGTACTGTAAAAACTAAGACCACAAGGTCAAGTTAAGACCACACCTATATACCATCACAAAAGCTAAGACCATTAAGTCAAGGTAAGACCACACCTATACGCAGTCAGAAGGGGAACTTTGTAAAACAAAGGACTGGCTTCAGCATGTCACCTTCAGGATCACCTTCAGGACTTCACAGTCCGGGGCTCAGGGTCAGCACTTTGGCCGCCCGTCCTCTTGTGCCTCAATACCTCCCCATCTCTAGGAACATCTAATTGTTCCTAACCTTTCCTGGGCCCAGAATACAATTCTACAGATAATGAACAAATAGTAATAAAGACAAAATAGAACAGAATTATAGATGAACCCAATGTCCCCAAACTGCAGGCAGAGAGGCCAGCTATTCTCTTCACGGCTGACTTTGCATGCGGTGTGTGCCAAGGACCTCCAGGAGGCTTAACCCCGTGGGGACGATACCTCTGGTCTGGTTTCTGCCAGGTGACCGGCATTGTCACACAGACTCTACTGGAGTGGTCGTGGCACAGACTCACCAATTTGTCCTTAAACTCTAATGTGTCATGAAAAATGAAGCTAGAAGTGATGGTGGAAATGCATTTTCTGGGCTCAGGGAAAGAGAATCAGAAATCTGGCAGTAGGGAAAGAGACAATGATTTTCTTACCACCAACAAAACCAGAACTTTGGTGCAGAGTTCAGGAAATGCTAAATGTCAAAGTGCAGTTCATTATATTTTGAGGAAAAAATAGGGATACAGGAGGACACACATTCCAAAGTACTATATTGAGGCCCGGGGAGTTAGCTCAGGGTTCCACCGCCTGCCTTGCAAGTGCAAAGACCTGGGTTCGACCCCTGGTACAAAAAAAAAGTATGATATTGACACAGAAAGATGATTAACTCCAGGGTAAGGACAGTAAGACTCAGAAAAGAACAAGGAGCACTTTCTGCTGTTTCTCTCAGAGGTGTGATATGCTTTGAAACAAATCTCTGTAATTTTAGCTGATGATATATCAGGCCTGGAATCTCTGACTTTTTATTGTGAATGATTAATTACCAAATTTTTGAATTGGCTTGGGCTTTTTATTGGTTAACCCTTAATCATTATTTTGACAAAGCGCTTTGCCCCTGACAATTTAGTAAAAGCCAACAAAAAACAAACAATAGAAAACAAGTTCTAAAAACCAAGCCCCAATGTTGTAAGCTGGCAAAGACTTAAGGAGGTGAGGAAGGCGGATCCCTGCAGAGATCCTGAACATTGGCCATGTACCTGTTAAAGTTAGAAGGAGTAATGCTGCCCACAGAAAGAGATGAACTCTACACTGATGAAAAGAACTATGTTTTATTTTCCTTATCCAAGTTGTAAGTAAGATGATTTACTTTGATTTTGCCATAATGATCATTGTCACCTATACCGTGCTTGCTATGGGCCTGGCACCATCCTAAACACTTTACAAACACTAATTCAGTTAATCTTCACAATGGTTCTATCCAGTAGCTACTACTAAAATAATTGACAGAGAAATGACCACAAGTGTGTTTGAATTGTATACAGCTTATACTTAAGTGAAAGGATTTGAACTTCTTAACTTGTGCTTTGGAAAGACAAGTGATTTGTTTTTACAAATTATCTTTTATTTTTGCTTTTATTTATTTATTTATTTTGGTACTGGTGATCGAACTCAGGTCCTTGTGCTTGCAAGGTAGGTGGCAGAGCCACTGAGCTAAATCCCCAGCCCTTACAAGTTATCTTTGACATCCTGCATTTGCTGATAACTTTCTTCCTTTGGAAAGTAATCACTTTTACATGTGGGTATTGTATAAAATACATGCCTGTTCTAGACCATTCAGGGACCAATTACCAAAGGTTTAAAATAGCCCAGGCTCATTGTCTCTTTTTTCCCTCTCTCTGCTGCCCACCCTCTGGTGCCCCTTTGTTCCCAGACATGTCCCCTTGTTGAGCAGAAACTCAAATCTGTCAGACACGGTTACCTGTTCCCTGCTCTGCTGCAGACCAAGTGGGAGGCCTCACCAAGGGCATTTCCTGTCTTAGCCTTGTCCCTGTGCCACAGAGGCCTGGATGCTGCCTCGGAGATCCAGAGACCCCAAACTGCTAGGCAACAGGAGAACCTTGCTAGCTCTCCCTTTAATTTACCACCAAGAAGTTCCTGGCAAAACACCAATTTTGTGTAATTAGACTGAGCGATACAGCATATTTGCTGTCACCCAGCATGTATTTTTAACCTATTGTTGTTTACCAGCCACCTGTTACTGCGTGCTATCATTCTGTGTTGAATACTGAAAAAACGTAAGTCCCTATCTCTGCCAGAGAGGAGTGGTTGGGCAGAAAAAGTAGACACAACTGGACAAAATGAGAACAATATATGTTTTCATTCTATCTTTTCAGTTTACTATGGCTGCTATTATAAATTATCCTAAATTTAGTGTCTTAAAACAGTATAGATTTATTATCTTAAAGTTTTAGAAGTCAGAAGTCCAAAGTGGTCTCAATGGACTCGAACCAGTGTGTTGTAGCCACTTTTCCACCACTGAAGCAAGACATCCAACACCCAGAACTGAAAGGAGGAGAAGTTTATTTGGGCTCAGTTTCCGTCCATGGTTGGCTGTCTCCAAGGTAGAAACAAGATGGCAGAGAGGCATGGTAGAGGAAAAGGCACTCACCCATGGCAGCCAGGAAGCAGAGAGGACTGCTGGGGACAAAATACATCCTTGCAGGTCACATCCCTTGTGACCTTCCTCCAACCAGGCCCCACCTTCTAACAGCATATTCAGTTATGAACTTGTCAATGAATGAGTATAGCGCCCCAGTGATTCAACACAGGAGAATCCAACACAGGACAATTGAGGGGGGCACTTTAGATCTACTCCATAGCAGCAGAGCAGGATCCTCACTTGGAAGCTCTAGAGAAGATGCTGTTTTCCTGTCCTTTTTAGTCACTACAGCTGCCTGTGTTCCTTGGCTCGTAGTCCCTCTTTCACCTGCCAATGTTGTGTTGCTGAGATGCGACGGCTTCTGCTTCCTCGTCCACATTTAAGACACTTTGTTATGAGCTCAATTCCAGCCAGGTGATCCAGAATAATCTCCTTATTTATGATTATCCGATTAGCAGTGCTCATCCTATTCACAACCTTAATTCCCACTTGTCATGTAACAACACATTCACAGGTTCTAGGGATTAGGACTGATACTTTCGGTGAATGGGGATGGGTATTTTACCTATCATACTTAGCATTTATATTTTCACAGAGTGTCACATAGGTCAGTGGATATTGCAATTTGAAAAAGAATATAAGAGGAAGAAAACAGCCCTGCCACATCTCAGTGCTCATTGATTCAAAGACCTGATTACCCGCTTCTGTGCCTAGACAGAGGCTGCCATTTGTAATCAGGAGCCTCCTCCATAAGTCAGTTGAGTTAGAAATGGGATCCCTCTGACCCTGCCACAGAATTCTGCTCATTCTATGTACCATCAAAGTGAGCATCAAACACACCTAATCTCTCATTTATGCAGTGTAGACAGGATAGCAACTGAATTAATTTCTTTTTCCTTTCCACTCTTTCTGATGATTCACATTTATCTGGGGTGCTAAAGACCCAAACTGCATGAATTTTTTCAAAGTCATCAATTTGTGCAGTAGATAATTTTATGTGTCTGACAAATGTCAGCCATGGAACCAGATGCTGGGAAAAACACTGAGAACAAACCCACTGGGTTCTTGGAGATTTCAACTTACTGAGTTGTATTCTTAGAAATTTCGACTTTCTGAGGGTCTGTTAGAGATTTTATAAGCTGTATTTATAAGGGAATTAGTGAAGAAGGGTTTACAAGATTAGGAGGATTTAGAAAGGTTGAAAAGAATGAAGAAGACTTTTCAGGGACAGGAAGAAAAGTTGAATAAAGCCACTGAGGCAGAAATACATTTGGGACTTGTCCCCATATTTCTATCTCTCTGACTTCTGATTCCTCTGCTGATTCCCGTGAGGTGATTTTTCAAGCCCACGCACTCAAAATCAAAACAGAAGTGGTAAGAGATTTATCAGAAATCTGGCTTTAGGAAAAAAGGCCATGATTGTGTTATTATGAAGAAAGGCAGAGCTTTGGTGCCAAATTTGGAAAATGGTGAATGTCAGAGGGTAGCTCATGACATTTTGTGAGGAAAAAAAAAATGGGGACACACATTCCAAAGAAATGATACAGAATGTTGGGCAGTTTCAGGGTGATAAGAGGAAGTTGCAGAAGAGAACGGAGCACTTTCTGCTGTCACTGTAAGATATTAAATGACATTTTGAAATAAATCTCTATAATTTTAGGTGGATAGCACATTAGGCCTGAGCTTCTGGTTTTTGTTTTTGTTTTTGCTTTTTTAATGATTACCAAGTCATTCTATTGGTTTAGGCTTTAAAAAATGTATTGACCTTTTATAATTATTTCGACAAAATATTTTGTCCCTGACAAATTCATCAAAAATGAAAAGACCAATGAACAACAACAAAAATCCAGCTTGATCTTTGTACAACTGTTAGAGATTTCAGGAGGTGAGGAAGGAGGAGGCTCCCACAGAGACCATGAGGTTGGCCTTACCTGTGCTAGTTAGGGATCCTGATGTGGACTACAGAAGTAGATTTGGCACAGTATTAGTTCATAACTGACTTTTGTCCCAATGGGATGTGGTCAGGGGGCCCTGTTCCACAGAGCCATTTGGGGGTTCAGTCTTCTTCTATGATGAGGCACAGCCACCTTTAATAATGGCCTTGTAGTAACCTTGACATTGGCCCTCAGACAAGCACCAGGGCAGAGAGAAGTTCTGCTCTGAACTGGCCTAGACCAGCAGGGACATAGGACCTCTGCTCCTTTTCCTTTTGGAAGAATACATCAGTTGGTTCCGTCTAACTCTAAGAGGACTGGGCACATAGATTGTGATCTCAGGAAGAGGAGCCAGTTTAGTAACCATGGAGTTAGCCTGTGCTTCAGTAATCTCCAGATTTCTAAGTTTTTGACAAAAAGAAAACACTGTCATAATCATTTGGTTGCAAATCCCGTCTAGTGGGTCAGCAGCTTCTCTTTACTTACACTTCTCGGTGTTTAAACATGGATTTATCGAAAGGAGAGCAGAAGGCTCCTTGGAGCCTTCCAGGCAGACATTAAATGCATTCCAGGCGATACCCACTTTGGGGTAACTGTAGGCCCTAACCCTACACCCTCGCTCGCATCAAGTTTTATCCAAAGGAGACTTCATTGAACATGAACAAAAGAAATGCTCAATGTGTCACAGTTTGTCATAGCAGTCCCTTTCACTGTGTGGGGGCACTGTGCCACACCTAAAAGCATGCTTTTGGACATTGGCAGCATGTTTGCCCACTGTGTTCATACAGAGCAAAGCTTACGTGTCACTGCTGGTGTCTGAACATCAAGGTGACTCTCCTGGTAACAGTTACCTGCCTGGAAAAGCAACCTAGCAGAGCCACCCCCACCTGCCATTCCCCTCTGCCTGGCACACGTGGTCAAAGCTATTGCCTGTCCTGCTTCGGAGGCAGCCCCATGGATCGCAACCACTTTCTCTGCTCAACTTTGCCCCGCTGTCTGTTGGGTCAGAGAGACTGGAATTAGCACCGGTAGGCTATTTTTAGGAATATTTGTTATTTGTTAATTTTGAGACTCTTTAGCAGGCAGCAGCACTTCCTCCAGGTAGTGGAGATAGAGGGCCCAGCTCCTTGGGTCCCCAGTCAGCCCCTCCTCCCTCCACACACTCTACCTGAGGTGCTATAATGAGAAATATGAGGGTCCTGGTCATCTGGGAGGGAATCTGGGCCACGACAGACAGCAGTTTCCTACGGAGCTGAGAGGAGCTAACGAGCGAGGCAGAGAAATAAATAGGTCGGTCCTCACTCACTCCACTGAACAGTGTTCCTACTAAAATAGACCTATCAGAGGAGACTTCTCCCTTGTAATTGCCACCGACATATCTATCACATCACAGACATTTCTATGAAAACCTGACCCACCGATGTAATTAAAGAAGGAAAAGGGGATGCATTTATTCATGGAGGTCACCCATCAAGGTCGCATTTAACTTCCATTGGCAACCATCACTGCTTGTCACGATGGCTGGACTCTGTCTTCCTCCACAACAGCCCTTTTGCCTCCAGGGAATGTGCTTGCCTCTCACAGGCACACGGGAGCTTCCTGCAAGGGTCTAGCCCTATAAGTCGATAGATATCACTGTATTCACAGAACCCTACCTGTGTGACTTTGCCTTAATTACTGGACCTCTCTGAGCCCACTGCCCCTCTATAGAATGGGAACAATAATCCTCACTGGCACCATAGTGCATGGAACAGACAAACAAGAAATGGAGCAGAGGAGGTGCTCATTAAACACTGGCTTATTTCTGTCCTTTACATATCCTCTTTCTCCTTCCTGCTCCTTTCTCTCTTCTGAGGAGCACCGAGTAGTTCTATAAACAGAACCCTAATGACTGAACTTGCTGACAGCTGGGTTAAAACTGCCCAGATGGAGAGAGTATGGATAGCTGTATATTGTGTGTAAAAGCAGAGAGATCTGCTCTGCCAGAAGACTCAATTTTGCCTTAGACATGAGGCAAAAGCGACAGTGGAGCTATGAAAGAAGGCACACCTGCAAGGCGGTCTTGGGGACCCCCAGGGACATCTCAGCCAGCGCCCACCCTTGGCCTCCAGCATGCGCTCTCTTGGCTCCTCTCACTGCCGCTGCTCCTCTCAGCTCCTTTGACAGCTTAGCTTCCTCGTCCAAACTTAGATGCTGCATTTGTGCAAGCTGTGGCCTCAGGCCCTCTGTGCGCCTCCCTCTGCATTTTCTCGAGGCACACGTCTTCCATATGAAGTGCACTCTGATCACGTTCAGATTTGCCTCTCCAGCCCAGACCTCCTCTCTGAGCTCCAGACAGGTACAGGGCAGCTCCCAGATGCACCTTGGTGGAAATGAACCACTGCTGCTCCTCCACCAGACCTGGTCCTGCTGCAGCTTCTGCTGCCTGATCCAGGACCTTGCCTCGGAATGATCACCCCCCCCACTCCCCCACCCCCATCTTCTCTCAGTCATCACTAATCCAGCGGCAAATTCCAGTTGCAAAGCTGCTCAGCCCTGGGGCTGCCATGACCATGACCGTGACCTTCCACCCTGCATTTGCACTCCCCAGACTCACTGGGTGCTCCTTTCACCCTTCCCTAGTCACTTCCTGCTGGAAAGGGATTCCTGCTGCCGTGAGGATGAAATTCCATTCCATGCCCATAACGTGACTGACAAGGACATGCCTGAGCTTGAGCCCTCCTCAGCTAGCTGCGATCCTGATTGTCTCTCCTCTCTTCCTTGGTGATAGACAACTGACATTTGTTGTCACCGCCGGTTATTTATTTACATATTTGCTTATTTGCAATACTAGGAATCAAACGCAAGGGGTGCTTTACCACTGAGCTACATTCCCAGACTTTGAAATGTTTATTTTGAGACACGTTCTCATTAAGTTGCCCAGGCTAGCCTGACACTTGTGATTCTCCTGCCTCCCCCTTTCAAGTAGCTGAGATTACAGGCCACCACGCCTGGCCACTTGCTTATGGTTTTAATTGTCACATAATAACTGTTCATCTTTATAGGGAACAACATGACGTTGCAGTACTCATGTACACTGTACAATAAACCAAATCAAGGTGTTTACCATAGCTACCACCTCAAACGTTTACAATTTGTGTGTGTGTGTGTGTGTGTGTGTGTGTGTGTGTGTGTGTGTGTTGAGAGCACCTAGAATCCCCTTTTCTAGCACAGGTATTTTTAATCTGAAAGGCACCATTCCTTCCCTCACCTCTGAGCCTCGGTGAGGGTTGTCCCTGTCATGGTTTACAGCCAGATGTCCCCCTAGAGCCTCATAGGTTGAATTATGGGGATGGTACAGCTGCCCTGCTGTTAGGAGTCAGAGCTGGTCAGAAGTCATGGTCCTAGGGCCATGACTGGAGCGGCACACCTCCCTCCCATCTCTCCTCCCACTGGCCCTTAGCTATCATGATGTGAGCAGCTTTCCTCAGCCCAGGCCCTTCCGCCAGGCCTTACTGTCTCAGAGCCAGGCAACTATGGACTAAACATGTACGCCAAAATAAAATCTCCATTCCCTAACCTGTGAGTGTCAAGTATTTTGTCCCAGGGGCCAAAAGAAAAAAAAAATGACAAAGATAGTCCCTCTCTTCAAAACCCTCTTTATACTTTGATAGTTCCTGCTCATCTGCAAAATCTCAGAAACGACCATGTTCTCTTGTTTTCAAATATGTCTCCCACATTTCAACATCTCTGAAGTTGAGGTGCCTCAAACTGGTGTGGGCGGTTGGCTGGTAGCTGTCGGGATGTAGATGTTTGTCTGTGTGAGAATGCATCAACAGTGCCAGAGTCAGAGTATGCAAGATGCAGCTGGTGGTTTAGCAGCAAGTCCTGGAGACAGCATGGGGGGCCCCTTGTGACCCCCAGGAAGCAAATGGCTGTGGTGTGGCACGGAGGAGGCAGCAGGTCATATCTGCTGAGCAATGTTCCCCAAGCAGGGGTCAAGAAGAGGTTAGCTCCACAAAATTGCACGTTTGGCTTAAGAGCGCAGTGCCGATAGCTTTTACTTCTTTTATGGATTCTTTTGAGAAATATCATATCATCGGTGCTGTTAATGGTACAGAGAATGATACTATGTGGAAAAGCCAGGGCACCCACAACTCTGCCTTGAAAGCAATTGGACTGGCTCAGTATAAAGAAATTCTAGGAATTCCTTAGAAACATAACTGTCGTGTTCACATTTCCTCTCTTAGCTATGTACAAAATAATACTTGACCAAAGTCTATGCCAAATTAAAGTGAACTGAATGCTCTATGTCCTAAGAAAGCCTCTTCACATATTTAATTGGAAGCATTTTTCCTTTCTTGATGGTGCCTACGATAATAGCAGGTGTTACAATCGGTGACATCTTTGACTTAATGAAGCACAGTGGTTCCTAAAAGCATCCTTCACAGACACCCTAAATTAGTCCTGGCGATTGCTTTATGGGCTTCCTCACATCCCAGTAGCTCCTTACACACTAGTAATAACTGCACTAAATAGTAAAGTGTCTAATTAGCCATTTAATGTCCATGAGGCTGGAAGCTCCATATGAAAAGGGACTGTGTCTCTTCTATCCCCTGCTTTCTCCCAGCAGCTAGCACGTAGAGGATGCCTGAGTGATATTGTTTGTGTCAGGGTGCAGCTCAGTGGCAGAGCACTTGCCAGGCCTGCACCAGTGTCCCTTTTCCACCCCCAGCACTGCTGTTTGCATGGATGAACGGTTCGATCAGAACGATCCTCGCATACTTTGGGAGGCACAGAAATAGCTGTGCCCAAATGTCCCATGACACGACCCAGGCCATAGAGCGAGGGAATTGTCAGAGTGGGGAAGGATCAGGGCTGTGCCAGGGGAGTGTTTAGCCTCTGGGAGGCGGCGAAACTCCTGCAGGAGCAGTGAGACACTGTAACACCAACCCACCGCAGCACGATGGTAGATCACCGCTGTCTGCTGGGTCTCAGGGCTCGGGTCTGCTGGTACCTCGGGACGCACACAGCATCCATCTGGAATCGCCTGTTCCTGTGCTTGGGGGCTGAAGCTTAAGAATGGCAGAAGTCAGTGTGTGAAAATGTGCTGTAAACAATACAGCAAAAACATACACATGGACACACCTCTTCCCTCTTGAAAACATTTCTGTGTTTAGGAAGGACTTTCAGCTGATGTTTCTCTGGGTGGGGCTGGAGTCAGATAAGTAAGGAAGGGTAAGAAGAGACTGCGGCACATGATGATGCTTGGACACAGACCCCTGGTAGGCTGCCCAAGAGCTCCTCCGAGGCTGCTGGGCAGGACCTGAGGCCCTCCGCCTGCCTCCTGTCAGCTCTGAGTACTGCTGAGAAAGGTCAGCAATGAATCCTCAGCTCTGGCAGCTGGGAGCTTTCCTTCATGATGCCGCTAAGAAAACCAAGCAGTAAGACTCTTACCGTTCTGTGTCTGAGGAAGAGGAGGAGTTCTCCTCAGGGAGCCCTAGAATGGAAGCTGATGAAAGGACAGAGTACCATGCTCATGTGCGACGCCTACCCTCTGAGATTTGAACAAGACAGGCTCCAGTCCTACCCACCTATAGAGGGCGCCCTGTGCTCTGCCCAGACTCTGGGAACAGGAGGATGGGGGATAGGGCAGGCTGTCTCCTCTCCACCCGGCTCGCTCTTGTTCATCCTAGTGGGTCCTCTTTGTGAGCTGTCTCCTGCCTTGTGAGAGCAGCAGCTTTTTAGTCCACCTTCTGTATCTGTGAGTTCTGCATCTATGCACGCAACCAACTCTCAACAAATTCTTTAAGTTCCAGAAAGTTCCAAAAGGCAGAGCTTGCACTTACAGCATGCTGGGTGCTATGTTGCACACGCACCAATGTCTACCACGTCGCAGGCCTCTGTCTTGCTCCAGCACTCAATGTTACTTGAGCACTTTTCACCTATCTGCTCAGGTACCGTGTGGTTAAGATAGCTGTGTCTGTAATGAATGTGCAAAGACTTTTCTCTTGTCATTATTCTCTGAAAGATACAGTGCAACAACTGTTTGCATAGCATTTGCATTGCATGAGTATTGTGAGTAATCCAGAGATGATGTAAAGTACATGAGAGGGTGAGTGTGAATGAGATGTGAATATTGTGCTGTTCTATGGAAGGAACTTGGACATATGCAAGATTGCATAACTCCAGGGGGTCCTGGACCCACTCCCTCATGGCATGGAGGGTGGCCATGTATTGCACTAGGGGAACCTGAGCACCCCAGAGACCTCCGCTTCTTAGTTTCCTACAAACCTCCCTCTTCCATAAAAGCCTTTGCTACCATGTGGTGAGCTGGAAGGAATGTGCTTCCAACCCACAGACAAAGATTGAGAGCTGAACATTGGAGACTTGTTTTGCTGAAATCTTTGGCCAGTTCTGCAAATTCATTTTCTGTCTTTTTATTCAAATTAGTTCTGCTTTCTATAATCCCTAGACCCCAGATTAGCTCTACCCTCTTTTCCATAGCCAGTGGGTCCATGACTTTACTACCTACTTGTGATCATATGGGTAACCTTCCTGCTCAGTTCCCTTAAAAGCAAATGCAGCCTGAATTCACTAGGGTTTTAAACAATAGTTTCTCCTCTTGGTTGTATGCAGGGATGCCAGTCATCACCGCCAGAGCTAGGACTGGCCTTAGAGTTTTTCTATACACATCTCCCATTTCCCTGATTAAGAAAAAACACCTGAGGCTCAAAGATAAATCACACAGGATCACAAGATAGGAAATGGTTTAGCTGGGATTTGATTTTGGTCAGTAGTCATAAAGCATAGGTCTCAACCTGAGTGTTTTACTTCAAGTGGCAGGTGTCACCTGTGACTGTAGTGGCCAGGTGTGAGCACACTGACATGCGTGATGTGCATTGTGGGTTGTGTGAGGCCAGATCCCGCACTGGTGTGAGTAGAGGGAGAGGGAGTGAGGACACATGTGAGTGAGACCTTTTGGTATTTGTCTTTCTGTGCCCGTTTTATTTCATTTAACAGTGTGATCTCCAGGTTCATCCATGTTGCCATGAAGGTCAGGAGTCCCTTCATTTTGCTGACTAAATAGTATACCATTATGTACCATGTTTCTTTTTTCTTTTCTTTTTTTTTTTTGTACCAGGGATGGAACTTGGGACCTTGCACTTGTGAGACAGGCAGCAGAACCACTGAGCTAAATTCCAGGCCCCCCTTGTTTTCTTTATTCATTTGCAACATCTGATATAAAGAAATACTGTTGCAAATGTCACCTCCAAGGGCCACTACCCTCTGTACTTTTCTCCCACTTCTTTTTGCCCCACCTCTGCCTCCTCATTCTCTTCTCTGCAGCCCCTTAGACTCACCTCTCCAAGCCCACAGAAAAGGACCTCCAGACCCCATGAGCTACTGAGCTCCTGCTGCAAGGTTGCCATGATCCTGCCTGCTTCATCTCCCTTCTAACTCACCCTCAACCAGCAGGTGAGGTCCCTTCCCCCCAAGCCTGCTACTATTCTCATGTTTCTGTCTCAGTTTTGACAACACCATCTAGTTAATTATTCATGAAGCCCAGTACTTAAGTTCACTGGGGTCCAGACCAGAGCCAATCACAGTCAACCAAGTGCCTTAGAACAGAGTCAAATGGAATCTATGGCAATGATTTATGCTTCCTGTTACTGGGGAAGAGAGTAGCCATTTCTACTGCCTGTCTCAGGAAGACAAGGCCAGTTGAGGAGACCACAGTGAAGAGGGCACGGTAGCAAGAAAAGAAGCTCGGCCTCTCTCCAAGCAAAATTTGGTTTAACTGAACAGTATTAATTGTGCGCTGTGTGTTAGGCACTCACCATCCTGCTCATTGACTGTCACTTTTTGAACTTAGATTTGGAGGTAGCCTTATTTTTCATGTTGCTCCTGAGTGATGGACGTGATGATCTTCATAGAGAAGGGACAGGTGGGCCCCAAGTGGAAGTCAAGAAAGTAAGAGTTTGTAGGGGAAATAGCCAATTTCTTTTGAATCCTTTCATTTTGTTAAGGCAAAATCTTTATAAAATGCCAGCTCTCTTGGAGCCACATTATTGAGTATTGGTGGGAAGGCCATTCTTCCCATTTGGCTCAGGGGTGTAAGTCAAGTGTGAGCAGAGTCCTCCCCGAAGCCGCAATGGTCACAGCATCAATACCACAGAGAGTTCCGAGGGCAAAGGGATTTTAAGAATTAAGACGAAGACTTTGGAATCCAGCTTTTGTTCTGTGAATAGATTTTTGCTCCAGTTAATGCTCTTAGAGGATACAAGGTTTATATTTTATTGAGTAAATTGGAAATTTCCTATGCAGAGATGAATCACTCTTGTAGGAAATATCAAAGAACCATTCTTCTTCTTAGCATCTGTATTTTCATGCCCCAAAGTGAATTTCTCATCTTTCCCTCCAAGCCTGCTACTCTTCTCATATTCTTATCTTACTTTTGACATCACCATCCAGTTAATTACCCAGGATAAAAACCTAGGAGTATGGACAACACTTTCTTCTCTCTCTCTTTCATCCCCCTATCTCCCCAGCTCCCTATTACTCTATTCAGGTGTTTGCAGTTTTGCTGAGCTGTATTTCCCAAACTGATGCCTTATGAAACACAGAAGATATTACTGGAGGCACTATAAGAACAGCATTCTTTGGTCAATAAATTTGAGACCACATATTATATCCCCTTGTAGAGGGGTACAGAGTATATTAGCATATTAAAGATTATGAGAAATTCTGCAACTTAGAGACATGTTTAACTTTGCCAAAGGCAAAACTTTTTCCAAAGGCAAAACTTCCTCAACCATGTCACATTTCTCAGCATTCCTGTTAGTGTTCTGCATGGTAATAATTCATTACTAATTTGAAAAGTTCTGTTAAGACCCCTGCAGTGTCTCCCAGTGTTAGGTAGTGCCCCAGTCTCCTATAATTTTACTCTCTCATCTAGGCCAGTGTGTTAAGGCCAGTGTCTTAATTGTTCTCTTGGCTTTTAGTACCTGACAATTTTAGCTTATTCTTTTCTCTGCATTCTGAGTATATCCTCTCAAAATACAATTACAACTTTTCCCCCAACTCAAAAATCTTATGTGGTTTCTATACTATCAGCAAAATAAAATATATCTGCTTCATCTTTGAGTGTTCAAGTCAATGCAAACTGGAAACTGACTTAATTTGCCAACTCCTGAAGAAAGGCCAGGTGTCAAATTAGAGCAGCTGGAGTGAGAGCTATTTCCATAGAATAAACAAGGAGAGAAGACAAGGCCATCCTTGATGTCCAACGGAAGTATTGGGTTCTTGATAAAGATTTGCTAATACTGGTGAAAGACAACAAGCCACAGATTCATGGAGCTCAAAAGGTGCTACACTGCTAGGCGTATCAGATTCAATAATTGAAAACATAACAAAAAAGGAAAATCTTGGGAACAAAAAGATAATAAAGACAAGCATCACCTCTAGTAGAACAAAAGTAAGTATTATGGTAGGCTTCTGGGAAGAAACCATGAAAGCTGGAGACAATGGAGTGACAGTAGAGTTCCATATCTAGGAAAATATCTTTCAAAAGTGCGGGAGAAACAAAGAAAACCAAAACTGACACAATTCATTGCCAGAGGATCTACTTTACAAAAAAGGTTAAAGAGTGCTCTCAAGGCAAGGGAAATATGACAGCAACTTTCATTTATCTGAACAGTAATGAGTGCTGTAAATGGAATAATCCAAGGTTAAGCCATTTTATTATTTTAAAAATTGCTTTAAAATACAGCTGTCTGACTTAGTTACTTTTCTCATGGCTGAGACAAAATACCCAACACCCAAAGTTAAAGAAGGAAAGGTTTTATTTTGGCTTGTGGTTTGTATAGGTTTCAGCTCACAGTTGGCTGGCTCCAAGGCAGAGGGGCACTGCAGAGGAGAAACAGTTCATGGTGGGCAGGAGGCAGAAAGGCAGCAAAGTAGAAAGGGAGCATTTGACAGTAGCAGCCCTTGTTTGATCCCTTGGATTCTATACAGGCCACTTGCCCTTAGAGTGGGATACTGCTCACACTCAGGGTGGCCTTCCCATTATCCACACCCAGAACTATGACAAATCAATCAGTGGACTAATTTAGTCATCACACACTGTAATCCCAGCATCACACAGTGTAGATCCAGCCACCTCTAAAGAGCTCCACCTACAACTGCATAAGTATCTGGGGTGGGGGGACATCTAGACACAAGCTATAACACTGTCTAAAAATGTTGGTAGAGAACTAGGGTAGGAGCATGTGGATCTTATTTTGTGTGAAGCAAAAAATGAGCCAGCAGTGAGATTAAGGATAGATTAAGAAAAGTAAAATGTGGGACAGTTCCAAGGTCAGGACTTAAGCCTTGAATAATGCAAGGAGCTGGGTGATCCCAGACCAAGAACATTGGTGTGAGGACGGATGGTTTGTGGCCAGATGGCCCTGTCCACCCCAGAATTCTCCACTTTTGGACTCCAACATTTCTGTGTAGCCTTATTTTTCACTATTTCTCTTCCTTTATCAGCCCAAGGCTTTAGACAAGAGGATCCCTTGTTGACCACATGCCTTGCCCATTTTGGGCCCCATGTGTGACTTATATGATTCCCTTCACTTCCACCTCTACCTGTTGTATTCCCTTCATCTGTCAATAGAGTGGATGTATCTAACGACAAAGGACCTTTAGCTCATGTGGGGCTTATGTTCTCTGAGGTACTGTAAAGACTGAGACTAACTGGATGCAGACACAAGAACCTTTTCTCTGAGGTGACTTAAGCAGTATCTGCTTTCCAAAAGTCTTTTAGAACCACCAGGAATGTTGTGACCACTCCAGAAAGGGCGTTGGAGTAATCAGGAACCAAAGGAGATCCCACATGGAGAGAGATGGAAAAAGCTGTGGCTGGGCCACTCCCTCCAACTACCTGTCTTCTGTACATATGGCCATAGTGGACCTGTTTGTGCTCCTTCCTAGGATAGTGTGAGCTCAGTTGGGCAAGATGAAGCTACAGTTAACAAAAGTGGCACCTTGGCTTGCTGTCTGTGGCTGGAACAAAGTGCCTCAGGCCTGGTAAAGACAACAGGTTTGCTTTGGCTCACAGTTTTAGAGGTTGGGAAGCTCCAGGTCATGGTGCTGGCATCTGCTTGACTTCTTTTGAGGATGTTTCATCGTGGCACAGAAGTGGAAGGGGAAGTCGTGCACACATAGGGAGCATGGGAGAGACAGGAAGGTGCCAAGCTTGCTTTGTTAGAGCTCACTCTCTTGGTAACTAATCCAGCACATGAGACCTCACTCTTTCCTGCTAGGTCTCATCTCTTGAAGATCCCACTACTTCTCCATGCCATTATACTGGGGACCAAATTCCAACATTTGACCCTTAAATAAGAGAAACCATATCCAAACTATACCAGCGAAAATATGAGCAGTCACAAGAAAGACTTGAGGGCATGGAATGGACCTCACTCCTCAGGGTTGAATCAGACCCATTGTAGGCAGAAAGTATTAGTGTTCCAGGAGCAGGAACCAAGTTTAAGGAGCCTTGTAAGTGGAAAAACCAGAATGATAGGATAAGCCATTGGGTGCTGGAGTCACTAGAAAAATTGTGCCCCTTTGGTGTGGAAGTGTTGGTACTTGGATTAGAGTTTCCATAGAGTATCAAGAGGGCTTCAAGCATTGAATGGGTTTTACTGTGTGGCTTGAACACTGGACAATGGGTGGAAAAACTATGGTATTTATGCAGGCGGGATGGCTGGATAATGGCCAGGGCGATGTTCTGGTTGAAAAGCAGCCACTGCTGGCTTTTATGCTGATACAGGGAACAGGCCTTATGATTGCCATATGCTCCTCAGAACCCACCTTCATGACCACAGAAATCCGCCACTTAATGCTAAAGCAGTAAGTAATTTTAATTGGTCTTTGAAAATAGAAAGAAACATTATTTTCTGACCCTGGATTTTTCTAGAGTATTTTAATGTAAGCAGAATCTAAGTGTTTCCATCAATGTCCCTCCCTTTCTCTCATAATAATATAGCTGAAATAATCCCTGTTTTCAAGAGGACTTTTAAAGTAATTAAGGGAGTATTTGCCCACCTAATCTTTTTCCTTGCTTCTCTGGTAAGGAGCTGAGTTATTGTTGTTTGAATTCAGTGCAGCAGTGGAAACTTCTGGCCTTAGCTTGGACCCTGGGGAGGTAGAACCTTGCTGGGGCTGCCCCCTCCACTGCAAAGATCCAATAAGTCAACTTTTACAGAATGCTAGGCCAGCCAAAGGGTTTATTTGGGCTATAAATGTGCCAGGAGAAATTCCTTGGATATTCATTACTAGTGTGGTGGCCCAAAGTGCACCCCATTTTCTACCTTGATGCTGTTATTAAAAAGTTGGAAAATCTCTATCAGGGTGAGAGAGACAACTTTTACTTGTTCAGTGGGTGGTTTTTAAAAGCTTTGGAGATTCATTCCAAACACAGGTCTATTCAAATGTGTCAAAGGCATTTACCATTCATCCACATGCATAGGGAAGGCAGGAGACAGAGCACAGAAGAAATAAGGGCCTCAGGGATGAAAGAAGTAATTTTTCTCTTTCGGCATAAGGGAGCCCTTCAAACATAGCAGCTGGGGGTGATGTGGAAGGAGAACCATTGCAAACCACCTCTCTACATCCACTTGGTGAGGGAAGATTAAGAGACAGCCCAAGGTTTTCAGACATCCAAGCTTTCACCAAAAATCTTTCATAATTCCAAATAATCATCATTACTATTTGAATCCTGTCTTGTAGAGAATTCAAAAATTTCCATCCAAAATAAAAAAGATGAGGTGGGTGAATGCCTAGACAATGACACAGAAGGTGCATTGTCTCCAAGCATCCACTCTGAGTTAGGACTCCTGGGATGGTGGATAAGATGTTTAGGGTCCCGCTAACAACATGGTATCTAGGCACACAGGTTTCCAGTCATGGAAATTGGTCTTTGGAAAATCACTTTATGTTTTTTACAGTCTCCTCATTGCTGTTGGCCTTCTGAAAGAGAGCTCAAAGTCTGCACCTATTGATAGGCTGAAGTGGTGGCCAAAGAAAGACAGTCCTTCCCATTCAGTACCACTTCACCCTTCTGGATTTCTTTCTGGTTTCATTTTTTAAAATCCTGACTCCAGGCTTCCCACCTTGGTCGCTTCTCTGTCCTCCTGGTGTCAGTGTTTGAGCTCGACTCTTCGTCCTGCACTCTTTCACCTAGATAACAGCCCTGAGCAGCCGCATGAAAGCAGAGTTCTCAGCACTAACTCTGACCTTCCAGGAAATGGCCTTGAACCTTAGCTGCCCAAGCCCTCAGGAGCAGAGAACGGGGACTCCGCATGCCAGGACAGGATCTATTCCCTCATCCATGGATCCCCTTCCCTCTCTTTCAGCTCACTGCTAGAGGGATCATAAAGCTGACCATGAGACTGCAAATGCTGAGACCACCCAAAAGAAGGTCCTGCCTGGTCATGGGCAATGACTGCCTCCATCCAAACTCCCGGTATGCTAGTCCTGCACCACACCAACAAAAGAAAGAAAAAACACAACCTGGATTTTGTCTGGCCTTCCAACCAATTTACCTTTATGCAGAGGAGAAATTTCATCCCCAAAGGGTAATTTATTCAGAAAGCTGCAAGTGTCTAGCGAGAGGAACTTATAATGAAAGTGCCGTTTTAACCATAACTATATCATGTCCTGACATTTATAATGAAGCTGAGAGCCAGAAATAGATTCTTCGGGAGCACGGGATGCGTCTAAACAACTACATTAAGTCTGCTCTGCTAAAACTGTGCCTCTGCCTAGAGGGGCCTGGGGGGGGGGTCTCCCGTCAGGTGACTGGGATTCTGAAATCCCCTCTAGTTTGCTCACGGCAATGTCTTGCGTGGCAAATCCATGGGTAAGTGGAGGCCACAGACACACGTGGATTCTTTCACAGAATAAAAATAATTTTCTCCATTTTCAAGCAAGGCAGAATGCTAACCTTTTGCTGTGTTTAACCTTTCCTAAAATCATATTGATTCAATCTCTCACTTTGTGATTAAGAGAGAATTTAGTTATCAGCTGAGATGCGCTTCTCCTGTAGTTCTCATTGTTCTTGAATCCACCTTGAAATCCTTGGGTATTCAGTCGGAACATTTGGGGACATTAATGAGAAGACGGAAAGAATGTTACAGCTTGAAGATAGCATGAAGGGTCACAAGAGGAGGATTGTAGGCCCTTCCTGAGTCAGTAGGGAACTTTTTAGATATCTTCAGAGAGGAAAACAACCTGTGAAGTAGGTATGAAAAAAAAATAAGTCATTGTATAGTTTTACTTAAAAATCATGATTTTCCAAACTTCTAAGGAAAATGCTCCACTTCTAGAAATTGCTTAATGTAAGTTGGAGGCAAGAAGGTGGAGAATCATCTTCAGAGACCTGAGTGTCCAATTTGAAATGCATTGAGATTTAGAGTGCACAGAGAAGGGTGTGTGGCCGGACGGCTGGATAATGGCCAGGGTGATGTTCTTCTGGTTGAAAAGCAGCCACCGCTGGCTTTTATGCTGATACAGGGAACAGTCGTCTCACCTATGAAGATAGATGAGACCGGGATAAGTCTACACTGAGATGTAAGGGAGAGAGAACAATCCACTTCTCTTGGCAGAGAGGAAGTGGTGCACAGAAAAAAATCACATGACTAGAGACGGGCCATCATTCATGCAAAGATGTACAAAGACGGAAGGAACTGGAGTGCTGAGGTCTCTCTGGGGCCCAGCCAGCTCTGTAAATGAGGAATCCTGGCCTAAGCAGGGTACATGGGTGTGCACAGCCCAGGGAGTGGGTGGGCCGGTGGGTGGGGCAGCATGACTGGGCCCCAGGCAGGCGCTGGACCCACAAAAACAGCTCCAGAGTAGCCAGATCTTCTGATATTTTAAGATGAGCCAGAAAGGTGGATTTTGATTTGAAATTTCACCTACTTCCAAAAGTCAACATGCTATCTAAAATATGTTAAAACTGCTGTTGTAAGGGCCTCTCTGAGATAAATACTTTGTAGTCACATAGAAACTTGGACGAAGGTGATGGAGAGAGGGAGACATGTTATTTGCAGATGCAAATCACTGGCTTTTATGAGAAAACTTCTCTAAAGCTTAGCAATGGGGCCTAATACTGAAAGTCATGAATAACCTCTTAGAAAGTTTCTAACCTCCAGTCTGGAAGCTAAAACCACTGCCATATTAAATAGTGATTAATAACAGTTGAAGCTGAATAAAGAATCACTTCTACATAGCAGGAAGTTAAATATTTATGTTGTTATCTGTATCAGAAGTTACACTCTGGTAGAAAATTCATGAATGACTGAATTATGTGTTTTATGCCTGATCTTTATGAGATTTGCATGCTTAACCACAGAATCCATATTATCATAAATCAGGTACTAATGCTTACCTGGTAGTAACTTATGGGCACTCTGGATATAACAGCTAGAAAGAAATAATGAACCCTTTTAGCACAAGCCTTGCAACCTCTAATTTATGAGAATTTCAGTGGAATTGGAATATCTTCCCACATTCTGTTGAGTCTGAATATTGTTTCATGCCATAGCAATCTTGCTCAAGGTAGTAAGTATATCCCCTCCTCATCTAGCTTTAGAGCCAAATATAATGTACCCTGTAGAGTTACATAGTGGGAGAACACACTTCTGTTATGTCTGTGCGATAGATAAGATAATTGTTCATAAATATTCATTTTTATTCCACCTTCACTGGTAAAATACACTTTCCTATCCCTTGGCTTCAGGCATGGCCATAGGAGTTGCTTTAGCCAATATAATAGTAATGATAATGATATGATGTGATCAAAGGCTTGAAAGACACTTGTGTGGTCAGGTGTGTTCTCCTGGTTCTGCAGTCTCCATGTGCTGCACCTCCTCTAGGTAACCTCTGCCTCTTCAGCCCTGCAGGAACACAATGGATCACAGCCCCCAGTCACACAGAGTGAGGTGAAGCAATATGTCATAGATCCCAGTGGAGATGACTGCCCCAGCAACTCGTAATCCAAGGGACTGAGAAGCTGAGCCCTGGGAGGGCTATGGTGTGGGCATTGAGTGACCTCCAGGTCTATATATAAAGGTTTGATACCCAGGGCAGCAGTACAGGGAACTTCTGTGGACCTTTAAGAGGTGGGACTTAGTGGGAGGTGTTTAAGTCTTTGGGATCCTTAAGTGCTTAGGCCACTTGAAGGGAACTGCGGGAACCTAGTCTCTCTCTCTGCTCATTTGAGGGTTAGTTTTTTGGTACTGTGGATCAAACTCAGGACCTTGCATTTGAGTGCACCTGAGCTAAATCCCCAGCCCTCTCTACTCGTTTGAGATGTGACCATTTTGCTCTTGCATGTGCTCCCACCATAATGTTGCTCTCTACTTTCCTTTTTATTCAGCATTTTTCTTTTCTGTTGCTGGACAAGAATATCCAACTACCCACAAGGGAAAGGAGGGAAGGCTTATTTTGGGTCACAGTTTCAGTCCATGATCAGCTGGCTCCAAGGCAGAAACAGGGTCGCAGAGGTGCATGGCAGGGGAGGAGGCACTCCAGCCAGGGCAGCCAGGAGGTAGAGTGAGGGGATGGGGAGGGTGATGCACCCCTCCAGGCCACATCCCAGTGACCACCTCCATCCAGGTCCTATCTCCAGGCTGCACACTCAGCTGCTGAACTTATAAAGAGAGGGATCTGCTGATGAATGTCGGACCCTTGTGATCTAGTCACCTCCCCACCACACTAAGAATTTTGGGGGACATTTTAGATCTAAATCATAACAACCCCCTTTGAATAAATGAGGCTTTTTGGCCTAGAATTGGGCAAAGTATTATCTCAGAGATGCCCTCAGAACTACAGCTTTAACATATTTTAGATAGCATGTTGACTTTTGGAAGTAGGTGAAATTTCAAATCAAAATCCACCTTTCTGGCTCATCTTAAAATATCAGAAGATCTGGCTACTCTGGAGCTGTATTTGTGGGTCCAGCGCCTGCCTGGGGCCCAGTTATGCTCCTCCACCTGCCGGCCCTATCTCTTCTCCAGTGAATCTCTGCTAAATCTCCCTTTGCTTACTCTACACTGACAATGTGGGCAGGTTCCCCAACTACTTAATAAAATTCTGTTTTCAGAAACTTCATCCAAATTAAATCTTGAATAGCAACTCTAATTCTCCTTTCCTTCCCCTCGCCCACAGCAGTGCTTTGGCGTAAAAGTCTTGGGAGATGGAAAATCCACTACCTTGCCTTGGCATGACAAGAAGGAATTGTCTGATTGTAGAAGACTTGCTATTCTGGGTTTTTGGATTGTCCGGAGTATTATGTTGGGAATGATGGAAATAAGGAGAGGGACAAATGTCTCTTACTGCTGAAACTATCATCCTATGTTTTGGGTATAACAAACATCCAAGTGCTGATTTTTTTTTTCTTTTCTTTTTTTTTTTTTTTTTTTGTATTTTTTTTTTTTTTTTGGTGGTAATGATGTGGTTTGCTGGGAGGGTCTTATAGGTGAAATATTTACTATGCATCTTATTGGCAGGATCCATGTCTGGATCTAACTCCTTGGTTTCCACTCCCTGCCCTCCATCAGAGTATCTGTGGCAATCAGCTTTCTAATACTGTAGCAAAATACCTGAAATAATCAACTTAAAAGGAGGAAAATTGGAGTGTTTTGAAGTTTTCAGTCCATGGCTGGCTGTGTGCTTCTGGGCCTATGGCAAGGCAACACATCATGGCAAGGAATTTGTGGTGCCGAAGCTGCTTACCTCATGGCAGCCAGGAAACAAAGAGAGAGACGAAGAGGCATTAGGGTCCTACTATCCCTTGAAGGCATGACCTTTATGACTGAACTTCCTTTTGATTTTAAAGGTTCCACCAGCTCCCAGTTGTACAGTGCAGGTAGGAATCAAGCCTTTAGCATGTGAGCCTGTAGGGGTCAGTCAAGATTCAAGACATTGCTTTACCCAGGGAGGGTAAATCAGCCATTTTCAGCCTGCCCTCCTGAGTGGGAGCACTGACAATTTTAGCCAAGAATTCTATTTAAGCAATTCTACTTAAGTTGCAGATTTAACTACAACTAGGTAATGTCTTTAAAACAAACACAACAACAAATCTTTGAGGAGAGAATTCTGATTTTTAAAAAAAGTTTGCTGAAAAAAATTTATTTCCTGCCTAATCTATTATAACCATCCAATCATTAGTGATATACTTGCTCTGGTTGTCTTACAAAACTCTGGAATAATTTAGTTATTCATTTCTTTCCTGTCAGCTTTAAAAAAAGTTTTCCTCACTTAAATGAACAAGGATGAGGATTTTGGGTTGTCTGTTCCCAAACTTCTTTAGAAGGCCTGGAGTAGACAAGTCCTAGTTCTCACGGTCACTTTTGTCTCCAAGGCCCTGTAAGTAGGACAAGATGTTTGAGCAGCCATACAGTACAGTGGGTGGCCACCTCCAGGACAAGATCTCTGGCAGAGAGAACAATGCCTGGATCTTTCCTACCAGGTGCGGGTGGATAAGACAGGATACATCAACTTTCTGGTGTTTTCTCTATGCATAATTGGAATTAAGCCAGTACAAACTGCCAGACCAAGAGGCAAGACCCCTCTCTTGCAGTTGGAATCAGGTTCCTGCAAACTTGTGCAGAAGACGGCATCCAGATCCACACATCTACACACTGTTCTTTTCTTCTTTCTAGTTCTAGTTGCCCATGGGCTGAGATGGATCCCTACCTAAGCAGGAAACATACCCAAAGTTTCCCACACACACAGCGTGTCATCTTTATTCTTTGTTCCTTGGTTCTGCCAGAGTAGCAGACTCTGGAAGTCAAATCTGACTCGCCACTTGAGTCTTCTTGTTAAGCCTCAGCTTCAAAATAACAGTACCTGCTTCTTAGGGCTGTTGTGAGAGTTAAGTGAAATAGCACAAGAAAATCACCTGGCTTAAAGAGTGCAACACAGAGAGTGGCTATCATTATGATTTCTGCTGCCCCCTGGACTCAGCTACCTTCCCTGCCTGGCCCTGACCTGTGTTCTCCTGGTTCTTGGCCACTAGTTGAGGACTGAGAGTCACACAAGTTCCTACTGACGAACTGCACCGGAGCAAGGGGGAACAGAAACCCTCTGCTGTGTCGATTGCCACATGAAACTGAACCATAGAGAGATGAAGCAATAGGCCTTAGCCCAGGAGTGGCAGAGCCGACGCTGGCCTGTCCTCAGCCAGGTGTTCAAAAGCACTGCCTTGATGGGTCTGTGACATCCAACTGTGTCCTGGCATCTGCTCTGTTTCTCTTTTAGAGACAGAAATAAGTGAAATTACTTAAATACATCTCATCCTTAAAATTGAACTACGGCTTGTGGGTTGGACTATAAAATACACTCAGTGAAGGGCAATTTAGCCATGTCTATTAAAAGTCAAAAGTGTGATGTCTTTTAAATTTTTTTTTGACTTTTAAAATATTCAATTGACACAGACATAAATAGTTGAGGCCTGCAGTGTGGCGATTTGAAATATGTATATGTTAGGTAACAATTATCATAATCAAATTACAAAACACATCCATGATCACCTAGCTTTACATGATCTCCCTAGAGCTTGTTCATCTTACAGCTGGAAATGGGCATCATTCGGTCTATAGCTCCCTGCTTCACTGCCTTAGGTCGAACAGAACTGATGAGAGAGAGGCACTGGTCTTGTTCCTCAGCTTAGAGGAAAGGCTTTCAGTATTTCACTATCGAGTCTGATATTTGCTGTAGGGTTATATATATGGCTTTTAAAACATCAAGCCAGTTTCCTTTTATTCCTCATTTATTGAATATTTTTATCATGAAAGGGTATTGAATTTTACCAAACTCTTTTTCTGCATCTGTTGAGATCATATGATTTTTATGATCTGTATCAGGAATTATACTATGTATATTCTTAAAAATGAGAAATGATATGTGTATAAAATTATTTACTATTAGATCATTGTGTGAAACAGTAAGAGATTGGAAAAACCTACATGTCTATCCATAGGGAAGAATTTAAATAAATTATGGTACACCCATCTAATTGAACTGCAGGCATTAAAGGAAAATGAAGCATCATTTTTTTTTTTTTACTGATATGGGTTTATCTTCAAGGTGTATTAAGAAAATAAATTATATATATGTATGTATATATATATATTTGCTTATATTTTCATAGTATGCCTCTGGCAGGGACCAAGCAATTTTAAACAACTGACTATGGGGAGAGGAATTAGGCTATAGGAGGAGAAGAAACGTTTTTACAATATGCTTTTTAGCTTTCAGTGTTTGAATGCAGTACATGAAATGTGTCCCTTACTGAAGTAAACAACCAAATAAATAAGTTGTTCTTGGAGCCAAGCAAGAACCCATTTATAACCTTAGTCCAGTGTTCTTCAGTGATTCACTCAATAGGCGTTGGATGGCAGGAGAGCATAAGAAAATACCTAAATGGATGCACATTGAAGCCATACTCTTAAGTGAAATAAATAGGGCACCCTTGAGTAAATACCAAATAGTTTCTCTAGTATGAAAAACTAAAAGTGTAGATAAGGTTCAAACAGTATAATTTATAGTGTGAAATAGGAAGAAAATGGCTAAAGGGGAAGTGGGAAGGGAGGGGAAAGGAAATAAGGGTAAAGAAAAAATGTGAAAAAAGGGAAAAATGGAAACAATGTCTTTGTAAATAGGGAGGGGTGAAGGGAGTGAAGGGAGGGCAGGGATATGGGGAAAAAAGAAGAACCGAGACATATCATGTAAAGGTACAAGATCCCAATGATGAATGTAACTATTTTTTGCTTTATATGTATCAATAAACTTAATTGGACAAAAGGAATAAAGAAAGGCAAGCCACTAATGAAGGACCCAAAACTAGTACCCATTCTGCTGATGGCCCTTGAGAGAGTCTGCACCGCCTCTGACCTTGCGTTCACCTGAACAAAGTTCTTCACACACAAAGAATGACCAGTTTGAAACAGGAAACATGGAGTGCTGTTCTTATCTAGTTGGGCTTTTCACTTACTGGGGTCTGGCTGGGCTTCCTCATGTGTGCAGCAAATGCTTATTAACCATGAAATCAGTCAATCCCTGCTGCTGGCCCCAGGGACAACAGTGAGCTCCTCAGGTGAGAAGGCCTCCGCTGCAAATGAGCCTTGGCAACTGCGAGTGTCTGTTGTCTCGATCTTTAATTCAGGGCTGGTCTTTGCAGTCGCTGCTTTTCTGTTTTCCCAGTTTGGTTCATCACAGCATGTGCAGCGTGTCACTTCCAACTGTTGGTCCTGGGGTTCTCTAACTGGACCTGTTTCTAACGCTGAGGAGGATGTCTACCTGTCAGTGTCAGTGCTTCCTAAATGTCCAAAGGGAAATTTGTCTGTGCCTCAGTCAGTATTTTGAATAAGATTGTCTGAAAAATACCCTGTACACTTGGTGAAAATCCAGCCAGTTGTTTCTGTATGGTGGAATAGCGGACAAACTTTAAACACATCTTTATATAGATGTCTACTATTCATGGGGCAATTAATTATTTGTGGAGAATACTTTTACACAGTTATCTATAGCTTTTTGTCTTTCTTGTCATTTGGAAACAAAACAGTAAAATGATGTGAGTAAATCCACTGTGCCTACTTTAATGTTATAATGCATAAATCCAATCTTTGTAAATATACACTCGGTCCAGAAATAAACACAATGCACATCATTTTACAGTACATTTTTAAACAAATAATTGTGTAACTCAGTTAAAGAAATAAGCATGGAAAGTTACTTATCACAGGAAGAGGATATTCTAAAGGGTGTAGGCAAACTCATGATGTACGCTTTACTTACAAGATAGCTTTAGCTTAAAATCATTTAATGTATTATCCTATGAAAAATGACTATGTAAGGTTAAAATTCTGAAAATGTGTTTTCTTGAGATTTTATTTTTTCTCTAAGATGAATTTGTGAATCAGAAATTGAAGTGCACAGCGAAAGGTGCCTCCCAAAGGAATCAGAGAGACTTGCAGACTTGTGGCCCTTGGCAACATTCCATTCCCTACTCATAGCCACCAAAATGGTTCCCAAAGTAGGTATTTTAAGTTCAGTGCTAAGTTCTCATTCTTCCTGACTACTTGTCAATGAAATGACAAGTATAATTAAGTATTCACTGTGCATTAAGCCACTCAATACTTGAGCAATACCATACTATAAATGACAGCTGTCACTGCCACCACCCTTTAACCGCCCTTCTGCTAAGTATGTTCATGGGTCAATGTGGTAGTTCATGAAGGGAAAGCAGAACTCAGGGCAAAAATGAGTCACTGCCCACTCCAAAGCAGGAGCCTGGCAGGTGACCCAGGTCCTTTGTCTCCCTAGCCGGAGGCCCTCACTCAGCACACTCATCTCTGAACCTGACGGGATCTTCCTTTCCAGCCACCCTCTTCCTACAACCTTTTCATGAGTAGGTGTGCCATCTTTTGGATATGGTTCTTCTCCACCAAAACATGTACTTCAGCTGGATTCCCAGTGTTGTGGTGTTGGGAGGTGGTGGGACCTTAAGAGATAATTAGGTCATGGGGGCTTGATCCTCATGAATGGCTAATGTTCTTCTCTAGAGACTGGATTGGGTCTCTTGTCATCATCTTGAGAGATGAAAACCATGAGAACAGGTTGTGATAAAGGAAGGTTGCCCCTGGTGATTTGGTCTTTTCCACTCTCGCCTGTTTGATACTCTTCTAAGTACTCCTGTCATGTGACACCACCTGCCACATTAAGGAGGAGCACCAGGTCCATGACAGGACAGGGGCAGCTGGCCCATCTTGAAGTTCCCTTCTTGCAGAACTGTGAGCTAAGATATCTCTTCTTCATAGCTTGTCCAGCCTCATGTATTTTTGTTACAGCAACAGAAGAACACAGTGTTACACAAATGCCACACACAACTTAGCAGAAGCATAGATCTGAGCTCTTAACTAGAAATCTGATTTATTTTCAGTCTCCCAACTTCAGCGTCAGTTTTGAGGGAGTCACATTTCTCATCTTTGTCAGAGTCTTCCCCTTGCTTGAGGGAAATGGGGCCCTGCCCTCATCTTCCATGGGGCTCACAAACTCCCAAGAGCAGGGACTCTGGGCCTGGGTCGGGGGAGGGAAAAGGGACGCGAGAAGAATAAAAATGTGTCAGGTACAGGTGCTACTCCCAACATAGAATGTAATCATTATGTGTTGTGAGCATGCACTAATAAAAATGTGAAGAAAATAAAAACACAAGTTAGTTGTTGCTATTTCTGGGCAAAGGGGTCCCAGGAGTAGAAAACATGTTTTGCAAGTTAAAGCAAAACCAAACAAACAAACAAAAAACAAGAACACAGAACAAAGAGAAGTTATAAGCTCATTATTTGGAATTATTAGTCTGATGTCTAAACAGTTAGAAACAGCCCTGTTTACTTTGAGTTATTTTCTCTGTGAGTACATGGGCCCCAAAACCAACTCTGCCAAAGGCGTTGATGATCCTGGGATCCTGGTTAAGACTTAGGTACAGGAAGAAAAAAAAAAGTCTTTTGGGAGGTAAACTAGAGAAATTCAAGTAAATCTATGAGTTTAGTTAGTAGTAATGTACCAGCGTATCATGATAATATAAGATGTTCACATGAAGAGGGAGTGGGGAAAATATACAGGGAAACTCCTTGTCCTATCTTTGCAACTTTTATGAAAATATAAAAATATCCCAAGATTAAAAGTTTTTTAAAAAATAAAACAAAACATAAATAGAGCTGGGCACAGTGGAATGTGCCTACAGTCCCAGATGCTCAGGGAGCTGAGGCAGGAAGGCTTAAGCCCAGTAGTTCAAGATCAGCCTGGGAAATATAACCAACAATAAAATTAAAAGTAAAAAAAAAAAAAATTTTTAAATGAGGAGAAAACCCCTAACTCTGGAAGCTGCTTCCCCATCGGAAGTACCTGTCAAGATGATCGCTTTACTCTTCATAGGGCTGGGGTGAGGCATCCGAGATCCTCAGTAAAAGGCGGGAACTTGGGGGAGCACTGAGTGGAGTTCACCGGCATGAACAACAGCCACCAAATGCCCAGATCTGGCACTTGGGGAATCAGTATTTCAGATCCTCCGTCCCCTCAGGGGCAGGACCTGAGTTTGTGTGGTTGTGGGGAGCAGCAATCCTAGGTCACTGAGGCACGCCAGGGGGGGTGGCAGTGCCAGGACAGCAGGCTATCGGTGGGTATTTGCTGAACCCACAAACAGCAGAGCACATGAATTGATGGACTTTCCCCTGATAGATGCTTTTGATCTCTCCCCAGCACACACATCTGCCAGACCTCTTTGCCTCACCTTCTCCACCCTTTCTTTCTCGGTCCTTTTTCTCTTTGACAGCATAGTCTGTATTGCTTCCTGGTGACCCCGCTGTGCTTCAAAGAGGCTTCTCTGAGAAAAGATGGCTCTGCAGCACTGGCACCCGGGCTATGTGGCCCTGAGGCGACATTTAGATGCACTGTGAATGCAGATGGCCCTCCACCACTAAGGAGACATTGCGAAAAGACTAGGGACCAAAGCAGAGCTCCAACCCCACACAGAGACAAGGTGACATAGAGGTACAAATTCAGTGAGGGTGGGCAAAGAAACAGTCCCCTGAGGGAGGTGATGACATGTCTGCTCGTACCTGGCTGGGAAGATATAAGCACATTCTTCCAAACCACGCCCAAAGCCCAGGTGGGGAACTGGGGACCCAGAAAGCGAGCCTGTGAGTTGGTCTTACTACTTAGCAGGGTGCTCTCCCAGCAGATGCTGCATCCCAGGAGGGCAGCATAACTGGGAGACCGTGCTAGACAGCTGAGACAGCAACGCTTTGGGGAGAAGGCTGGGACACGTCCATAAGCCACGAGTGCCAGGGCCAGATCTCCAACCAGTCAATTCTCCACACAGCGTCCTCCCGGCATGAGGCTGCCCAGGTGGCTGTGGAGCTCTGTGCCCTCAGTAAACAAAATGGTGCTGCTAACCACTTGCTGCCAAGTGGGGCTTTTGCCACAGCGATGTGGGAAAGCCTTTGTTGGAAATAGACAATAAGCTACATTAGGGAGTCTGGTTTTATACTTGAGGAATCTGAGACTCCTCAAGAAGTCAAGAAAGGTGTAAAGTTCTCTGTGCCAGAGTGGGCAATGCCACCCCGATTTGAGAACAGCAAACCCCTAACCAGGGTTCACAGAATCCACTACACATTTTACAAATGACCATTTTGGACCTGGACTAGAGATTAAGTGATTTAGGTTTGCCTTTGAGTTTCCCTATTAACTTGAGCAAGACATTTTGCTCTCCTACTTAACGCATTCCTTCCATAAAAATGGAGTGGAATTTTTAATGTTTAAAAAAGATGATTTTTAGGTTGATTTACTCTTGGTTTTCTTCTTAGCCTGTGAAAAGATTAATCTTGAAGGAAGTTATACTTCAATTTTTTTCCCACTCTTCTTTTATCTCTCTGAAATTTCCATGTGAAATTGGAGCAGCTAACCAGTTTTAAAAGTGAGTGTTGAGGATACTATAAAGAAGAATAATTCTGAAAATTTCTCTAAATGCACTGACAATCTGAACTTCTTCACTATTTTGGCCTTACCAGCCTTTTAAATGATTTTGTTTTTCACAAGCTACCCCTAGCCACTGGAGAATCTACTGGTATGTGTGTCATTCCTATCTGCTCATTACTCTGACTTTCTTTGCTCTTATCCCAGGCGAAAATATCTTTCTACTGTCCCCTCCCTGCTTTTTCCTCTCCACCTGGGAAGTTCTTTCTAGAACCTTCTCACATGTCAGCTCCAGAGATACTCCTTCCTGGCCCACCATGCATCAGGAAGAGTCCTATGCACCCTCACCTGCCTTCCCTTCCCAGTCCATTGCTGCATCATGGTGGGCATCATTCAGCATCACAACTCTTGTTTCCTGGCAGTCTCTCTGGTGGACCTGTCAGCTGTGCAGTACTGAGCTGTATCCTCGCATTGATCACAATATCATCAGCCCTTTGTGCTCCTGGGTCCTCATCAGAGAATTCAGCCAACCAAGGGTGGAAAGTATCAGGGAAAATCTGAATACGGACAGACTTCCCCCCTGGTCGTTATTTCCTAACACTCCCTCAACTATAGATGTAGCATTTATACTGTATTAGGCATTAAAAGTCATCTGTAGAGGATTTTAAACATATAGGAGGATGCAAGTGTGTTCTATGTAAATACTGTACCATTTTAGAGAAGGGACTTGGTGGAAAATCTGTGGATCTTGGGTAGACAATCTTGGATCTTGGGTGGAGGGTCCTGAGGCCAAACCTTTGCAGATACAGAGGGACAGCTGTGCCTCGCCTTGCCAGTGTTCGTGAAGGGATTAGTGAACAGAACTTGAAGGTCAGCCTGCCGAAGTGAAGAGCCAGGAGCCAGCCTCCTGGAGGGGAGAGGGCTGTGTGGTGAGATTTCCACAGTTTGCTGTGAGAGAGCTGTCCCAGGAAGAGAACCCTTGCCGCACTTTAGCAGAGGAGCTGGGAGGCCCAAGAGCAGTGCATTTTGGATTAGATCTGTTTCCCAAAGTCAGGCGCTAAAAAGCAGGGGCAGATGCCAGACAAATCACAGAAATGAGGGGCATGTCACTCACACACTTTTCCGCACGGTGCCTCCCAGAGGCAGTGTCACAGCGTGGCTTGTGGGTGACAGGGCCCTGCCCGTCACTGCAGCCTCAAATGGCATGTACCCGATGACAGACGTGTGTGTCAAACCACACAGACAGCAGCCCGGGGGAGCTGGGGGCAGCTTCAGCAGATCTGAAGTGAAATGTCAGACAGCCCCGGGAGCGGGCGTGTGTCCTGCCTTGCCATGCTGTGCCTGCAGGCCCGGTTTCCAGCAGGCACCCGTGGCCCATGTTGGAGGCCCCCTCTGTCCATGCAGCTCTGTGGCTGGCAGTCCCGATGAGCTTGAAGAGGTCCCGGGGGGCCTGGTGGGGCAGAGGTCAAGATGTTGACACCACAGCCTCCCTCACTAGACCACGTTTTCTGGAGCTTTTGAAGGTTGATAAAAGCATGAGGCGGTGGGTGTCCAGCTTGCTTCCCTCCTTGCTGGGACACAATACCTGACTCCGCAATTTAAAGGCCAGAGTTACTTTGGCTCTTGTTTCAGTCTATAGTCAGCTGGCTCTGAGGCACAATGGCAGGGCACAGGGGACAGGAAGCAGAGAGACTGAAGGGAGGAGCAGAAAATGGGGAGAAGCCCTGCCAAGTCCACCTTCCCTGACCAGGCTCCACCGCCCAACACCACATTTGTATCAAGCTCATCAGCGCACCAATCTGTGGGTGAGGGCCACACCTCGTGATTCAGTCACCTCCCAAAAGCCCACATGCCTGTGGGGGACATCCAGATAGAAACTCTCACAGTGGGAGAGGAGCCCTGTTTCACTGTCGTCATGCCCTGCAGTGGGAAGACCGACATGATGCTAGGCATCTCCCTTCACAACAGCAGTCATCGTTTCCGTTACAGTAGCTGTTAGCTGAGGATGTGTTCTGAGCCAGCAGCTGTGCCGGGCTCTTCATGGGATTCTCTGGGGTAATCCTCACAATAATCTCACAGATATTATTATTGCTATTACTGCCTGCTATTACAGGTCAGATATTAAGCCTAAATTAGCTGGGCAATCTTCCCATGCTCACTCCACTGTGTGCTTTCGATGTGGTTGTCCCCCAAAGGTTCATATGCAGGAAGTCTTGTCGCCTGTGTAGTGCGTGCTGGGAAGAACACCTTTAAGGATTAATGCTTTTCTCTTGGGAGACAATTCTTGTTCTAGCTGGTCTAGGTTGGTTACCAGGGTAGTGGGTTATACCAGAGCTCAGCTCTTTTGCCCTGCTCTCCTACTTCCCTCCTTCCTGTGCCCTCTCTCTTCTGTTCCCTCTCTGTGATGCAGTCCAGCATGAGGCCTTCACTACAAGCTGATGCTGGTGCCACTTCCTTGGACTCCCAGAATTGAGAGATAAATAAACCTCTGTGTAAAGTTGTTTTGATAAGGTAATCGGTCTCAGGTATTTTGTTATAGCAACAACAACAACAAACAGACCAATATATTTAATACACAAACAAGGATGCAGGAACTGAAAGTCAGGCTGTCCTGTGCTTTTTACCACCTTATCCTTCATCCACAGAAGAAAATGGGCTGCATGGACAAGTGTGGACAAGCAGAGCCAGAGAACGTGGGGCATCTGTGGGAGTCAGGTCAGAGGTGCCCCATGTTCCTCCCCAACACAGGCAGTGAGAAACTGGACTTCTCAACCTACTCCCCCAGACTGAGGGTTTGCTACAGGAAGGCACTCTGAACTCAAGGAGGGAGAGGTAACCATGGCAACCAAGACCTACCCTAATCCTTGTTCTCATAGAAGAAAGAAGAGCATTTTATCTTAAAAACTACTTCCCAGATAACTGACCACTGACATTCAACTTGAGCAGCGAGAAGCCAGTGGAGAAATTTGGTGATTGAAATGATGCTGGCATCCAGCTTCTCAGTGTTTGTAGGTAGATGGGGTTGCAGAGGTTCAGACAGCTCAGGCCTCCTACTGAGGAGCCACAGTGCTCAGGTCAGCAGGTCTGACGCTGGTCAGCCTTACCTCACTCATTAAACCCTCAGGAGATGTGCCTGCCACAGCCCACCAGGAGCTACGATTCCCTCTCTCCAGCTGCCTTGCTTGTAATGTTAGTAAGTCATTTAAGAAGCGAATTATACTAATTTTGCTTATTCCTGAAGTGTGAAATCTTAGAAGATGGTGCCAAATGAATGATCATCTGTATTTCTCAGTTTGTTCATGCCTTTTTTTTTCCCCTCAGTGTGTTCATACTTAAGGACACATCTCTGCTGTATAAATTTCACAGGGATGCAAAATTGAAAATGAAAACAATTATAAATTATCTAGAACTGCTGGTTTCAGATGTTGATAATAAGAAGACAGAATTTCTGTGGAGTTTTAACTATAGATTAAATTGATCCACTTAAATTCTTGTCCTCGAAATTGCAAGGTCCTGAGTTTCATCCCTGGTACCAAAAAAAAAAAAAAAAAAAAAAATCTCTATTTATGAAACAAGACTGAAACAAAGGTGTCATTAAAGTAAATGGAGAATTTCATCTTACTTATAAGCCTGAGACTAAAGTCAATGCATTGATTGTAACATGGTCAAAACAATCCTTGAAAATAATTTACTTATATCACAAAGAACAACATCTATGATAAGAAATATGCAAACTGCATTAGGCAGCTATTGTCATGATCTCACTGTAGAACAACCCCCAAATCTCAATAGAAAATAGTAAGGATTTATTTACCACTCTCCTGTCTGTGGATTGGTGGGCCAGTTTCCTCTGCCCCATGTTCTCATTCTAGGCCCCTGGCGAGAAGGACCTTGGCTATGTGGATATATTCTTCCCATGGGGATGGCAGATGCACAGAGAACAGGTGGGTGTGTGGAAACCCATCACACCTTCTTCCCCTTTCTAAACTTCCAAACAACAGCTGTCACCACACCATGATCTGGTGACAGTCGTAAGTCATCCTCATCCTGCTCACCCAATGGGGAGCCGCAGAGTCCTGTAGGGCTCCGTCCTGACCAGCACAGAGGATGACTTTTTTAAAATCATCCAGATAATGTTAATTGTAGGACCTGCTGAGCATCAGTAGCTCCATCTTCACAGTCACGGGCATATAATGGTGGTTAGTTGGTGATGGACCACAGGTCTCATAAGTTATAATGGAGCTGAAAAATCCTATCTCCTAGTGACATCATAGCCATCATAGGATTGTAGTGCATGGCCTTATTCATGTGTTTGTGGTGACACCAGTATCAATAAGTCTACCGTGCTGCCCATCAGGAGAAATATAGCAAATGCAACTATGTACAGTACTCAGCCCTTGATCTTGACTCTGATGGATTATGTCTAGATTTCCCCCAAGACCTCATGTACCCATAGGCGGGGCTTTTGGAAAAGGACTGGACCCCAGAGGGATACAGCTGACTTGCTCTGAGGAGGTGGGGTCTGGCGGGAAGAGGCTGTCACTAGGCCTGTGACCCAGAAGGATGTCACCTCCCTCCCCGGCTCCTCCCTCCTCGCTCTGCTTCCTGGTCACCATGCTGTGAATAGTTTCTTCTGGCCAGGCCTCTCCATGCAGTTTCTCTGTTTGAGCCTGATGTACACAAATTGAAACTTTTGAAACATGAGCCCAAATAAACCTCTCCTACTATGGTGTCAAAGGACAAAAAAGTGACTAAGACGACGACAATCAATTACTGTTACTGGTTTATGTCTTTACTGCACTATGCTTTTTTTTAAAAAAAAAAAAGTTTATTGGTACATTTTAGGTGTACAATATGATGGCATTCATCATTGCAGTCTTGTACCTTTGCATGATGCATCTTAGTTTCTATTTCTCCCCCATTCCCCTGCCCTCCCTTCAAGCCCTCCACCCCTCCCTATTTACAAAGACATTGTTTCTGTTTTTTCCTTTCCTCATATTTATTCCTTTCCCTTCTTTCTTTTCCCCTACACCTCCCACTTCTCCTTCCCCCTTGGACCTTCTCTTCCTGTTTAACATTATCTATTATACATTTTGATCCTTATTTACACTTAAGTTTCTCACACCAGAGAAACTATTTGGTATTTACACGTGTGTCCTATTTATTTCACTTAAGAGTATGGCCTCAACGTGCATCCACTTAGCTATAAATGTGCCTCATTTCTCATTCTTTATGGGTGAGTAGTACTCAATTTTATTTTTTTAAAACCCTGCATCTTCTTTATCCAGTCTCCTGTTGGTGGGCATTTGGGCTGTTTCCAAGCTTTAGCTGTTACAAACCGTACCACTATAAACATGGGTGCATACATATCTCTGTGATATGATTCATGTAATTCTTTGGGATAGATACCCAGCAGGGGAATAGCTGGTTCAAATGGAACTTCCAGTCCTAATTGTTTGAGGCATCTCTATATTGATTTTCACAGTGGCTGCACCAGTCTGCACTCCCACCAACAATGGAGAAGGTTTCCTTTGTCCCCACAGCCCTGCCAGCATTTATTGCTTGATTTCATGATAGTAGCCATTGTTTCTGGGGTGAGGTAGAATCTCAATGTTGTTTTCATCTACATCTCTGGAAGGACCAGTGATGTGGGAAAAAAATTTACCAACTGTTCCTCAGATAAAGGTCTACTATCTAGAATATATAAAGAACTTTTAAAAAATCAGATCTCCCAAATTTAAAGACCGAATTCAAAAATGGACATCTGAAATGAACAGACACTTCTCAGACAAAGAAGTAGAAACATCAAATAAACATATGCATTATACTTTTTATCATCCATTTACAGTATACTCCTCCTTGGAAAAAGATGTGTATGGTAAAACAGTCTGCCCTGTGACACTGGCGGCAGCATCACACATCTTGAGTTGATTGCATCTCTAGACTGAATAAAGGAGCCACACAGGGAGACTGACATACACACCAGGTTAGTGTGAGTGCATCCTGTGACTTCCTGAGATGACAAAATGGCCTAACTCATCTCTGTTGTTCTGTGTCACATGGCTGCATCCACATATCCAAATGAAGATTCATATTCACAGTTAATGGATTATTTCACTTGAATTGTATATAGTTTTACAAATTTGCTGGAGTTAATTTACTTCATCAGAACCCAGTAGGATATCACACTGAAGCTTTTGCAAGTCTCTCACTTATGATAAAATCTGAAAAAACACTCCTCTTTCAGTTCTATGTAAATGAATGAAGAAAGTTATTCTGATTATTTTACTACTTTATGGTTTCCTATCTTTGATCACATGCCACTTTATGACAAAGAAAACCAAGCTCTCTACCCATAAATCCTACTGAAAAAAAAATCAATAATCAAAAACAGTTATTCTCATCCCACTCCAGAGGGCTCCAGGTCTAGTAGAGAAGCTTACTTTTCTATCACCAAACTCTTAGAACTGCTGTATGCAAATAACATCTTGAACGCAAAAATTCTCCCTGAGTTGAGGAATTTATTGGTTTCATCAAAGAGTTCTTAGCTTTCTAAAAGAATCATCATCCAAAAAAAAAATTTTTTTTCAAGTGCATAATGAGATTGGAATTCTCCAAATTCGAGATCCACTCCCCCACACCAGGAGGCTGATGCTGCCTGCTGGTGGCCCTGGAAAAGCCAGCTGAGGAGAGAGAGAAGCAGGTGGTGGCAGTTCAGGACTGATGGCCTTCGTGCCTCCTCTGAGTTGCCTGGCTTTTTTCAAAGTGATTGGTAAAGACCAAGACTGGGTGTCCTATTTTCCAGTGGTCGTAAATTCCTGAGTTCTGATCATTTCATTTTTTTTTTCAGAATCTTTTCATGGAATCAGCTGTTACTCTATTTTTATTAAGAAGAGCTTGGTATTAATTAATGTCAGGCTAGGAAATGTTGCCTCTGCAAAATATAGCTGGGTTTCTGTTTTAAAAGGGAACAGCTCATATATCCAAGAATAAAGCTGTAAAATCATGGAGCCAGAGGACTCTTCAGAAAGCTAATACTGTAGCACCAGCAGCTGGCCAGAGAGAACCACAGAAAACTGGAGCTTTGACATCATATGTCTCAGAGCAGCAAGCTGGTGCTGGCAGGGAGGACACCTACCCTGGTCACGCTGAGTGGCGGGCTGAGTGAACCCTTGCTGGTGGCAGGGCCCCCAGGGGATTTCCACCCCAATGCACCACATAACAAGGAAAAGCCTAGCTGGTGCTCAAAGATCTTGAGAAGAAATGACACTCGGATCATTACTGGTTTGTTTATTAACAATCACTGATTGAAAATCTACTTAAAACACATTGGTGATGTCATTTTTAAAAAGAATAAAATTACATACGCGGAATCTAGAATTTTAAAAAGGATGACCTAAAAGTAGAAAGACCAAATAGTAGAAAGGCTACAAGGGGAGGATAAGGCGACTGGGCCAGTGAGGGTAGTTGGGAGGGCAGATATGAGCAGCCTAAACACAAGCATGGAAGGAATTTTCACAGCGAAGCCCATTAACATGGAAAATCATACATGTTAATAATTATAGTGTACAACGAAAGGATGAGATTAAATTGAATTTTTACAATACTATCTATAGGAACAGCCACATCAGGAATTTTAAAAGCCAAGTTCAGTGGAATTATTGCTAATAGAAGTGATATATAAAATGGTGAACATTAATACACAAATTCAACTCTAAGTTTTTACTGTTGCAAATCCTGACAACTTAGACAATGGTTATGCATGTGGAGTTTGGTTTAGACATGTGAAGTTTCATGTACAGTTTCTATTTCATACCAACTTGGAAAGCTAGGTATGTTACTTAATCTCTCTGAGCCTCAGTTTCCCCCTTGGTATACCGGCACTGTCAGAATGAGGTATAACCTAGGTGAAGTACTTAGCACAGCACTGCAATAAATTATGGGCCTCCTAACTCTTCATCGTACCCACAAGATATGGGACATAGATTAAGTGAATGCCACGGCTGGGAACCAACACAGCCTTCCTTCTTAAGAAGTTCATTCCAATGACTGTGGGCAGAGTTCCAGGCAGCCTTTCTAACAGATCTTAGTGTTGGTTTCTGCCCTCTGGATTTCTCTAGGCAACCTGGGAACAAAGTCTTAACTAGAAACCTTCTGACAGTTCACAAAGGTTAAGTTCATCGCCCATATCATTTGCTAATTTTATATTCCAAAAAGGAAAAAGGTGGAATTATGGAGCCTCAGTTCTTTAGCAAGCAGAACACTTAAAGGGCTAGAGGACGTGTTTAGGAGGATGCACAGGTGTGACCAACAAATACAGTGAAAGTCTAAATTTTTAAAAATATTACTACAGTAAAAGACACACTGTCATGAGTTCCCCCTCAAGAGGCTCGTTCCCCCTCACTTCAGACACACTGATCCCACTGCGTTAGCCACTTTCTGAAGCAGCTCTGGCTGTCCTCTTCCTGAATGTCTTTAGTCGTGTTGTTGTGTCTGTCTCTGTCCTGAATTGATCTGAAATGTTCCCTTTCACAGTCGCTTCAACATTGGGGAAGAGCCGGATGTTACATGGTGCCAGATCCAGTGAAGGAAGCGCACAAGGACACACTGTAGTGTTTTCATTTGACAAAGAATTGCTGCAGACCTTTTGAATCTACTCAGAATATTGAGGCTACCAAAAAAGGCATGAAAGAGGACTTCCAGAGCTGCTTCAGAAAGTGGCAAATCGATGGGGTAAGTGTGTTCAAGGCAAGGGGAGATTTTAAAGAGGAGAAATGGCAGTGTATCTCTTACTGTAATAAATGTTTAAGTTAATTATTCACCATAGGATTTGATCACATCTGGTAAATTAGAATTATTTCAAGAGGGATGGTTCCTCTAACCAGTACAACCACAGTGGGGCTCTTGTTCATGTAGACAGGAAGACTCCAAAGCCAGGATGGAAAATCAGGGGCAGCCTGTGGGTGCTGCAGGTTCTGAGGCTCCATCCAAAAGGAGGTGCCCAGCCACGAGGGAGGCCCGGAGCATGATTGTCGGAAGTGGGGGAGGAGGCACTTGAACAGTTCCATCAGAAACTGCGTCTGTGTCCAGCTCTACTTCTTCCTGGCGATGTGGCCTTGGACAAGTCACTTAACTCCTGTGAGCTTCAGTTTTCTTAACGATAAAGTAACAATTTCTTAGCCACATGCTCAGCCACAGCAAAAGCATAACAGTGAAGATACTGAGGCCTCCATACAAAAGCCTCAGAAAACCAACACACAACAGGTCAGGTGGGCACAGCACAGACAGACCAGGAGTCCTGGCCAGTACAGCCCCAGGGGAGGCAGTGAAGCCCCCTTTCTTGGTTCCCATGTGCTGGGCACGTGCCATCGCTCCTGATGGATTCCTGGCTCTCCGTCCCTCCCGGGACCCCATAGTCTCAGGGTCTTCTCCAGCCCCCCTGACGCCCATCCTCCCTCCCCGTGTTGCCAGGCCGCCGTCCTCACTCACAACCCTGCTCCAGCTGCCAATTTCCTGCGAACCTTTGACGAGGATTTTATGGGAACATAGCTCAGACCCCTTGGCCTGCCCCATAGCCATGTGAGACAGCAAGGGCCTCTACCTCTTACCTCTTCCTTCCCCACAGTACACAGGCGAGTCCTGGAGATCAGAGAAAGGCCAGCTTTATTTTGACTTTGTAGTTCTCCAGCCCCTGAGACTCCTGCCTGGGGACAGAGAAGCGACACCTTCCTAAATATTTACCTCCTCCTAGTCCTCGCCTTTCTCTGCCCTTGAGAATCACTGAGAGTATTTATAAACTGATGTCCGGCCCATGCCCCAGACCACCAACATTTTTACTGATGCGAGTACTTTTAAGTTCTTCTGGTCATTCTGAGATACAGTCTAGATGGCAGATTATAGCCATATACCTATTGTTATTTTTTAAGGGAAAAAACAACAATAACAAAGACAGACTCATCTCTTGCTTGAGGTTCTAACATCAACCATGTTACTGATCATTGGTAACCTGGGGAAGACTTATCCGTTTGAGGAGGAAAATGACAGATGCCAAGTGTGTGATCCATTCAGGCAGGAGGAGGTTGCTCAGCCTCCCTGTGGTTTTAGGAAAATCCCCGTGGATGTCACTGAGCACGATCCCAATGGCATGGCGGCTCTCAGGAGCAGCCTGGCTCCTGGCCAGCCCAGCACAGAAGGAGCAGCCCAGGGAGGAAGGAAGTGACTCAGGGCTGCCCTGTCCCCGGCAACGGGACAGGGCTGTAACCTTTTGTGAAAGGACAGGTAAAAATAGCTGGAGTACTTTAGGGAGAGCTCAGAATTTTTAGATTCAGAACCATCTGATTATATAACAGAGGGTAAATGACCCAGGGAAGGGCAGAGGACTATTCTTTACCATCTTTAATACTCTGGGCTAAAAGTTTGGTATGGGTTTTCTCATCTAATCCTCCCATGATGCTGTGAGTTTGGTGTCTTCTTCTTGTACAGGAGGAGTTTGCAGCAATGATGCCCTCCAGTCACCCAGCTGGCAGAGGGCAGTGCCAGGACCAGCTCTAGTGCCTGCATGTCTGGCCACTCAACCCCAGCAGTGACACTGAGGCAGATGGACACAGACTCCTACAGGAGCCAGTCAGGGCTTCTGGCTGCACCCCAGTGCTCGTGCAGAACTGCAGGGAGAGAGAAAAGAGTGGGCTGGATAGAGGAAGGAAGCCCTGAGCTCCAGGTTGGCGTGAATGGCTTGGTCCTGTTGACAGCAAGGTTTGTAAAAATTATGAAACAGTGGGACGACGTAGACCACCGCATCCTGGGAAGATTCTTCTGGCAACGCTACTTGTGGTGGGTCCACATGGAGGGTATAGAATCTGGAAAACAAGTGGGAGGCTCTACAGTCTGTGGTTGGAAAACTCTCGATCTGCAGAATGTGGTCTCTGTAAATACCTTTCACTACTAAGAGGAATCAGGCCTCCTTAGAAAAGTGACCATTTCTAGGTCTGGAGCAAAAAATGTACAAAGTACCTTAGAAAGAAAAGAAACCATTGAAGTCCAAATTACTGGAGTGGCATCAAAAAGACATAGACATCTTGAAAAGGCATCCACTGGGTAAAGATGAGACAACTTGAATAAAAAGGAACGATCACTAAACTGGAAAGAAACATGTCAAGTGTGTAAAAATCCATGAGCTCACAATAATATGCTACCCTCTCTCCAACAAAGCAAAACAAAACAACAAAATTCCATGTAACTCATTGGTTAACTACCTTGGGAAATTACCAGGCCACCAACATGTTATGCTAGAGTCTGACAAATAAAAGAGAAGATGGAAGTATCTATCCTACTTTTTTTCATTTTTAATTTTATTGGTACAATTTAGATTTACATTTGATTGTATTCATCATAGGGAATGTGTACCTTTACATGATGTAACTCGATTTCTTTCCCCCCCATTTCCTCCCCCTCCCTTAAACTCCTCTTCTCCTTCTTTATTTACAAAAGCCCTGTTTCCATTTTCCTTCTTTTCTCATTTTTTTCTTTTTCCTTTCTTCCTTTTTCTCTCCTGCTTCCCAAAGAATGATTTTTTTATTTTTTTACACTATTATGCCTTTTAGTCCCTATTTATGTTTTCAATTTCTTACACCAGAGAGACAATGTGATATTTACATAAATGTGATATTTATCTCACTTAAGCATATAGCTTCAAAGTGCACCCATTTTGCTACAAATGTCTTAAGTTTATCCTTCTTTGTGGCTGAGTAGTACTCCATTGTGTAGAAAACTCACATGTTCTTTATCATTTTTGTCCTGTCAAAGGCTGATGGGCATTTGGATTGTTTCAAAGATTTAGCTACTACAAAATATATCTACCCTACTTTGCATATGATAACTTTTTCAGAACAACCAAGTAGTTGATGGGAAAAGGTTCTTTTTTTTTTTGGTTTTTTGAGACAGGTTCTCACTATGTAGTGACCTGAAACTCACTATGTAGCCCAGACTGGTCTCGAACTCATAGCGATCCTCCTGCCTCAGCCTCCGGAGTGCTGGGATTACAGGCGTGTGCCACCACACTCGGCGGGAAAAGGTTCTTTACAGAAACATCCCAATGGATAATTAATGGAGGAAAAATGTTAGAATCGCCAATTTACAACCCTTACTGAAATAACAAAGCTGCATAATGATCACTGACCACAGAAACTACTAGTAAAGGTCCACTGGGGAACTGGATAGGTATGAATGGACAGATGTTTCTGAAACCACTGATCAATCTTCATGTGGGATTGACACACTCCTAAAATGAACCAAAACACAGTGTATACTAACATCAAGATGGAGCCTGAATCTATCAAGTACCAGATCTTAGTCTCATCTACAGGAAGGGCAGGGTGTGGAAAAACATGTGAAAAGGTAGTGACTCCTCTCTCTTTCCTGGTGTAGGGGAATGAGGTAGGCTGGGGCAGGAATTCTGGCCCATGCCCTGACAGCGGCTGTGGTTGTTCTCCAGGGTTGGGTTGAAACCCTCTCTGTTTTCCAGTTCATTTCACCAGCATTCATGGCTTTAATTGACGTTTTTTGCCTGTGGTCCCCAAACTTGTATTTTTTCTGTGCTTGGGACTCAGCCCCAGCTGCCCTGTTGGCATTTCCACTGGGATGTCTCAGTCACAGCAGCTACATGTGACCGCACGTCCTCCCCCTGTGTCCTCTTGGGTGAAGCCCACTGCCATCCTGTGCTCAGGACCTGGGAGGGTCTTGACACACACCTCCCCGCATTCTCCATGTCTACTTCAGCAGGCTCTCATTTCTCACCTGATCTATCCTGGCTTCCCAAATCTAATTTCTGCAGCCACAGAAATTGTTTAAAATCCCCCAATTCTGACTGTATCTTTTCTGTTAAAATTTTTTCAATATCTTCTTTTGCATTTTGGATTAAGCTTAAACTCTGACAGGGCCTGCAGGGCATGTGGACTTGGATCTTAACCACTCACACCCCTGCCTTCACACCAGCCACTTCTCCCCAACCCCTGCTGACCAGGACTCTCTGAGAGCTTCAGACGTCCCTGCTCCCCACCTTCTCAGGCCTTCTGCAAGGCTGTTCTTGCCTAGCTGGTCTCCAGGTATCCTTCACAGTGCAGTTTAGGAGTTACATTGTTAGGGAACCTTCTTCCACTGGCAGAGCCACTCCTGGCCCCTGCTATATTTCCTACTTAACCACTTTCATTTCAGTGTACATTGGTGCTTCTATTGAATATTTCAATTGACTTCTTAGCATCTAAACCCTGTTAGGACAGGAATATGCCTCGCTAGTCATTGAATTTCTGGCACTAGTATATTTTGTAACACAGTGAGGACTAAATATCTGATAAACAAAGGAAAAGAGAATGAGAAAAGTGGATGTGAAGGAGGAAGCTGATAATCCCAACCAAATCCACTTCCTATGGTGAGTCCCATGAGGTACAGGAAGGGTTTGTTACAGCAAATCTTCTTTGCACACAATTATTTTCCTAAAGCTGGTGGCAACCGGGCACAAATGACCAGGGCTGTGGAATGAGGTCTGCAGGTCTGGCAGAGGTACAATTCAAGTATGGATCTGTATTTTGAAAAGTCAAAACATTGAATTTAGAAATTAGCTCTCTCCTAATCAGGCCTAACAAATGTGCTAATCAAAATATCTACAAATGCAGCCACAAACTGCTAACCCTTTGACGATTTGATAGCCCCTGGTTTGGATGAGGCAAACACTGAGGAATACAAGAAAAAACAGTCAAGAAAAATAAAATTAAGGTTTCTGGAATTTGCGTTCTTCCTTGAGTCCAACCAAATGAACGAGGTACACATTTTAGCCAGGGAGGACGTCAAGAGCACTTGGGCTTTGTTGGGGTGCTGACCTTCAGACCAAATGTCACTGTGTGGTCAGCAGCACTTCTGTTCAAGGATTAGTATCCTGCCAAAAAGAAGTGGGATGTGGCCTTCGTGTGGGGAGAAGACAAGGTGCAGAAACATCTGGTGGCAGAACGCTGAGGTACAAGGTTGCTTCAAGGATGAGGGGCAGAGAGATGTCCTGGTTTGTGACCCAGCGGGCGAGGCAGCTGGACCAGCATCTGCCTCAACTTTCGCAATGATTCTTGACCCTTATGAAGGGGCAATGGCTCACACATTGCTGGAGTTTTCTGGGATGGCTTCTACTCCCAAATATACATATCTGGATGCAGAATCACCATGCTTTAAATCCTTGCTGCTTTCTGGGCCTCCTTGGTTGAGAATAGCTGACACAAGTTGCATTTGTCTTCTTTTGCAACATAACAAATTACGACAATGTTAGTGGCTTCAGCAGTACTGGGTATTCTCTCACAGGTCTGTAAATCAGGATCATCTGGAGTCTCCCAGGGCTAAAACCAAGACAACAGCAGGCTGCATTTCCCTTGGGATACCTCCTAGGGAAATCTGGTCCTTGGTCATTGGAGTTGTGGGCTTAATTCATTTTCTTGCCACTGTCTGCTGAGGGCCATTCCCAGCACTGGTGGCCATTGTGTTCCCTGGCCTCTTAGTCATGACCTATTACTTCATCTTCAAATCCTGCAGCGGTTGGTTAAGCGCCTCTCATGCCTTGAGTCTCCCCTTGTCTCTCTCACCTTTGTGACTGAAGCTGGGAAAGATTCTCCACCATTAAGGGCTCTAGGATGAGGTCAAGCCCACCCAGGAATCCAGAATAACCTCTCCATCTCAAGGCCTTCAACCTTAACACATCTGCAAAGCCCCTTTGGCCAGGGGGTAGGAGGTAGACACATCTGGGGGGCATTATTCTCCCTACCCTAAATGTTTTCATCTGATTTAGGTGGGGTGAGTCCTAAAAGATTTTCTTTAGAACATGATTAATCTCCTCTGTGAACCAAAAAGATATCGTCACGTAACCACTGACCTCCCCTTCTATATGTAAGAACTTTAGCTATTGGGGTTTCTTGAAGAACTCTGTTATATTTTATCAAACTCTCAGAGAACATTCTTTTTCTCCACTGAGCTTTATGCAGAACCTTGGTATTATTATTTTCTCATGCTCTCCTCTGTACTTAGAATCCAAATATATCATGTAAGTTTTTTTCCCTTTTTGCACACATGCATTTTCTTTCTACTAGGTCTTTTGGAGAGGGTTCAGATCATAAATTTTCTATTTTTCAGAGAGCAAAATGTCTCCAGAGAAGAAAGAGTTTTCTTACTCACCTATTTCATTTCCCCAGGACTTTCAAATTTATATACCATCTTAAAAAAAAAGATCTCTGAGCAATTTCCTTGCATCATACCTTTTAAATATCTTAATTTTTGTTTTGTTTTGTTTTGTTTGAGACAGGGTCTTGGTATGTAGTTCAGGCTGGCCTTGAACTCATGGTGATCTTCCTGCCTCAGCCACCCAAATCCTGAGATTACAGGTGTGTACCACACTCCTGACTGTCTGAATATACTTTTTAAATAGTTAGAATGAGTGTTTGCTTTTATAACACTGGATTCTTGCAATTTGGCCATTAAAAAAATGGAAACAATGGGACTTCATAACAGCTAGATTAACAAATACATAGATAATTGAATCAATTTTTTGTTAAGTAAGATCCAGATATCCTGAGGTCTGACATTAAAGAAAGACAAAGAAGATACAATGAATTTGTTAATTTAGTTAATTTCAGACCTTGGAGTTCAGTTTCCTATTTCTGGTCACCTGTTAAATTTACCCATGAGGTTGTTCTTTACATTTGAGAAAAACTCAATGAGATTTTTCTGTTGTGAAGCATTTTAAGTACAATTTCAAGTGAAAAGGCAATGACTCGGTAACACATACAGCATGATTTATACATACATATGTATAAGTGGAAGACAGGTATGTACGCCTTTGTACCGTGCACAAGTGACGGGCCGGGGTGGAGGTGCTACACTGAACACAGTCCCTCACTTCCCTCTAACTCTGAGTCCATCGACATAAAAGGCTATATATTTTGTGGGGGGGTAATTTAATTTATTGGTACATTCTAGGTAGACAGTACAGCTACATTCATTACTGGGATCTTGTACCCTCACATGCCAGGTCTTGGGTCTCATTTTTTCCCCTTGTCCCCTGCCCCTTCACCCTCCCCTCTCCCCCTTCAAACACTTTAATTCCATTTTTACATTTTCTCATTTTTTTTTTCCTTTTCCCTTATTCCCCCTTCCCTATCCTTCTCACTGTCCCTACACCTTTGGTCCTTTTCTTCCTGTTTGCTAATTGTCCCATTAGGATCTTGAGTACTGTTTTAGTTTTTCACTCCAGAGAAACTATATTTTAAAATAATAAATTTACAACAACCAAAGAAAATATGAAATGGAGGCATCCTCTAAAAATACTGACATTCCTGGAAAGAAGACAGAAAGAGAGCAGGGTGGGTTGGATATGTAAGACACAGACAGCAACCCGCAGCCCCACACACGCCCGGCAGAACGGTCAGTGGGAATTCCAAGTTCGGAACAAAGGCGAAGCTGTGAGACGATCACCCGTGATTCGCAGAGCTGCATCAGGGCAGCAAGCTCAGTCCCGGCACTGCCACGCTGCAGGCTCCCGGCTTGTGCTTCGTCGGAGCTGAAGCCTGACGCACACCTGGAACTGCGTTTACCGGCTCTCTTTCCGGGAGAGAAGCCCTGATTTAAGTACCCAGGGGAACAAGAAAGCTGGGCCGGAGAGAACTCCAGACACTGACAACAATGGAGACGGAAGCACATTCGAGGGCTGCTCCACCCATGGGAGGAAACCACTGCCAGGCTGCCTGGGGGTCACCCTGTAAAGTGGGGGAACAACTGCTTCACTTTCCCTTTGGTACCAGGGATCAAACTCAGGACCTGTGCTTGCCAGGCAGGTGCGGTGCCACTGAGCTAAATCCTGGTCCATAATTGCTTTTCACTGCACAGCAGTGACTTAATTCTTTTCTTTCTCTCTTCATTCTCTTCCTCTTTCCTTCCCTCCCATCCCTTCCTTTTCCCTTCTTTGTTTTTTCTTTTCTTTGGTACTGGGGATCGAACTGGGGACCTCGCGCTTGTGAGGCAGGTAGCAGAACCACTGAGCTAAATCCCCAGCCCCCTTTTTTTTCCTTTTTCTTTTTCCTTCTTTCATTCCTTCCTCCTTCATTTTCTTCTTCATTTCTTTTCCTTCCTTTCTTTTTAAACATAGTGACAAAATTTATTTTAATCCAGTCAAAAATAAAACAACCTAAACTAAAAAGCAAATGCATTTCAAAGCATTAGACAATGAAAAATAAGTTACGGCTTTGTATGTATTCAGGCAATTTATGTCACTGTGTAATCGCTGGTGATAATGAACAGATTCTAAAAAGAAAAGTGAGTCTATGGGCCAGGGACCTGGCTCAGTGGTTCCGCCACCTGCCTCACAAGCACAAGGGCCCGAGTTCAATCCCTGGTACCAAAAAAAAAAAAAAAAAAAAAAAAAAAAAAGCAAAAAAAAAAAAAAAAAAAAA